>NC_039507.1:3611623-4327889 GCF_003672135.1 Ooceraea biroi
TTCTCGCGATATTCCTCGCGCTAATCAAATGATTTATTCCACTCTCATCATGCGCTTCAATTTGTTCGGCACATGTAAATGCTCCGAATGTCGTCGCAGTCACACTTCTCGAAACAGTCCCTTCATTAAATAAAAGCGAAAGGATCCACCACGCTTTATTCATACGAATTGCCGTTGTTTTTTCTACCAGCTATGCCAATTTTGCGTTGCCCCCGGGTCTTGCAAATTTGTTGTTCCATCGATAAAACGCGGCCCTGGTCATAACCACGGACGTTGGTACCCATGTATATATGTACCTATATACTGTGGCTGCGTCGGAGTCAACAAGTTGTTCACGCAGACCACCCCTTCCCCCAACTAAATTTCACTTCCTATAATTATTAGACGTCATGTATCACGCCGCTGTCGACCAATTTATAACAGGACTGAGGCGGTGCATCGAAACCTCTGCCGGTCAAAGTGTTGATTTTCGCGGTGCGTTTCAGTTTTACATTTCCGCCTTCCATCACGTGATTTTCGTGTAACCGGTGGATTGCGTGCACCATTCGTTCGCCTAGCACGCTGTGCTTTCATTGTTTCTTGTTGGAATTTTTGTACGCGCTACGTATGCTACGGTGTGCTCGACATGAGCCGCAAAGTCTCAAAGTTTTCTCGTAATTTACGTGGCCAATGTGAATCCCGCTCGTGCTTTCGACAATTGCGCGCTTTTTCGAGGAATGCTTGAAGAACGAACAATCCTTGACTGTTGATTCAACTCCACTTTCGTGGTACATGCGCGTTACATACTTATTCCCGAAAACGGAAGCTGCGATGGCAAGCTGCAATTGCGATTGCGGCATGGATAGATTTGATGTTCGACTGTGCCAGCTAAGCGAAAGTCTCAATTCTGTTTCTGTGCTGATAACTGTAGATGACAGAATCAGCTTAAATTAAGAATACGCTATTTCTATAGACAAACCTGGCAAGATGTAAGATTGATCTGATAAGTGTAATTTGTAAATGAGTTTTTTTCGCGAGAGTTTCAGAAATGAACGATTCGTCTCGTACAGTCTCAAACGAATTCGTAGATGGCTGGTAGTTGGGATAGCTTGCCGTATGTGTGCAAGAAGTCGCGGAGAGCGCGGAACGTACCGTCGATACGTTTCTTTATACATCTATACGCGCGGCCAGGTCAACGCCCTTTCACCTCCCGCCGAGGCGGCGGAGGAAATATTAATTTCAAGATTTTTTGTCGAGCTTTTCCTCGTTCCACCCGGGCTCCCTTCTTTCGCCCTCGAAAAGCCCTCCCCACATCCCAATACCGACAAAAGCGGAAGCGAGGAAGAGCAGCTCGCGGCCGGTCGGCCGGGGCATTAATTTGCAAAGTCGTAAACAAGACGGCGCGCTGTCGATACTTTTAATAAAATGCCAGCAATTAAATTGTGCGGGGACCGGTAATGGTTGGACGGCCATGACAGAGACGGTAGAGAAGGGTAGAAAGGAACGAGAGAGCGGAAGAGGACGTTCGCGCGCAAGGGGGTGGTCGAGCGAGAGAGCGGTCGGGTGAAAGGTAATATCGAACTCGTATTTTAGGTGGACGGTGGTAGGAAGAGGAAGTGGAGGAAGAGGAGGAGGAGGAGGAGGAGGAGGAAGAGGAGATGGAGAAGGAGGATGAGAGAGGGCGAGCGGGTGGCAAAGGCGAGTGGAGGAATCGAAGCTCTCTGATGGTGGGTGGGTGGGGTCGGGTAACGGGGAAAGAAACAAAAAGGAACTCGCGGGGAACAAAAAGAAAGCCGCGTCTTTGGGGGGTAGTGGTAGTTAACCCCCACTCTCGCGTACGGTCCGCGACAACCCTCCCACCTGTATGCCCTCTCTTGCTACCCCTCCTCCTTCCCTGCCTCTCATCCTCTTTCCTCTCTTCCTCTCCGGTTCTCTCGTCTTCTCTCTGGCGTCTCCCCTCTTCTTCCGTCTATATCTCCTCGTTTCTGAAATTTTTGAATATCCGATCAATAGGTAGCCGCTAGCTGGGAAAAAACCGGGTGGGGAGGCATGAGATGAGTACCGCCGGAACCGCCGTCTCTCCCTCCCCCCGCCCCCGCCCCTCCCCGCCGGTTCTCGCTCCTCTTTCCGCCCGCAAGACCCATCGGTTGTTTCAGACAAGATTTATCCGTATTTCATCGCGCGGCCGATGCCGATGCTCCCCGTGCGTCTTCGAATTAATTATTCGATATCCGTTCGTCACTGCGCGTCCGTTTCTGCAATCGCTAGAAACGTTCGCGAGGGTAACTTTACCGCACATGATGTTGCTTTATTGCACGTTATTTAACGAGGAATATTACATTGTTTTGTCTCATCATGCACAGGAAGTACGATAACCAAGGATAATGTGTGGAAGATGAAAAAAAGAGTTAATCTGATCTCTGACATCTTTGCGAGGAATTGCACGGGGTATTTAGAATGTCTCGGTAAATTATTGAAAAGAAATTCCGAGTTTGACATATCGGGGTTCTTTCCGTAAGTGTCGGAAGTGTTGATTGAAATGCCACGTTTTGATTCGCGTGTTAACCGTTCAAATTTGGTCTGCATATATTTTTGCGACACCTGTGGAACTTCGAATATCGAACCGCGCAATCAGCCATCATGCGCCTCTGTTCTCCATACATGCACATGTGACACATGCATCTACCTGTCTATCTATCTACCTGTTCGGTACTTTACACCGTGCGACTTCTTCGGGGGGTCGTACGAGAGGACATTATTCATGAGCGAAAGCGAGTCTTTGAGCAAGTTTGCATACGCGCTTCGATGCCCAGTGTATTGCGCCCAGTACATCGCAGTGCATCTCGCCGATCTTCGAATGTGTTTTCGCACGATCCATTCTCTACGGATGTTTCCTCCTCGCTGGCGAATATTATTCATAAGAATGCAAAGTTTTGCCTCGCGTGCTTATATCGAGCAGTAACCACCTGTCACACTTCCGACTAGCGCTTTAGCTCCTCCGGTTCTACGCGTCATTCACGGTGGCGGTAATTCCAGCGCACGGCCGGTCGATCAATTCGCGACTATAATCAAAATGCGCGCGGCGCTAAAAGGCAACGCGGGCTGCCTGGCTTTTCGTGGGACACCGATAGATACCGTGAACCGGGAAATCCAGTGTATATACCCGTGACTGAACCCGCGGACCGTGTTTCCGCGAATATATATAAATAATCGATGCGTAATGTTCTTTTTCACTTTTGCATGATTTAGTCAGGCCTAGTGAGCTACGCAGTGGATGATGCATCACCGTTTCCTTGCCTGAGAACCGAGAGGCGCGCTCTTCTTCACCAACTTTGATCCAGTGTTACCTTACCGAGCATTCGCAGCACTGGCTGTAACGTCAATAAAAGTAGAGAGCTTCCGCTAATTGGCACTTACTATTGGCACATATGACATTTCTCTCATTTCCAGATTATGTACGTTCGGTAATAATGCTATTATTTGAAAAAAATAAATGTTATTTTTTATTCTTATAATTTGAATAAGGTAACGATTATGTCATTACCCGCTTTCGTATACTTTTCTTGTTTTTTAAGGGATATCATAAATCCTATAAAATACAAACAGGATGGAAGATAAAATATTGTGCTAATAAAGAAATCGAGAAAGAAAGCGATCGAGTTATTTCTTCGGGATCCCGAAGAACCAGTTTTCAGCCTCCATGAAAGTACCGAACAGCACTAGAAATACTGAAACCATAATTTCGAGTTTGTCGCCGCTCGAAAGTCTCCTTTCGATGTATCGTCGCATAATCATAACGCGAAATCCGGCGCACAAAGACACCGCATGCAAATCGCGGATTTACCGGTGATGTTCGCAGCTGCGAAAACGAGTATTTTCATTTGCCAAAAACGCTAAGAAGAGTTGATACGACAGTGCCAAAACGAAGCCCCCGCGAGCCCCCGCGGAGAACGCGTTGCGTTGGGAAGCAAGCGGAGCGGGTTACAGTGGCGTGAGTGCATCAAGGGGACTGATGCAACGACGCGTCGGATTCGGAATGGTGGAGGAAGAGAACGAGGAAGGGACTCGTGCGACGCTTTTCATCGGTCCGCCATCCAGTCGTCTTCACGATGGGATCCGCGTCGGCGGAGGGGCGCGAAGGGGAACCGGGGGGATATTCCTATTTCGGAGCGTTTCATAATTGAGACCGCGCGTGGAGCCAGCGAGAGCGAGGGATCGATAGCATTTTTTTTTCGGGGTAGGAACCCAGACGTGTACGTGTTCATAGGTAGGGACTGCGGGGCGGCGGAACGGGACAGAGGGTAAGAGGAGGAGGAGCGACGAGGGGGCGAAGAGTTCGTCGCTCGTGCGACACGTCAACCCGTGGTGCGACCGGTATAGCGGCAACGATGTGCGAAGAGGGTGCGCATGTAGAGACCGGGGTATGAACGACGAGGGGGAGGCGGACGAGGAGCGGTGGTTGGGTCGCCCAGGGAGGGCTTGCTTTTCGACAAAGAGGCGACGACGTTTTTTTATAATTGCGTTTTTAATTTGATGGATTCTTTGATGCGTTTCGTCGTCCTTTCCCTCGCGGCAAGGGAGTTAGCGGGCGAAGGAGAGAAAGCGAGAGAGAGAGAGAGAGAGAGAGAGAGAGAGAGAGAGAGAGAGAGAGAGAGCAGATGAGACGGCGGAAGGGTGGTGGAGGATCTCGCGCGCGGTTGTGTGCACGCGCGTGCGAACGAGTGTAAAAGAGGGTGGTGGATATGGGTGAGGGTGGCGGGATGGCGGCCGAGACACACGACGAGAGAAGCTACGAGAGCTTTTCCCATAGCCCGGCACGTCACCCTTCCTCGCTCCCCTCCGCCTACTCCTCTTTCTCACTCTTTTGCAATCTGTGCGACGCGCACATCTTCACATCTCCGTAGTAACATCGCCGGCCGAGAGAAACAGTTCTCTCTGTGCATGAGCTTACGCGACCGAGGTTGGTCGTTGTCCGTATCTCGTATATCTTTCGGACCCTCTTTACTGTATTCCAATCCAAGAATATCCCGAAATTTTGCAACACGATTAGCCCTTTCCGCCTTTTCTGGTTTCAGCTAAGTACGTCGGTATCCGCTTTTTACGGTTTACAACGAGTATTTCGTATCTATAAAGATGCTCTATCTGCATCTTCAACTGTCAACTATCCGATATATGCCTAAGTGCTAGATAGCTTTTACGAGCTACATGCAATAATGTTTTCAGTCAAAGTTTTATAATCTTGATATTATATCATGTTACGATGGTTATTGTATTTATATTAACACATTGGGTGCGGCGTCGGTCCCTGGGGACCGACACTGACTTTTCCGTTTGGGCGGCGTCAGTCCCTAGGAACTGACATTATACTTTTCGTTTAGCAACAATATGTTTACACTTTTTAAATGTAATTTATTGAAACATTCTAAACATAAATGAGGTATGTCCTAGCTCGCGCTGAGCTCTCTCTGCCGGCCAAACGGAAAGCATTCCGAAATCGGCTCCGCACCCAACGTGTTAAATGTTTGTTGCGGCGCAAGAAGATAGATTTATATGATCAGCAATGTGTTAACTATAGTCTCAATTATATATCTTATTGATGTAAATTTTAAATAGATGAATTTGTGTGGAGAGGTACCTCTAATCTTCGTGTAATATTGTATCTTTTAAGTAAATTTTATATATAAAATATATGCGGTTTTTTATATTTGCTTACTTTGTATTATATTATGAATTATATACAATGGGTAGTAGTAGTAAAGTCTTCCCGCCGAAGATTGTAGTTTAGTCATTCCAAATTTTCGAGCTATTTTTACAGAAGTAGAGAAGTAGAAAAGTAGAGAAGAGTTCATTTTTTCTCTAATACAATAGATTTTCTTTTATCTCCCTCGCATATATCTTTGCTTGGACTGTTTGTTCTGGTCACTTTCAGCTATCTTTCCCGATGCCATTTCCATCAAAATGAATCCTGCTTCGTCATAGCAGTTTTTCGCTTTCTGCTTCTTGATTGTACTAGCTTCGCGATATAGTAAACATTATTGTTCATGTCGATGGACTCAAAATTTTAGGTAATCTTAGGTAACCCTAGTGTTCCTTCTATTCTGCTTAAACTCTCATTTACAATTTAATGGAGCCGAATTTAATTATATTGCGCAAATATTTCATGAAATATTAAATTAGAAATTTAGAGAATAAGAACTAGTAAAACTCAAAGCGATCTTATTTTGAAAAGAAATTAATATGATACAGAAAGTATAGTATAAGACTACAAAGAAATACATGTACTGTGATGAAAACAAGAAGATTAAGACCCTTTATATTTGGTATTATTATTTTTGTTGAAAAGAACAAGGTTTTCTTTATGAGAAAAATGACCATCATAAAAAGATACATTAGATGATTAAAATGTACATCCTCCGAGTTCCTTTTATTAATCATTATTTTTAGTTACTATACATGGTTTTCGCATTATGAAATCATTAATATCATTAATATTAATATGAAATTATTAATATCATTTATAAAATGTTAAGAATAGTATGTCTCGCGGATGATCTATATAAAATTCTGTAAAAAGAAAAAAAATCGTAACAAGCTCATATCACATATGCAAACTATACAAGAACGCGATATGTCAATATTAGGTGGAAATAATTATATAATATCGCCAAAAATATTAGCATGAAAAGATAATAAGCCGCGTACGCAGCGCGATGTGATAGCTTAATAAAAATCCCGCTGGCAAGTCCGAGCGGCATGCTGCTTTCCTCCCGTCAAACCATAATTAATTTCATCCGATGTGCATTATACCGTGGCACGCGTGTATTTAGTCGAACGATGTGTCGTGTCCCGCTCGTTTTCGAATTCTCTCGGACTAGCGGCGACGAGTACGTGGGTGAAACGAAGCGATTTTTATTGCATTTCGCAACTCGGTACCGCGGCTGGAAATTGCGCCCAACGAAACATTTTGTTTTACAGCATTTTCATCGTTCTCCCTTCCCGCGTTTTCTTCTCTCTCTCTCTCTCTCTCCCCCCCTCCCCTCTTTTTTCCTCTTGTACTTTTATTTTCTCACTCACAGTTTTGCATTTTTCTATCGCTTTCTGTCTCTCCATCGTGAGATCGCCGCATGTGTCTACGTTCTCGCATGACTTCTACGATGCTTTTCGCGATGCTTTCACTCGCACCCCAACAATTTTCCTCTTCGTTGCGATCAACCCCGCGGCTCGCATCGTCGCGGTCATTGCGCTTTGCGATTGACTCGAAAATTGAAACAATCATATCGCGGCTACGAAAACTTTTAATCCATTAGCGGCTTGATCGCGCATCATCCATTTTTATGCGGGAATTCACTAAAATCCGGGTCGTATTGATATTTGTTTATTATTAACGGCTGTTCGGGCTTGAAGTGCCCGCCTACGATCGAGTACTGGTGGCTCGTCAATGATGAAAGCATTGATATTATGTTCTATTCGCTCTCGGATAAATGCGTGTTTCACGCCACTCGTGTTAGCTGCATCGACGTTCTTTTTCGCCATGATTTTGATTGTATCCTAACTAAAGTAAGCTCATTATTATATTTATAATTACAAGCAATATTTGCTAAGTTGTCCTCATGAAAACGATTGATGGTTAATTCCTAACGAGTATTATCTGAATAACGCATATCGATACTTAATTTGCACTATTAGACATTCGCTGATCAAAAATTTACCAATATCCATGAGTTTCGATGTATTGGCAAATCTGTCTGCAATTTTTTATCCGCAACATCCACGTACCATCGACGTTACGAAGGATATCGCGTTAAAATCGTTGCGCATTAATTTATCGCTGATTTCGTTTTTATTCTGGAAACAAGCCCGAGCGTAGATCGGCATTAAATTGTCATAAAAGTATCGATTGAATTTTAACGACGTACTCGCTGCGTTTTCATATCATCGCGAGCGTTATCTTGCGTACTCTTCAAGCTTGTTTACGATATATCAATAATAATGTTAGCATCGGCACTGCAACAATTTTCTTTTAAATCTGTTACAATGTTTTACAGGAAAACTGATAAACTTGAATAAACCTACAACGCTGACAGTAGTTTTACTTTCATAGTAGTTCTTCAAGCATTTTTCTTCCATAACTCCGGAGTTTATTTGCAGAGCAAAGAATACTTTAACTCCGTCATGAATTAAGTTTGCATATGTAGCGGATATTAATGTCAAAGTTTGTAACAGACTCTTTCAAGAATAACGTAAAATTAACGCAAAGGAAGATGCTTTCTTGCCTACGTCTGTGACTCATAAGAGATGTTTTTAATAACATTAATTTGGACAAGTAAGAGGTAGGTTATTTACAACTGTTTTCATTCAAGAGATGCAAAATAAAACTGAATTATACGAATTGTAATTTATGCACCATCTTGTATTTTCAGATTTTGACTTGTCTAGATTAGTATCACTTGAACAGCATAAAATCTTTAATAATAATAATAACGATTTTGTTATCACATCTTGCATGACATTAATTTGTTACTGTAAACTAAAGACTTTTTGTTACAATAATCGCAAAATTTCTTGAGAAAAAATGTACCGTATATCGAACATCTTTAGCAGAATTCGCATGTACGATGCTTTTGCGTGGGATTGAACCTCGCGTCTCGCACGAGGAAGAAAGTGACCGTCTGAAGTGTTAGGGACGAATCCCCTTTTCGTCGTGAAGTGATAGTGCGTCCATAAGAGTCGATCTGGAGTTCATAGTATGTGTTCGTGTAAGGAAGACGATAGAAAGAAAGAGCCTGTCTTCTTCAACATGCGGGGCAAGGGAAGTAGGAGCCTAAATTTAGTAGACACCCAAAGTATAGTCATGCAGGGGTCTATAAGCGAGAGGATAGCGATGAGAAAAGAGAGAGAGAAAGAGAGGAAGAGAGAAGGTGTCAGAGCTCGAGAGTGGGTCGGAGGAAACTCTGTGCGTTGGTGGCGGAGGTTTAGGGTGGCAAAAGGAGGACAGAGGGTGAAAGCAGCGGAGGGTGAAAGGAGGACGAGGTGGAGAAGAAGGAGGGGGCGAGGAACGAACTGTTGCTTCCCTGAGAGTCGTGCCGTGTTGGGTCGCTTCCAGCGCAGGATTCTCAAGAGCCTCCAAACAGGATTTAAGCCTCTTCACCATCCGCGCGAGGACTATCACTTTCCAGAGTATCCCAATTTTTCACAGGACGTTACTCAACTGTGCAACCACTCCGCCACCTTGGCTTTGATTCTTCCTTTGACTCGGTGGACTTCAGACACGAACGACAATCAGTAGTTCTGGGCGTAGGCTTTTATTCAATGTTAGCCGCATTACTTCGCGATTTGATTGAAGTGAACGTTGTTTGCAATGCATGATTATTGGTGACAAAGGGGGGGAATTATATTGGCTCAACTGATACGTGAATATAACGGTTTATAAACATATTTATGAGCTCGATGAATCATGTACTCTTATATTGGAACATATTGCAATTAAAATTATTTTGAAACACAACGTTATTTTATATTGCAAATGTATTCAATTTTTGACTAGATTGATCATCGTAATTATGGAAGAACAGAACCGTATAAATGCATACAACCGTATTAAACAGATACAACTCTGCTACATGAGTACCAGCACGAGAGAGGGAACAGGAACATCTATAGACGGAGACAGACATGGATTGTGACAGACGTTGAGGCATAAGAACGTAACACTGACACCAACCGGCAGCTGCTATCTAACTATCCGATCCTCTGTAGCTTAAGAGTAAGGAAGAGACTAATACGAGTGAGAAGAGCGTTTCCTTCTCTTCCGCTCTTTGCCAGTGATCTGGATTTCTCGGTCTCAGTCTCCGTGGTCGACTCACTCCGTGCGCTACGCATCGCATCGAGAACCTTTTAAGATATCGCTCAAGACATTACATTTCCTTAAAGAAGATAGTCATGCACCAATGTATAACAGGACATAAAAGCGCACCTATTTACGTTTAATATAATAATTTCTGTTTAATACAATGATCTTGTTTTTGAATGAAAGACTGTGAATTAAATTTTACGAGACTTCCAATAAGACTTTCGCCCCCATCAACGAGTCTCTAAAACGATGAAAATATCTGACCGAGACAGCTCGCAAAACGGCACTTGCTCGTGAAGGCCTTATCTCACGTCTGTCGCGAATGCGATCGCGCTGCGCGGACCGGAATGTATCTCTCGTCGTGGAAAATCGATTTGAAAGTCCAGGATCTTCGTTCAACTGGTCTCCTACTTTCGATATCGCCCCGAAGCACGATTATTATCGGCGTGCCCCGATGGTTCTGCCTTTGGCAACAAGTTGCACCAGTGACCCGTTCCAGCTATAGAATGCCTTTGTAAATACTCGCTGCCGTGCCTCTTAGAAATCCTTTGAGATTTTCTCCGCTGTACATCGCGGTAATACTGTAAATGTACCGTGCGCGCAACTTTAGCCTCGATATTTATTCCCGCATGCTGCAACGACGTCTTCGTTGTATTTGCAATATTAACGACCAGTGGATGCACCGAGGCGGTTAACCCTGGCTAAATAAGTTCTCCTCAGTCTCTACGTGTTACAGATAACGCGGTGATCTACAGAGAGACTCGTCAGACTCGAAGTCGGTGCAATTCTTCGTGAGATTAGCTGCACAATTCATTAATCGGAAAGGGATGATGCGACGTTCCATACTCCTTATTTGGTCAGAGTATAAGTCGACGAACGAAATCAATTCGAGAAAAATTGTTCGGTAGACACACAGTAAAAATATTATCTGTAAGGAGAACTAAAGTGATGTTAACACGAAGAGCAGCCAAGTACTGTCAGTCGCAAGAAAAGCTTTTTGTCTTACTTATGCAAGAAAGTAAAAAGTAATTTTCCATTGAGATAAAAATCGGATTTTTCTTCTGACAATTTATGCGACCAATACGCGTCTAAAGTTTATAAGGAGACAGACTTTAATCTGAAAGTATTTAGTGTTCGAAAACACTCGTCTCGGTCGTTATGAAGCAATTGCACTGCTCGTCTTCATACTCGTAGATATAATATACTTCGTAATGCGTTTCGCTTATAACGGCACTATAAACAAAAAGCTCAGCGTCAAACGAATAAGTTTAAACGGAATGGCACACAGAGTGCCCTCGCTATCGACCGCTGAATATATGTATAATCTTTTGTATCTAACTTACACAACCTTACTTAGGCGGCATGCAGTAGGTACAAATAAATAGCAACAAAAGGGTAGTAAAACACCTCGTCGGCCATTGAGAGGCGAACTAATCCGCATAATATCGCTCGTTTCGCGAGGCTCTCTGCGCTTCCTCGCGCAACAAAGGCTAAAAGGGGTAAGTGGGCTTCGCTAATGGCGCGAGGGTTCGCCAAAGCCGGCCGACCTCACCCTCTCGCTTGCAACGCTCCGCTTGATAACCGTAATCTTTTTCTTCTCGCGAGCTTTCGTCGCGACGTATTGCATCAAATATGCGCGATTCACAGGTGTGAATGCGAGAGAGAAGTCAGAAGGGTAAGGGAACACAGCTCGTATTCGAAAATATCAGTCTAGACTGAATCTTGACACATTAGTTATTTCGAATGTATATTTTGTAACATATTTAGGTAAACTCACAGATAATTGATACTTGGGATTAATTATTGCTATCGTTAATATGACAGACTCTCTCATATGGATTTTTAAGTAACGGAAAGAATAATTTCATCGTTCTCCGATTGTTATCCTTAATACTTTAGATTAGATATACAATTTAATTTTAAGCAGCCAACGAGACAAGATTTTCAGTTATGAGTGACAATGTCGAAGCAGCACACAATAAAGGATGTCAAAGGTGCGGAGGACGGAATATGGATACGCAGGTACGCGTGTGCGGAGCTCAGACCAGAGGGTAGTGTCGCGTATATGAGGAGGCGCAGATGGAGGATGAGAAAAAGCGCGAGATGACAAAAAGGGAGAAAGAGAGAGAGGACCATACCAAAGGGGTGGTGCCGCTAAGGGCGACGAAGGTGGAAGAGTACGGTGGGAGACGCGAACGGAGAAGGAGAGGAAGGACGTAAAACAAAGTAACGACGAAATGCACTTCCCCCTGGGTCCATCCCCCTCGGCCACCCTCGCGCCCACTCGGCGTTCACCCGGAGGGAAACGTCGAACGAAACGTTAAAAACCGGGAAGAGGAATGAGAGGACGGTCGAGGGTGAAGCAGAGGGGTGGCGGTAGAGGGACGAGCGGGCGTGCTAGGTGGTGGCTCGTCGGTTCGTGGGCCCCCGTGGAGGCGCGAGGCGGAGGTCGGATGAGAGGGTGGGTTTGCTGTGGCAGGCGGGCCACCCTGGGAGGTTGGCGGGAGGTTATGACAGCCGAGGTATTGAGCGGATCCTTCGTTAAAAAAACGAGAAGCACCGCGCTGAGGCGTGCAGCAGGGAGAAAGAGATGACAGAAAGGGAGAGTGAGTGAGTGAGTGCGAAAGAGAGATAGAGAGAGAAAGAGAAAAAGAAAGATAGAGAAAGAGAGGGAGAAAGAAAGAGAGAACGATGGCGAGGTGACGGCGGGAGAAAGACGGTGGGAAGAGAAAGAGGTTGCGCCGGGGGTGGAGATGGGAGGATGGAGTGCACGGCTGCTGCTGCCGCCGCCGCCGCCGCCACTGCCGCCGCCGCCGCCGTTGCTAGAGGCGGCAGTAGTGGTGGTCCAAGGGGTGAGACCAAGTAACCGAATCCAACGCACCCTTGCCTCGCGCCCACCGCCACCCCCAGCGGGGAAAAAAACGGAGCGCACGAATCTCCCCTACTTCCCTTCGCTCTCTCGTTCCTCGACCACCCCCGACTGCTCTTCCTGGAACAGTTCTACTATCGTCTTCCTCTATCTCTTTTTTTCTCTCTCTTTTTCTTCTCTCTTTCTCTCTTGCTCTTCAACCGCCCTGGACTGCTCTATCTTGTTTGCTCATCGGCGGGTTTCTTCCGCCTCTGAAAAATATTTTGACGTGGGTGGGTAACGCTGGTCGCGATGGTGATGGTACAACGTAGCTACGAATCGAACGGACGCACAAAAGGCGGAGACCTCCCGGCGCGACTCTTGATTACTATTTTAATTCCGTCGACGTGCCGCGGAGAAATGTGCCCGACGCTAATTAATTCTCTCCCGCGAGTCCGCGAAATTTGCAACTCGCCTCGAGAGAGGCCGCGATTATCGCGTACACCGCGCGGAAACTTGCTGACCGTGGATATTAAACTTTAACGTCGGGCCGACGTCGTCTTCAATGCCCGCGAGCCGTATCGCGCCTCGATCAAAGGGCCTTTAATTGAAAGAAACGCAGGAAGCAATTTCGCGAGTCAATAAAGGCAAAGAGCGCGAGGATACTGCGCTGTCGGCGTTCCCCTCGGTCTTCATTTAAATCTGCCTATTTTTTGCGAAATCCAATATCAATGCGAATGCAAAGCAGGATTGTTAAGTACGGTACTTTGATATCTCAGCGATTCTATTTTGGATTATGTAAGGAGACTGTTACAATTCCTACCTGATATATGTAGGTATTTCGGTTACATTCACTTACGTCCTGTCTCATGATTGGATGGATCTAAAGTTCAATTCAAGGATCGGATTTGGGAGATACTAAGAGAAGGAGAGAGACAATCATTGAATGTCTCTTTGCTTAACGAAATCTGATATTGATCGAGGAAATCAATATTTGCCTAACATGTAACATTTACTGATTTGTAATTTTGTTTTATTGTTTCTAATACTCTCTGAGCCGATCCGATTGTGTAATTAATCTAAATTCGAATCATCCATGAGATATTGATTGAAAAGATGCAATAAATAATCGCTAATTTTTGATTATTTCGCTAGAGAAGACTCGGAATTTAGCAATATTTTATATTAATTATTGATTAATTTCAATAGTCAGCAAATCAATAAGATCGAAAAACGGAAAGACGTCGAGATCGATTACATTATTTGAAATTGCTGTATCGGCCGGATGAGCGAGGGATGAAAAATGCAAAGAAAGGTAGAGTTTAAGCGAGCCAGAAACGTGCGAATGCACGTGAGGAGGATGGTGTCAGTGAGGTCGGGGCGAGGTCGGTGAGAATCGAGAGTTCGTTTGTTCGCCGCGCAACGGAAATGCACGCTGGACACGGAACGACGGAAGGGAGAGCGTGTACGTGAGGCGCTCTCCAGGTCCGCATAATGGGAAAATCGATTAAGAGCCGTGCAAGTTGCAAGTAGCAAGGTGGTCGGCCAAGGTGTCGTGGGTACGTTGCGCGCACTGTCTCGGCCAGTCCGATTCACGCGTGACAGAAACCAGGCCGAGTTTCAAGGCGAGCAGTCGATGACAGGTTTAAATGCGTCAGCGAGTAATCATGCGGACGCTTCTTTAAATATTTAAATAAGATTGATTATGAAATTTTTAATCGTTTACATATAATATTCCAATGTTAATTGTATTATATATGCAAAAGAACAAGTACACGTGAACTTTTTGGGTAATGTGGTGTTCATTGTAACGCGCAAATGAGGCTCTTGTCTCTTGGTACGTTGCGTTACGTAAGAATACACGTGTCATCGAAATCGCGTATTCGAGCCACCGTCGCATACCTCGTCGGCATTCATGGCAGAATCGCAGAAATAATATTTACATATTCATAGTAGTTCTCTCGCGTGCACACGCGTGCAACGTTTGCGGGTGTTTGTGGATTTTGCTCTAGCGAATCCGCCAGATTACCCGCGCGTTATGTTTCTTATCGGCAACTCTCGATGACTCGATGCAGTTTTCTAGGAGAACACTATTTTGCGATAGCGACTCTACGGTTTTATTTATGAGGAGAATCGATGTAAGAAAGATTTTGCGTAATGTAAAATTGATATTCCAAATCTTTATTCTCTTTGTGTTTAAAAATTATATCTCTTCATAAAGTTTTTACTTAAATGTATTTTTTTCTCCTCTATCAAAATATTTAGAGAAAAGACACGACTAAAATCATGAATATATAATAGTACAAGTTGGTATATTCTGCCTAACTCAATTATTTGGCGGAAATTTGATCTTTCCATAATCTTAAAGGATCTCGTCTAGTTAGTTTGCCGAGTATATGAGTATTATCGAGCAGTTAGGTGGAAGTTTCTCAGTGTTCTTTGCAACCGGCATTCCACAATGACTCACGTCGTTACTTAGTGACATTCTACGCTAAATCGATTCGCGAAACAGCATGGATGCTATAGAATAGCCTTTCATATATCAGAGACTCTCGATAATTAAATGGCTGTGTTTAATTTCCACCTATTCGAATCTCTGAAATAAACCGAACAGTTTAATATAATAATGTTCTAAGTAAAATACAAAAATACAATGAATTTAAATAAAATGTCGCGAGTTGCTTTTTATCACATTCATTATAATAGTATTTTCGATTACAACGAGATATGTACGTATCTTTGTTTATTGACAGTTGCGTGAGAATTTAAGATAAAAGTTTCTAGAAAGTTTGAGCGCAGGAACAGATTTTGGAGCAGTTGACGAGTACGCAATATTCGAGAGTCAATCCTAGGAAATGCTGACATGCAGATTTGATCGATCAATAGTAAATTTCCGTGTGTGATGGACAATATAAGTGATTCTAAAGCGTGGCATGGCGGATACATCCGTGACGGATGCGCATACAAAATTGTGCACCCACGATACTCTTTTCTTGCCATTTCGAATAGCATTATCGATAAACAGCTTGCAGCTCGCGATGACGTCGGTCACACCTCGAACACGTGTGCACATGCACGGCAACGAGCTGTGCAATGTGCATAGAGACATCGACGTTTGTCGTTACGTTTACGGAATGATCGATGCGCTTCTCGAATTCGTCGCGATACGCGCCGATCGATATTACGTAAAGTGCTTTTTGAGACTGAATGCCGACGCTGAAGCGAGCGTTTTCGATAAGTACCATCCGCCGCCTATGGAATTCACGAAAGTTCAATAACGGGGTGCAATACACAAGTACGTAGATTTATTCACACGTGTGCGGCGTCAAGACTTACACCGCTCGTATTTTTGACAGAAATTTTATTAATAGAAAACCTGCAAGACAATTTTTGATCACTGATTAATTGACTAAATGTAAAAAATGATTAATGTTAAATTAAATTGTTCACTTAATTTTGCACAAGAACAAATTGACATGAATCCTATGTGTTCATAGAGTGATCGCAATTGCTAGCGTAAAATTTGACATCGAGAAACGTAGAAGAAAGAAGGAAGAACTGCAAGTCCGGTTCGTGTAAATCATATGAGATGCTTCCAAGTATATTTGCTTTCTACTTCTTCGTTCAGCTGGGCTAAGGCTCGATCGTGTCGCCATTGAGCTGAAGCGTCTATAAATATATAGCGATCGAAGTGTGTAACACACTCAAGGATATGGGAGGCTGCGTGCGATGAAATGAAGAATGTATTGGACAATTGTTTTCGGCAGGTGTTTCTGATGTCGTCAAATTGTATCGATTATTTGAAACAATAAATCGACGAAATATTACACACGAAATATAGACTATATAAATTTCCGTCAACTGTCATTATTTCATGGCAACAATACATGCACGTTTAAATAAAATGCTGATTAAATATGAATCTTGCATTTAGAACATTCAACTCTCTGCCATACGATACCTCCTAAGCCATTCTCATCAGTATCATCAAAATCTCTTTTCATATTACCCGACCTGTCATGGAAAGGGTAATGATACCTAATTCCGAGACTGAAATAATTCCGGTCGTTCCGACGCTCCCGCTGGAGGGTTCAATGACGTCGTCGAGTACACACATTCGTACATACGCTGTGGCGAAAGCACAACGGCAAGTCGGAGAAGACAGCGACGTCTGTCGCACAGGCACAACCAGCAGGTCTGACGAAGTGCAATTGACGAAAGTTGCGGTCGTGTGTTCGCGCGGTCGTAAGTAATGGGACCAGCTAATTGCCAAGGTAGCGGAAGCTCCTGGTCGGAGCCTCTTCCCTCATCAAGCGCGCCCGCGACAGGGTTCAATGACGTCGGCCAGGCGGGGAGTCGAGCTCCGGGGGCACCCGGTATGCATGCACACATCGCGGCGAATGCGGAGCGTGTCTGTACGGGCCTTGAAAGCCTCAGCGCGTTTCATCGATATCGTTCGCATAGGCTTACCTAGGACGGGCATCGAATCGATCTTATGCCGTCAGCGGTATCGCCGAGTTAGCCCGAACTGTGCGAACCACGAAGAGACGCGGACACACGCGAACGGAATATCAATCGCGGGATCAAACGCTTTTAAGGAACATCGTAGCCCGCGACTTCGATCGTCGCCACGAACAATCAACGATCGTCGCCGATCTGTTCTACGGCTCATCGAAAAATGTGCAACGGTCTTCTGATCCTCATCCTAAACCACGCACGCAGCCTTAATACGGGATTGTATTGAGATGTTGATCATGAGAGGCGCGCGAACCAGATGGTCATGACTTGTCATTAAATGTATGCACAATATGTAGAATCTTTTAAGGTCAGGGAAGAAAGAAAGAGAAACAGAGAGAGGTATCTTCTTTAAATATAGAAAATTTTTTTATTTTTGTATTATTGATATTGTCAAACGTAAATATCCATTTTTTCATTTTTAGCGTGTTACAGAAACTCGAACAGCATATTCTACAACAACGGTCATGAAAAAATACAATTATCCTGGGTATAATTCCTGCAATGCGGTAACGAGTCCGCACCTCGAAATAAAATCGCGAGAACTGAAATGTATAGTATAACACATGTGTTACTGTAAAATTCTCGGTGGAATTATATCGGTCTTTCTCCGGAAACGCGATCGAATCAAAGTCAGGTACGAACAGTTCGTGAATTTACGACGACGGGCGCGCGGAAGGGTTTGGCGCACGACCGAATATAAAATATGCAATATTCTCCTTCCGGACAGCCGCGCGCGCCGGCAGAGGTGGCGGACGTGCGATGTAGTATATACCGGTCTCGAGTCTCTTTCTGCGATCTGGCATAAGTAAATTGCACCTGTGCGAAAGAAAGATCAGGCACGTTCGGCACACTCTCGCCTCCCGTCACGTGACCGCTACCGGGAGCGAGTGTCCTCGTACTTGTTTCTCATTATTGCGCGCGACGTAGAGTATAATTTTGCTTTGGGTCAACTGACCGCGCTGGAAACGCGGACAAACGGACCCGAGGGAATAAATGTCCCTCCATGATGGCATCTTTCTTATTTTATCGTTAATCCTTCCGAGTGGATCGTGTATTTCGACCCTGCTTCTTGCTAATTGAAGAGAATGAGTGCATCATGTGACCGAGCAATCTCGAGCTCCTAATTTACCATCTTCTTACGTATCTCTTTGCGATCAATTCTCAGATATACCATTGCAAAATGCATACATACCACTTATGAACCGTTTCCATAATCATCGCTCGAATGTAAGGTAAATGCTAGGTTTAAACGATTTCTATAGATACGATAGGTCATCGAACCATTTCTTATTACATTCTTGTAAACGATATTTCGGGATACAAACTCTTGCGAGTATTCGCGCGGAGAGCAGCATAGATTTAACGAAATTAACGAGGGTGTCGGAACAGAGGAAAGAAATAACTAGCTAATTAGGTGATGTTTGGTCTTCGAGAGCTGAGACAAACTTACACGCGCGCGCGCGCTAGGGCGGATGTCTCGGCTACGAAGGCGATGGAGTGGCGGAGTTTCGCGATGAACCCAAGAGGGAATCGGGAAGGTAGGACACGGGGGAAAGAGGACGGGAGGGAAGAGGGCGAAGGTGGCCAGCAACGGATGGAGGGTGGGTTAAGAGGGGCGATGGCGCAAGGATGTGGAGACCGCTGAGACGGAAGGAGGCGAGAGAGCGAGAGGAAGTGGGCCGAGGAACGAGGATAGGGCGAGTGGAAAGGACGAGGTGTCCGCGGGGGCGGATGAAAGGACGCTTACCAGCTACTACCTATTGATCGCCAATTCTTTTTCTCTTGTTGCATATTAGGCGCACTCTCTTCCTTCTTTCTCCTTCACCCTTTCTCTCGCTCCTGTACGCTTTCTCTCTCTCGCTCTGTCTTTCTCTTTCCCTCTTGCACCCTGCGCTCCCCCTCGTCGCGTCTCGCAGCCCCCTCGCAGCCGTAGAACGCGCGAATCCGCCCCTATAGCCACCCTCTCGCGTCCTACCCTTCCTCCTCTTCCTCCTCCACCTCTTCCTCGTCCTCTTGCACTTCCTCCACCTCCTCTCTGCTCGTGTCGCCTCACCGCGCGAGAGAGTGCAAGCCACCCCTACCACCCATCTACTACCTACACCGTCGGCCCTGACGCTCTTCTTACCGGCAATGTTTCATTTCGAGCAGCAGCAGTACCCTTCCTGTTTCGGGATAGGGTCGGCGGCCGCCCACTCCGCTTTTTGCACGCAGGTGCGACGGGATCGGCGAGGATTCGTGGTGTCTCTTCACCGCGACGCGATGTAGTCGTAGATAGGATAGGCATGTCGAAGGTTATCGATGCGTGGCTAAGTAGGACATAAGAAGTTTAACTTCTTAAGTCTTTTCTGCAAGAGTACCAACGTGTAATACGATAAACTGAGCGAGGGTACCGCCGTGAGAAAGGTCAGGAGAGGGAAATTATCTTATAAGACGCGAGTAGTCTCACGGGACCACACAGATCTTCTGACCGAGCGCGATCTCGTTTCTGTTTCAGATAGCGAGCGGCGATCCGCCAACGTCTTCGTCTTCTCACTGACGGTGAGAGGACGAGCAGAGAGAGAGGTGCCGTAGGAGCCAGTCACCAGTAGGAGAATTCGGCAGTAGAAAGGGGAGAGGATCTCCGTGCGACGGACGGACACACACACACACACACACAGCCAGTCGAAAGAAGGAGGGAGGCAGGGCGGCAGGGTGGCAAAGGGATAGAGAGATAAAGAGGGCGAGTGTGCGAGACAGGACGCGCCGCCGGCGACAGACTGCACTCTCGTGGTGTTCAGGGCGCAAGCGTGCACGTGTGTTGTGCGTTTCCGTACCCTAACCCTGTCCCGCTACCTGGGAGGAGTAGCGTGGTCGTCGTCCCTCCGCGGCTACATCCCCACCTCGCCGCCGTTGCCGCCGTTGCCGCCACCGCCAGCGACACCGACGCCGACGCCGCCGTCGGCTCGCCATCCCTCCGACGCTTGCGGAGGAGCGCCGCGCCGCGTTACGGCCGACGAAACGACGACGACGGCGACGACGACGACGACGACGACAACGACGACGACGACGACAAGATCCCCACCGCCATCGCCGCTACCACTACATCGGTGGCCCCCGACGACGACGACGACGACGAAGACGACAACGACGACGACGGTGACTTCGGTCGCTTCTGCCGACGCGTTACGTCACGCGTGACGTCGCACCCGGCAGCGCGCACGTTAGCGCGGCGACGTGTATACGCGCGCTACCCTTCTCCCCCTCACGCACGTCTCACGTTTACGGCGCGCGCTGAAAATAAGAGGAACGTCGGTGGAAGAGGAAGAAGAGGAGGAGGAAGAGGAGGAGGAGGAGGAACAGGCGGAAGAAGAGGGGCTCAACGAGGGTGGGAGCGACGAGGGGAAGAAGGAGGAAATCGGAAAGAGGCGCGGAAGGGAAACTAGGACCGTAGGGGTGGCAGAAGGGGGTAGGTGGGAGTGCAAGAAAGAGGAAGAGGAGGCGCAGGAGGACGACGACGAGGGCGACAACGGCGACGACGACGACGCGGCGGACGGAGGAGCGCAGGCGGCGGAGGGGGTGGACATCCACGCGGGAACACGAGGCAGGCGCACCCGGCCGGCACGCGCACACACATCCTAAGATGTGATTTCAAAAATGGCGGATTGCCCCTATGCCCGCTGCATACAGGAACGCAGACACATCCGACGGGAGCTGCTACGATGGACAAAGAATATGGTCTTCGTAGTCGGTGAGTAAACCGAGCCGTTACCAATGACCGCGATGAATCGTGTTCGTACGTATTTAACTTACATAAGCGCGATGGTATGTCGCATGTACATGTACCAGTGTGTACGTACATATGTATATTTCTATACGATGCGTAAGAAAAGTATCTTCGCAAAATATACATGCGTGCATCAGCATGCACTGCAATTGATCACTCGCGCGAGAGAGGCATGTCGCCGCGTGCTTGAATGTGTGTACTTGCGTGTGTGTGCGGCGAGAATCATATATATATATTATATATATGTGCACAGTTGAAGCGTATGGATGTATATGTTACGTACGTTTGCCTACGTTCCACGCGGTGATTCCGGTGTGTGTCGGCAGTACATAGAGTAGCAGAAGCGCGAGTTCTCTATTAGTGTGCGAACGTGGAGTGCAAGCGAGAGAGATCGAAAGAGAAAGAGAGAAGCGATGAGAAAGAGAGAACGAACGGGAGAGAGAGAACGAGAAAGAGCGACGAGAGAGAGAGAGAGAGAGAGAGAGAGAGAGAAAGAGAAAACACGCTGGTGGTTGAGACCTGTTGCGAACCGAAACGCCGAATCCTGGCTGACTATGTGCCAGGCGTGACTCCTACTCGCGCCTGTACGTTCAACAGGGTGGTACCACGTTGCCGGAAAATCCGATAATATTCTGTGAGTAGTTTCCCGTGCGGTTTTCCGTTTTCGCGTGCGTGCGTGCGTCTAAGAAATCGAAACTTCTGTTGATTTATTTACGGAACGAATAATTACGGTCTTTTGCATCTTCAGGAAATCATATCTCAAATATATCTGTGCTACGCAACAGGCAATTAAACGTCTTGCAGCAATGTGGGAGCAGTCATTTCATAATTAGAGAAAATTATAGTACGTCTTGTGATTGCAGCATACTTTTTCGCGACAGGTTTTGATCTTGCATGACACAGTTTTGTGCTCAAAATTACTTTTCTGAAAACTTAGGTAATCTCATGTGACAGAATAGATAATTATTACTTTCTTTAAAAATGGTAATCGATACTTGGTCTGAGTATAAAGATTAAAGTTCACGTTCGGGTAGCACTTGATATACCCGTCCAATTTATTCGGTATCGGAAATGAATTTGGCAACGCAGAAACAAAACTGGAATCGTAGCTCAGAGTGGTTCGTAGTGTCAATGACCCCATTAAAGTAACGTGAGATTCGTGGCACTCGAGCGAAAGCTAAATCGTCTCCCGTTCCCTCGAATTTTGACGTTGGCAGATCAGCACGGCGTCTTCGTTATCGCTGCAGGAAGCTACAACAAGAATTAGGCGCCGCGCGTGCAATTTCCCTCACGGAGAAGGGTGGCGAAATCAGGCTCGCGAGACACAGTCACGACCCCTCCGCACCCGCCCTTCCACATCGGCGGCGCTTACCCCTCGGCGGGTCGGCGTCACTGAGGGGTGGCAGGCGGAAGCATCGTCAGACGCGCGGAGAATACTGCACAAGCTGCGTGCCTTGACCACAGACAACCGAGCGATCCCGGCCGCCGCCCGAAACCTTCTTTTCTTCTTCTTACAGCCTTCCGCCTTCTCTCCCTCCTACCCCCTTTTTCCACCCTCTCTCTGCATCCCTCCGTTGCCTTCCCGTCCCCCACCAACCCTCCTCCTCTTTCTCCATCTCCTCCTTCTCCACGACTTCCCCTTCTTCGCCTTTCGGTTAGTTCGTCAAGGGGCGAGCTCCGGTACTCGCAGAAGGCACGTTTCCGCACGCGTCGGTGTTGCGTGCACTCGCCGTTACGCTTCTTCCTCCACTTTTGTGGCCTCTCCCGCCCTCCAGTGTCCCATCGCGGATCCCCTTCCTTTCTCTCTCTATCTCTCTCTCTCTCATCCGTTCTTACACCCTCCGTGGTCCACCTCTCGTCTTCCGCCACCGTCGCCACCACCACCTCTCGTTCGCGTCGCTCCTCATTTCGGAACGCAGCTGCCGCCGGTGGTCGAGAAATTTTCGCGAATCCTTCCTTGAGGCGCCCTTTCTCCACCCGCCCCGCCTTCCTCCTTTTCTCCTAGCGAGCCATCGCGTCCCTTCCTACTTTCTCTCCCGTATTTCATCTTCGTTCTTTGCATCGAAGAGGTCCTAAAAAGGGAGGCTGACAGTGGAAGTTCGACGAAGAGCGGAGGAGGGTGGATTGGCCGGGCGGGGGAGAGGACGAGGGGCGACACGAGTTGCGTGTGTGCGCCGCGTTCCTCTGCCTCTCCTCTCGAGACTTCCACGATCTTGGAGGATCGACCAGTGCGCGTTCGGGATAGGGTGACGGAGGGTGGTACCGGCTTTCGAAATCTCGGTGCTACTCCGAGCGGTACGCGCGAGTGCATGCACATATCGTCGGCCGTAGTGACGGCGCATCACGACGCGTCGGGACGCCAGACGATCGGGAGACGAGAGTGTTCGTTAACTAAGGAGGGTGATCGTGCGGGCGCCGAGGTGGACGACAATCGACACCGGATAGACTGAGGAGGGGCGAAAGTGTCAGTTCCGTGAGTGAGTTCTAAAGGCGGTGGATCGTTGGAAAGAGAGAGAGGTCGTCGTCCTTTCTCGCGGACAGCTTCCGAAGTTGAGGGAACTGTTGCTCCGCCGAGGCGGCAGATCTCTTCGCCCTTCGGAGGAGTAGTTACACCTGTTACGCGCGCGTTGTTTTCGCCCTTACCGGTGCGATCGGAGATTCGACGAGTTTCGAGAGTGCGAGCGCGGAGGAGAGTGCACGGGAGTGCATCGTACGGTATCCGTCACGCGTCACGGTAATCCTCGCCGTCGGCTCGCACGCACGTAATTGCGCGACATCCGACTGCCGACGAGAAGTAGCGAGAAAAAGGGAGAGAGAGAGAGAGAGAGAGAGAGAGAGAGAGAGAGGGAGAGAGGGAGAGTGAGGGAGAACATGGAATTAGACGTAATGAAGCGTCTTCCCCCGCGCCGCACCGCGTTTCATGGAACTGAGGAGACGAGGGCTGATGGGGCGTCGCGATCCCGCGAGGGTACTGCGCGCCGCGAGTGTCGGCTGTAACGATGTCGGATTGCGGATTGCGTTGTACTGCACCGTCACGACGAGGACGCCGTACGAGTGCACGACAGAAGCGGATTCGGCGGACGTGAGGACGCGGAAGTGGATCGACGTAGTATAGGTAAAGAGATCCCCCGCTGCCTCTCTTCGTGGCTGAACGCAGTTGCGAGGCAACGGCGTGGCGCGTGTGCACGTGCGCGATTAGAAGCAGACTAAAGCTTGCATCGTAAAACGGCGGCTTCTGCTTTCACACTCGTGAATTTGTAGCAATAATGAGAGTTCTAGTCAGAAAAAGCCTTACAATCTGCCATTTTCGATTGCACTTCGTTAAATTTTTTATATTCTGCACATCTACGCGAAGTTAAAAAAAAGGGGAACGTGAAAGGAACTGGGAAAAATAGCTGGAAAGGATCAAATAGACAGTTTCGTGTATCAGTTACCATCCCTGCGAAAAATAAGGGATCATCGGAGAGAAATAAAACGGATGGTGCAAAATACAAAGTTACAAAATTAAGCAAAATTGAGATTAATCGTTCAAAACAAGAGTCTGGTAATTCCTACGATATTAAGGAAAGCGATGTTTCATTTATTCGATGTACTTGTTTTTCATTCACGCGAGGCATGGATTATGCGAGCGTGCACTTTGCTGTTAGGTATCCGGTAATATTTCATTGTCTAGTGGAAGATTCATGGATGATATAGCTTTATGAAAGATGTAATATTAATAGTCCTTAAGAACTAAGTGGATGTAAAGGGCGTTAAAACGCGATATCTCCACTTCATTTTCACGGCATTTTGAACCAATTAGACAGATAATACTGCTAAAAGCCATTTCCGATTAGCTTGATTACTTTGCGTATCATGCGGGACGAGCATCAAAAATGACAACCGTATGCAGATTCGGAAAACTAAAAACATTTTGATACATGCATCAGTTTTCTTTTCCATTGTTCACTTGCGTTCGTTCCGTTTCCCGAAAAGGTACGGCAACGCAGGGCAAGGCGAGCGCAAGCCAAGGGGGGCGGCGGATGGGCGCAGTTACTGCTGATCGTTAAAAGGCGCATAAAAAAGGGAGAGGAGAAGGCGCTGGGTGGATGGATGGGTGGCGGTGGGGGGAGGTCAGAGGAAGCGGCGCGAGAAGTAACAATAAAAATTCGTCGGCGTTCGTGTTTCGTCGCCGTGGTAGGAGCGGAGGGACGTAGGCGGGGGAGGGCGGGGGAGGGCGGGCGGAGTAGCGAGGAGTACGACGGGGGTTAAAGCGAGTCAAGAGAGAGAGGGAGAGAGAGAGAAAGAGGAAGAGAGGGTGCGAGAAACGGTGAGGGAGGGAGGAACGCTTGGGGTGGTCGGTGGAGCAGGGTGCGTAATGAAACGATATTGAGTAGCCGTGGTAGGGAGGGTCGCTGCGAGACGGTGGGGGTCGTCTTCAACCCTCTCCGCCGATTGACCTCGCTTCGACGAGGCGAGGGTGGGGACAAGCCAGGGGCGGACGTTGGTAGGGCACCGGCACGGTGGGGGGCCGAACGCCGAGAACCCACTGCTCGCGAGGGTCGCGGCAAGAAGGGGGTCCGTTAAATTGACGAAAATGACACGGCACCTTCTCTCCATCCGTTTCCCACTCGCTCTTCGTACACCCCTTCACTTTGTTTTTTTTCTTCCATTTCGGCAAACGATGTGTCAGCGACGACGCCCGGAATCCTTCAAGGAACTTCAAAGCTATATTAGCACTCGAAGCCAAGAATGATTAGAAGTAAATCGTAATAGGCGAATTCGTTGAATTGAAATAAACGCGTAATCCAGAATCCAGAAAGTCGTACGCAGTATTGTCGATGGAAATAAAATCTCTCTCTTTCTCTAAGGGTTGCTTTAAAATTTAATTAAACTTCTCCACCATATGTTATGTGCATACACTTAAGATAGAATTGAACGATATACTCCATCTTATAGTAATGGATGGCTGTATTTGTACTGATTGTACTGATACAGGGTAACTATTTCTCCAAAGATATATCTTAATTATTGCTGTGCTATTGCACTTTTGGAATAATGACATAATGTCATAATTTAACGTAAAAAATTGTGCTCTGCCATTCCACATTCTGTTGTTTTGTGAGTGACTCATATTTAAAATGTTTCGTCATTAGTTACAATATTTTTCATAAAATCCGGTCACTATCAAATTCTTAGTAATCAATCTTTGTAATACTCTACTCTGGCGTCTTTTGATCCTCCGACAGCGTGTGCGATACGAAGCGTGCACAAACTCTCCTAAATCCTCAGTCAGAATTTGATGTACAATGCTTTTAGATATGCCGATGAATTTCTCAATGAATCTTGTAGACATACAGCTTTTTCGAGCGAAGGATTTAAAGTAGTTTTTGCACATTTTCGGAGGTACGACTTGTTTCTGACGACGGACTCTCACGAAATCGAGCATACTATCTAAAAATCCGAACAATTACTGCCATACATATTTTTCATTATTTTGTACATTTCGCAAACTATTTTGCTTAGTTTAAAACAAAATTTAATATTGGGTTTTTGTTCCATAATGATTTTTCGACTAATGTTAATAAGATATTGTCACATTTAATGTCAAAACTAACGCAGATATGCTAACGCCTTAAAATTTTGAGTCATAGCTGAAATGTCAAGCTTCATAACGCAATCATTTATTACGAAATAATCCTGCAGGAAACAATTTTTAAAAATCAGTTGCACCAGAGCCTGGACAAACCGTCAAATTTTTACGCATAATTATTTTAGACCATATTTGCTTTTAGATTTTTCTCTTTGCATAATTAAAAAATACTAGTTTAAAAAGTAAAATAGATTTGATATTTTCGCAAATTTTTCTCTATGAAGTGTTTATTTTACAGACTATTTTGTTAAATCGTTCATGACTGATGCTTCGCAACGACGTACGTTTATGCTTGAAGTCATTGTGTTTTACAGTTTTGTTTCGTATCACTTTCGACATAAATCTTATATATTAATCTTGCTAAACTCATCGCGCGCGGCAATTAAACCGTTCCGCTTTGGAACTTCGCGCTTGCATAACCGATTGCTTCAGTACGACGAAAGAAAAGTTTCTCAATGGTCGACTGTGCATCGATGTGCGAAACGCCATTTTAAATAACGATCATCCGGACATACGAGCGGCAAATGTTTCGAAAGTGGAAAATGGGTCAACGTCCGAAACAATCGGATAACAGGATATTAAGCGATTACGTGCACTCTGGGGATAATTAGTGCGGCTGACTGGTTCGTTAACGAACAACGTTAGCGTTTAGTAGTCGCGGAATAGCAAAGCGAGCACGAATAAAAAGTGCAGGTAGACTGGGTGTCCTAATGAAGCGAAGAACATACGATTGTCATCCCGCCCGAGTCTTAACTGATTAAAACAGCGCGATAAGCAGCGCGTGTCGATGAATCCGTCGTGCATTTATTTGACATTCATGGGCGCGCAGTCGGGTCTCCCATCGTGTGGATGACGTCTCGTAACTCCGGTTCATAAATCAGTTACTTCGTTTCCCCGTGCCTCGTTCGCGTCCGAATGCGCCGCCGGGAAGCCCGCAATACGATAAAGCAATTTACAACTGCTTCTGTGTTCTTCGCGCCACCTCGCGCCAAGTTTCCTCCGTCGCCCCGAAAGTTAGACAGTAATCTCGCGTAATTAACGTCCTCGGCTTTTAAATTATTTATGAGATAAATAATTTCGAGCGACTAAATTCGCTATCGTCGGATCGCCGACTGTGACTGCTACCGGTTGAAGATTAAAAGGTTTGCCGTGCTGTTTCGCAAATTCGCAAATTGTTCACTCACGGCCAATGTTAAAGCGCGCGATCGAGATATTAATCCCAATTTTAATATCGATCGAGATTAATACCAGTAAAATAACGTCAATAAGCCGTTTTGTAGTTTTTATTCCATTCTAATGCTACTAATTAAACTGATATTGCACTATTGACGCTTGACAAATCAAACAAAAGATAAATGTCCATTGATGTCGCGCTAATATTATTAAAATCAAAATACCTGCGAAACAAGAGGAAGAGCGATAGAGGATATATCCGACTAATAAGGATATCATTAAAATCAGAAATTTTACAAAGCTAGAAAAAAGCACAGTACCGTAAATCCCATCAGTTCCCTCTCTCCCGTTCTTTTCTTTTATTTCGTTTCACACCTGTCGGATAATAATAATAGGATAGAATGATTACGGCTCTGCCGCGGATGTAGCGTAATTCATTTCGAATGATGAGACGCGTTCCACACGTTCCCCGTCACGATCCACGAGCGGGCCGTTAGAATATCATTCGCACATGCGGTGGTGAAGCGAGGCGGGGGTTGAAAACACGGGAGCTAATCCGGTGACGGATGGCGGCGGTGATCTGTTGCGTTTTAATCGTCCCTCGCGCGCGTACGCCGCAAAATTTCATCCGCGCGAGGCTTCGCTTTATCACGCCGACCGAAACGCCGATATTCAACCGCTGCAAAGCTCGCTCCTTTTCGCTCGCATGCGCGTGTACGTTGAAAAAGCGACATTGTGAGCCCTCTCCTCTCTTTCTCCTCTGTCTCTTTCTCTCGTCGCGCTCCCTCTCGATTCACGTGCACACGTCGGCAATAGCATCTCTCTTCTCTTTTCCGCACCGTACGCTAACTGTTGCATTCTGGATGCATGCTCTCTCTTACGCTGTCTCTTTTTCTCCCTCCCTCTCTCTCTCTCTCTCTCTGTCTCTCTTCTTTTCTCTCTCTCGCTCGCTCGCTTTTATCTACTACTCTCTTGAGTTGCTTGCTTCTTTCGTTTATCGTCTCGTCTTTCCTACAGTTCGCCTCTTCTGACCATTTCAACATTTTCGTTAGCTTGTTACCTTACACGGTATCGTTCGGTACGTAATGTGATGCATGAATGAATAGTACACTTTTATAGTAAAAGCAGGTAAAAATGCATTCTTCTCTGTGCAAATGCATTTAATTTCGCTTTGTTTCTATATAAGTTTCATTTCGGTATAATATTCATTCTGCGAAAAATTTGATAGTAGTATTTAGAGTAGATCTTATGCAGAATTTCACTCAAGCTAACGAGTAATAAATTATTAAATCACTGTCCGACTTTGTGCGCCCGATAAGCGACTTATCTCTTTCCTTTATAAGGAAAATATTTTTCAACCTTGCGCTGTTCACGGCTATGCATTATCTTGTGTATGTATTATTAGCCGTAGTACAAATTCAGGGTGACAGATTTGTAAGTCCAAATCTCCGTGACAATTTTATTGAGCGCAATTCGGTGTTACGGATATCGTAACTGCGAAAGTGGATCGGCGAATCTCGATAGAGATGAACCTCCCCTTCGATGGTCTGGGCTCCATCACTGTTTCCTCTTTGTCACTGACGAATCCACCGTGGTCCGTACGGTAATATTTCGCGATGCTACTCTTCTCGCGGCTGTAACACTAGACAGCGTAGAGCGATAAATGGGTCACCAGACAACGACACCGCTGCCTCGTTTGGTGTCCGATTACCGCTTAGGCAGACGCGATTTACGACGAAAGTCTCGTTAGACGTGCACGACGTCGACGAAAAGTTGGCGCACCTCACGTTGAATGTCGTCCCACGATGCGAAAAAAACTCGCTGATTAAACAGATCGAAAACGCACGCGTTCACACTAAAAAGAATCATTACTCATATCACCTTGATCGATTTGGATCAATTCCACGAAATCTGTCTTGTTTTCATTTTAATTTACGATTACTGCGTTATCTTTGCGCGTCGCGGCACTAAATTAACTTGCATCACACTCATTTGACAGACAGTTATCGTTAAATTGTGAATCTGTTAATGTCATTAGACATATGTTGGATATATTTAGTACGATGATTCGTTTCGACATGTTTCGAAGAGGTTGCAATCGTCTGCGTTGGAGCTAATCCGCCGTTAAAGTTCTCATAATCATTAGTTGCCGCAAAGAATGGGAGTGGTCATAGTTGCAAAATAATTGCTACATGCAACTTGTAAAATAATGAATGATTATAATTTGCAGCCGGAGTCAGTAAAACGCAGTGGGTATTGGTTCCATCTAAATAATTAACGCGAGGACTGCTTTTATATAACCAGGACATATATTTATATTTTTTAGAGAAAGTATTAATAGATTGAAGAACTCCGAAGGAATATATATATAGAAGTACTTGCCATGCAACTAAAAAATTCAAAGGTTACTTTTCGGATGTCTAAAAATGCACGAAAGATTAGAATGCTCAAGAATAGAATTCGATATTCTTTAAGACATTTCTAGTTTTAACCAAGTCTCGATAAATCGATCAATTTGCGAAGAATTGTCCGCGAGGTCAGTTCGCTTTCGTGCCATATTCCTGCACATGTGTCGTCGCGTGATGCGAGTCTGAAGGTACATGGGAACTAATGAAACTTCAGTTTCAGGTTCCAACTCTCTCAGCGTGACCTACAAAATTAATCTTGTCCGAAAGCTTTGTCAATTCCCTGAAATCACATGTCACGTAGAAGCTCAGGACGAAACATGTTTCATTCAACGTATCTCCTTATTTGATAGCATCGTTATTAAAGGCTGCTTAAACGGTCCTCCAAGAATCAACTTCGCTTTGAAAATTTGTTACCCGACCCTGTTGCATGCACACATACACACACTCACTCACACACTCACGCACCTTCGTAACCGCCGTTAAAGAAAAGGAAGCGGCTGCTCGATAGTGCATTGGTTGCCTCACGACCGTTAGTCAGCCAGGAGGAGTGTGAATGGGGAGCGAGAGGAAGGGGGGCGAGGGGAAGACAAAGAGAATGGTTCTAAAAGATTCGGCAGCTGGCACCTCGTCCGCCGATGTCTGAAAGCCCTCCACGTGCATTTCGTCGGCATGTCGAACTTCATGACGAGAACCAGCACCGAAAACTGTTACGACGTGGAGGAACAGTAGCCTGGCATTGTCGCGATCGTTAAAATGGGTCTCGCGCGAGAGAATTCATGAGGGAACTGACCGTCCGCGCGCGTGTGATGGTTTGGGAATTATTTTCTGTTTCATAGAACGTTAATTATACGAGCGGCGATTGCGATCTTAGGGCGAGAGAGTGTGGGTGACACGGGGCTCGAAACCCTGTTTCGTGCTCGTGACTGTTCCGTTAACACTTTCATGCTCAAGGGGACCCGATCAAGGGATCAGACAACGCCGACAACAATGAGTCTCCATGGGAACTCTCGTTTCGCGCAACTTACTATTCATCGTTACTTATTTCTGCCCTACGCTGATGCGCTGGAGATCGAGGATTTCGATATAAAAGACGAGTACATGCGCGCGATCGCTGTCCTCGAGCATCATTTCGAGACGCTAATGAGGCACGGCCGAGAGGCGCACAACGTGTGCCCTCGCGAAAGAGACAGGCAACTTTTCTCGCGAGTCTTTCGACATCATCCATCGTGCGCGCCGTTGTCCTTCGCTCGCCTCGGAAACCGTCGGCGAACCCGCCAGGTGAATGGGATTCTCGCGCGATCATGCAACAAAGCGACGCAGATAACTCGCGTCTAGGCGTGAACGTCTGTTTTTCTGTTTCTTTTTGTTCCTTCCATCAGATCGCGACTATCGCGTTTACTCAGCTGCCATGAAACGAGGTCTGAAAGTAACAGCGATCCAGTTCGCCGCGACGGCGTGCATTATGCAAACGGAGATGTCCATTAACGGGTGTCCATTCGGTTTCGTTCGGCGTCGCGATCGCGCGAGTTCTCTCGCTTATCGGCGACGGTTACGGAGATTTCGGCGCGGAGATGCTCGGAGATTAACGAGAGTGGGATGATGCACTCACGTGCATCATATTATTACAAATAAATGTAATGTATTATTAATTGAGATCCATTAGAGATTGTGCATGCGCATAGCGGATCCCATATTATTTTATAGTAATATTCGCGGATTTTATGTATTAATAATCAATTTCATTCATATATTTAGAGACCAGTCATTCCTCTTAATAGAATAATCGTGTAAATTCAGTGACGACCGAGGGGTTGGTCACTAGCGGTTACAGTGTACAAAAATTACCCTTGATACGGATTACCTTTAACTTACCTCAGATTCCTTAAGATTACCTAATACTACAACAGTTCGATCAAATAACTTGGCAAAAGTTTCAATTTATTGTCAAAATTCATCAATGCCGTATTTTCCGTATTGATTTCAGCCGGTAGTTTCCTCGATGATTGTTCAGAATGAATATATATCGCGCATACGCGCGAAACAATTGCAGTCCGATCTTGCATCCTTATTGTTAGCACAAGTCGAACGATTGAGAGAGAAAACATTACAAGACGTGGTACCGCTGCTGGTGTCCAATAGCTGTCTCACTCGAATGGAGAGAGTGCAAGTGAGATAGTTATAGGGCAGTGGTATCACGATTACCTTAGATTACCTCAGATTATCCGAGACTACCCTAAGAATTACCTAGACCTTGTACAAAAATTACCTCAGTGACCAACCCCTTGGTGACGACTTTATATGTTTCGCACACCAGTTAATCTTCAAAACATCAGAGTTTGACATCAGAGTCAAACGTCACATGTGTCCCCAAAAATCGGTATCGACTATTCCGGGGTGCGTCAGTTACGTAGTATCAAGCCGTTCATCCCCGAAGCGCGTGCATGATGAGGCGTAACGGCCGGAAATCGTCTGAAAAGTGCAACTAATTCCGGCTGATTCAGGGGACGACGAAGAAAATATGCCGGATTTATACCTGTTCGTGCCGTCTGGTCTGGGCCGACGACGACGGACCGCTCGTTATCGCAATTACGGTTGCGTATTTATAGCGTCCGGAACGCGCTTTTGACGCGGCCGAGTCGCAAGCGAGTTTCGGACAAAGGATGGCCTTGTATGCGTCTCGCGAGAGTCGGCTGTAGTGAGGACCATGGGCCGAGCGAGATCGAAAGAGGAAGAAACGAGAAAGAGGGAGACCGGGCGAGAAATCGGCCATTTTCTAATCTTTTGTTCTTGCCTAAACCGGACCACCTAAACCAATGGCATTGCCCGAAACGGGCCGATGATTAGAGAACGTAGGTGTGTAGTCTGAAGGAACGCGGTGAGTGGCGGGACCGTCAGGCCCCGCTAAAAATCCCGTCTTCGCTATTGGTCGGGCGAGTTGCTCGAGGCCATTCGATTTAGAATTGGGAAATGGTGTCGCTGTATCTATGTGTCTTCGCCGTATCTATGTGGGCGTGAGAAGTGGTCCACTCACGAATCATCGCCTCGATGGCCATTACGAGGATGATGTCATTGATGTTTTTTATCAATTTTGCGCTCGAGAACAGTCGAACGTAATTCTTGTACAGATTCCAGAGGAGTATAACAAGAAGAACGAATTATTATGACGTGTAATTTGGTAATCGAATTAGGAATAGTTAAGTATAAAATGGAAATAAGACATAAGTGTTAAGCGAGTGCATTCTTTAATATTATTCAAGACTGATTAGCATTTATATTACAATACGTAGATATATATTTTAGAATCGAGGAAAATAGATCAATCGGATGTGGATTCTTATAATTAGAAAATGCTTCAGTTTTCTCGAATTTATATCTGTCGACTATTAATATTATTTCTTAATAAAAATGTCATTACTTCGTTTTCTACATCTTTTAACGTTCCATCTCTTCACTTTTAATATTACGCACATTTTGCATAATAATATTAGTTAGACTCCATCCGTGTTAGCAAAACCTTGATGAAACGCGCAGAGAATATTCGCTTTTCGTTTAACTTATTTTTTCAATACAACTACACACGAAACGTCTCGGAAGTTGAAGAAATCGTAGCTGCTCACAAGCGGTCAATCTACACGTAGAGTCAGATAATGATTTTATTCGTCGAACTATCCCGAGTGTAGCGTCATTGGTTTAATCCCGGGCGTGGTCACCCGCCCTACTTCTTCGTCTTCTTAAATGGCACGAGAGATAAGATTGGTTCGGCACCTCCTGCCTAGAATTTCATCCGAGGGCCGCGCCTGCAGTCTAATTACTTCTGGATAGGATCGATCGAGGACTCGGACTTTGCTCGCCGTGAATGTATAACGAGCTGGCAGATTCCTCAATGAAACAGTCGCGGAAAACATGTAGATATATTGTCTGCATTGTTTTCTCACATGTCGTTCTCGTCAAGGAAAAGTCGCGTTAGCTCGTTAGGAAAAAAGCTAAATGGCGTAATGCTAATAAGATGATAATTCTAACAGAATACCATTTCCATGTGCTATTAAGGATAAACGTTTATTTGTTTACTATTATTCAGCGTGCGATCTGTTAAGCACACGAAACTCTAGCATCAGTAGTAGCAAGAAATTTATTCAAGAAATTTTCATTTGTTATAAGGATATTAACATTTATTTATGTGTATATGATATTTCCAATAAAATCAGGATAAAGTGTTGAAAAATTTGTTAAATAATAGTAAAAAATAATTATTCGCAGTGTGTGTGCGCGCGCGCTAGAAAATTGATGAATTTTAAATCATTGCGAGTACTAGATATTTTATTTACTATGACTACACGTCTTCCTAATGCACGATCTTATTATATTTTGTTTATTCATACGAGCGGAGATGCCGCCATTGTTAATGCATACCCGGTAGTGAACCGCATGCCTGCATCTCGTCGGTATAAGTTGGCGCACTTTACCTTCGTCAATTGTACACTACGCGAATCTTAATGAAGCCAATCCAGCCTTATGAAGGGAAAGAAGCATCGTTGCTTTGGGCCGATGATTAATATCGTGATAATCCGTTCGCAGTCATCGCGCAAATCATTGCGAGATAAGCGGCTTGCCACGCATTGTTACACGCATGATTCCGCGGAAAGCGCTGAATCGCGCAAACTTCCGCGTAGCGCAGTTTGTGGACTTTTGTGATTCCTCGATGCACTTGTAAATCCGCTTGGTGGTCATCGAGAAGTCATCGTGAAAATGTGAAATGCAGATTTTGTATTGTTTCACCGTTTTAAGTAATCGCATTAACATGTCTTCGTTTTTAAATTAGTTGGTTGGCTGAATCAAAATGCGCAAATTTCTGCAATGAGAGAAAAACATCTATCGAACAATCGACGAGCTGCAGCCAGATTTTCATGAGTCATTAGACAACCTTGAAGTTTGTACGCTCTGGCGTGACGATGACTTGGCCGATTCCTGTGGTCATGATGAGAACGCATACGTGACGATTCCAAAGAAATTAGCGATTTTCTCGACGTCTTTTTCTCTTGTCCTAGCGAGTTTTTGGTGAATCAAGATCACGAATTCTCTCTCTCTCTCTCTCTTTTTCTCTTTGTCTCTATCTGCTACAGCTACACTCATAGCAGTTATCAAGGTTTGATTATGCGAATCGAGTATCCGAATGTAGATATGGTGAATGAGGGCAAAGAGATTGAATAACGCTAAAGAATTTGAACCTGAATTTAGCAGTTCCAATAACGAGCAATAAAATATAAGTAATAACTCAATTAGATTGATAACGTATTTTAGAAATCGTCACACACATACACACACACAGAGGGAAAGAGAAACTTGAGACTTTTCGAGGTATTTTCATTACTTTCTTGTTTCGTACGCACAATTTGCATCCGATTATAAACGGCAATTTATCATATTCTATCGACAAGAAAGTAATGTTCATTAACGTATAAAGATATGTTACGTTTATTTTCTCTCTATTATATCACTATATCTTAATTAGCACATCGCCTTTCGAGCGTATTCATCACTAAGCGTTATCACAAATGTGCGATAAGGAACTCGTCGATAAGCAATTAACATTTCGCTGCAAACATTACTGCGCGCGTGTCACAAATTATTTATTAGGTAAACGATTTGATTAGTTGATCTCGTTATCTGATGTCGCGCGCGTTTTGGAATCTGCGTATTTTATCAAGGATCGCGAAGAGGAATCGAATTTCGTAAAACAGTGATAATGATACTCCCTGTATGCGATCGAGTGAAAATTCGGTGCGAGTACATTGAATTTAGGTCGAAAGGTCAACGTTGTCAAAAGAAGTGTGTCAGGACGTGTGCAAGCAAACCAAAAATTATTGGCTGCTATATTTTGCATTTTTACTGATGCTTGTTCTTCATGCTCGCGTGTTCCATCTGTAAAATAAATTTTTTATATGTTTTTACCAAAATGCACCAACAGACCAAACGATGTCATCAAATATTTCGCGCAGACTTGCAATTGAAATCAGCTTATGACTCATTGCGTTACACGCAAACACGAAAACTCCATCGCGAGTCTTGGATGTATTGTATTTATCGGGACGCGCATAAGACTCTCGTGGGACGTCTTATCGCAACCTAAAACTTTACTGCCGAGGATGGATGCGCTGGCGAAATGCAAGCGTACGCAACTTTATGAGATTTCAATCAACCGCGTCCGCCAGTTGCGCGGCCAGAAATCACAAACTGCATTATCGGTATGTGCAGATAAGCCTTTCGAATTTTGCAAATCTCTCTCTCTCTCTCTCTGCACTATATCATGATTTTTACATGATTTTACGAATATTTTCCGATCTGTGAATGATGTAACTATTTCCTCCGTCAATATTTTTTCTTTTTATTAGAATACATGTAAAGAGTAGATTTATTTGAATTACGTATTGCATCGTACGAATTATTTTTGTTTCTCCTCACCATCTTATAGACAGATTGATTGTAACGAGAGATTGAAAATATGTGTTTGTATGTCGCGAAGCATTGAAGAAATTTTAAATGCGATATCTCTAATATGTGATAAGTTCCGCATTATGCTGCTTCTTATCAGCGGGTAATTTAATTTTATGATCCGCGAAAACGCTATACAGTCAACCGCAGAAAATTTATAACAACAGTAAAATACCGAACAGAAGTATTAAAATGTTACTTTATGTTAGGCTCTCTTACAGAGAAGAATTGGTCGTTTACCTTCATTTCGCACAGCTGCTTTCTAACATAATTTAATGGCTGAACACGCACCGCGAGAATTAGATCAGTATATAATCAATCCCATTGCGATTACAGTTAATAATGAGTCTTTTTTTTTCTCTGCTGCAAGGTCGCCAAATTATTTTGATTATGAGTAGGAGAATTAAGACGCGAGTTGCTGCGACATTAAAACTTTTTCGAAAATAACGATAAAGGCGTAAGCTCCACTTAATACCTCAGTATTAAGCTCGTCCCTGACCGTAATATCCGTCGTGCATTTTTCTGACAAGCATGCGCAAACACACACACACATATATATACACACAAACACGTCTTGCGGCGTGGCCGACGTGGATCCAGTTCGCGTTTCCGCAAAGCGCATTATACCTGTATTTGATAAGCTGCGTGGAAGTAGAGCGTTTAAATAATGGCCGCACAAACGTCGGCGATGGGCGTCGCCATGCTCGTTCGAAACGTTCGACAAACAATAATAATTTATTCAGATGTTTTTCATGTACGCTTCCGAGCGACCGCGTTAATTCGAGCAGGTTTCTCAGTTTATTTTCTTCCACGCGGCTCGGCTTAAAGGAATCATATTTAAAAGAGGCATAATATGCAACGGAAGCAATTCAATTTTTCGTGTATCTCTCGGCTGCCAATGCTATTTCCCAAGAAATCATTTTCGCGCATCACTATTACATTATTATGTTTCAAGTTTTGATCTTCATCGGAAAAAATATGTTCCTCATGCAAACTCTCGACGCAAAATTTCGCGGAATAGTGGGATAATGATTTTTGATTCGTCACTCGAATCACCTGCGAATCACGTTGAGCCATCCTGCTAGGCGTTGCTATGTGATTACTCATCCCTAAACTTGTAATATCTGCCCGAGGTATAGATATTGCGATGTTCAGCGAATATTACTCATGGTCACGATTGTTATTAGTTATACCAGTTTTCTGGAAATACTTGTCTTCAGTTTGCAAATATAATTGGATAATAATTTAGAGATGCACTTTAGAGTTACAGCTGCTGAAGCGATAGCTACGCGGATCTGAAAAATGGACGTCCCCGGTTGAGGATTAAGGATTAACGTTTCGTTTGTTCGGGCGAACGTTGTATAATTGCGTGCTAGCCGAGATGATCAATTGCACTCTCGTTCTTCGCGAGGTAATTTGCGCTTATTCACGAACTCAAGCGAAACCCGCGATATGTCTTCCACGACCATCAACGGTGAACAACGAACCCCGAAATTCGCGCACACGTCACGCCCATCCCTTGGCATTAAAAATTAATTTCGCTACTTGTTCCGACCTTTCCGTCAACTTTGCTTCGAAAACCGATTAACATGCTAATGCCGTTACATATTAATCACCATTACTGCCGGGCGAGCGCTCGTCCATATTGACAATAAATTTAAGTGATTAAAGTTGCAGTCGATCCTCAATCGAAACTCGATGAGCGTGTTAGTTAGGCCAGTTTCAGAGAATATGTCACGATGTGGTACTATCAAATAGATACTTAACGATATTAATATCGAATAAATTCTAGTGTAGTCCATTGATACCTAATACGTTTATTGCATTCAAATGCACGTGTGCGGACTCGTGTCCCGCTGACTGATCTACTTTGTGAAATGAAAGTTGAAAGCTACAGGTTGATAATAAAAGCTTGAAATCTGTGTCAGTTTGCATGTTAGATGTCGCATTTTGCAAGATGATTACAACGATATTCACTCGCCTCTCGAAACGTGCGATTGTACAGTTATTAATTTCTCCTGTCGCGCGCGCGTTCGTCGCTAATATACGTGTAAATCGATAACGCAGTAATTATCGAGCGAAACGCATAATTAACGACTGAACTAATTAACGGCTGAAACGTATAAGACTCATTACGCTCGCGAGATTCCGAATGACGATGCGACTGTTCGCGTGATTGAGCCCGACTCCGGCTCAGGCCGAGTAGGGGCTTGCTCGATATCTACGACGACGAATTATTTTGGACCAAGCATCGTTTCGCGGTGGATTCTACGAAGAAAATAACGCGATTAAATTCGCTCGGATACGCACCGGCGAGCCGGACGATAATAATTGTGCCGTGCGTGAAATACTGCCGCGAAATAATTAGCGCGCGCAAATGTCCATTTGTGCGAGATAAACTGACCTTAGCGAGCTTTAATCTCGAGAGAGAGAGCTTAATACGTTACTTCCAAAATCTCAAATAGATCGTATTCCTTCTTGCACAAGTGCATCTGCGACGAATCCATCGTTGTAAATCGAAAATATTTGCCTTTCAAATAATCTCCATTTCGACGCACCAGATCCGCTTTAGTGAAATTACATTTCATCCACATCCGTAAGGTTTAATCATTCGGATACAATTGTGTACAAATAATGCAAACGCGGTGTTTTCGAGTTTGCATTACAATCGAGTTACTTTTATACTTATTCGCTTAATGTAGACGATATATTGTTCCTCGTATATTTACACAGAGAAAACATAATAACGTCGCTCGCATTATTTTAAGCCGAAATGTTTTCTCTGAATTTTTGACTTTTTCACAAAGTCATTTGTCCACTACAAAGTGATCCTAAATTAACTTTAATTCATATCACGTTGCATTACGGTGATTTTCTATTATTGCGAGATTTTTAGAGTATTATTTTTCAAAAAAAAAGAGAAGATATCCCTGTTTTAATCTCGAAACAAGTCGCTGAATCCAAAGTTGAACCCAATCCGGATTATTAATATGATTGATTCGCGCATAGCCAATAAGTGCCGCGAGATTCCAAGGTACACCGATTCGCGCGGCGGTCGAATCGATCGCGACCGAGCGCAATTTAATTTGCGAATTCCACGTTGTTCCGCGGAAACAACGCGTTTCGCAGAAACGCGACGTGGTTGACTCGCGGCCGGCTCTTTGCGGCCCTAATGACCATCCCGCCGCGTAGCAAACGACAAAATCAATTCAGCCCTGCGAAGGCGGGCGCCATGAAAAATCGCCGGCGGACTCGATTCGCACGCGATACAATATCCATACGTGCGTGCGCGCGCGTGTGTGTTCAGCGTGCCTGTGTGGGTGGTTGTGCGCTTTTCGCGTTCGTTTTTCTCGCGAGTATCACAGGGATACCCAACGATACCCCCTCGTGCGTGTACCCGCACGAACACAGACGAGACCTGTGCACGTGGTGCATCGTGCACACGCGAGTACCGATTGGCGTGACGGTACGTTGCATTTGCGGCACGCGCGTCGTGATACCGGGTGTCCGTCGAGAAGCGCGGCTGATTGGCGCGCCCAGGCTGTAATTGGTAATAACGGCTGTTGTCGGCTTATCGTTTGATCGACGATAAGGATACGCGCGGAAAGAGAGATAAAGCCAGGCGATTCGACTGTGCATTCTGTTTTTTGAGTCTTGTCCCGTGCCATAAAAGTGTAGAGGTCAAAAGTCACTACGGAACGCGTTCGTCACGTGGAATATCAACTAAGAAGCTGGACGGCGTAAATTGAAGAATTATGCGGTGCTTTTGGTTAATAATGTACTATAAATTATTCAGGACCGCGATTCTCAATTTTCCATCATACCGTGCTGCAACTTGTGCTATTTCATCCCAGCTGAGTCTGCAGAGAGGGCTTTATAGATTTTCCAGAAATTCCGGAGGCATCGTTCGCAAAAACGGCATGGTATAATTCAGAAATCGCCTGACGCGAGATCACGCCGGGCATCGGGCAAATGAAAATTATTTTCGCGATTCCTCGATGACAAAATTTACGACAGATCGTAGAGCTTTTATTCAAATGAATATCGAATACTGTTTGCTAAATTAATGAACGAGCGAAAAACACAAGCTCGCGCTCGAGCGCGCGCACGCTACCGGGTATATATTTCCGCGATGTTAAATATTTATTCAGGAAATTAACATCCGTCACGAATGCGCACGTATCGCTACCGTACTATGTCGCGCGGCTTTGATAATTGTTTCGACTAGCATAAATATCATAATTTGTAGAATCTCGTTCATATGATTTAACGGCAGCATCCACTGGCGCAAAACCGACGCTGCCGATCTTTTCGACGGAACCAGGCAGCGGCAGTTAGGCACGTCATGTCGGTGCGATAACAGTCAACTATTCGGCCTTTGGATAAGGAAGTGAAAAAATCCCGTTATCGCTGTCTGTATCGCGAACTGTTCTGAGGAGTGGAACGGAATTCTAACTGGCATAACTGCCTGTGGAACACAACAACCAATGTCCTCAGTGATATCGCATTATGTGCGCCCAAGTGCATTCTTTTACGAAAGCATTGCGTAAGGACAAATAATGGACGAATCGTGTCTTCTTGACGCATACTTACTTCTCCTTTCCCAATCATGAGAAGTACCAAACGCTAAACGAATTTTCTCCAGTTTTGTTACCGTTACACAAAATTTGTAACGGCAACGTATTCGACAACGCTTGACGGAGAGGGACGATTCAATAACTAATCACGATTATGTAAAAAATGGCAAGGGAGAACCGCAAGGCAATTGCATTTCCATGTGTTTTGATACGAACAAAGCGCCCAATGATAACATGTACGTGTGTTTATACAGAGCGGCCAAAGGTTAATTAATTAGATTGCCACGTTTCTCGCATGTGCAATTAAATCAGTGCCTCAAACTTCGTGATAAATCTGCAGTTAAAAAAAACTCGCGCATTTCACGCGACCAAACGAAGAGGAAGAGGGAAGAAGTTATCCTTCTCGCAAGTTGTGTCCTTCTCGCTTTACTGCGCTGGATAGCGCGCGGCCGTGTCCTTCGAAAACCACCATGTCCGGTTACTCAATCGCGCGCGATCTGCATAATTTCGCCTGCAGCTCGTTGGGAGAGCTGCATCCGCGTTTCTGCACTGCGAACATCCGCGTGCTTTTCTCTGGAACTTTAATCATCCATCATTTCCTATGACAGACGAATCGGTCGCGCGCGCGTTATGGCGACGCGCGTGCGTGAATTCGTGCAGCGGGCTTTAGATATCGTCATCCGCGGCGAATACATTTCTCAATGCGTAGCTCATGCGCTTATGCAACCGCGATTATGAAACCGCGGCCCACTTATTTTAGTGCATACGATTACGATAGCGACAGTTAGCATCCAGAGAAACGCGCTTCGATAGACGTGGCACATCACACACTTGTAGATATTACTCGACAATTTACAATACTTCTAGGCTGATGGATCGAGAGCAAAATAGCGATTGCCAAGTTCAAATCCGCGACGTATCATGCGCTATAATTGTCTAGTGATTTGTCTGAAAAATTTCCTAAAATTATAAAATGGAATTTTCTTTCTTCTTATCAGTTGATGGATACATCCAGTGTTTGTTATAAAATATATTATTATTATTATAAATATATTGTTATTAGTATTGGATTGCGCGCGTAATAAGTAATTCTGGATTATTTAATAGATGGATTTCCCAAATCGAAACATATTAACCCAAAACTGCATTGTTTTTTTTTCAGAAAATTCATTATGTGAGCCGGTTTGGTTTTATCTGAAAAAATTAATTATTACACATAACCCAGTAGTATATTTAAATTTAATAATAATACATTAAATCGCAGTCTTAATCATTCGATTACTGATGCTGCTAAATTAGTTCTATTGACAACGTGAGCTGATGTCGATTGTCCATTTGCATCTTGAATACCACTTTCACACTCGGGTTCCGGGTAACCGGTACACGTCATTGTTTGAAGTAGTTGTGGTGGTGTCGCAGGTCTGGAACGGGTAGCGGAGGAGTTGATGGGCCGTAGGAGATGGAAGCAATACCAGGACACCCTGTACAGCGGCACCCGCAGCAGCGAATCAGCGACGGCACAGCCGCACCATCGGCTTTACCCGGCGTTGTCGTCGTCCTGCAATCCGGTATCCGGGAGCCTGGACCAGATTGGGCCGCAGCTGCATCACCCGGCACCCTCGCCGTTGCCGTCGGCGGTGGCGTCGACGGTGCTGACGACGGCGACGACGACGACGACGACGACGACGACGACGACGCCAACAGCGCTCGCGACCGGTGCGGTGAAGCAGGAGAGCCTGCAGAGGCATCACCTGCAGAACCATCATCACCACCTGCAAGCGTCGTCGGTCCAGGATCGCCACCTACAGCAGCAGGAGGATCCGCGCCGTCTGAGGCCGGGCGAGATCAAGGTCGAGACCGCCGACGAGCAGCCCACGGACGGTGTCGTGCGGGAGGACACCACGACGAGGACGACGGACACGGCAACGTCGACGACGGAAACGGCAACGACGACGACGACAGCGGTGGCGACGGCGACGACCGCGTCGACAACGACAACGGCGACCGGCACGACGACGATAGCGACGAAACGGCGACGCGGACGCCGGCAAAACGACGGAGAAGACGTCGACGGGGAGGAAGACGGCGACGAGAACGAGAACGAGGAGACGGGACGAGGCCAGAACGAGACGGAGAAACGGCTCAAGCTCGACGACGACGCCGACAGATCGGCGGTCAGCCCACTCAGGACGGAGAACGATCGTGCGACTCGGGATCATCCGACTGCCAACGTTACCGACACGGAAGGGACCAAGGTTGGTATTTGTCATGTAATGTAACATTTTGCTGTATTGTATCAAGAACGATGAGACAGTAGCTCTTCCAAAGTAATTGAATGAATTATTTACGAGACAAAAACCTCAAGAGAGACAAACTAAATTCGCCTTAAATTGCCAAGGAAGGGTGGCAACCCTTTAAAACTTGGGAATATCTCTTGTTTATTCAATTCTTTTGATCATCTCTTCATCTTTTCGTTTCCCCGTTTTAGGAACGAACGGAGGAAGTCGCGTTGGAGCGGGCACCGGTAACACAGGGCTCGCTGAGGGTAAAGAAGGAAGAGGAACTCCAGGGGGTGCCGGTTTCTGGCGGCACGACGATACTAACAACGCCGGCGACAGATTCGGAGGGGACCAGGTCGGGATTGGTATGCCGCGAGGGAAACGCGACTGCCACGAGCATCGCGACGCCGTTCCTCGTTGGAAGGCGCACGAGCCCGCCACCGGAAGACTGGAAGCCTCTCGACAAGTGTTACTTCTGCCTCGACGGCAAACTGCCCCACGACGACCAGGCGCCCCTTGTAAGTACTTCATGGTGAACCCGTCGAGATGAGGTTGCGCATGGCTGACCATCGACTTTCGTCCTCTTCTCCGCTAATTTTCTGTAGAGATTATCGTCGGAAATGGCGATACGCGCAACGAATAAACGAATAAATAAGAATAATCTTTATTCGCGAAATGATCTTTAGTTGGGTCCGTAGTACGTTGGGTCGCGATACGATTCCAAACGCGATTTAATCAGACTTTGCAGATAATAATCGAAGAATATTGATGATAATTTTCTCATCGGTTTGCCGCGACGTATCTCAACAGTTTGTATCTATTAATATCGCTGGTTTCGCCTAGCGCTTACGCAATCGCGTCGTCAAAGTCTCGTCTCACCCTGCTCCGTGCACCTGTTGTGTTACTCGCGAGCACGACAGCTCGAGTCCGATCTGGCCTTTGCCGCTTTTGATTAGGTCCGACCGCGTCGCACCATCAGCCTCTCAGCTTTGAACGCTTTGACGCGGCCATAAAAGATTCACGAGGAGTCGCGGCGTGCCTTCTGAGAGAAAGCTCGATCACACAAGATTCGATCCCGGCCGCATCGCGTCTCCTCGCGATATCGCACCTGGTAATCCCCTTTGCACCTTTGTCCGACCAATCCGCCATCCCGGGGATCCTTCTCGCCTGACCGGCGGCGAATCGCTCGAGCCGGGATGACACGTTTCTTCGTGTTGTGACCCGCAGAGTCCGCAGAGCGACAGCAGCAGCAGCTCGCGATCGGCGGAGTCACCGATGTCGGTCCAGGTGGATCCGATGGCGGCGTCCGTGGTCGCCGCCGCCCTCAGTGGCACTTATCCCACCCTGCTGCCGCAATGGTATTTACCGCCGAGGGAGGCGCCCCTCGTCGGGGTGCAAACCCACCAGGACAGTGCCGCGGTGGCTGACCAACCGCTTGATCTCTCGGCCAAACCCAGAAATTCTCAGGTAAGTCCGTGAACCGCTCGTTCTCTATCCGCGTGAAAATCCGCGCGCACTCTTTTCCTTGGCTTTCTCTCATTTGTCTGTGTCATACGCTTTTGATTCGTCTTCTGGATTCGTGAAACATTCGATAACATATAGCTCTGAGTAAACTGATACGGTCACCATTTATACGATGATTACGATGTTGTAAATATAATTTTTCTTATAGTATTTTTATAAGTGCTTATATCGGTTGTCTTACTAACAATAAGTGACTAACACTGACGTTTGAGTAACTGAGCTCTACGCTTGCGTATAATATCAATTATTTAATTGCTCAAGTGATTCGGTTTTTTTTCATGTTAATATCATTTTCCTTTTGTTTATTCAGGACAACAACATATCTCTACTGGAGCAACAGAAAATACCTCTGAGAATGCCGACAGGCATCGATCCCAAAACTATCCTCAAGTAAGTAATTTTTTTATATTCTTTAAATATTGAAGAGATAGAGGGAATCTCAATATTAATTGATACTCTGTCTCTCTTTCTCTTTCATTCATTTTAAATTATACGTGTATTATATTATGCGCTTGATTCGTCAAAGTGATAAATAACAATAACGTTCAAACGGGAAAAAGTAGATCGCAAAACAACTTTAATGAAGCAGCTGTGAACAGAGGTAAAATAAATTCGGTACAAATTTCAACAAATGTTAGAAAAAAGAATTCCGCTAAACAATTTCATTCTCACGAATTATATTTAGAATTATATTTTGATATTCTATTTTACATTCTATTATCGGATTTTATTTAATTTCTTCTATTGAATCTCGTGCGGTCTTCTTCCGTGAACAAATTCGATACGATACGCGCACGTAAGCGCTTACGTTACCGTGATAAGAATGCCACTCCTAAAAAGAGATGCGCATTAAAATAAAAAGGGACACGAATCCGCGTAGGAAAGAGGAGCGGAGGCAAACGGTAAAACCGTACAAGAGAGAGAGAGCGTTCGGATACGGCGAGAGAGCGTTTCTTCGCAAGAGACGCGTTGGAAAATCGTCGCCCGCCGACGACGGCAAGGCGTCGTTTCGGCGTTATCGCACAGCTCGCTTTACACCTCGAGGCGAGTCGCTGATACGAATATGCATTCCGTACGAACGGGGGAAAAAAAAGAGGAATACGAGCCGCGATCGCATTCCGTAGCGAATGTTCCTCGTGATCGAGTGGCCGTTTAAGCCGGCCGGGCGCGCTTTTCGATAAGGCGTCGATTAAAACGCTGCTGGCGAACGACTTTCGAAAATCGCGAAACTGACAGCCAGTCGATCCGGAATGTCGTCGCAATTAGGTGCCAATCAGACGGCCGGGCATAACCGTGATTTATCACCCTCGTAAAGACGTCACACGCGACAACAGCGGAGGGGAATCGTATCGTTCGTATGACACTCAGGCCGATCGAGTTCGCGTGTGTCGCGTGTGCTGCATTTATCGGATTCGCGCGGTACGAATAGGCGAATGGAGCGAGCTCGATAAATACTTGGGTAAATTCGGTGATGCAGCTAAAACTATTGAACAGCCTGTCGCTCTTACGGTCTCGGTCGGTTCGCGCATAAAACCAGTCTCCGAAAAGAGATGGAATTTTTCATCGATTTGCGACTAACGGAGTCGTTTCCAATAATCTTGCCGCGCCAGCTCGTGTCTTCGTGTCACGTTGCGTGTATGTGCAATTCGAGAGTCCGTGCGCACCTGTAATTGTGCTAAAAGGCAAACAGGGTTACAGATAAAGAACCACAGTTATCGGTAACTAGGATCGCGGCGGAGCTCAAGTTCGCTAGATGAACTTAGAGGTGCACTTTATTGCGTTGGACTTAATAACGGTATTGCAAAGATCGAATGATTATCGTGAACACGCGTGTGTAGCCTGCTGGCAGGATAGAGATATCTTAGATTACTGCGGATATGAACATGCAAAAGCATTTCTCAAATTTGTAAGTTTGCTGGCTGCTAATGTGAAACTTTTCAAACGCGCTCCTGTATCTTTTCAATTAGAACATATTTTTAATTACGACTGAATAATTAAACTTTCTTGTATCACAGGCGATGCTCAGTTTTCCACACGATGTTTTTCTCGTGATTCTTGGCTATCTAGCCATATCTGCCATGGCGAGACAACGATAATTCCAATGGTTTGCAAAGAATTTATGCTCCGGGACAAACAACATTGCATTAGATATTCGATAGTACATCGACGAGCTGTCATTCGTGCATTGCAAAAAAACTCGAAAAAGTAACTGCGAACCGATAAGTCATTTGCACACAGAAAATTCATTCGCCCGATTCGTTCGCTGTATTGGCTCATATCATGTCATTTTTATTCTCATGTACAGTAATCTTGACTCTTCAACGATTGACAATCGACAGTTCTATATACCGCCGTATATTACAACAGTTCATATTACCGAAAGAGGTCGGTGTCGCGTTTTAAACGTTGATAACTATCACCATGTTTTATTTCTGTAATAATTTTTCACGTGTTTTCCTTTCGAGTTTTGGAAATTTAATTTCCTTGGAGCGATAAATAATCTCGTAACTTTAATAGTTCTCGTTGTTTCGATTTTAATTGAGCGGACAATTACACAGGAATAAAAGGTAGCAAAATTTTTGTGCCAAATGGTATCACATATGTATAACTATAAAAAACGTGAAGAATAATAATTTGTTGCCAAATGCGAGTTCTATAGAGTGCAAAGTTGAAGCTTGCTACACAGTTTTTGTTAGTAAAGAGGGAAGGAGAGAGAAAGACAGGAAAAAGAACATTGCAGTGCATTTGTTCTTGATGTAAACGGAATACTCCGCGTTTAATAAAACTATTATAGGTAGCTAGGTTGCTTATTGCGTGGATCTCATGCGTGAATGCTTAATGTTTATCGAGCTAGCGTTTTAAACTGTACGAAAAAAATTTATAATACGTTTGCACGATCGCGGTAAGCAAGCTGTACCTACCTACCCTACGAACCGTAATAATACCGACGAGTTGCTTGAACTTTTCAACCCTTTGAGCTTTAAACTGCTATACGTCTGCGGTACGTACCTCGATAAATATTTAAGCAGTACGTTGCCGCTGAATCGATGAAACTCTGTTGCGGTCTCGAGTGCGAAATACGGTGGAGCAAATTTCGTAAATCCATCGTACATTGGAATAAACGACAATGGAAAAGAAGTTCTATACGCGTTCCATACGTGCATCATGGGAAAATCGTGCAACTGCCTAATTATGATAATATTGTGTTCACGTACGTTGATTTCTTCCAGCGCATTCCGTTTTTAAAACTTTGTGTAATTTACGAATAGATTTAGAAGACGACAAATGCTGAGGAGACATTTCGAACTTTATTCTGAAATGTTAGAATTTCAATGTTCTTGTACATCAGTGTAAATCAAATTCATGAAAAATTAGGAGCTGCGTTGCGATAACGGACAAAGGAAAATTTAACTTATTTCGGTTATTTCGGAAAGATCTTCTCGACTGCCGATCGTTAAGGAATGTCTACGTCAATTTTCATCTTGCGGTTCGTGAAAAATGAAAGGATCTCGGCGAGCTGTTCGGGCGGATCGTGCGCGAGCCGTGCGTGCCAGATCATCGCTTCGGAGCATCGAAGGCGTACGTTGCCCTCGTGTTTTCGCTGTTTTCCCCCGCGGAACATTTTGCGCATCAAATTTTTATCGTCGTCTATTATTAGTCCATCGTAATCTACACCTCCCGACGCATTGAAGACGCGGAGTGCCCCGTGTGCGTCGCGGCGCATTGCGACGAGGCTGGAGAACGCGAAGCGAAGAGAGAGAGAGAGAGAGAGAGAGAGAGTGTGAGAGGGCAGGATAGCGAACGGAGACGAAGAGGGAAGAAAGATCGAAGGGGAAGAGAAAAGAAAGAGGCAAGAGAAGTTTGCGTCAACGCATGCGCGACGGCGTAATTAACGATAAGATAGGACCGCTGACGAAACCACATCAGCCAAGTCGAAATTAAAGCCCAATTCAAACTGAGACGCGGATATCTCGGCTTTTGCGTGCATATTTAACCCTTTAACTGGGAAAGCCGTATTTATACGATATATCACATATCGATTAGTAGGTATGTTGAAAGGAGTATAATTGTCCAGCAAATTTGGCAGCGCAATACATCTACTTTCTTATTGAATGAGTGTATTAGTAGATATAATAATTCATATCGCATTGCAGTAATTGAAATGTTTCACTGTGTCTTTTGTGTTTAACAAAGGAATTTGGTTTCCATCTTTTGCACGATCTTATTATTGATGACGCTTTTCACTGACTAATATACAACGAATACTATAGAATACAGCAGATGGTTTTCGATTAAAACGCACTGCCGCTAAAGATTTACTTTTGGTAAATGTGAAGAAATGAATTCAAAGTTATAATAATATAAAGAAAACGTGATAATATTTACAAGCATGGCAAGATAATTAATTACGTAAAAAGTCATCTCTTGAAATTGATTATGAACTTGAGAACTTTAAAAAGATATTTAAAATTAATTTGAAATTGTACGTTTATTATATATATAAAAAACAACAAATTGTACATCTAGTCATAAAAAAGGAGAGCAAAGTTTATGAAATTTGGATAAAATTTCTTCTATGGATTGCGTGAAAAATTCATAGATGAAGGAACGTGACGGCAAGTTGGAACGCTTTCCATCCGCAAATTGTTACGATCGAGGCGCAACATTTCATGCAACGTGAATTCCGTTCTTTAAGGCGAGCGCTCTGAATAAAGAAAGAAAGACGTGCAATGGCGATCTTGCCCGCGCGTTCTATCAAAATACCGGACTCCTCTATTAGACGCCGAGACCGCGTTGTAACACGTTTCGTGCTTTATCAAGAAAATCCACGATACGGCGAAACGCGCTGCGTCGCTTCGAGCGCTTTCGTCTGAATGGACGCGAAGAAAATCCGGGCCTCGTTTTAATCTGATTTGGCACTAAACTCGTGCACGCTCTTGAACGGGGCCATGTCGCAAACAACCGAGCTTTCAAAGCCGCGACACACGGCAGAGCAGTTAAGAAACGCGGTGCAAATGTCACGACGAACTTTATCCTTCGCACGTATGTTTATGGGACGCCATATACCTGTGCGAGATGCAACCATATGGCACATCAGGAACGAGAATCACGCCAAGAGATAGCATATTCACGCCTACTAAAATATCGAAAGTACGTCAACTTTTCGATATGTATTCTCTTTGGAGGGACAAAATGATTCTTCTTAATTTAATTGTTAGGTGGAAAAGTTTGGAATTAATTAACGCGATATTTGCATCCATTTTTATACTTATCTAGATTGTTTCACACGATACATGAGTTCATAATAAAAAGTTATATAAATATTTTTAGTTGTTATTCTATATATGATTTTGTGCAAATTTTAGATAAAATGGAAATGTTAAGCAAATCGTTAATCATAATACGTAGTTGTAACAATTTATTGTATCTATGATTTACGTGATCCAGATACATAAAAGTTTTGTGTTTCACTTTGACGTTATAGCCGAGTTCCAGAATATTCAGCAGTCTATAAATTAATACTACGCAAACGAATATTGTGTGATTTTTTATATCCTTTTTTAACACTGTTATTTATATTGTTATAGCGAGGTTTCCATTTTAATTTTTTACGTATTTCGCCAGGCATATTTGTTTTATCTCTGTGACATTTTACGGAACTAAACTAAAACGTGTTTCATCAAAAATCAACAAATTGCAGCCAATCAGCAAGAAAGCTCAATTATTTGAAGTTTTTTTTATTTTTGATACTTTTTGGTTATTCTATGCATTAATTAATAACGTTTCGTATTATATAGCCTCTCTGATAATTAAAAACCGCGTAATCGGAATGTTTATGCTCAGTATTTTAATTAATTCATACATGGAATTTCTTGAGGCACCGGACGAGAAACGCGATCCAGTTTGATCAGATCTACGGACATGCCTTCGCCATAGCGAGTCGCAAACGAAATTAGACGCACAGTTCGCACTCGCGCGTCCGCGATACTGAAAAATAGGCGAGCTGCAATAAAACCAGACAGGCGTACTGAAGTAAAACCGGTTCGTAGAAGGCTTTGGAGAAGGTTCGTCGGCCAAAGAGGTATTGACGCCGCTGCGAAGGACAAGATTACGACTATCCGTTTCGCGATTGCATGAGCTCCGCGACTTGCGCGAGAATTCGCAAAATCGATTCACCCATTTCGGTAATGAAACTTTTCAGTTTCCAAGACCATATATACATGGGAAATAATTGTTTACCAACTATTCCATCAATTTTGTCAAAGATTTATCATATATTTATGAACGCGTTATTAATTCGATCTCTACATTTATGGCTTATAAATTAAAGAATGAAAAATACGACACGTGATATAATATTGTTGTAATATTACCGAGGTAATATTTACAACTAAACCCAGTGCCGCGATATAAGAATCCATATTTTATGAAAACGTGTCATAATCCAAATTTCCTTGAACATCGCGACGATATTTATACGTGCCTTTATTTTTTCAAATACTGCTTTTATTTCTTTGCTAAAATTACTTGCGACTACATTATTCGAACATTGAATCTGAGATAGAAACGTGTCGACCGAGTTTCTGACGATATTCAGTACAGCGCATATCATCGCGTAAAACCGCAGACGAGTCGACAAACAAAAATCGCAGATAAATCAGTGCCGGTCGATGACTGACGTAGCGGGACCTACCCGAGAGGCCAGTGTCGGACGAAATGCACTTTTATCAGTGTCGACAGCGGGTCTGCAGGTCGACGAACTTGCAGAGGGGGGGCTGTCATGCACATGCAAGCGGGGGTGGGACGACGAAGGGGAACGCGGAGCTCGCGATGATTCCTTACGCCTAATCTTATCGTGCACTCCGTGACAAATTACACCGGCCCGATATCCATCGCCTTCGTGCGACGCCGCGTTCTTTTTATGTGAGTGTGAAATATCATCGACTGTTTTTCTCTGGTAATCAAACATTCAGTATACAAAAAGTTGCTTCGTGTACTTAGCTCGATGCTCGATACAAATACGAAACAACGTTTCACTGTCAGAACGATTGAAAGACGATTTCTGGTTGCACGAGAGCGTAATAACTCTAGATAAAAATTTTTCTTATTTTTCATTTGCGATATTGTTTTTAGATTTTTATTGCATACGGAACAAGGTAGTTATGTATTTTTTCTCTACGTGAAAATAACTTTCATATACTTATAAGTTTTCATGTCAGATAATTGTTGAATTTTTCGAGGAGTTAGTAAAAATTGCAGATCTAATTCCCGATCGATATTTATGATTAACAGACTCGTAGCGACAAAAAGAAAATTCTAGCAAACAGGCAATAAAATTACGAATGCTTGATATTTTTCTCTCCGGCGATGAGGAGGTGATTGAAGTGATGACGCGTGTTATTTTAATTCTCGTCTTGACACAGATAAATCTCGCCTGTGCGACGCGCATATGCGTCGTGTTGCGGAATAATATTTATGTAAATACACTATATAGATTCAAGTCCTCTCGAAATGTAACGCGTTTTTTTCCTAGCCGGAAATCAGTTTATACGCGACGGTTTGCGCGCCTTTCGATCTGTCCATTCGCGAAAAACTTAATTTGCATGTTTCAATGTCTCGAAGCCGAGATCGACATTGGATTCGCAATTCGCCACCGACACGACGTCAAACACGTGCAGAGCTTGGGACGGCCACGTGGCCGTTTGATCTGGATCGCCTCCCGAGTTAGCCCGAGAGACGCGAATCACACGTGAGCTTGCATTGCGAGAAGTGATGGATAACCTGACTTTGTTGTGTCGCTCGGCTTGAGCGACTATCGATCGCTTCCATTGGTCAAACGATTATCAAAGCACGCGTACGGCCATCCGGCTACCCGCTTAGGACAACGTGTGCTGGGAGATGTTTCAAGAGATTCAGCGCTGGTTACGTTTCAACCGACATGTTCACGCGACTGCTTCACAGTAAATTCAATGTAAATTGAATGTAAAGAGAACACGTCTTGATTATTCCATTGCATTTCCTATGGATAAGAAGGCATTAGAAAAATGGTGATCTTCCGGAGTGACGCGCACTCCTTCTTATGTTAGTCACGCGCTACTTATTTCTTGCTGTTTTTGCGCGGATTTTCATATCAAGATTCTTCGAGATCGCGATCATCGTGATTGCATCGTGATTGCAAAAACACGTATCGGCCTGAATGTAACGTTGATTAACTCTGTTTCAGCTCGTGTTACCGCGCGAAACCGCGAATGACCGGACCGGTTGCGGCCGCGGCGGCAGCGGCGGCGGCGGCGGCTGCGGCAGGCGTCGGTGGTGTTCCAGTGGTGGGTGCCGGGGGTGGCAAGAGGACCTACACCGACGAGGAATTGCAGGCCGCCCTCAGGGACATCCAGAGCGGCAAGCTCGGCACGCGGAGGGCGGCGGTGATCTATGGGATACCGCGTAGCACCCTGCGCAACAAGGTCTACAAGCTCGCGATGGAGCGCGAAAGGGACGCGTCCCTGACTAGCACCCATTCACACCCTCACGAGCCCGGCGCCCCAGCCACCACCACCACCACCATCACCACCACCACCACCACCACTACTACTACAACACCACCAAATACGACCCAAAACGCCTCCGCGACCACTCCGCCCTCGCAAGTGGACGAGGTAGGTTTTGGGGACAGAAAACGGAAGATAGCTAGAGAGATCTGGAAAGAGAGGGAGTGACAGAAAGAAAGAAACAAACAAACAAAGAAAGAAAGAGAGTGAGAGTGGGCGAGATGCAGAGAGCGAAGGGTGAAAACGTGTCACCGACACGTGCCGAAGTCTCGTCGGTCTTTCACGCGTGTCGAGTAGAAAAGCCGAGGATGCAAATTGGCATATACAGACGGGGAATGGGTGGCGAGGGGGAATCTCGTGCGGGAGCAATGTGACGAGACGCGTTTTCGTCTACCAAGATAGTGTTCGTCGAGGCGATGCGCGAGGACACTCCATCAGGTGTCTTCTTTTATCTGCGCGGTTTCCGTTATCGATGTCCGACGGTCTTCACTCGGAAACGAGTCGACGGTGCAACCAAACGATCTCGGTATTGCTCCGTTTGCTCATTTCGCACAGCACCTTGATACAATATCGATAACGCTGCACTTTTTGTTTTCGCGACCTGCTGCGAGTGCCTGATGATGTAACGTATTTCTTTTTCTTTACTCACTTTATTCCTATTCGTGAATTAGATCATTCCGATCGATAAATAACAGATTATAAGAGTATCGATAAAAATGAATCGGACCTTTGACGTGGTTGCGAAACCAATACATCATAATGCGTACGTGTCGAATATCACATAATATCTAACGCGAAATGTAAGAATGTATAAAGAAGGATATCATTTGATCCTTCCTGTTTTTAAGAAAACATAAGATTCAAATTTTTATGATCAATAGTGATCAAATTTAGTTTGTTGCGCCGTGGTAATGATAATAACAAAAATTCAATTTATAGATGTGAATTAACTTTTGTACGTGTATATGTATATATATATATACAGACGAATATTTCATCTCTAAAATGTTCTAATCGTCAAATGTAAAAAATGTACGTAATATCAATGAATAGTACATAGAAAAGAATATGTTAGCTACAAGAAGAATACAAGTAGAACTATTACAGACATACAATTGCGATTAAGGCATCATATCATTTATCAATCATTATGGAATATGTCAGGCACTCGAGAAATCACACACAATACCTTTCGAGTTGATGAGCCGTCTTCGCAACCGAGTCGTAATCCTTCATGATTTGAATATACGGCAAAACACAGGCCGATTACCATGCAGAGAAACGTGGAGGGGTGGGAAACCGAACGAACGATGCACGAGGGAGATCTCGTCGGGAAAATTCGCGGATACATACCGTCCATTTGTACCTAAGTGTGGTTTTGGTTAGGAAGAACGAATGAAGCTTCCCCAAAACATACCTCTGGCACGGCGATCGTGGATCTTGCGTGGACCGAATGTGTCTCGTGTTGCAAAACGACACCCGGTAGTCACTCGAAATTCGAACTCGGTCGATGGTTCTTCAATTCTTGATCACATTTTTCTCTTTCTCTGTTTTTTTTTATTTTAAATATTAATATTTTTTTAGAGTATTTTTGTATTTTAAATAACAGTTGTCAAACTCTTGTGTTTCCGCTGAACTATATATACAACATGTCCACTAATGTATGATATTTTGACAGACTAAATCCATGTTCTAATGTTACACACAGATGATGTAAAATTTTATATACATTGATCGCTTACTCCTTCACTGAAAACAGAGTTTTCTTTTCCGAAGACGTTCATGAATCGTCAAAGAATTCTTGGAAGTTGGTTAATTTTCTAGTGAAAATGAATCTAATTTTCCTCTCTATGAAATTATTTTATGCGCCAATTAAACAAAGAACCGTGAAGAAATATCGACCTAATCCGAAGATTATTGATGGCAACTGTGCGTTTGTTCGATTGGCCTCATTGCTGGAGGAAAGGGACAATGGTCTACGCGGTTCCGTACACGGTCGCCGTGGTGCTCAGTAGTGTCCAGTGTTTTTTTGCATGGGCTGTTTAACTTTTTTTATCTCACTATTTGTAGTTTAACACACGGCAACTTGGTGTCCGCGAGGTTGCAAGACTCGAGGTAAGTTTTTGGGAAGGTCGCGTCGAGACGAAAGGAGGATCCATCCGGGCTCGATCTTCCTTTCGTCTTTACGGGCGCTCTTGGCCGCGCCCCGGAATTCATGGTCGTGAACGTACGCTTCTGGACCTCGACACTCTGCATCCTCGATGTTTAGAGCCTTAGAGATGCGCAATCATGTAACTGTTCCGAAACAGGTGGACCGTAATATCAGTGCGAACGCGCCACCATGCATGAAACGGTCGCGCGATCGAAGATTATGACAGATTAAATACGTTGGTCCGATTTAATCCTCCATCATTTAACACTGTTTTTTGCTTTGATTCTTGATTTGATTGTGTTAATTTTGCTTAGCACGTAGAGAATCGTTCGCAGTTAGATAATCAGGAATACTCGAGACATTAAACGATCTTTAATTTATCTCAGAAGCGCGAAGTTCTTGTTCAAAATGTTTAAGAAAATCGATACAGAATTTCGAATAACATTTATCATTTTCGTAGCAGATGCTCGAGCAAGTTCTGTGATATTCTGTGTTGCATCTATCGTACTATATTTCCTGAAGATTGTAACTGCATCGCACGATATGTTAGTTGTATAGCAGTTCCCGTTTAAGAATCGACTAAACTTTGCCTCAGCATGAACACATTAGGAGGTGCTGTTTTACGATACAACTTGTCGAGCTCGCAAGCACGGTCTATGCACGAGAACGGTTAAAGTCTCATTTTTCATACCTGCATCTTTCGTGCGATCGCGTATCACGCGCGTTTACATAGCTACCATCGTAGAAGACTGTTGCTTCACTCTTAGTGCAATGCATGCTTCTTAGACGACTCCCGAGTGGTATCTCCGCACTTGAATTCCGGCGTATCTCCTCGAAACGCACGCCGAAGATGTGAGTTTTTCTCTTCCGCGAGTTTTATCCCCTTTTACTTCCACCGGGGACTAGAAAAAAAGAGATGGCTGTGCTTTTATTGTGTCGGATGACTGCCGAAAGCAACGAAAGAACATTTTCCCATAAAGCACTTATCGCTTCTTGGGGAAATATTGTTTATTGGTAGCAGCTCTCCTGCATGGCGCTTAGCTATTATGTATTCGATGGAGATATATGTACCGAGTGGTTTTGTGTGTAAAGTGACCTGAGTCGTGTATCTTAAAACAAGTATCAAATGGAGAGAAAGGCTATCTTTAACTTTTTAGTAAGCGATTATTATTTTTTAGCGGAATGAGACAAACCATATCTCACTCTTACAAAAAGTCGTAAGTAAGCGTGAAATTGCGTGATTCGTAAATCTTCTTTTCAGGATTCGTAAAGTGTCCTGATTTCGAGATGTTAAAATTAGTATTATAATTCCTTTTATGTAAAACTCTTTTGTGCAAAGCATTCTCAAAGCCGATGTACCTTTTCCTGCATTACGTTTTTCTCCATTTTAATGCTTTTTAAAAATATGCAATGCGGTCACTTTTGCGGGAAACACTCTGTATATATTTACATAACCAATTGACACCTACACACGATACAGACATACGTACACTCCAGACACACACCTCTCGACGAAGCACTCTCGAACAAGAAGTCATATGCGAGCAGCAACGATTGCTTAATGATTATCGATAATGAGAAAAGCACCGCTTCTATTCATGTCGTCGAAGACGGAGTGGAAGCTTCCACTTTTACTTTCCTCGAGAGGACAACTTAGCCGTGCAACTCGTTCTGCATTTTAGATGCTCTTTCACGAGCTAGAAAACGTACACAGAAAACGCTAGAAAAGATGTTTTTAACAGGTGGACGACAAAGAACTATCCGGCGCGGAAGAGGAGAAGGAAGTTGAGAAGGCCCTGCTGAAGCCTCTGCTCTCGCTGGAGGATCTTGTCAGGTTTTCCGCGCTCGAGGGGACCGGAGGCGATTCCCTCAGGAATTTGCTGCAACGGGGACACGAAACAGGTACCGAGTGGCCGGGATTGGAACACGCAAACATCGGTTCTTACATCCAGAAGATGTTAGCTGCCGCTGCGCCATTAGGTAAAATAAACATTCTAAATTCAAGTAATGTTATTACTTGACCAGCATTAAACAAATTGCTAGTCAGGAATTTATTTCATATAAGGATCGCATTATAGTTTCAATTGCGTATCAACATTTTAATTGTCTTTAAATTAATTATTATTTTATTAATAAGTCCCATTAAATTCAACAGATATATTTTACAACAGATTTATTTTATATGCAATATATTTATCAATTGATAATCTTGATGAGACGTAAAAAAGTCTGGAATTGAAGAGCATTGTTATATAACAAGTTAATGTTCAAGATTTGGGTTATTTCGGAGAAATATTCGTTTTATTTTGTCTACTGCCTAGCCAATCCTGTGCGCCAAGAAACGCCACGAAAGCCGAAAAGTGTATTACGCCGTGATAGGACTTCTAGAATCGATAGAAGCCGGATCTTAGTCAGTTCGCCGATACTTTTTCCGCCTTTAAAGACTACAACTTATTGTTAGTTTGAGTAACTTAAATCCATATTTGGAATTATGATGCTTAAGGAAGAACAAGAAACATACAGATACAATCGTGACTTTTATTAAAGTATTCAATGGGTATTAATCTTTTACAACAGCGATCTTTTCTGCATTATTATTGTGTTTCAGAAATATTTAATAAAATAATGTAAAATAGAATTTGAATTAAAATGAAAACTGCATAAACGCATAATAACAAATCTCGAATTTTTGTACATATTACTTGCTTTTCTTTTAATAATTGCCGGAAGGAAAGAACTTTGTTACGTTCTAAGCACCAAGTTTTGCGAAAAAACGTCATGTACGTTATACAAATTTTTATTTTGTCATAATAATAGATCTCATAACAGATTTTAAATTCTCCTAGGCATGGAGACGCGAGATTATCGCATACCGGAAGTGGTGAGAAAACTGATGAGCGAGGACAAGAGGCTGAACAAGAACGTAAACGGAGATCAATCGCAACCGCATCACCAGCATCATCATCCACACCATCCTCTCGCCGCGCATCAGCAAACGCAGTCACAGCAGCAACAGCGTACAGCCATGACGAACGATGACTTCAATCCCAACATCGAGGAGGAGGCCAGCGATAGCGCTCAGGGCAGAGCGATACTGAAGATTCCGTCCTACAAGCCCGCCAGCACGTCGGGTTGTTCCAGCAAGAACGGCGAGCCGACTTCCGCTGCGTTTGCCCAGGGCTTCGCGGCTGCAGCCTCGAGTCCAGGCCTCCTGGAGCGGGCCAGTCCAGCGTTCTCCGGTACCAGCAGTCCCACAAACTCACTAGTGGGTAAGGCCGTCAATTTCCGTGATGTCATCGCCAAGAGCATCAGCGTCAAGTTCCAGGAGGGTCAGACATCCGGTGCTGTCGGGTTGCCGGTGTGCCAATCGGCTGGCGTCGTTCCGCCGCAACAAGCCATGATGACGGATCCAAGTCCGTTCAAAAGGGGTCGTTACACACCCCCGCAGCAGCCCCAACAACAGCAGCAGCAGTCGCAGACACCAACACCTCAACAGCAGCAGCAACAGCAACAATCTAAGCAACAAACGCAGGATGCAAACAAGTCAAAACCGGGCACCGGCGGCAAGGGTACTAGGCCGAAACGCGGCAAATACAGAAACTACGACAGAGACAGCCTAGTCGAAGCGGTACGCGCGGTCCAGCGCGGCGAAATGAGCGTGCATCGTGCTGGCAGCTTTTACGGAGTTCCACACTCCACCCTTGAGTACAAAGTCAAGGAGCGGCATCTCATGAGGCCGCGAAAGAGGTAAGTCAAGCATCTGCATTAATATAATATTCTTTTCTTTTAAAGTTCGAAATATTTACGTTGACAAGCAAAACGATATTTATTTTTGCGATAAATACAAAATAATTAATACGATATTTTCGTATATGAAGCGTCTCGGACATTGCATTTTATTTTAGATTACATTTGTATTTTAACTATTGCGTGTTACTACGAAGAGCTAAAGATTGAGCAATGATAACGAACAGTTCCAATCAGAGAGCTTTTTTTCTTCCACAGGGACCAGAAGCAACCAGACGACAAGTCGAAGGAGACCGCGACGACGGCGGCTGCGGCGGCAGCGGCGGCTGCGGCGATGCGGCCGGGTGCTACCGGTGTCGATAAGAAGCCGCAGTTGAAACCGCAGAAACCGTTCACACCACCAGGCGGCATACCCGGCCCGAATGGGCTGAAAATGCCCCCGTTCATGGAGGGCATGCCTCATCTGCCGTTCGGTCCCTTCAACTTCTGGAATCCAACGCCCTTCATGCCCTCCCCCTTCATGGGTGGCGCACCAAACGTGCCGATCCTGCCAGAACAATACTTTGCTTCGCAGAGGATGCGAGGACTGCAGGAGCAACAACGAAACGCGACGATGGTACAGCAACGAGACCGTGACGGGGTTGGCGTATCCGGAACGGCGGACGCGGCCGGAACCTCGAACTCGCGAAGCGCGTCGATGGCGAAGGCACCACGCGACATGGTGGAGAGTATTTACGACGGGACCGGGGCGAACGGCAGTTTCCTTGACAATCTGATCAGGTCGAGCCTTGAGACAGGCATTCCAAGGGACCAGCGGGCAATAGCGGAGACGAGGAATCAGCAGCAACAGTCGCCGTCGCAGCAACAACATCCGGAGACGATGAGCAGCAAGACACTCATCGATCAGCTCTGCAGAAACTCGAGGAGAACCCCGTTGCCGCGGATGACGCAAGACAGTAGCGAAGACGAGAGCTATCGAGGACCAGCGAACAGGATAGTGCCGGAGAGACCGGAGCGCGTGCCCACGGTCGATCTAAGCCCTTCGCCGTCGGAGAGAGGTCGCGCGGAAGACGGCAGCGATCGGTTGACGTCACCACCGACACCTCTCTCGGTTTCCCGTGCGGGTAGCAGGGACGAGGACAGCACCCGTGATTCGAGGATTGATCGCAGCAGCAGAGAACGCGAGGTTCATAACGGCGGCCAGGAGGATCGCGACCGGAAGCAGCCTCTGAGCTTGCAACAGCAGCAGCAGCAACAGCAGCAGCAACAGTCATCACAGCTGAATCACTACCCGGACATACACAACCTGTACGCCGTATCAACTGACAAAAAAAGTGCCTGTGATAGTAAGCTTATAGTAGATCATTCGAGCCAGAAGACTCAGCCGCAGCAACAACAAAAGGAATACGCTGCCGTGAGCGGGCTGGTCGTGCAGCTGCAGAGGGGTTACAACACTGCGAGCGGTAGACCCGGCGAGCCGACCAACAGCCAGCAGCCAGCGGCGGCGGAGCAGCGCGGCACTGCGCTCAGCATGGAGGACTCCGTAGAGCAGTAGACGAAAGTCAGTATCAGTTATCAGTAACGTATACAGTTATGAGTACAGTAAATGGAGAAAAGACCCGTATACAGTAAGCCCACATTCCCGCCCAGATCTCTCCGTCATCTCTCACACGCACCTCGCCATCCCGTGCGCCACTTCGCATTGTTGCGCGCCGCGAACGGGGTTTCCCTTCGTGCTCGGTATCATCCCTCCCATCATTTCGTCCGTCGGACGGAGGGACAACGCGGAAGCCGGGAAATTCCCCGAACGTTCGATTTGATGCCAGCACGCATCGTAAGGAGCTACAGGGACGAGGGGAGTCCTCGGACACGGCGTCAACACCATACCGATCCGACTATTCCACATCCACCCTCCCGCCCTCAGCTCCCCCATGACCTCTCTGGGAGAACCCTCGGACGTTACGAGGCAAGTCTTAGTGCAAGAAGGGGAGAACGAAAATGGCAATTGCATGATGCTAGCACAACCAACTGTAAACCCACCGTAATTCCGCCAGTTAACGCGCAACCCCCGCCGTACGAATCCGCGTCCAGCTGGCCGCGGCCCGGCCGATCTGACGTCAGACGCGCAGGAAAAACCCTTTCGGCTATGCCGAAGGTGTATTTCGGACCGGAGTATATATATACAGAACGAGACGGATAAACGGATACACGCGATACATTCATCGTGCCGAGTACTCACACGCGACACGCTTTAGCAGATGCACAGATCCATTCTAACCGCGTTTTTCCACGAGCCGGACATTCCACGAGATTTTCTTACATACGTACCAATACACAAGAACAAGAACAACCAACAGCCACAATAACACGCATACATACACGAGCACACAAACGAGTACATATACGCGAGTATACAAAAACGGGGAACACGTAATGAGATACTTAGGCGTCGTGCGCGTGCACGCGTGTCGTTATGCGCGCGAGCAACGGCGAAGCCGAGATCTTTTTGTCGTTAATCGATGATTAACAGACTAAGCTCGCGCAAACCTTCAATCAGTCCCGATCCTACGATAGCTGCCAGATGTCTGGTGGTAAAGAGAGGATCATAGCTGACACGAGCGGAAATGATTGCTGCGTAAATCACGAACCTGTCGATCTAGCACCGATCAAGTCCACTTCTGCAATGAACGCGTCGATCCAAAGTTGACACATTCGGACCTGTTGGGTCCCGCGATCATTGTGGATCATGGTACTGAAAGGAAGGAGGCTCGTCGTAGGCACGCCGCGATGCACGCGCGGGCACGCGCACGCGAAACATTAGCCGTTCGATGATTATTATAACGATTATTAATTACTGCTATACCACTACCAATCGGTAGATTGACGACGAAAGGTCAAACGATGGAACAAAAATGCCGACGCGACGCAACATATTTTTTCCTCTATGAGTGTAAAACTATCTAAATGCAAAAAGGAGAAACACTTATTACCTACTATTAAACACTACTTAACTCGTAAGGAGCGACATAATTATATAAGGAGTAATATATTATATATACATATATTTTTGGTCATTACGCGAACGTGTGCGAAGCGAGAACGAGCCAAGGCTTTTGTTGGCGCGCGTAGGTGACGTTTTTCCACGAGGCGACAATATTTCTATAATCTCAGTTGTTTCGAGGCCAGCGTTCGACGCGAACGCGTCCCACGTTCTAGGTATGTTGGACGCGGCAAAATGACAAGAAAATATCGGAAAGCGATCTTCGTTGTTGAACATTGCCTATAACGACAGTGTTTCGGACAACACTCACATTGATTTATTCGTCCGAACGATCAATGCAACAATACACGTTCAAAATGAATGCCCACGTCCGCTTGTTTCCCCAACTCCTTTTACTTACAGAAAGCTTGCGATAAATGAAGTTTATAAACAATCTGAGAAATTTATATATTTTTTAAATAAGCGTTCTTTTTTTTAATTTCGAGATATCTAATATTAAAAAGATATGAAAAATTTTATCCGTTTTTTGTGCAATGTATAATATAATGAATGTAAGTATAAGTATTGGAAGTAGACTTGAAATGATATTAAATAAAAGCTTTTTTTTAATTGGTTTATTTCTATCCAACTTTATTTTATCCTCTGTTTTCGCCTTGGATGCACGAAGCTTTTCATTCTCGAAGCTTTCGTTTTCACGAGCAATTATGACGACGAAGATCGCGATCTTTCGGCGTCGCGCTATTGGATTAAATTGCGGTCCAAATTTAGGCAAGAATGGAAAAATGCGAACGCAAGAATTAGAACGTGGGAAATGGGAAACAGAAAGTTTAAAGAAAAAAAGGGATTGCAACGCGCGCGCGCCCGCATTCGACTCGGTTTCTCCAATACCAAAAGCGCAGACGCCCACTTTTTGATACGAATACAAATTTTCTACCGCGTAGAAGGAAAGAGAGAAAGAGAGAAAGAGAGAGAAAAAAGAAAGAAAGAGGCTGCAGTTGCAGCAGCACGAGTGAAGGCGGCGTTGTAGCGTTTCTTCGCGAGGGAAAAGACTCGAATCTAGGAATGTTTTAATCTGTTTTCGTTTTTCATCGTGCGACATATTTATTGGGAACCAGCAGACCTATCGTGACCCGCCGGAACAGATTCTGGACGGACACTTTGGTCTCGATCGTCCGTCGCCGATTTGAAATAATGACGATACGAGTATCGAACGAATGACGACTCGACGTATCGAACGGCCGCACGTCTCTCTCGTATTTAGTTTTCCGCGGATTCGCGCACGGTCGTGCACATTTAATCACGTTCGCGATTGTAGGAATACGAGAAATATAGCTGCGAATTCGGACACGTTAAATTTTCAAGATCGTCGTTGTTATAGAATATAATTTCTGCGCGAATATGGATAGGATGCTCCGTCAAAGTTCATGTAAGTCCGACATGGGAGAGGTGGTGGTGATTTTATTATTGAATGCGCATATGTGATTGAGAATTAAAAATCTTTCCAGTTTCAAAACTATATGTACATAATTATATACATTGAGAGAAGTCTATTGAAATTGATAGATGAGTCAATTTTGAATTTGCACGTATTTTTTGGGACACAATGTCCTCTTACACAATGTTGAACGTGTAAAAGTGTAAAATAAAATTGTTTGAGTCTTCTTATGCGATCCAGTGACGTGCACGACCATCGAGATATCTCGTCGCATCACTCGCATAAAATTCGGTTTCGTAGGCGATCCGCGGATAGAATCACTATTCTAAAAGGGCGATTTCGTCATTCCGTTAGTGTAGCAGGCAGGCCATTGGACCAAGACGAAATCGATGGAGACGAAGGCCGGAACAGGAAGGATCGGAGGCCAGACGAACGCGAGAAAACGGCGACGAAATGAAAACTAGAACGGTGCTGTAGTGCGGGCCAGGATTTCCTATTTTTCTCGCATAGTCGAGCGTAGTCGGGAAAATGACGCGGATAAATACAAAGAAAAAAGAAGGAGGAGATAGAGCAGCAGCAGGAAACGAAAAAGGATGATCCACACACGCACTCATCTCATGACTCTCTTTAAAAGTAACGACTGAAAGACTCTAGGCTGTACATAAAATATAAGGCATGTATGTTCGGTGTTTTAAAAATGCAAAAATTCCTTATTAACGCAAAAAAAATTATAACTACGAAAAAAAGTAAACCATATAAGCAAGGCTACTCTCTCGGTGTTTTTTGGAACTAAACTTAAAATTTACCCTATTTAAAGCAAAAAAACCGTGACTAATGTAACTTTAAAGGAAAACGCGCGTAAACGCGGAAACAAGTTATTGAGTGTAAACGTTAAGGTCTCCTTAGGGTTAAAGAAAAAACAAGCTGAACAGCAACAAAAGCGAAATGCAAGCTAATTATGATTGTGTGTAAACGTAAAATCTAAACCCTCTTCCTTCGCCCTGTGTCCGCTGAATCTCCTATTAACTCTCCACCGCCCTCCATTTACTGGCCTTTTCTTCCCTTTATTCCTCACCTTCTCTCCTCACACACTTCCTCGCAGACACACCCTCCACAAAGTATATAAATCACGCGGTGTGATCTGTGCTACTCGATGCCTCCAACTCTTTTTCTAAACGTTCACCAGACGTTATTATGCGAAAAGGAGGGAAATATATGTTTATACACTTGTTCCGATCATATTAATTCACTCTCACTCTCGTACCTTCACCCTTCCCTTTCCCGTCCCTGTATCTGCGAATTCGCATCACCGATACATCCAGAAATTCAAGCCCGATACCCTTTATCGAAAGATTTATCGTTAGATGTGAAAAAAATATTTATCGTGCGGATGATAGTAAACGTGCGTACACTATGATTGTCGTTAATTGAATTACGGTTACGATGTTTCGTCGCGACGTTTTTGGTGCGATCTATAATCGGCGGATCTCGGATCTCCAACGATCTATCCGGTGCACAACGCGGTACGTCTTTCGTTTTGTTTCCCTTTTTTCACGAAAAGAAAAGTGATACACCAGGAAGAGACGGGAGGCGCGGAATCAAATCTGGGACAAATGAGACTATCGGCGTCCGCGTCGCCGAAAATAATTCGCGGTTGCCACGGATACCTGTTTCCTTCGTACATCGTGTTCTTCGTGATTGGATCAAATTCTGCAAACAGAAATCAGCTAGCCAGCGATCAATTGTGTGCTATTGGTGTTCTTTTCATAGAATGCATTTGATCCAATTCGCTAGATTGCCTGATGGAAATTGAAGAAACAAACTCTGATATATATTGAGATTTGTTATTAAGAGCGTAAATAATAGATGTATACATTTTTGCATGTTTTATACTTTATAATAGAATTAATGTACATTGGATAAAATCATTGCAGAGAAATTAATTTTTCTTCGCTTTCTCTTTAAATATATAAATATTTATTTTATATTTTTGGGGAATTTCAAATACTCAATATTTCGGCGTACTATATAAATTCTAAAAAGTGTGATATACAAATATCTGGTAAAATTGGACATTATCGAGGTGTACTCTTTTTCGGTGACGCGGACTGGGGATTCACGCGCAAGATTCGCCTGCATAGCTTGGAATGGGACGAATGGGTCGCGACAATTAGCACGATCGCGTTGAGGCGTAATTAACGAGATGGTTGCGTAATGATCTCCCTAGAGATACGTCAATGAGTCTGATCTATGTCATAGTAGTTTGAACTACTCGCAGACATACGTGCGTACATACATCACTTATTTCTCTCGCGACATAGTTGAGAATTTTCACATTTTGACGTGATATTTATGAAACACCGTGTGATCGACAGGAAACGAGAGACGGTTTCATTGATCCATTGACATTGACCGAGGGAGATATTTCTGTCTATCTCTTTGGCAATTTTCTTCTGATAAAATCTCTACGGAAGAACTCCCGTTCTGAAAATATGCTATGCGCGATCGTCGGGGAGAGGGAAATGAGAGAACTCGAGACTAGGCAAGTACCGTTGTAGACGCGATTGTTGAAGCACTGTCGATCTTTTCGCTCTTTTCCTTTTTTTTGTGGGGGGACGGCGGGAAGAGGACACGGCGGAAGCTTCTTCGAGTCGAAATCGTATTGTTGTTCTCCGTTATTGGAGAATCGAGCTTAAGATCTCTTTCGCGCGCACGTTTGCGGTCACGTATTGCACTTGATGACGATTCTCATGCGCTTTCGAAGACTATCGTTCGAAAATCGGAAGTTTTATGTATCGTTATCTCTAAATGCGTAGTTGTACGAAGAGAATGCAAAAATCCAGAAGATACTCGAGAGATATCTGAGGAACGTCCGAGAGTTGTTTCGCGGACGTCTCTGATGTGTCTTTTTGATAATTGCCTCGAAAGTCTCTCCGTCTTTAAAGCGCACGACGATTATCGTATTGCATACGTAAAAAAAATAAAAATGCATACGTAAAAGAGATCTTAACACGTAACTTTGTTCTTCGCGGTCGGCGAATTTAGAAGCATTCTTTAGTCATTCGTTCCGTTTGTGTCTGTGCACATCCTGCCGTCCCTCCCTTCGTCGCGGGCGATACGCTAAACAATCCGGCGAGTGACGGATTGGTCGAATATACGGGGAGGAGAACAGAAATCTTTAAGAATTAAAAGATGATATATTATATTAAAATATCTGTGATGTAAAAAGTAACAAAATTTTGATGTATATTTTTCACAAATTATTGTAACCAGCTAGTGTATATGTAATAAGATTACGGATATATTATATATATATATATTATATATATATATATATATATAAAGAAAAAGACTATTGTAAAATTATACGGTGTGCGAAGACAAAATAGGACAAGTAAGAAAGCAAACCGAAAGCTAACGGGACAAAACGAGGAAGCAAAGGATAGAGAGGGAGAGAGAGAGAGAGCGCGCGAGAAAAGAAGAATGAAAGAGAGAGAGAGAAAGAAAGAAAAAGAGAGACAATTAGATAGGAAGAAAAGGAGATGGAAGAAGCGTGATCGCGAAATTACGTTGATCCACACCGGTGGTCAGACGGGACCAAGATGGCGGGCACCGCTCGGAAAGTCGGGTCCAAAGATTCCCGTTTTTACGCTTTCGTTCCACGTCTTTCTTACGTTTTCGCGCGTGCGTTCTTTCTGCTTTCACGGGGCCAAAAGAATCGGTAAAAAGAAATAAAAAAAGAAAGAAAAATGAGAAGGACCTTCGCTCATTCTCTTTCTCCGTCCGTCACTTGGCGAGGGAGGAGGAGCAGGAGGGAGAGGAAAGTCGGGGTCCTGTTTTTCCGCGGACCCCTTCATGATCGTGTGGAGACAGACATCCTTCGGCAATTTTTCCCGATTCGGGCGTATGCTCTCGTCGCGCGGAATCTAGACGCGATTCGGATAAATGGAAAACTGGAAGATTTGGTCCGATTGGCCCTGAAACGGCTCAATGTCAGCTACCTCACAATATTGTCACGTTTAGTACGGTTCGAGCGAGAGATGCCCGTGTGTCACGCACATCGATGCAGAGGAGGACATACACGGATCAGTTATGTTAAATTCTTTGAGATTAAATTCTATTTTGCGTATATTTTATTGTCTATACGTTTGTATTGTACGTTTTATTATGTTTCCTCTTTGTCAGATATCAGAAATGCCATTTGTTAATAGAAAATTAATAAAAACTATCTCTGTGGAATATCTGCTGTGACATTTTGTTCTAATTTGATCACTTTTTTCTCTGAAAAATTCAAAAATGTCATTTTTGATAATAAAAGTACTACATATATATATATATATATATATATATATATATATACGTATCAATTTATTTAAATTGAGGTAAAATCGAAGAAAAATTGAAGAAAATACTTTAACTGTTTTTAAATGATAATATTGCATATGTGCATATATAATATATAGAAATTTTTGATCCACAGAAAATAATATAAAATAATATAATAATAAGAGTTTTCAGTTTAAAGCTATATATTAAAATACTTGATTTTAATAAATTAGTCTGCTGTTTTCAAATAATTTCATTTGTTTCGCGCGTCACTTTTATGAATTATTGGCTCTTTAACGTTGCAAGAAGAATCTGTTCTCCTCGCTTCCACGATCGACGGACACACGGTCGTCAGCGGATGGGGTCGTGTGAGAAAAATGGTCTAAACAGTTCCAAATTGTGCCTAAGTTATGAGTTTACGTTTTTACGACTCGCAGTAGCACGAACGATAAAATAGATGGGGGAGTGTCGTAGCAGCAAACAGATTCAGTTCGAGCGCGCTTGATCGGGGCGACAACGGTGAACACGACGGAGACCGAAAGCGGTGTATAGAGTTTCTTATTAAAATAAATTAAACAAGGGTGTATATTACCTACACACATACGTTCCAGGGCCGTCCGGCCGCCATCTTGCGTTCAACCTTATGTTCCGTTTTTTCGAATAAGTGCAATTAGGTACACGGACACGATCCACACTCGCGGACACACCCCCACACACACACACACACACACTCTTTACGCTCCACACTTACCTACACATCCACACACGGAGACACACGCGGCGAAACACGCGCGGGATCGCATACATACTCATAATACACATCCACGCGAGACACGTCGAGGAAAAATGGAGTAAAACGAACTGTTACGCGCTAGGTTACCATTTTTTAAATTCTATTTTCAATTCACGCATTCTCGAATGTTGGGATTTTCGTGATCAACGAAGAGCTGGCCTGTCGTTCATATAGGGATACACGGTTTCACACGCACACACATACACACGTACCACCTACAAGAACCACACACGTGTACACAATCAGGCGACCGACGTCGATTCGACGATAAGAAAGGTCTTCCCTCGTACACACGCGCGGATCTTCTTGCGTAATTGACGAATCGCAATCTGAAATTTATCTCAAGCAACAACGTAACAAAATCATGTTTGATCCAAACTCTCGGCTGCGATGTGCACGTTCCTATTCCCTGAGTGCCGTCGCGCTCAATATATGTAAAGAGGATTGCTCGTTACTGATATCGATCGCGCTAGTGCGATTTGACCCCGCATGAGTTTCACTTCAGGGATGAACGCGATAAACGTTATGATCATGAGCATAACGATTATGGAAGAAATTTTATTCTTGACGTAGATTGATAATATTACGCGTCCCACGCATTTTAAAAATTGATATAAGAATCATAAAGTATCATTAATACATGAATTAATGATTACAAGGCTTTTCTATCGATAAAAAACAATCTATATGTATGACAAATCTTATAAAATTTTAAATTTTCTATCTGAAGGGTAATCACTGATAAAGAAAAATTAGGCGAGCAAAAGAACACAGATAATCGCAAATATACGAAGGAGGATCCGCGCGTTCGCGAGTTCGGCAAGTCCGCGAGTGCGCCTGAACCAACATAGCAAATCGAGGTGGTCTCTTCCGTCGTCGGTCGAGAACTCGGTACCTTTCTGATCGGCTTTAATAAACTCGTAATCTGTAGGCTCTAGTCACGCAATGACTCTAAAGGCATAAAGAAAAAAAAAAAGCTCGGCGATCGAGCAGCGTCGTATACGTCGATCGACCGCACGCGCGGAGAGACCGTAAAACAATTAAATAAGAAAAGGAAAAAAAAGAATAGAGAAACAGAGTACCGACCGAATTGTGTTCAACTGGGCGAATCGCCGCCGAGTCGTCTCGACGTCGGACGGCGAACATGTATCGTAGATAGGATAGATAGGTATACGACGAACAAGTCGGAAGATTTGAACGCGAGAATGACAACATGGGGAAACTGGTGCCGAGATCTCCTCTCCGAGGGGCCGCGAAGAAGGCGGTAGCTCCTCGTGTCGCGACTGTCGAGAGCATCCCCGAGCGCGACTCGCGACAGCTGGAAATAAACGAGCTCTTCGCGGGATTATACACTCCCGCATTTTTCTGTTTCGCTGTCGCGCTACTTGGATACTTCCGGGGCATCCGAGAGAATTCGTCCACGCTCTGCATCCTTAATCCGGAATTTTTAGATTAACGTAAATCATTCCTCGAGACGAGAAGAATAAAACATGGCGTAATGACGCGTGAATAAATTGCTGCGCGATAATTGAATCTTTGAATCGTTCGTCGATTGATCATAACGATCTTGTTCATTAATTGTCGCTGAATTTTCTGAATGAAATTGTCGCAGATTGTAGAATTATAAAAAATTGGGTAAATTACGACGGGGTATGTGAGAGCATTCAAACTGGCTTCACGTTCGTGATCTTCGATCCGCGTTCTCGACAGTCGCAGATCTCATTTTCGCCGATAGGCCGATCGGAGGTGAACATTCACGGCACCGGCTCAGCCTAGACTTTTCGACTAGTAGCGATTAGGTAAATGGCGCTGGTACTACGCAGCTAGCATCGATGGTACTCGTAGTTTGGCGCTTTAGTTGTTTATATATGGTGTTCTTTTCTATATACTCTATCTCACTATCGCCGGACCCGACCTGGCTGCGCAAATCGCCACGACCGCGAATAAGCTGAGCCACGCCGGTCGAAACGAACTTTTCCGTCGACGACGAAAACCGATACTGTCGAAGGAACAAATTGCCGTTTAATTTCCATTAAAAGTATCTGTATTATTTAATTATTTTACTACGCGGTTATCATCGTGATATGTCAAATCGAAAAAGGAAAGAGAACAATTCGAGTAACACGGATGTCCTAACTCTCAGCCCATCTTTCGACGTTTTTTAGGCATCTGTCGACTTCTCGTGTTGACCGAGCATGACACGTAAGTGTGCAGGAAATGTGATCATTAATAAAATCGCGTGACATATCGAAAGATCGGTCGTCGGTACTTTAATCAAACGTCAGTACCAAAACGTCACAAACCTGGATACGCCGGAACTTCAAAGTACGACCAAGTAGTTTACGGACCAAGTACGCTGAGTGACCGGTAAAAAGAAATCAATCAAAAGACGCACATACAAACACACACATACACACGAAACACACCGCGAAGGAAAGCGCGTAAGTTCTCTCTCGTTCCGCGCGTGGCTTCCGCTGTTCGGTCTCGGCGAAGGAATGATTAAGATGGCAATCAGGTCGGGTCTCCTCTACGGGCAACAATGGTTTTATTAATGGTTAATTAAAAGAAGTGACTATAATCGAGGGAGAGATAAATTAAGAAAACCAAGCATCCGATCCGCGTAAAGTCCCCCGAGTCCCTTCCTGCGCACTACCTAAACGACCTATACAACAGGATTAACCCCTGTCGACGAAAATCTCCGCGCAACCCTACGCTCTCATCGCAGCTTTCATCCACAGCTAAACTTCCACCCCGTTTCCCGGCCGCATTCGCATACTCGGCGACACGCGAAACAGCATACCAGAAATAGCAGTACACGCAGTCTGCTCTCTGACATTACAGCTACAACAGCAACATTGCAGCCTCCTGATACCAGTCGTCTCCTTACAGTAATAAACGGGCCGCCGAGGCGGGATCGACGCGTTGCCGCGATCGTCAAGGGACGCACCTTCGCGCAGTGAAGATAGCTGCGATCGCGCGGCGATTAGCACGACCAATCGACAACGGAGCATATCACGAGGGACCGATCGGTTGACGGAACGTTGTTCTTTAGAGTGTTCTCGGTATCGGGTGACTCGTGAGCGGCGAACAAGGCGCGACTCATTTTATGCCGGTCGTCGTTAATGACTAGTTTGCGGTTCGTTCGACACTTCCCGGGACATCCGCGCCGTCCGTGGAAACGGATTCGGAACCTCGAATCGGGTCCAATCGGTAGATTAGGTGATCGAATGCGCGACGCGATCGGGGGGGGGTTCAACAGCGAACTCGTCGCGGCGATCGGCGTCGATCCCGGATCGGCCAAAGTGCGCCCGTGCGCCGCACCGGGCTGCATACTCGCCCGGTGCCCCAGTGAACAAAGCAAAACAGAATAACCGGCAGCAACAGACACACACACATATATGCAACAGGCAACAATAGACATTTCTCTGAGTGCGCGCACGCAGCGATCGCGTGGCGTTTGCGATCGCCGGTAGCGATCGCGGCGCCCGCAACGGTCGCCGTGCTACCGCCGCAAAGAAAATAGGGAAAAAGGAAAAAATAGCAGGTACAGATTACTAAAAGTCTCTACGTCACACACATGTATCCATGCAGTGATTTGCAACAGTGCTAATATGCAGATGCCACGAAGAGCAATGCAAAAATAAGGATCGCCTCGGTCACGGAGTCGCGATCGGCCGTCACCCCCGGGCGAGTCGCGAGCAGCAACTCCCGCGACGGTCTCGCAATCGTAGACGCGTTGGGGAAATACCGATCGGCCTGGCGGAAGATCGTACGTCCGCTCGCAGTACCGTCGCATCATACGTGAATCGCGACGAGAATTACGTAGCGTTGGGACGATCGATCTTTCCGTCAATCGAATCGAATGTGACGCCCGTTATCGTGGATCGCCGGTCGATCGTGACGTCATGAGGCCGCGCGGGCGTAGTTTCCCACAAATCAAAACCCGCAGTCAGCGCAGAATATAAACGATAAGTGCAGAGGAAACAAACTACTATAATATAAACAGAAAGGTATATTATATATAAAATATATTAATTATTATTATTATGGTTCTTATGATTATTATTATTATTAAACGATACATAAAACAATATTATTAATAACACCGAGAAAAAAAAGTACTATATTACTACTATTATTCATTATTATGATTCTTATTATAAATTTAATGAAGACAAAATAACATTCCAACCGTCAATGTGCCACACGACTTTTTATATGCTCTTAAGGAAACTAAAAGACGCTAACGCAAAGTTAGGGGTACGCGAGATTAAACAGTGATTGTTGTAAAGCAGCGTGGATGGGGTGAACAACGCCAGGTGTTCATAAGGGCTGCTAAGGCTCTACCAGCAAAAGCTCGAGAGGACAATGAGGAGAGGCTAACTTTTCAAAGAGAAACGGGCGTCATTCGCGTGAACCTCCTCATCGCTGCACCCGAGAGAGCTTATCTCGTAATTTCTCGTCGGAAACTTGCAGGACGATAATTCACTCCGATTATTCGTCCATCATTGGACTTTGATAGGATCTTTGTTGGGCGATCGTTTTCTCGCGTTTTCTACGTTGCTAGCAGCTTTTCTTTTCACACGCTGCAAAATATTTTATAATTCTTCTAGCACAAACATATTAGGAATCCCTGAAAATTCTTGAAAATTTATGATCCTCGATATATCTTGAGACAGCGTGCGATTTAAGAACAGTCGTCGATTTATTTGGCTTTATTTGGCATTATATGATATAAAATTTAAGAATTTTGATTTAAAACGGAGCTGCAAAATTGCTTGATAATTTAATTTGCTCGTGTTTGACTGAAATACTTGATGCATATCAGACATCAAACATATAATAATAAATATGACGCAAAAGGTTTCGTAAAATTAACATGAAAAAATGGGACGTGACAGAAATGTTCCGAGCTGAAAAAAATCTTATCGAACGAATATTTTTACTTTTATCGGTAATACCCTCTTACTTTTGACATTCGAAAACGATTTTAGGTCGGTCTTCGACAAAAGGACGCTCGAGAACACGTTATTCTTCTCGGTGAGTTCACGGTGATTATTCACGTTTTATCACAATATCTGTGTCATACTTGCCTCGCGAGCGTGAAAATGGCAATTCATGCGATTTAACATAACACAGCTCCCGTATGCGATTAGCGATATAAAAAACGTCAGACGAGTTGCGAGACGGGAAACTTGCTTAATGAAATATGTCGAGCAGTTTATAGCGGATATTTCCAGAACAAAATTCGAAGATAGCAGATCGGATTAATTGGCTTGAATCTCACGCGAGCGGGAAAAGAGCAATGTCGCGCCGTGTTTCCGTGCGATCGATCGATATCGCGTACCGGTGGGAAACGGATTTGATGATCGGTGACGACAGATCCGGAACAGGCGTACGAGTGATTACGATTGCAATGATTATCATTGTATAATTAAGTAGACGTAGGCGTAAGCACATTTATTAACTGGTTCATTGATTGTGTACATTAATTGCCATTGCGACCGTTACGCGCGCGATAGCGATTGGGGGAGGAGAGTGATTACTATCATTATCATCATGATCATTATTATTATATGATTATTGTTACAGGCGAGTATGACAGATTGATACGTGTATATGTATGTGTGAATGATGGGATGTAGAAGTGCACGAAAGTCGCGTACCTGAGTATGTGTGTCCGGAAGTGTATATGTCACGAACGGTATGAATGACGATGAGGATAACGGAGTGCGTGAGGTACACGAACATACGTACATACGATACCAAATAAATGATACAAAAAAGCGACAGTGACATACGCACGTCACAGATATACGTACACACGTTACCGTCCAGACGCAAAGTGTTCCAGCAGCTTCGAAAATTTACGTATAAATATTTAAATACATATGTGCATATAGGAACAAACGAACGGATATCTGAAAATTATTCAATACATGCAACGTGTGACTTAAAAAAAAATGAGAGAAAGACCAGATCTATATGCATTTGTGTGCACATGTACATGCGATTTGGACAACGGTGGACGTGTTACTTCGTCATACACACATACAAATACAAGTGCATAAGTGTCATCGAAATACGCACACGGGATTATACGTGCAAAAGTCGTGACAGCGGTACCTATCGTATCACGTATATACGCATACGCACGCATCTATTCGGGCAGAGATTCGTGGGCGGTTTGTCGAATTGCAAGCGTCAAATGCAAAACCAACAGATAACGTACATACGACTTATTTATTACAATATACATACATATGTATGAGTATGTGTACGCGCGGATCGAATGTTTGCTGACGACGGCGCTTGACCGACGTCGCGATATCTCTCGTTGTCATCCTCATCCGTTATCATCCTCATCATCATCATTGTTACTATCGCCAGCATCGTTGTGTATTATTAACATCGTTAAATATCCCTGTAAGATCGTTACGTTAACTATTAATTTTGCACGTGACACGCGCTTCTTCTTTATCGTCTCACTGTCTTAATTGATCACTATCGAAAATCAGACAAATTACGTTTCGCCGAAAAATTGCGACATATTAGACATGACGTTTATTAACGCATCTATGTCCATTAACTTTATTACGCGTTCACATATACGAAGAGCATATTCTCAATACATACATCAAAACAGTGTATCAAACACCGGTGGAGCAAACGTGTTAGCAATTTAAAATGTAATTCTGAAATTTTTGTTTGTGCAAGGTTTTATTGTGATCTGATTAAATAGTATGTTAATTTTTCGCTCACCTCTATTTTCTTATTTTTATCGGTTCCTGTCCTGAAAGCACTCCGGAAATATCACCGTTTCGCTTTCCGCTAAAATCGCTTTCCACGTGAACATGAGACAGTAATGTTTTGCGCTTTCTATTTTCGAATTTGTGTTACATTTATTGATCTGTTCAGACGAGAATAAAACATTTGCTCGCGCTGTTTTTTGGACCAAATTGAGACACTTTCGAAAGCACAACTTAGAAATCTTCTAAATATTAGACATCATAAATGTCAAGTTTCGAAGTTTTTGATCTTTTGTCGTTTCTGGGACTTCACTCCACGTCATTCCACGATCATTCCACCGCGTTCCCTTTATATATATTTGTATACTAGGCAAGTCCATGTAATCATCAAAAGGACTGGTGGATCGTACGCGGCTGTGTAAAAAAGACTACGTCAATTCATTCCAATGGAGATATAGACTGCGAGTTCCCGTTGTAATATCGCGTTTTTTACTTTGTTTTTAGTCAGCTCAATGCATCCAGATTATATCATATTCGGCTATCGATCTGCATGCTTTTCGCTTTTCATAGCGTTGGCGTGCAGCCGTAATTAGAACAAGCGTTTGCGTGCGCAGTCCGGTTAGCCTCTGAGCAACTGTGTGCAACTGCGAGTTCTGTGAAAATAGGTACTTTTGTTCTCCGTTTACGCACTTCGCGAACGACAAATTTCCTGGCAGGTGCACGGAAGACGCATCGCGCCCACCTTGCGCGACAATGTGGCACGCGTGACCATAAAGACGCGTGGCTTTCGCAATATTGGAAAACGTTACGCGGAAATGGGAGGTTCTCTCAAGTAATGGTGAACGCGAAATGGCGCCCGTCGGCTTTGCTGAAAGAAGCCACGCAAAGCGAACGATTGTTCCGTGTTGGAACATGTCGGAATCAGTGAACTAAATTAATCTCACGAAAAGAGTATAAATTCCCAGAACAGGTATAAGTTGGGATTACAAGTCGTCTCTCTTTGCGACGGCAGAATTGAATACTTGGAGATGCGGATGACGTTAGCCAAATCGCATATAATGATCCGAGAGACGTCTGAAAGACCGTCTAAGAAATATCTAGAGGAACAAGACGGCTTTTAGACACCTTTTAGATATTTGTATTATCAAATCGATAGCGATATATCGATGATTCAGATCCAGCGAGCCTAGCGAAACTACAGATCCACGCTGCTTTACCGCGATGTGGCCCCCAACGTTAAATAAATCGTAATTCTAATTTGGTTGTATATAGACCGCGCGAATCATATTTGTACATACCGCGTAGACGTATATACGTTTTTCTGTAAATTGAAGACACATTTTAATAGCCCCGGTCGATCGGATCGGTTCTTCTTCATAGGCAAGGACACGCTTAGAAATCCGTTTTAACCAGCCACGATCCTATGTTAAATACTCATCGGTGACGATCATATGACTATCTGTCTCAGAAGTGATAACAGGCTTCTCACGCGAGCTACCTGCAATCGGCGTCTCGCAAAATCGATCTCGGCACTCAGATTGTATCATTATATTATCGGACGAGTAGACGCGGGGGTGAATCGGGTATCAGTTTAGAAAAGACATCGATCGAATCATTGCATTCAGTAACAACGTAACCACGAAGGCAAATTGCTAGTTTTCGTCCGCGGCATTTTCCGCAATCATTAAGCGTCGATATCCCTAACACATCGAGACGCCGATCGTACATTCAGTAGCCGCCATGTACATTATCCATTGTTTTACTCCTCGAATCAATCCATGTACCACGATAGATGTTTTGAAGGCACAACAATTGCCTGAATCGCGGAGAAGTCGTCGACCGTCGGTGTTAGGGGATGAAATCCCGACGCGACTACACGATCGATATTAATCACGCGATAGCGTGACGGGAGCACTCGTTTTGCCTGTTATGTCGATCGAATGCTGCTCATTGTTCTTTCCTTCGTTCGAAGCGCGCGATCGGCACCTTTGCCGGGGGTGGAGAGCAAAAGAACACAATCTTAGAATCGATGGTCACTAATGCGACGGTCATCGACCTCCCGACGATTCGGCCACCAGGGCACCCCATTAAACAGGGCGTTAATTAATCCCCCAGCTAATCAAGCAACAGAGCCAGTTCTATCGCGTGAAACACCGCGGGCGCTATCAACAAGCGTGCGCCTTTCAGGCGCCGTCGTTTTTATCGTTGTATCCAGCACGGCGGAAGCTTGCTTCTTAAGTGAAGCAGCCCCCTCCCCCCAAGCCCCATCCAACCCCTCAGCCCACTCAATTCAACCCCTCGTGGGAGGACCCGGGTTCTCCGCATCGGTGGCGGTAGTGAGCGGGTCAGTTACAGCCCGCCGACGTAACGTTTAACAACGCGTTTTTGTTTTGTACCTTACTTCTTTGTTCTCGTGTCCCTTCGTGATCGTTCGTTAAGTACAACAACAACAACAACAACAGCAACAGGAACAGCATCGCATGCGGGATATTAAGAATATCTCGCAGCGCTCAATCGCGTACCTTCGTACCTTCTCGATCGAGCGCCCGATGCTCGATTGACCTTTTACCTTCTACCCTCGATTTCTTCCCCCTTTACCTTCCTACCACCTGACTTTCCTTGTCCCGGACTTTCTCCTCCTTCTGATTTAAACAATGTATCTTCTAGTTATTAAGGTACCCGAGCTAAGCTCCGGGGCGTATCGAGGATTCGACATTTCTCTCGACTCGTAACGAAATTGTAATGATACCGGTGTGCTTATAAAAAGGAAGAGAGAGCTTGATCGAGCGTGAAAATAGAATGAAGCGTCTCGGAAGTAGCGTAAAAATACGACAGAAGTTGATTTATCGCCGACTTTCGATCGTCATTAAATTAACGTGCGAACGTCTAGTTATTTACGGGCGTCTTGTTTTGAGAGCGACGAATTGTTCTGCTGATATAATTGGCGCCGCCTGTGATAATCATCTTGACTGTGAATTAGTAATGTAACACGCGATATCGATGCACTGATAATGGATACCTTGATTGCCAAATGATCGTTAGTGGATCGCTTTCGAGCGATCGCGGCGATTGATTACGCGAGCGAGTCGCAAAATTCAGACAATACGGCCGCGCGACGACGAGTTAAACTGCGTCGCTAAATCAAAATTAGGAATCTTTAACGTCGTGCTAAAATAAACGCGAATGAACTATGCACGCGATGCAGGACTGAGACGCCTAGCGAGAGATGAGAATGAGATCTCCATCCAACGATACGCCTCGATCCGACCCACCACCCTTGTCTAGACGTAGCACTTTCCCGTAAGCTTGAAAAGAAAGATCGTACGTAATGCTGACAGAAGCAACATGACCATATACACATATACACACAATGCGTCTTTTCAAGGCATGTACACAGACACACGGACATGTATGTACACGCTCCCACAAACGCGACACGCGGGTATACACACGCATATACGTTCGTAACGAAGTATACAGTCTTAGTGCAGTGTTTCATATAGTTAGATAGAGGCGGCGAGAGAATATTTTTTATATTCTACATGGATTTTACAGTTATATATTATCGTTTCGTACCGGGAGGGAGAAATTTAAGGCGCGCTAATAACGCGGCATATAGATATACATATATACTATATATACGAGGACATACGTACACAAGCACACACACGTACAAAGAAAGGGATGAACACACATACGCATTCACACACGATCTCTGAAATACGTGTCGCCATTTATCGTTTAGACCGCGATTGTATTATCGATCATTTCCGATCATTCTTATTGCGGTAGGCGCTGTCGTTTATCGTATGCATATACATATATATATATAAAAATATACGTGTATACATATATATACGTACATATACACAGATACACATATACATACAAACACACACTGACTAACAACTGAACACACGCATACGTACGCAACACGTAGGCATACGTGTCATTCGTGATCTCGTCGACGATTATACATATATATTATCTCATCGCTCAACGACAGTGCGACAGGTTTATCTAAGGGCTCCTCTCGAGGATCGGTCGATTAAATGTGGTATCGGTAGCAGGTGCAAGTACGTCGCGCGTCTCACCCGTGCGTCCCTTGCACTTTCCTCCACCGACCGGAAGAAAGCTTCTCCTTATTCCCGTTCCGTGAAAGAGACAGTGCACGCCGGAGGGAACACGTCAGGATTGATCGCGAGATATTGCAGGGCATTTCTCTGACATCTACGTATACATACCTACACATACATACCCACACATACACACACACACACACATATAGACAAGGGACACACGTGATACATACATACATATATGACGAGTATACCGAAACAACGTATTTGCAAATTAATGTACTGATCGTTTTTCGACGGAACGAGGTAGTCACGAGCAGAGATCGAAACCGAGACACACCGTATATATAGCACACCATTTTCGATGCTATGAATAATAAAGGATGTACTTTAACGTTGTCGCCATGAACGAGCATTAATCTGGCGCGTCCATTGCATGACGATCTAGATTTAAGGAATTTACATCGGTTTCGATCGCTGATCATGTGTAACGGGAAAAGAAGGTACACACGTAAAACACGCGTACATGCGCCGGGCGAGAGCAATTTCGGAACCGAGTTGACGTACACAAACGTAATATGATGTAATTAGAGTACATATTGTTTACAGCGTACAATTAGTAGTAATTATTTCCGTTACGACTTTGTTTGAACGTTCGACGCAAGGTGCCGATTCGTCTTGTCGAGCGCATCGTCGACAATCGAAGTGGACCTCCTGTTTGCTAAAACAGTGGTTCGAGACTTTCGGAGGCGAACATTTTTTATTTAAAATATTGAAAACTGAACTCGTTTTATTTTTTCACGTTAATGATAATCTGTCGTAATCAAAATTTCAAAAGTGATATTTTTCACGGCTGTTGGAATATGAGAATGTATGTGGACTCTTATCTAACCGAAAGTCTAAACGTTTAATTTATTTAGTAGTGAATACGTCGTTGTACAGAAAGAGAATTTATTTTTATTGGAGAATAGAAATTTGGTTCGCGAATCGACGATATAGAATCGACGGAGAATCAGCACCGGGCGAAGAAAGCGGTGCGCATTTCGTGCGACAAGATGCGATTGAGGAAGGACGTTCGCGGGGAGAATTAGGCGAGTAATAATTGACGAGGCGTGGCGAAGTGGAAATTCATCGGCGGTCGTCTGCTACTAATTGGACCGCGATCAATTTTGGAGAAGCGAGCCAATTTCGCGTCGAGCGATAAACCAATTGAAGATCAAGAACTGTTGATATTGTTAATTGTTAATATTGGGATATCCGAGCCAATCGGAAGCTGCGGTACAGTTCTCGTTTTCTCGAAAAAAAATGTTTTTTTATTAATAAAAAGTTTGCTTTTTTCTTAGAAGTTTGACGGTAATCACGAGTGCAATCACGAGCGAAGCATCCTTCACTCGTAGTCGTCATAATTGATATTATTAACTCGACGCGATTGTCGAGCTTTTTAAACGCGCATGAAAATCGAACACTGCATTTTCCGATACGCGCAAAAAAAGAAAAATTCTCTTGAAATTCAGGTTTCAGTTATCGGAGACTGGAGTCCTCGCACTCGCTATCCCCACATTATTATCGAGGAATATTAAAATGCTATCGAAGATACGTTCGATCTATTATTACCGAAAACGAGTATGTGGCTGAGGACTTTAATTAAATTCTTTTTCAATAATTGGATTTGCGTACGTGGCGTAAAAGATGTAAAATCTCGAATTATACGAATGTTACGGATTTAAAGACACTTAAAGTGTACCTACCGATGATTTTCCACTCTGTTACGAATACGAATGTTGTGTCAGACACGCGAGGCTTTTGCCACTAAAACTTTTTTATCTGAACGAAAAATTTCACGGCAAAAGCAAAGCGTTATCTGTCACAGTGTGCGAAATTACATTGAAGGAAATTTCATGTAAGCCTTTCGGGCGTCTCTCGTGCGAATACGATGATGTGAGATGTATAAGACGTTATCGCGGAAGCATAGTTTCGAACGGTGAACAGTGAACGGTGAACAGCGCGAGACCGAGAGCGAAAGAAAGAAGAAAGCGAGAATGCGTGCGTGTAACAGAGAGCAGATGACAGAACGCGCGGAAGAAGCGAGAGTGAGAGCGAGATTGAGAGGAAATCAAAGGGCATTTTGTTGTGCGATCTGTGAATGAATGCGAGAGCGGCGGAACGATCGCGGTGCGTACGTGGTTCGTAGTTCTGAAACATGTGATACGTCAGCCGGCAAGCTCGACTTCCGGGCATCGACGAAAGGAAAGAAGCCGGCCGTCTTCCGGTAGCCGGTCGGCAAATCAAAAGGAGAAACTCGGTAGTCGGAAGTGTCGCCGGAGGTCGATGCTGGCTGGGTGGCGCACCTTTTGAAGGTTCTTTGAGGTAGGATGCTCTTTTGTTGACGGTTGATTGTTGTCAAAATGGTTGTGAGGTATATACTATTTGAAGTATATGTTAACGATACGAGGAAAGGGAAGGTACGGCAGCCGAATGAGAGACGCGACGCGACTTTGACGAAATTATTTCAATTCGTTTTACTTGGAGACCGATTCTTCAGGGAGAAATTCTTCAATTTCTTCCTTTTCTTTCCTAAGCAAGGGAGTCAGGACCGCAATAGGAGATACGCGGAAGTTCTGCTTGTTCAAAGTTGCGCCGCTTCGCTCGTGAGAGCTCGGCACGAGAGGAGGAGACGAGAGGGAAAACGTGCGCTCTCCCGATCTCGGGATCTCGCCGAGGGGTGAAATTAGCGGTAAACGCACTCGCGCGCGCGTGTACGCGATGCCGCGATGTAAATTTGCTTTGACGTTGTTCGTTGCATGCGAGTTCGTTACTAGTCCGTCGATGGTGCATTTGCTTCATAATTCCGTAACTGTAATTGATACGGTTGCGACGAAAATCGTACGAATCGATTTCATTGTCACCATACGTTGAGTTCTCAAGTTCTATTCAGAGAAGGTAGAATCCGTGCAAACGTCAACGCATTTGACGCAAAAGAATATGTTTTATTTGGAAATTTATTAATCGCGACTTGTCCTATTTTTCGACTTAATTGCATTCCAATCGAAACGATTTTTATGAATTAATAGCGTGTAAACGTTGCATTTTTATTTGTGTAAGCGTTTATATTTTTGTTTCAATAACGGCATCCATGAATCATAGCAACTATTGAATGGTTTACCGAAATATGTGTTGTAATATTTACATTAACGTTAGTTTAGATTTACATGACATGCCTTATGTATAAAAGTTTCTGTTAACTTTGTATATACGAAGAAACGCAAGCGGAAATAACGGTATTAAATTGCATCGCGCAAGATTTGCGGCTGCAGAAATATGGGAAGCGAAATTAGAAACCACGAGGGAGACGAAAGCCAATTAGACGATTACGTTTTCGCGCAGCGCGCGATCTACTGTAAACTGTTATTGTTAATTATTGTCGCTCGTCATGCGCATGTGTGTATGTGGACGAATGTTGATTAGAAGACCAAAGCCGGCCCAAAAAGGGTCGGTGAACCCCTGACATTGCGAATTGTATGTTACGAGCGCACGTTTTCCCTGCATAAAGACGGAAACACGGTCGTCTCCGAAGAAAAAAGCGTACAACTGGCATTACATTATTTGCGGAGTCCGGTCCGAGCATGATAGCGCCGACGATGATGAATCGATTCGTCATCGTCGTTGTTGTCGTCGTCGTCGGTGGCACTTTCTCACATTTCCTTTGGATGAGAACGCGGTCAGCTCGACCGGGCTCGGCGGAAGAAACATGAGACTGATACAAACCAGTATTCGTGCGAGAAATTGTAAATTGCGAGAGATATAAATTGCGCGATGTAGCCTTAATAAGAAAGAACAATTAGGTTTATTTAGAGACCGGTGGCGCCGGTTCCACGAAAAATCATCTCAATTGGCTGTAAGTAAAAAAAAGAGGATAAAAAAGATAAGGAAAGAAGAAAAAAATACCTCTTGTTGAGGGTCGGTGGAATCAGGGGTTTTGCATTGTCATCGACGATGGCGCGAGCTGAGCGTCGATACCCCGCGTCGAGATATCCGCCCTCGCACGGCGTATCTAGTGAGAGTAATGTTATTAGATAAACTTAAGCGTACTTCTTTTTTAAAAGCAAAGCGCGGATGGTAAACGGAACACAAAATGCCAGTTGTAAGACGGGGGATTGTAATGCGAAAAGCACGTGTTCTGAAAAGGTGTAACTGGTTCCCGGACGAAGGGAAGTATTCGCGGGCAGGTTGGAGCGGAAAGTAAGTAAGAAAAAATGGCATTGTGACCGAGTAGGGAGAAGGGTAGGGGATCAAAAACAAACCGCAGCGAAGGCAATGAGCACGGAGCACGAGAAAAGCGATATGTATACATAAATCGCGATACATATATATATATACAATATATGTATATATATGTAAATGTGTGTGTATGTATATTTTATTGAGCGACGAGAATGCGTATTTAACACTTTCGGCCGCTGAAGGTACGAGATCGAATTTTCGTTTTTTTCCTATCTGTTGTTTGTCATTCTTTGCGGTACCGTTTTTCGGGGACACCCCGTCACGCGTTCCGTGAGATACGATTCGGGTGTACACACTCGCATACGTACGCAACGCAATGCTGTTCATGTGTATACGCGATAGATTATTTCGGAATATAGATGCGGGGGACAAAGGGAAATAGAGAAACGACAGCTTTACCGATAGCGGGACAGTAGTTATTTGCAACACGTGCACACACATGTAACACACATGCATACACATGTAAAGCGATCCAAGCGAAACACACAAAAAAAATTGTATGAATATAATGTTTGCAGTTAGGTGGGACCAAAAACGACTTTATATCTCTATGTGCATATCCAAGCAACGTGTAATTTAATTAATGAATTAATTAATTATCCATTATTAATGACTAGGTAAAGTAAAAGATCCATTGATAGCGATCGAGAACGATGACGAATGATTAACGAGTAATTAGCCTATTAAGTTTGTTTATTGATACATTATTCTATGACATAATTATTATTATTAACTTTATTGCCTCTATTATTATTATTATTATTATTATTATTATTTTATTATTACATTGATTAAAATGACGATGATAATATTATTATTTAAACAATGTTTTAAGGCGATTATCTAGATAATAGAGAACAGTACGTATCTATTAATTATTTTTAATTATTATTATTATATTCTTATTATTATATTATTATTATGAGACATTTTGTTGTATTATTTTCAATAAAATTGATTGAAAAATATTCAGTTGATTATAAATGTACCGATTGGTTAATTTTCACTTCTCCGAATGTATTGTGCAATTGCATATGTTTTCAATTTCTTTCGTAGTTTAATGTTATATATTTGCGGTCTCAGTAATGCGATTGAACGTATTTTGAATGTTTTTATTCATAATATAACATGCAAATTGTCATATAAAATAACTCTGTAATGAAAGAAATTGATACATTTCATTGTTTATACACGGAGAAGCATTTTTTATACTATAAAATTGCGATCTCAAAAGAACGTTGTTCGTGCAATCGTAAACAACTTTTCTGAAATTAATAGAGATTTCTGTAGTAGCTTAGACGAATGCAATTTCTGTACAGATAATTAAATTCTTTGTTTGTTACTTATGCTTTTATAAAACTATTTTTCTTTAAAGGTATTATTGAAAAATAACTACATATGCAAAATAAAACTGATTATAAATTGTGTGTTGTTGAGGTTGTACAGAATGTTATATAGAAAAAATTAAAATAGATAAATAAACTATTATAATCGGTAACTTAATGAAGTCTAATAATTAAAAGCTCACTGATTTGCATGTTTTAATTACTATTTGTTACTTAATATTAATTAGATATTATAATAATAAAATATTTTATATGCTTTTATATACTTCTAAATTTATATACATTTTTTCGAATGTTAAAGTTATTTCGGGAAGTGGATTTTCATGAGATCTCTGATTCTATTCTAGAAAATTTTTGACACGTAGCGGACAACGTTACAATTTGTGATTGCAACTGCCATCCCACCCGATTGTACTTTTTTACTTTTTTATTTTATTTAGATAATATTATTTGATTCCATTAGCCGCGTCTGTATACGATTATCTCTCCGCTACCCTTCGACCATCTTACTCCTTCAAATCCCTCCTCTTCGTACCTCTCTATCCTTCTTACTCTCACGTGTCTCCGAATAATTTTCGTGACTCGGAAGAACGGGGGGAAGATGGAAGGCTACCGAAAGTGAAAGAAACGGAGAATGCGAAGTAAAACGGGGGGAGAACGATTTTAAGCCAGAGAGCGTGTTATTGTGGGACAAAAAGAGATAGGAGAACCAAGTGACGGAAGAAGAAGAAGAAAGCACGGAACAATAGATGAGGAAAATAGTCGTAAAAGCCACACACATAAAACGCGTACAGACACACAAAACACAAATGTACTAAGTAAGTTCATACTGCGTATTGCCTTTCTGACTTCGGTGTGAAAATATATAAATAAAAAAAATCAGTCGTGCTGGGGCACGTGCATGTTGCGCGATAATATATGTATATATATACACACACATATATATACACATATATATTATAGTTATATTAGCGTTTGATGAGAGCGAGAGGGAGAGAGAGAAAGAGAGTGAGAAAGAGAGCGAGAAAGAGAGAGAGAGAGAGAGAGAGAGAGAGCGCGAGAGGGAGAGACGAAGATTAACTGCTTCCGCTTCTTCCTGTCAGTCTTTTTGCATTCCTGTTTTGCCATACTTGCTCGGTACTTGTTTCAAGAAATATGTACTAATATATATAAATATTTTGCAAAGGAATATCTCGTATGCAATCTTACACATCCGATCGGAGACGTAATCTATTTTTTTCTCGTATATGACATTTTTTTAAACTCTGACTTGTCCTTGATTTATTATAATTTATTTATCGTCAGGCGAACGCGGAAGTAGCGGATGGCAGCATCCTTCACGTAAATTTTTTTCACTGTTCCGTAAGAAAAAATCCTACGCCGAAATGTGCGCGTCCCAGCTGACTGTATCTGTTTCATGTTTTTCAATATTTGTAATTTATCGATAAAATTATAAAAGGTATCGATACATAACAGTCTAAAGTGTGCGCTACTCTACATAATATTATTATATATAAAGTATAAAAGCATACATTATATATATATTATATATATATACATATATATTATATATGAGAAGTATAATATATATATATTATACATACATTGGGATTGGTGAGAATATACGGTTTTTTCGCTTTGGAGTGTTATTTTCTGAAAATATTGAACAAAATATGGAAAAAAAATTAATAAAATCAATGAGTAAAAACAAATCAAGGCCGTATCCATGTTTTTTTACTCTCACCCGATGTACAACGTGTCGTTAACGACAGGCGATTCTCTCTGTTGGATTTTGCGATTACATTCACACCGCGTGAATGCACAGGTGTGTATATTTGATGCGAATAACTTTAACACGTACCTACATCGCGTAACCTAGTTTTCAATACGTAATAAATAAAATCATCTAACATGTCGAGTTCTGAAAAAGATTCAACGCTCGAGGAAAAGCATGATGAAGCTGTTAAAAATAAAGACGAGGTTATTTAATACAATTTATTTTTCAGATATTTTATTATAATTTAAAACGTACGATTTCAGACGTACTTAGTGCTTCATTAGCCTTTTAAATTTATATGCGAATAATTTTAATCTAGTAATTCCGATAACGCTTGAAATATAAATATCGCGTATGAGTTATAAACGGATGGAGTAGTTATATTATTACAACAGAATTTTCCATATTGTGATAAAATTTTAATTAAACGACTTTCTCGTAAAACTGTATTTTTATTGGACGTTTTCACTTGCATCATAGATCTTTGAAAGAATCATGTACATGCCAACTCTTCCAAGCGCTTTTAAGAGTCTTGTCGGGAGGAAGGTAAAGATTGAAATGGAAGAACCGAGATGTCTTATCGAGTTGGTAAAACTTTATGTATAGAATATTGTAGATTTTAGTTTTGGATATTAAAATTATACACGAGGAAATATTTTCCATCAATGTACAGATTGCTAGGTGATCTTTTGGGAATTACAGACTATAAGATTAACAAAGCTGCTTTTTGGTTCCTGGACACTATAGCGCTTCATGTTTTACGTTACAAGAATCGTCTAGATGATCACTATAGAGGTGTTTTGATTAGTTGGTTGGCTGGCGAGATGACCTTAATTCGAGGTGCCATGTAACTGAATAATTATACATTGTGTATATAAATATATCAAATTATGTGCATATGCTATATTAGTTACACTATGTGTAAGATTTTTCATAGATATATCATGAATTTATAAACAATATACATAATATTTTTATGTAAAAAGAATGAATGTAAAGTATTACATAACACATATAAAAAATATGAAAATTGGTACATAGTATATTAAAGATGTAAAAATTTTTAGAGACAGAATATTTTTGTAGACAAAAGACTTCTTCGTGAAGATTTTTTCAAGGAAATGAGAATGTTATTTCTCTACGTTGCTGAAAAATTATCAAACGGCGATCAATTATCACATTGGGAATTGCTTGTGGATGAATATTTTAAAATTATGTCAAAAAATTCACTCGATGAATCTATCAAGAGAAGGGTGGAATATTCAGTTACAAATAAATTGTCTGAAGAAGAATTGATAGCAGAAGATAAACATGCATCTCAGGAAAACGCATATCTTATCGAGAGGGATTTAAAAATTCGCAATTCTGAAAATAAAAAAAGGTAGAAAGATACTTTATTATGCAACTAATTTCCAGAGAAAATCAAATAAAGTTTAGAGTATAAAATTAAAAATACTTATTTTTATTTAGCATAACAAATTTAGAAGAGAAGCCATCAAATAATTTTACAAATTCGCTAACCACAGAGAGGTTGCAAACGGATACCTTCATAAATGCAAACACAATCAGTGAATCCTCTAAGTTAATAGATTCAAACATCGTATTGGACGTAATTATTGAAGCGACATATAGCATGTAAGTTTAAGAAAATGTAATTGGGTACGTAAAGCTTTGAATATTTTTTTATCTTTATTCTTTGTCGGAGTGTAATATAGAAATGTGCAAAGTAATATCTTATTATTTCTTTGCTTTATTATATATTTTAAAACAGGTATGCCAATGAATTGCGGTATGCTCTTATACATGCAGTTTTCGTAATGCCAATACCGATAGAAATTTATCATATGCGGCACACCTTACGAATACCACGCCGAATTAAGCTCGCAGATCCCGAAAGAGGACCGTTTGACATACAACTGTACGAAAAATTGAAAAAATCTGCCACTGAGGAATCAAAAGTTGACCGTAGCAAGAGATATAAAGGTAAATAGCATTAAAAAACAATGAACTAAGATTTAATCATAAAGTTATAGTTATACGTAATTAAATTATATATTTTTTAATCAAAAATGCTTATTCTATTATTTATTTATATTACATACAATAGTTTGTACAATATTTTTCAATGTTCAATGTTAAATATAATAAATATAAACTCTACCGAAATTTTTATTTTCAGGAAAAAATAATGCAAAAAAAGGGCAAATAGTTAATGATATGGATACGAAACTTCCTCCGACGCCAGCATCTTCTTTGGACGATGAAGAAATACTAGCCTATAATCGTCAGTTTATTTTACCGCTGATAGAAGCAAAGGAAGCAGCGCAAAAAATCTTCGAGTTATATGCAGAGGATACATAACGAGGATAAAAGCAAATAATCGCATGATATTGGGGGAATACGGACTTTATTCTATACTTTAATAGTTTAAAATACATAAAATACAATATTATTCTGTAATTATTGCTGTGCCCCATTCGTGACATTTAAATTTTTTCACTGTTTTAGAATCGAATAATTGGATATCCAATTTAACAAAATTACATGGATTATCCATGTCTTGCTGAAGTTTTCCTAATTGCCCGTACTTGTTACTGCCACAGCCCCAAAAAGAACCGTCATCTACAAGAAGATATAAAGATATCGCTTCTCTGGAAAATATAATTTTTTTAGGAATGATATATCAATACATATATATATTACCTGCTAAGCAAACAGTAAAAGAATTTCCGCATTCCACTTTTTTGACATTAATTTCTATAGTCTCTCCTCTATGATTTTTGAAATTTACTAAAGTTGGAACGGCACAAACTCTCTTCTCTTTGGTTTCAATTCCTAACTCGCCATTTGAATTCCATCCCCACGCATACAAATCACCCTGTCATATTAAACCAGTTTAACAGATTCATTTTGCGATTTGTATGATATGTGCAATTTTTTTTCAAAACTGACCTGATTAGTGACTACAGCACTGTGCCACCCACCCGCTGATATATGTACAACTTTCAAACCCGCTAAGGCTTCAATCAGCTCTGGATCATCGGAAGTTTCTAGATCATTATGCCCTAATTGACCACGCCTACACACATATATAATTTTTTATTGATTAAAAATTATTTTATATAATTTGCATAATATGTAATACCGTAATCATTAACATTAACTTAAATATCATGGATTGTAATAATGTTAAAAAGATATTCAACAAGGACCGGTAAGATCTAGCGAGATGTAATATATTTTAAGAAGTGATTCTTTCAGATTTAAATTGCAAATGTATAAAAATAACATCTGCAATATTTTTCGAAGTCATAGTAATCCATGATTTACAAGTTAATGTTAATAATTATTTGTATGTAATAGCACTTTCATACATACGCTCCCTTGCCCATTGAATAAATATCACCATTTTCTGCCAATAAAATGATATGCTCAAAACCACAGGCGATATCAATAAATTTGATTCTTTCAAGCACATTTATCAATTTTAGAGTGCTAAATACACGTCCTTTTAACAAAATTAAAAGTTTATATAAAAATATGATGATGATACAGTATTTAATTTGAGTATATTAATTTTCATATTAAGTTACATACCTAAATTGCTTAGGATTATTAGACATTCCGCTTTTGACAGTTTAATACCATATTCACCCTCCATAAAAGTTTTGGACATAATGTCAGGAACCAATCTTTCCCAAGAATCATCATATATCTTATACGTCCAGATTTCATTACGTGTTGAAAAAATAAAAATTCTGTCCTGACAAGGAATAGCCATCTTACAACTATATTTAAAAAAAATAGAACGTATAATAGAGAGATCATAAATAGAAAGATATATAAGATAGAAAAAATAAAGAAGATGAAAAAAACGATATCTATTACCCTCCTGCTGATTCTATTGGAATGTTTATTAAATGAGGGCCATTTTTATCATTGTTTTCACTAATTTTGCCAGTGATATATAATTCTGTATTTCGCCATAAAAGAAAATAGTTCCAGCCGATTTCAATGTCTGTGATTGCCGGAAATGCAATCTGAGTGAAATGCGATATTGATGTAATAATGCCATCCTGATTTGAAAAAAGTGGACTGGCATTTAAACCAGTATAATAAACTGGCATATTTCTGTAAGCAAGAAATATGATAGTGTCATTTAATAGCATATTACTATTTTACTTTATTAGAGTTATAAATAATTCAATAGTACTAGTTATTTAAATTTTATAATTTTATACACACACTGTATATATATTATTGCTATAAATTTACAGTCTAATTATTAAGAATGTGACAAAAAAGTGATATGCATTTAGATAAGAAAATATGTATATAATACTAAATGACTGATTTTATTTAACAAAGTTGTGATAGTTATGCCTAAAATCGATTTCTCTCTTCGAAATATATACTTTTGACTCACAACGAAAGACAATTAATCAATGATCTATAATTTTAGTTTTATTTTAGCGACTATGCGAATCGATTTTACATTCTTGTGTTTGTTGATTTTCATAATAATTTTAAAAACATTTAGGCTTATGGTATTAATTATAGTAACAATTGCTATACATATTTCAGGTCGATAAAATTAAAAACGTTTTACATTTATAAACTTATAGATTAGAAGTTTCAAAATGATGACATTTATCAACGAATAGCGTTGATAACTATGATTTTTTACAAAATTAGTTCAGTCTGCACAAGTGATAAACTGCAGTTAATTTACCTACTGTTGTTGTGTTGCAAAACAATCGGTATCTGCGCGTGTTCAGCTCACAAGCATATTGTTTCTCGCTCGCACTGTATGTTGCACAATTCACGTTAAACTGAATTAGACATGTAATCGTTGGAAGGAAAAAAGATGATAAAGGAAACTTGAGAAAAAGGATAGCAGGTGCAGCTAAAAAGGAAGTAGCTCGTATCACACGCGCTGATTGCTCGCCGTAGTGTCAATTAGAGTGTGCAGATGTCACGACTTTCCTTGGATACCAGAAAAACAACACACATAGCTTTGACATAGCAGAATCGAGCTCGTCGACGTGTTATCGCAAGAGTTTGTTAACGTGTCTTCACTCCAGTACTCGAAATACCAATAATACGATGGTAAACGTGAATTAAATGCAAATGCACAGTACTATGCACTTTTTTCTTCTACCCTATTGCCTGTTACACCATCGAACGCACGCTGCGGTTAAGACATAACCTGTGCAGTCGACAGCAATCGCATATGACTCCATTTAAATCAAGCATTGTATATGAGCACAACCCGTAAAATATTTAGTTAAGAAATGTACTATTTGTAAGATATAATATTGGAAAACTTAATTTATTTTTTACTATGCACCGTACTTGTAATTGTCTCTGCTTCCAAGCATCACGAGCTATACTCTCGTTGTCATAACTACTTTAATATATGCCAACATGATAATTTTTGTTCAACTCTCGAAATTGCATGCACTGACTGCGCGCGAAATCTGAACGTACGAGAAATTTCTGTTTTGCTATTGCAATAGATATCTTGTAATGTTTTAGTACAAACAAGTTTATTAAATAATTTGTAAAAAGAAACAAAACACATCTTTTTCATAAGAGTTGATACAGAAATAATAAATTAAATAGTAAATATTTAATAAATTTATTATTTAAAATAAATATGTTAGCATAAGATATTTGAAGTATTTTATTAATATTAAGGCTTAAAACATAGTTTAGAAGATAATATCGCAATATAAATTAAAATATTGTGCAAATAATTGATATTCAATATTAGGGTCTCCTTGCTATTTTACGAAAATTGCGATCAAATCCTGATAAAGAGCTGCGTTTATTATTGTTGGGTCTGGACAATGCCGGGAAAACAACCATTTTAAAATGTTTGGCAAGTGAAGATATTACACAGGTAAAAGCTCTTACTTAAACCTTTATAATAATTTAATAAAAAGTGTGTTAAATCTATGCAAAATATAACAATACAATCTATGTAAAATATAACAAATTTGCACAAAATGCAATATTATTACGTTGAATAAATAAATTTTCTTAAGGTCACTCCAACACAAGGGTTTAATATAAAAAGTGTCCAGAGTGAGGGTTTCAAATTAAACGTTTGGGATATTGGTGGAGCCCGAAAGATTCGACCTTATTGGCGAAATTATTTCGAGAATACGGACGTACTTGTGAGTTTTATAACATTTAATAGAAGAATTTATATATGTACATGAAACTTTATGAATCAATTCTGATCATGTACATAATGTATTTTTTTTAGAGTTTATTCTGTTTGTAAACCAGGTAATTTTATTGCAAAAATGATACGGACAGTTTTTAAATATAATATTTGTTGGCAACAGATTTATGTCGTTGATAGCGCGGATATCAAAAGGCTGGAGGAAACGGGACAAGAATTATCGGAACTTCTGCTGGAGGAAAAGCTACGCGGAGTGCCGTTATTGGTGTACGCTAATAAACAAGATCTAGGACACGCGGTAACGGCGGCCGAAATAGCGGAGGGACTTGGTTTGCACAATATCAAAGATCGTGATTGGCAGATACAATCGTGTATTGCCACAGAAGGCAAGGGCGTCAAGGTATGTTGAAGACATCCATATTGTCTCGGTTGTAAATAATAAATGCGATATGTATAATTGATACCACACCATTACTTTGTCCGTGAAACACTCTATCTTAATTTAAATTATTATAAGAATAAATTAATCCACTCATATAAAAAAAGAATATTGCAATCACATTGATATATAATTTTATAGAGTCCCTCTTTTTTAACATTGTATACAGTTAGAAATAGATTTTTCTTTATTTTCAGGAAGGTTTAGAATGGGCGTGCAAGAACATCAAGAGGAAATAATTAACGCTGTGGAAATTGAAGAACATAATCGATGTTTATTCCACATTAGGGCGCACGAAAGGAGCAGGTTTACCGTCCACTGTACATTTTACACATGAACTTTATTTATCTTTTATCTACTATTTACAAAGAACTCTTATATATATATATATATATATATATATATATATATATATATAAGAACATTGCTGTTTGTGGATTCGGTACGATCGTCCGAATGTTCGGTACACATTCCTATGAACACGCATCGTCGTACCGAACGTATCCAGTCGTAGGACTTCCGTCCATTTTGGAATGAGTCGCTCAACATCAGTCAGATTCGAGAAGTTCTATTTTTCGCATGAGAGAATCGCCATCCGTAACGGCGAATGTTACATTGTAAAGAAACGTGCCTTCTTGCTGTTTTCATTGTAGATTAAAATTTTTATAGATTTATCTAGTAAAGATTCATAAAGATAACGGGACAACAGAAACGACACGATATGTATTCGTAGATATAGTTATTAATATAATATTTATACCTATAATAGAGATTTGAGCACCACATGTGTTACTGCACTCACGGAAGTAGAATCGCGGAGATGCGCTAAAGCATAACGCGCAGCATGTACAACAAAACACGTTCATAGCTGCGTATCTTTTTATCTTAACGATTAAATACCACATAAGCAATTAAGAAAAAATTGCACGTTCCAAATAATGCCGGGTTCAATGGCTTTTAATTGGAATTAGTCTGCGTCATGCCAATGTGCCGCGATTTTTGCACAATATGTGAAACTATGATAATATTATTTATTATATTGATTTATTATGCGTCAGAATGTATCTCGTTAATAGCCAATTTTAAATGTATATTATGTAAAAAGTATGAAAATGAGCATTTTCCCAAGTGCGAGTCTTAATACTTATGTAGTATTAATTTTCAAAATAGTCAATTAATGGAAGCATTTGCGTGTATTAAAAATTTTCGAAAACTTTAGTTGTAAACTGTAAAATCTATCTAACCGACACGGAAGTCTCGGAAACGTCTAAAACCGTTTTACCCGCACTTTAGACAGTTAGTCCACGAGATAAGCATGTCTTCTAGACATTTTCACGTCTTCTATGCGTATGTGTGTCGCTCGATTATATTTCTTAAAAATTTAATATTTAAAGTCAATGTTTTATAGTGTCTTCATTTATGTACATATAAAAAAACACTCCTTAATATTTAATCGCTTCTACATATATCTGCTACTGCAGTCATCAATATGACTTCGTCTGGCGCATTCCATTTTGTGCAATAAATACAGACAGAATAGAGAACAGATAAGAACACCATTTGGCGACACATCTTTCTAGAGGCGACTTAACAATGTCTTTCACAAACTGTTAACAATCTAAAACTCAGAGTTCGTCGTTATGAATATTTTCTGTAGTCACTCTAATTTCTTCTTCGTGGAAAGCCGTACATTCTGCTGGATACTTGCTCTGAAAATAGAATGTAAAACAGTTTTTAATTAAATTCTGTTGTTTATAATCGAATTAACACGACAAATCATACACAGAACAAATACAAATATTTTCAGTAGCAAAACTTTTAATTATCTTGAAATAACCTTTTTACCTTTATTTTAATTAATAATAAATTTGTGTATATAAATTTCTTGAGAGAGAGAGAGAGAGAGAGAGAGAGAGAGAGAAAGAATTTATATATTCTGCTAAAATGTATTTTTATTTTTGAATGATTCTATTATAATTTACTCACGATGCATCCACCGTTTTCCATAATGGCGCCATAAAGAGACCAGAAGTTGATTCCTAACTTATTGCTGACTGCCCAAGCCGCAGGGAAACTTGCTACTCTCAGCAATCCATTGCGTATACGTGACTCATTGCTGTCGTCTGATTGATTCTTTTCGTTTATGGTACACAAAATTTGACTAGCACACGATGGTACTTTCGTTGACCATTTGTATGCGCGATACGCCTGGAAATAAGTGACATATCAATACGTATAAAAAAACTTATCAAAATTTAACTTTAAATTATATGCGGTGAAAGCAAATTAGTTTTGAAGCATTTTATTTAAGATATTAACAGCATTCTCTGAAAAAACATTAAATATATATTTCTAACAAATAATAGAACTTTAAGAAATATACCTTAAGAATAGGAGCAATGATGTCGTTGTTAATGGCATAACTCAGTTTGTTGCTCAGCTCTCGTGCATTTATTCGAGACATGATAAATCCTTTCTCAGAAGCCAAACTTGCTAATTCCTGAAAGTAGGCTATCGCTGGCCTCACGTACTGTGAGCTGTCGATCTTCATATTTAAATATTTCTTCGCTATTGCATTCGCCAATCTGAATATGAAATAGCGGTTACTCTTTTATGTATTCGCAAAACAAAAAGATGAATCTTATAATATAAATATCATCGTCATATCAACCTGGTAAGGCTCTCCGTTGGCCTCGTAGCGTCAAACATCATCGTTTTTGGAAATCCTTGGGATTTTAGAAAACTGTTGCCAACGTACTGCGCGGTCGTAAGATAACGTTGCTGATTCATCGGGTCAGAAACATGGGCGATCCATTCGGCTACAAAAGTCGTAAGTGAGTTGATCCACCTTCGACGTAGAGTAGGATTTTCGAAGCTGCCCAAGATCTTCTCCCATTGAATGTTACCGTGCTCGTCTGACATGTGGGCGATTACTTTCGACAAACCGCTATTTTTCCATAATGTTTGGCCGAGCTCCGAATTACTAAAATAAAAAACTTTTTATTAATAACATAGAGCCGCCAAAGAAATGACAATAAAAACGGACATTGTATAGTTGACGTAATACCTAAAGTGATCCCACATGACGTGAATGTTTTCGAGAATGGGTGGCAAGAACCAGGAGTGCCCTGAATGATCCATATTACCGGCATCGTCGTCATTAGTTCCATGACCCAAAGCTTCTAAAACCATTGGCACAAGACCCATTATCGCGTCGTTGTTCGCGTTTTGTTGGAAGAACGCGCTGCCCATGTTGATTAGATTATTCCAGTCTATGCCATCCTCCTTGTGCTCTTCATCCTTTATCGATCTCTTGGCAACATTGTCGTTCGTACTCAAAGCACTAAGTATCGAACCTACCATCGACAAGTCAAAACCCTGATTATTTTGGTTCCCTGACATCAAATTACTGAGGCCGGAAAGGATTTGGCTGACACCGTCCATTGTGGATCGTTTCTCGAACATTGTATCGCCGACCTGTCGATTATCCACATATATTTCAAAAAGTTGGAGTCTTCAAATGCTGCATTCGGTTTTACATTTCCGCAAGTATTGATGAGAATAAAATACTTTATTGCAGCTTCAAAAAAGATTAGCAATTTGTTTTCTTGAATGTTGATTCAAGAGGCACTGTTATCGCATTAAAATAAAATAAAGTGTAAAGAAAGTATCAGATAAACCGTAACAACTGGATAGAATTAAATAAAAAGTGAATCGAGTATATAAATTTTTGTCATACCTGTTTGCTGCCATCTGAATGTGCGAAAGCTTGGGCCATCTTCTCAATCGACTTCTGGGAGAAGAGGTTTTTGGCCTCCTCGATAAATACGCTTGACGCATCGTCCTCATTCTTTCTCTCAGAGCTCGCTAGTGCGATTAATATCAATAAAAGCGATGTCCTCGACAGCCACATCCTCCTTCTGTAACACAACATTTGGTTAGCACAACTGTTCGATGATCTTCCTGCTGCGTAATCATCGAAGACTCTTGTGCTGATCGCCGAACATGAACATTTTGCTGCAATTTAATGACAAAGACCCACTTGCTTCCAGGGTGAAGGCAGAGGTCCTCGAAGCAAGTCGTTGACCTCAAAAGCGGATCCCGATTCTGTTCAAGTTATTTTTAGGAAGAAGAACCTTCCACGAGAAAGAGAGAGAGAGAAAAAGAAAGAGAGAAAGAGCGTGAGGTCGTTGTCGCGAAGATTTTGAGCACGAGAGACATACCGGAAACGTTTCGGCTCATGACCACTTGGATACCGTTGCTCCTTTGACGTAGCTATCTTGCTAAGCACTAGCATATTATACATTTATGCACATATTTTCGTGGAACTTACGAAAGTACAGGTGACGAATGCGTTGAGTCAGCACGCGAAAGAAATATTTAGCGCATTTATGAGTTCTTCCGCGTAACATGTGCATATACAAAGTTAAACATTTGCACGCATGTTCTTCACATAAACAAATGTTTTCGTTGATTTTTGAAATTTATTATATTTTCAACACGGATTTAATTGTTAGTGTCATTTTCCTTTATTTATTAATATCTTCACGACAACGACCTCACGTTCTTTCTCTCTTTCCTTTTCTTTTTCATCGAATTTATTGAATATAAAAGATAGATAATCTTTATAGGTTCGGGTAGAAAAAAGCACAATTATTTATTTTTATTTATTATACTCATGCAACTCTAATCTATTTTTAGGAACATTGAGTATTGATTATCCTGAAAGATCAGTCGCAACAACTGTCACGAACGGAGACAATGACGATAAATGATTGGCGCAACGCGCCAATGTACACTAACGCGCAATTTGAGTACCGTAAACCGCATGAAATTGACATTCTCCAGCTGGAATAACGATTCGGTCTAACGGTACAGACTGTTAGTCATCGTTATCCCAAGTCGTCGCGCCAAAGTCGTCAATGGCAAACCGCAAGAATAAGAAAGCCGAGTAGACTGTCATATCTCTTAATTAAGATGTTTTAACATTAATTCAATATTAATAACATCGACGATTGATGTTAGCTAGTAGGTCTGAAAGTGATAATGACACGATATTGACCGTTCCAATTGCAAAATATGTGCTGGAATGTCATGTAACATCGTACGGTAAAGGTGAACAGAAGTCTACTTCAGAACCATAGTGTAATCGTGTCGGTACGAAGAAATGCTAAACGTGACCATGGAAGTTGCTACATCTTTATTGAATTTCACGATTGTCTGCCGTATTTTATAAATATTGCCGACAACCGTGCATAAAAGTAGGAAACCACCTCATTTTCAGATTGACGAAAGGGAAAGCGCATGCGAGAGATTTTTGCAATGCTGCCGCGTCGCTCAAGGTCAAGGAGAAGGAAATGGCCGTCTTCTTCATTGTTATACAGTTACATATCATTTTTCAAATAATATAAATAGCGGATATTTGCGATTTAACGGCACAGTATTGTTGCCATTTGAGGAATTTGCTTTCAAAATATTGGCGAATATATGTTTATCTTGGATTTCGTTAAAATGTGATATGTGATAAATTATTGTGACAGTTAAGTTAACAATGTTGTTTATAAAAAGAAAATTCTTCTGAAATATACACATAATTGTAATTTTACAATTTTTATGAAGATATTAACTGTTTTTGATAATCTAGTTAACACGCTTGCAATAATTATGAGTATTATAAACTAAAATAATTATGAATAAATTCAGAATATTAATAACGCTATATATGACCTATTTGTTATAATAGAAAGAATTTTTTTATAGGAAGGTTATTTTAATTTGTTCATATAAAGTGTCAGTATTAGTAATTTAATATATAATTATACAGAAAATGTCATTATATATTATCTAATATTACTTTTTATATCTAATATAGCTCGCATTTGCATTTATAATTCTAATTGAGTTTTAGGAAATAGACAATAATCATGTAATTATGTGGGAAATGTGAAAACTTTTAATAAAATGGGTTATAGTGAAATAACTTATCGTTAAGCTGATAAAGGAAGGCCTTGGCTGACTAAGACTAGAAAACTAGTTATCAAAGAATTACGAAGTTTTACATTATCGTAAATTATTAGAGAAAATGTTCAACACATTTAAAGTTTCAAATAAGCACCTTGGCATAAATATTATCGGTAACTTAAACAAGTTTCCTCGAAGACATGTAAAACTAGAAGAATTAAATTTTTTCTGACTGACAACGAATTCAACTCTTTATTTTAACAGGATTAAACATAGAAAAGTGTTTTTTATTTTGTTGGAAGTTATATATTACTGCGATATTACTGTTATAAAAATTATTTTCGCGTGACACATTACTGTTCAGTAAAATTAAAACATCATTAAAAAATTGTTTGGTGTGTATATATTGTAGAGTATCAGAATTGCACAGAAGGTATGTCAGCTAAGTTCGAGCGTAAGGCGTTCTTACTTTGACTAATCGTGGTGTTACGAGGCAGGGAAACAGTTACTTAACATCTCGGAAATATAGTCAGCTCGTAAAGTTCGCTAACGTGATCAGCAAGACAAACGAATCCTCCGTACGTTGCGATTACACGCGTAGTGGCGGCGGAATTGCCGGTTGAAAAATTCGCGTGGCCGCGCCAGCAGCAACGGTAGTCGCAGTCAAGTAGAGCGTGTTCGATGGTGTTTCCAATGTGGAAAGGCGATACGATCATTGGAGCTCGAATTGCCGTTACGTTATTTACGTCGAGGAAATTTTGCGTGCATCTCGCAGAAGTTCGCACGAAGGGTTCATGGGCGGAGTGAGAGGAATCAATTCCGATCTACACGGCCACTTTTCGCGATTGAGGCGTCGCGAATGCATCATATACTATTTGCGGTTAAAATGCAGTAAAAAAGCAAAGATTTCTCCAACATTCTTGTTGTCGAAGAATCACCAAAGTAATGTAAAATAAATGAAACAGTATGTTACGATATGATAAATGTAGTGCAGATCACAACACACACTTATTGTTAGTCGAAATTATGAAATAAAATATTCGCGAAAAAGGTAAAATACTTGATGAAGAAGGTAAACGCAACAATAAAGATACCATACTTTACTCTCGATCCATTGTCATGATTGCATCTCAACAAAACTTCAACAAATTTTCCCGCAGCGCAAGACATTCCGAGCAGGTATTCATCTTCCATTTTTCCATTCATGTAGCTTACATTTTATATATTATTTGCATCTTTATAAACGCAAACACGTAAACGTTGGAAGGGACGATCTCGATCAAAGTTAAAGTACAGAAAGCAGGATGACGATACGAAGGAAGCACGAAAATGTCAAGTGTGGTGATCTTCATTTTCTTTCACGTACCTTTGGAGACGACAGAAAATCAACAGGTATTCCGATGGAGAATCGGTTCGTGGGTTCCTCAGGAGCCCGCGCACCTGACACGACGAAGGTTGTGGCGTGACTGGCGTCAGACGTAGCTCGTCGAACGGTACTTACCTACCTGGGCAAGAATCCCCTGGCTTCGGAACGTAGAAACTAACGATACAATGCACCGCCTGCACGTCTCCGATGCAGATCCTTTACACGGAATATTACCTGCACTTAAGTGAATTCTTGCGGCGCCGAAACTTCCGACACATTTTTTCGCTCTTTGAAATCTTCAGCCAACTTTATGATGTCAATGATGCGAGCATGATGCGCAAAGAATAATTGAAGTCTGCACATATTACATAGAATTCCCATTTTGCACAACGGAAAACTTAGTTGCGAATTTGTTTAATATTATCGATTTTAATCAAGTTAACAGCAATGATTTCGTAAATATGGACGACAGCTATTTAGAGATAGATAAATTTGCTTTGGACAGATTTTATCTAACAATACGAGATGATTTTAACGTTTGTGAATATTTTAACTCCATCCAAATACTTATTAATTATTTGTCGTTTAACTGTTTTTGTATCAATGAGCAACATGGAATTGTGTAATACATTGTGTATCTGTCACGTGCGGTTTTCAGTAATTATAATTGATTATGAGGTACTCTTGCATGACTGCTGATAGTACAATACGGTCGATTAACGTTACATTAGTTACGTTAGGCATGATTTTAAATAGACATCTGACGCCCCCATCTGACGCAGGTACTGCAGCTTCACGACATCGTGAATGACCCAATCAACGACATTCTGTCGACGACACAAATTGCAATATAGGCTAACAATGAAGTTGCAACAATGAAAATTAACCGTTATCTCAGAAGATAATTTCTCGAGGCCACGATACGTAAATCAGTGTTGCGCGACGTGCCTGTTTCCTGAAACTTAACGAGATATCGTACGATATCCAGTTGAGAGAATTTGGATAGCGGATGGCCAAACCAGAAAACTCACCGAACGAAATATCTCGTGGTCCTTCCCGCAAACGTTATAAGAGATCCGAATAGCTGTTACGTGGTCAAACCGGCTTCGATACAGATACAACAACCACTTTCGGCGGACAGTCATTGACCCCGCGAAGAATTAGGGAACGCACGTCCACGAAAGGTGTAGCGGCCTTTTTAATTCCAGATACCAAGGTCGCTCGGCACAACAAGAAGAAATGATTCAGAAATGACGATGCAGGTAGGGCGTTCAATCGGTTACAAGCCTGTGATTCGATGCCAATTTTTCAGCAATCGGTGATTAGCTCGACGGTAGCTCTCTCATCCTTGGTATGATGCTTGCTCCGAGCGAGAGCTAATTGATTCTTCCGCGCTGAAACAGGTCACGTCTTTCCACAAATGCAACGTAGGAATTCTTGAGAGAAGCACAAGCGTTTTAGAGCAATATCTTGCGATTAACGTTTTGCCTTTTCTTTTTCTTTATGAGATAGAAATACGTGCGGTGCTTTATAAATTACTGTAATCAAACTTTTTTGCGATGTAAATAGTTAAAATCTAATGTTAAGGTACCGAAGCTAAGATAAGTATAATTGCGGCTACGACCTATAAAATAATCAAATAAATCGTCTTTTTCTACAGGCGTATCGTAATATGTCGTCGTAAGAATATATAGCCGTAGCAATAAAATATCTCTCTCTCTCTCTCTCTTGCACAGAATTTTCCAACTTTCTCGTCTTATTTAAAAGTACAGCATTTAAATTCTCACTGTTCATAAATAAGTAATTAGAGAGAAAACCCTATCTTCCCTACGGAGTTGACATATAGATGACATATAGATACACCTACATGTATGTTTTATGGAAAACACAACAGTTTTAAGATTCAAATATTATTTTTGCAAGAGACGGAAGACCTACGATCGATATAAAATAATATCCGTGCTTCGCTTTTCCGCGTATCTTAAGGTAGCGGTTTTGTAAATTGCGATATTCGTAGTTTTTTTTTCAAGAAACGATCTCACCGCTACATTCCTTGGCGTCTTATGAAAAATAAGCGCGGCTGCAGACAGTCGCACGCAAATAAAAGATGCAATACAGTGGCGTCTTCGGAAAAGAAATCGAGAGATATCTGCCTTGTCTTATTTTAACGACCACAAACTTATAACGGAAGTCCTTGGATTCAGAATGTTCTCACGTGGAGATATTGTGGAGAAATTGACATTGTCGGTACACAGATTGATGCTCAGTTGCGTCGGCATCTGGCCCGTGAAGAATAAGGACCTCTTCATGGACCTTCGGTGGATCATTGCCGTATTCTTGGAGGCAAGTGCTGCGAAAGAAATCATCTATTTTGAAAAAAAGGAATGCAATTATTTTCTTATAAATTTAGTTAAGATACATAGGTAATATAGCTAATTAATGCAAATATTTTAATAAAGCTGTTATGTTCATATCTTTTGCTAAACATGTTTTACGAGGTTTTAAAAATGGTTTACTTTAATTTTCAATAAGGTGAATTATTTATGTAATTTTTTTATTGTGCCAAATATTTATTGTGCATAATATCTTATTTTTACTAGTGAAGACTGTTAATGAAGTTAGTGAAGACTAAATATTAAACGCGATAAAATTGTATATAGGTATATTTTCATATTTCCATATAATTATATACGATTCGGTACAAAAATTATTAATTTGGTAAACTTACAGTGTGAAATTGCATAGATTAATTCATGCAAATCTAATATACATAAATCTAGTAGTAATTCCCACTTTTTGTGCAAAACTGTCGAAAATTAAAATTCATATTTGTTAATATTTTATGATCATATTTGTTAATATTTTATGATCGTACCAATATCACATAATTTATATTACACTAGTACAACACAAGCACGCGCTATTTTATTTTTCAATGTTAATAATGTTTTTGAATAATATTATTCATCTATTATTTATTATGTGCACAATTATCACACTCTACCAAATTGTTAATCTCCACGCGAAGCATTTAACACGGCTTTCTTAAGAGTGGATTTAGCATATTGCGAAGAGTTTTCGACGATTGAAAATCCTTTAGATTTATGCCCGGTTTCTTCATACTTCTCAATAGCTATCTTCCAGATAACTAAAAATTTCTTTTCTTCATTGAAACCTCTGATTACGTATTTAACGGATAGCTATTCTTCATACTACTTTTGATACAAAGTGTCTAGAATGTTATTATAAATTACCATAGTCTGTCAGGTTAAAAAGGTGAAGAAAACTAATTTTACGAGATATCTTTTGGATAAAGTTATCGAGAGGTGAAGAAATTGGGCCTTAGAAATTAAAAAGTTCTAGCCATTAAAATTTTTTTCTTTTTCCGAGGAGTTCTGAGATGTTTATATTGTTACCAGTACAACACAGGCGCGCGCCATGCGCGCGCTATTTTATTTTTCAATATTAATAATGTTTTCGAATAATAATATTCATCTATTATTTATTATATGCACAATTATCACACTCTACCAAATTGTTATTCTCCACGCGAAGACAGCCGCGCGATGGTAAACTAAACTGAACATAACGCGAATCGAGATAACCAATCAGCGTCACGGAAAAGAGGCAACAATGATTTCGATTTGATTTAACACGGCTTTTTTAAGAGTGGATATCGCTTGATAAGAAGTAGTACAATATTTTATGATAATTGCTTAATCATTATCGTCACAATTGTTTGTCATGATTTTCTAGGTGACTCCGATGTGCGTATACTTCATTGAAATTTACCTGCACTGTAATGGCGCGAAGAAGTCCTTTAACAGAGTGACGCCCTGTGCCGCCGCCGCGTTAGCTCTTACGAGACTGATCACACCTCGCATTTATCGAGAGAAATTACTCGAGATAGTCACATCGATGATGGACGATTGGTCTATGCAGCAGGACAAGAAGGTTCGTTGGGTCATGAAGAAGTACGCAAGAATGTCGACATGCGTGACGATGCTTACCTTTCTTTTGGTGGGTACCATAGTGGGCATTTACATATTCTTAGCGATATCGGCGATCATCATGAAGATTGGTAACGACATCGATGGCTTGAATGCGAGTCAGGAGTATGAAGTTGAGTCCTGCGTGTTTCATAGCGCAGCATCCAATGAAGCATTCTTGGTTGCCCAAGCGATGCAAATGTTCGTCACAGGTATATTGACTTTTGGTAGCACCAGCTTCTTCTTTGGGTTGGCCATGTATCTGTGCGCCCAGTTTGACGCGCTGGGCATCAAGCTGTCCGAATTCCAAATTGGTAAAGCGCAACAGATGATTACTGAAGTGATCCAAAGACACTGCCATCTAATTCGACTGTGTGATTGTATGGAGGAATCGTTCAACGCGAATATTCTGATGTATCTGTTCGTTACCACTACTCTCATGTGCATAGACGGTAAGGCACCTTTGAACATATGAGAATTAACAAAGCTAAGCTTTTTTTAGATGAACTTTATATAAAAAAATAATTTTCGAATTTCTCAAGTTGGTTTACAAAATAGCATTTGTTATACTAATAAATTTAAAAAATCATTCCATGAAAAGAATATTAAAAGCCTTTTTATAAGTGTGTATTGTGAACACTAATTTTCTTATGAAAATTTATATAAATTCCAGTTTGCACTTTAAAATAACTGATTTATACGACGATATAGAAAAACAGAAAGTGTACCTTTTGTAATGTTTATAATGTTGAATCTTGTCTTGAATGTATCTGATCTAATAAACACTGTGTATCTAATATAGTAGCAATATATCTTGCAGGTTTTATGTTAATAGTATCGTTACGTCTTGGAGATTTATCCATGATTATACATAGTGTTACGGTTTTGCTTCTCATGATGATCCAACTATCATTTTATACATTCGCCGGTGATTGCTTGGAGATGAGAAGTACCGCACTGTCCTATGCTATTTACGATTACAATTGGTACCAGTTGCCAACCGGTATCGCCAAGAATTTTCAAATTATGCTAATGCGCGCCAGTATTCCTCATCAACTGACGGCCGGAAAATTCGTGTCTCTAAACATGCTAACGTTCAAAGATATTTTAAAGTCCACGGTGTCATATCTTTCAGTCTTACGTGTTATGATGAATGAATAAATAATTTAATATATAATTATTTTTATGTTATATATGTTGAATGACTAATAATTTACGTAATTAATTTTTATTTAAATAGATTTTTGTAAAATATTACAAATTACGTTATTGTGCGTGTGTGTGTGTGTGTGTGTGTGTGTCAGTTACACCTCCTAGTTTTTCCGTTATTCTTGTAACGCTAAAATTTATTTGTAGATTAAAAATTATTTAATACGAATTTCTAATTTTCTAGTTTTTCTTTAATAATATGATATTTTTATTATCTCTTTTCTTATATCTTAATAACTAAAACTTGTGTTAACAGCACTGCACGATGTTAACAGCATTGCACAATAACGTTTTACAAAAGAGATTGTACACTGCAATGTCGTGTGATGTATGCAGTGTATCGATTTCGATTACAATTGCAACGAATGGTTTGAAATACATTATTAATTTTTCGGTCTTTTAATATTTCTATCTCAATGAAAGAAAGACGCATACCTCTACTGCATTATATACCGCAGATGCATATTCACACACATATAATCTTGGCAAAAGCTGTAATCGGTAAGAAGTTCAAACTTTGTAAGAAATTGTGGTTCACGTACAAAGAGACACAACAAAGGGATGCGGAAATATATGATTTCGTTATGTTATGTCGATTTCGTTCGCGACTTGTCGCGTGAATAAAAGATCAAAGAGTAGCGCTTCGCCCTCCACAGCGTGGGTAGCAATGTAGCTCTTGCTTGGCATATCTTATGTCTTTGCTATAATAAATCTGCAGTTTGTAACGTAGAGCAGAGGAAACGAATAAACGTTAAAACGGATGTCAATAGCTCTTCTTGATTCGCGCATAACAGTTGTTCATTTGGGCATAAAACGGATTTTTGATTAAATTAACATTAAATAGAATATATGTGAACTTTTTACGATTAAACCGGATTTACGCATCTGTGAATGGTGTGTTTACTTGATGTCAAGATGCATTTGTTAAAAATGTCATTGTGTTTTCAATCTTAATTTGAATAACTTAGTAGCAGAGAAAGAGATATCAACAATTTTCGATAATGAAGGAAGTAAAAGATTGGAGTGATGAAATTTATCGCACTTTAAGTGTATACGAGAAAGTTCTTAGTGTAATTGGAATCTGGCCGCTGAACGCGGGAGACGTTAAATCAATTGTACGTTGTCTGCTAGCTATTTTGATCCAGGTAAGTGTTGCACAGATAAATATTTACATAATTAACAAAATAACTGAAGTCTATGAAGACTATACACAGAGTATATATAATTTTTACTTTACTCTGGCATGCGCACTTCAGGTTCCTCTTAGTTTGCTCTTGCAATCAGTTCTTTCATATTTGTAATATATTTGTAACAAAAGAATCCCAGAAACATATTCAAATGTATGAAATACCATGTATGGAATTTCGATTATCGTGAAATAACGTGCTCTTTCCTCGGTGATCAGATCAGCACTATTAGTAGCTTGTCTCTGGAAGCGTATCGACAATGTCTCGGCACGGAGGACATGATGGAGGCTTTCCTGATGGACCTTTCATCTGTCGTCAGTCTCTCCAAACTTCTCGTCGTCCGCCTCACCTGGAGACACACTTACTTTCTAGTCACCTCCCTCGTCGACGACTGGTCCATATCCAGAAACACGCGACAGCGGGAGGTGATGATGAAGTATACCAACGTCGGTAGGATTGTGTCCCTTACTATGCTATATCTGGGCTATGCGTCAGGTGTGTCGTTCCTCTTCATGGCCGTGCCATTTGATAAGCTGATACCTTGGTTAAATGCATCCGCACCGAATGAGAACAGCACAGTGATACCGACATATTTCTTAGCAACCTATTGCGTCTTTGGTTCATTACCTACAATTGCTCACAGCTGCGTCTTGTTGCTGCAAGTGGCGCAGATCTTCGTCAACGCCACTTCGCACTGTGGGAATGATGGCTTCTTCTTCGGTCTTGCGATGCACCTATGTGGTCAGTTTGAGGTGCTCCAAATGGACTTCGCTGATATCGAAGTAGAGAAACAAGCCTGCAAGAGAAAACTGCGCATGCTAATTGGCAGGCACTGTCATCTGATAAAACTGGCTGACAGCCTCGAGTATGCATTTAACATGGCTATCTTCGCGCAATTACTAATGAGCGTGCTGCTGCTTTGTGTTGAAGGTTCCTTAGTCTTTTACGTTTCTTTAAACCATATCGTATTTCTCACTTTATGTTAGTTTGCACAAGTTCGAAAAAAAGATACAATGATGCAACAATCTAATTTACATTTTGTCATATCGGATGTTGCATGTTAATACAATGTTGAAATTATGATTATTATTTATTTTATTATATTGTAATAGATTTATAGATGTAATAAGTCAAGAATTATTTTCTCAGGTATGCAGCTAATAATTTCACTGAAGTTGAATGACAATATCGCAGCATTAAAACACGTTGTCTTGATTCTAACGATGCTAGTGCAGCTGTATCTTTACTGTTACGCTGGCGATCGACTGGAGAGCATAACCGGAACGCTCGCACATGGTGTTTATGAGACTCCGTGGTATGACTTCGACACGAAGATAATGAAGAACCTGCCGATGGTGATGTTTCGGGGAAAAGTGCCGCATCAAATAACAGCAGGGAAATTCATACCCATGAATTTATTTTCCTACAAAGAAATTTTAAAAGCTACAGGCTCCTACCTCTCTGTTCTCAGGGTGATGATAGATACGTAAAAATCTCTCGATATTGCTGATACAAAATTATGAGTTTGATTGATGTGTTTAATGTGACATATCGGTCTCTTCAATATCGCATATATGAACAATCCTATATTTATACAGGGTGCGCGCTAGAATCCGGACAAATTTGAATTTGAATTTCCCGCTATATTTGAGTTCAGCAGTAGGTAACAGTTGGCTAAGGTAGGCCAGAAACGTGGGTAAGACCATCGAAATGGCCGAGTCGATCAAGTCTAGCTCAGAATATAACAGAAAAGCGGCGATTATTGAAGATCATCGCGCTGGAAGAACGCCGAGTGAGATAATAAACTTCTTCGGATACCCCAGATCGATGTATGATATTGTTCAGAAGTACGCGGCCTCAGAGGAGAGCTCCTCCACCCCGGCGAGGAAGATACAAGTGAGAGAGAAGGCGACACGGACTCCGGAACTCGTCCCAAGATCTCATTTCAGAAGATCCAAGGACTTCACTCAGGAAATTGGCGGCCGTCTTGAGGGTGAGCGACTCCACCGTTCGTCGGATCGCTCATGAGGACCTCAGGTACACGTCCTACGTCCTCAAGACCCGACAGATGCTCTTTGCTCGAGCCATTTGGTGCAGAACTGGCTTTCTGACAACGTGGACATGTTCTGGTCCAAGGACCTCCTAATAGCCCCGACCTGAACCCTCTCGATTACTGTAAGCGTAATCGAGAGCGTAATCGAGAGGGTTACCAACAAATCCAGGCACCCCAACATGGTCTCTCTCCGGGCCGTTATTAAGGCGGCATTCGCGACCGTGGACAAGTCCCAATTGAAGACGGAGTGCTCGCGCTTTAGGAGTAGAATTGAGACGGTGATTGAAGTAAAGAGAAACTACATAGAATAAAAGAGCTCTAGGAGGATCCCTTAACTTCAATATAAAAACATTTCTTCGTACCTTTATATTTTTTCTATAATAAACGACTTTTTCATTAAAACATTTTCATGTCCGGATTCTAGTGACGCACCCTGTATATTTATGACATATCTTGCCAGACGTCTGATCAAAGCATACGATCATCAAGTTTGAATATCTGTACTATGTTGTAATGAAATAAATTGTAAAACGCACAATCTTATAATTCGATCAATATAATAATATAATACAATAAATGATGCCGAAAAGCTTTGTTGTCATATACCGTTTCTTAACTAAGGTATCTTTTTTCGTCAAACAAATTTGTGAAAAAGACACTCTAAACTCTAAAGTACGCGCTAGTTAAGTTATATAATAATTACATTATAATATCTGCTATAACAAATTATTATTGATATTAATGTTTAATATACGGCATTTGTACAGCATTTATTTGTGAGAGAATAACATTCTCTCATATCACGTTTTTATATAATCTTTCTTATTACATTTCTTTCTTCCGTACATAAAATTTTTCTATTATTTTTTACTTATACATATCAATATGAATCAATATACGAATTTTATCCGAGGGAAAGTAAAAATTTCCGAGGGATAGTCTTGCTGTTACAATTGCACGCACATATGTGTATAATGGATACCAGATGAAAAAGACACGAAAATATAATTATTTTATTATTTCCGTTTTATTTATGTGAGTCAGAGAGTACAGTGATCACCCTGTTATTAGAAATTATTCGCTACTGTAATGACACGAGGATGCCTTCTTAACGGAATCTTCATCAATAATCAATATGGCGAATTGCTTTTGCATGTATGAATTAGAGACACAAGCTACTGCTGAAATCTGTCATTTACAATTGGATTACTATAAAGAACCCTTGCTCGCGCGATATCATACTGAAGTAGCTCATGTAGATAGACTGGGTTCCATAATATTTTTCTCTCTGAGTTGCGTCTCGCTTGTGTTATTTGCCTCCACACTTATGCTGGCCAATATCAATTTTCCGTAGACTTCCGAAAAACAGATTTATAATCAAACATATGAGAAAAACTGATTTTGACGGCCTATTGCTTCTTTGGAAAATATATCTCTTCTTCCGTCACTTATTGCTTCATCGAAGTGCTGCAGTTATTACAAGTCTCGGTCAACTTCACCTCGCAATGTGGACACGTCGGATTCTTCTTTGATCTTACGATGCACATGTGTGGACAGTTCAAGATTCTTCAAATGGAACTTGCCGAAATGGGCAGAGACTGTCGCAACAAATTCGACATCCTGTTAAAGAGACATCGTTTCCTCATACACTTGGCATATCATTTAGAAAGAGCATTTACTCTAGTCATTCTTGCACAACTCTTCATAAGCATGTTTCTCTTGTGCGTCGAAGGCGGGTTCCGTTTAAAAACTAAATCACGCTGGCGCAGCAGAGGCGCCTACGTTTCAGAGGCGCCAGCGTTTCAGAGGCGCCAGCGTAGCTGCGCCAGCGTTTTAGACGCGCGGTGCAGAGACGCTGGGCGCCAGCGTTACTGAACGGCAGCGGCGCAGAGACGCTGGGCGCCAGCGCAGCACGAAGGCGGCGGCGCAGAGACGCGCTGCGTCAGCGTCGCTGGACGGCGACGGCAAAGACGTTGCACCACGTCGCCGGACGGCGACGGCGAAGACGTTGCACCACGTCGCCGGGCGGCGACGGGGACGACGTTGCACGACAATATCCAATTCAATAAGTTCATTCAAGCGACGCGGTAGCGAACAAAACAAAAGTATCGGTATACAACACTTGTATCCGCAATATCCATAGAAAATAAAAAACTCTTTCAGAGATAACTAACACACTGATATCTCTCTTCCTTTATCATTCTCCACTTATGCCCGGTTTCTTCATACCTCTCAATAGCTATCTTCTAGATAACTAAAAATTTATTTCTTCATTGAAACCTCTGATTACGTATTTAACGGATAGCTATTCTTCATACTACTCACTTTTGACACAAAGTGTCTAGAATGTTATTATAAATTACCATATTCTGTCAGGTTACAAAGGTGAAGAAACCTGATTCTACGAGATATCTTTTGGATAAAGTTATCGAGAGGTGAAGAAATTGGGCCTTAGTACATTATGTATCGGATACAGTATTGCAGCATTAATGCAAACCGGTAAGATAGTATAAGATAAAAATACATCAATAATACTACTACATTTTTGTTAAAAGATAATCCCTAAAAAACCTTTTTAAAAAAACAAAAAATATATACGCCAAGTACATAAAAACTCCCAACTTGTCAAAACTCAAAACTAAATATGAAATCAATAATTAACTAGCCAAGTATCTAGAAGCAGTTTGAGTATTTTACCCAAACGTTTTCCATGCATACTCTCTTATCGCATGACGACATTGAAGTACTTGGCGTGCCCGTATCGCAGTGGTCATGTATTCTTGTAAATTTTGTAAATCTTGTAAATTTGTACAATATCTTGATTTGTATTGTATCTTGTATCTTCATGATTTTCAATAATGACTCGAAAATGATTTTGTGTCTCCTATAGGTAGGACAGGACGTTTTAATGTGATTCGGGCACGCCAAGTACTTCAATGTCGTCATACGATAAGAGAGTATGCATGGAAAACGTTTGGGTAAAATACTCAAACTGCTTCTAGATACTTGGCTAGTTAATTATTGATTTCATATTTAGTTTTTAGTTTTGACAAGTTGGGAGTTTTTATGTACTTGGCGTATATATTTTTTCTTTTTTTAAAAAGGTTTTTTAGAGATTAAGGAAATTCTGAAAATTTCCACTTCGTTTCATTTCGATATTTATGCATATTAAGAAGATAAAACTATGAAAAACGCTTTTGAAAAGAGGTAAATGATTTAGTTTTACCTTTACCTCAATTGTATAATTAATATTTGTTAAATTTGATTTGCAACTAATATACATGTATTTTTCTGTAAATAATAAATAATAAAGGTATATGGTATAACAAAATATTAAAATCTCTTATACTATAATATATATAATTTAATAATATATTTCTTAAAGATTATGCGACTTGCACTGAGAAATGTGAGAAAAGTGAGAACATAAACATAATATAATATATAAAATAAAATATAAGAAAATACAAAAACATATTTTAAATGTTTTACAAACAGACCAGATTATATAAATTATATAATAACGACTTATAAGAAATAATATATCATAATATGTTTTAAATGTAATATATTACGTACGTTTATTATATATGTACTATTAGGTATGATGTAATATTACGTTACAGATAATTTTTATATTTAATTAATTGTTTATGTGATAAAATTAATATATACGGACTCAAAAATATATTAATTGAAATAAAAACATTTATATCTATATCAAATTTACTATTGCTGTGACAGGAGCACCTATAGAAGTTGGCAGAGTAACGTAACGTAACATGTATGTGACCGCACTTGTTCCGCCAGCACGCAACGAGTTCTGCGCAAACTAATAAAATATGAGTTGATTGAAGCAGTGGGAGAGTATAATGCAATTGATAACTTACAATAATGGCGGTTGAAAATGATCGTGAATCGACATTAAATTAGGAAAATTTTGTTCGTAACAACTGTACAAAATAGTTTCAAATGGGTAGTCGTTCAAGTTCTTTCGTTCGTCAGAATGTTGGATAAACGTTGGAACGATGACATTGCCTATGCTTTTTCTATTCACAAACTATACTTAGAATTTTATGGTATGTGGCCATTGCAAACGCAGACGGTGTTCACGAAGATACGATGGAGTTTTTACTTAATTATACATGTACGTTAATCTAAATAAAATGGTAATATACTATATAATGTAATGTATATAATGGTAATATATAATACAACGGGTGAAAGGGAAGAATCGAAATTTGTCAAGTATTTTTTTCTACATGTTTACAATAATGACTCAAAAGCTTCTATTTTTAAATAATTATTTGATTAAAATATTGATTGTAAAATATTTTGTAAACATTTGTAAAAAAATGTAAAATTTCGCATTTTTATTTTCTGATGCACGCATTATTAATTTTCTGTACTCACCAGTATTTCTGTATATCAGTATATCTTAAATAACTGTTTTTTTACTATTTTACTATTTTATTAACTTTTAAAGTGAAGGTTGTAATTTAGTTTACGATGTTACCTTTCGTGATGATGGGTCTTATTGGGAACAGTGGCACCAACGCAAACCTAGAAAGCATGGTATATCTCACGTCCACACTAAGTGGAATCATAAAATGTATATGCATCTTTCTCGGCCAAAAGAAGCTGGGCCCGAACATTAATGCTGCTATCGATGATTGGCTGTCTCTTAAAGATGACGAGATAGCTCGCAAAATTATGCGAAAGTGTGCGCATAGAACCAGAATACTTACTATTGTATTACTATATTCAGCCTACACATGTTTGTCTATTTATATATTAAGCGTCGTGGTTATAAATGTGAAGCAGATATTCTTTATGGATTCGAATTTAGTGGACGGTAAAATTTACTTACATATTTATTATTATATTTAGTGCATTAATCTTGTCGAGTAGATAACTTTTAATTTAGACACGTATCAGGTAATTATATTCATATATGATACTATTACATTTTTCATTCTCGCATGCAGCTGACACTAACGTAACAGGTTGGAAATTTTTAATTCCAAGTGGTTTATTGAGTAGTTCGATCACTGGCTCGCAATACGTAATGATCTTGATTGTTCAGAGTATTCAAACGTTTTTGATATGTGCTACACAATGTCTCGTAGATAGCTTTTTCTTTAATGTCGCAACTCATCTTGCTGGTCAACTCGAAATACTGAAACATAAATTCAAAATCTTTGCGAATAAGCGAGACACCGAGACAAATTATCGAAAGAAATTTGTCGACTTGATCAACAGGCATAACGAGCTAATGGAATTCAATCAAAATTTGGAAGACACTTTTCACTTTCTTATATTATGTCAACTTGTAATGGTAACGATAATGATTGCACTGCTAGGTAATGTACAGCAAAGATTTTATTTATACTTATTGCATGAGTAATAGATTTATACAATGGACAAATATACATATTATATACAAATATTTAAAATTTAACTATATTATGTTTAAAATTTAACTCTTAATAACACATTTACATTTAAAGGCACTTTTTTGACAAATAACATATCGTTATTTTCAGGATTACGCATAAATTTGTGTCTAAACGAAAACAATCAATTCGAAGCAACAAAGAGTAGTTTAATTATGAACTATCTGTTGATGCAATCGTTAGTATATACTTATAGCGGTGATTTCCTACAAAGAGAAAGTGAAGATATATTTTGTGCGTTGTACGCAACTTCCTGGTTTACGCTTCCTGTAGCGCTAATGAAAGATCTGCATTTTGCCATGATGAGATCAAGCATTCCGTTTCGTCTTACGGGCGGAAAATTTTTCTATGTGAATCGCGAAACGATAATGTGTATTATCAAGACAGCGGCTTCATATGTTTCAGTTTTACGAATAGCATTGAAAAATTAATACTAATTGAAATTGTTTTACATGTACACAGGAGTGTATGTGTGTGTATGTGTGTGTTTGCGCGCGCATACACGTGTATACTCGTATGTGTCTGTATTTATAGCAAAATTGTATATTTTTTAAAAAAACTTTTTATACAAAAATTGGTATTATATTGGTAAAATATGTTTTAATATAACTATATTTTCTTATACGTACTTTGATTTTCATGGTAATGAAAATTGCTCGCCAATGTTTTTGGTTAATACAAATTATTTATATAAATTAAGAAAAACATTTGAGTCTTATTTTTAATTGAATAACGACAGAAATCTGTTCTGACATATAAATCACTAAATGACCTAATAGAGCCACGGATTTAATCTAATCCACGTAATAACATTGTGCTATTGAAATACTACTATTACCTTCCAATTCATAGCTGCAAGAAATACATATAGTTTGCATTGTAGTAAAATTTTTAATTACTTATTGTTCCGTATTAATAATTATATTTGTATGTATTATACCATGAAATATATTTTTTGAGAGATATATTTGAAATATATTTAGTTTTAGTTTTGATCGAGAAAAACGTAAATTTTTTACAATCACATTTTCTTTACACTGAAAACGTCATGATATACCGAATATAACGCAGTTATCTTATTTATACTTTTTTATATTTTATTTACATGCCTTATTTATATTTACATGCCTGCAACAAGTATATAAATCGTGTTTATAATGAAAGAAAAATGATAAATTTGGATAATTCTTATCTCAAATCGCAAATATTATCGCAAATGCGATAACATTTTATCAATATATTTTTTTAATTTATCAATAACCAGAATATGGTATATTTCTTTTATCTCAAAGATTAGTAAGTATCCTTTCAAGACTAATGTTGCGTTATACAGTCGGTATTTGTATGAATACAGATGCAAACTATAGAACTACACTCGTATTCTTAAAGAAAATCGCGGGAGTGGAAGGTATGAATAATAAATCAAAAGGAAATCTAGGGAGAGCTCACTACTGCAAGGAGTTGCTGTAAGTATCGCAGGGTAACATGGCTCAGGGTGAGTTGGACCTGTCACAAACCGAGCATCAAACGATGCGTTATCGTTAGAAATAAAAGATTGCAACTATTTTTGAAAAAAACGAACTGAAAAGGAACTTAGGAAACTCATTGTAATAATTATCGAATGAAACAATAAACTACCCACTAAAAAAACCTCACAAAGGTAAAGAAATACGCCAAGTACATAAAAAGTCCCAACTGCATCTTTGGATCATACACATTCTTCGCTTACAGGTTTATTAAAGTCCTGCAGACGCTACGAATTCTTGTTACCTGTATTTCACGGTGTAGAAATGATGGATTCTTCTTTGGTCTCACGATGTATGTATGTAGTTTGAAGTTTTCAGAATGGATTTCGCCAAGATGGACTGTGATAAATTTTTCTACCGCAATGAATTCAACATCTTATTGAAAATCACCGTCTCATATATTTGGCACATCATCTGCAAAAAGCATTCAGTCTGGTTATCTTGTCACAGCTTTTAATGAATGTTATTCTCTTATGCGTCGAAAGTAAACTTCATTTTAATGTATACTTTAAACAATTTATAAAAATTATATAGGATAAAATATAAGTAATCACGTGAGTTACACATTTGCATTATAAGAGAAGTAAAAATATATAAAGGAAATATATATAGGAAATATTTATTTAATAAAATCATGAAAGCTATACGAATTTTATATTATTTTAATGCAAATTAACAAAAACAGATTTCAAAATTCATATGGAATATTTTAAGCTTAACGCTAATTAGATTCACAATCTTATATATTTTAGGTTTTCAATTAATTCTCTACCTTCTAATGCATGATACTGCTATGAAGCATGTTCTATATAACGTGGTGTTATTGGTACAACTTTTTCTCTCTTCGTCCACAGACATTGGAGTTCCAATCTCGAGAACTGGCCTATGCGATTTATGAATCAGTAAGCGTGATGAGGGATTTATCATTGATAATTTTCCGAACAATTAATCATCATCATCGGTTAACTGGAGGAAAATTTTTAACGATAAATTTCATGAGTTTTAAGGAAATTCTGAAAACTTCCGCCTCGTATCTATACTTAGGGTAATGTTACATACCTAATTTGAATAGAAATTCTTTTAACAAAAAAAAAACGTTGCTTACAGTAATGAAAAATCGTGTGCGCATATTTTGATTACTTATGTTTAACACTAGATTTATGGACACATTACTTGTATTCCTTGTTTTACTGAAACCCGTTATATTGGCGGATACATTAAACTTCGATTTTTGGTTTTCGGTTTCTCGTTAATAAAAAATCCTTTTGATTGCCATATCTTTAAGCATATGAATTTCTCAATCCGTAAAATTGGCGGGTTCCGTATTTAGTATTAATGAAATTTAATACAAGCTTTCAAGGACAAAACAAGGATATTTTAAGGCTCTATTATAAAGAAGAAAGCGAAACATTTGTGAAAAATATAATTAACAAAATCTAAAATTTTCTAGTTTTTTTTATTGCGTATTGTACCGATTATTGTTGCAAATAGACACTATAAGTTCAGTTGCTTTGATCGTCAACATTCACGGATCGTCGACGTATCGACAAACTGACAAAGTTACCACGAATATTAGAAATTGTGCACATTACAAAGAAAATAGATAGAAAAATGTATGATTGCACAATTTGCCACTTATCTTACCACTATAATGACGGATCAATGAACAAGTAATAGATACGCAACATATTGACAACAGTATTTCCTCTTGGAAACATTCTCCAGTGGAAGTGTACGACATACGAGAAACATTGTGTTACATATGGCCACAATTTTTTCGAGATCAACACCAACCGTTACTGAATGATGCGCACAAATTGGAACACTGGAATTGATTATGGTTTCTCAATGATAAGAAAAATGATGTGGATACTCGGTGTATGGCCCCTACAACAGAACAGTTTGGTTTGCACATTTCGCTGGATTATGATATTTATTGTAGAGGTAAGAAAAGATGTCTAAAAAATCTAAGAGCGATTAATTTCTTTTCTAAAATAACATGTATTAAATAAATAGAATTTATAATACTAGAAAAAACATAGTAAAACACACATATATTTATTATAAAAAATGTTCTATAATTTAATTCAACATATTTTTCTATAAAGCAATTGAATTTGCTATCGTATAGTCTCTCACATTCATCAACGTGCTGATAGAGTCTTTTAAAAGCTGTGGCGATGTCAAAGATGCTCTAGAGGTTTTTCTTATAATAGAAACCTTATTACATGCGTGGACAAATACCATTTTCATGCGTATTTATATGAAAAAGATTGTCATTAATATAAACTCTGCAATTAATGACTGGTCCTGTTCGTCCATGCGAAAAGAATCTTATTTAATAATGATAGCATATGCACGGGCAGGGCGAATAGTCACACTCTTTCAATTCTTGCTTGGATTTTTGAGCGCTGTCTTGTATTTTACTTCTATTATTGTCGGAAATAAACAACAGGTAATTTAAAAATTTTCGCTTTTGTATAATTTTCTATATATAAATTCTTTTCAACATTTAATTATATATAACTTATTTATATATAACTTGTTTTATAACATTGTATAATATATTATTAGATATTTTAACAGGTCATAATTATCGATAACAGTACCGTAGTTTTGTGGAATTTTGTTTTTCCATCAACATGTCTGTTTAAAGGGATTTCATACTCTACATACAAAATACTTTTTGTAATGCAAATAGTACAGGCGTTTATAATCTTCATAGCAGAATGTGCAAACGACAGTTTTTTCTTTGCTATCACCATGCATCTTTGTGGTCAGTTAGAGCTTCTGAAGGCTCGTTTCGTTGAACTTGGAAGAAAAATTGAGAAAAAAAACCATTGTCGAAACGTATTGGGACCTTGGATCAGAAGGCATTATCAATTAATAATCTTGGCTAGAAATATTGAAGATGCCTTTAATATCAATATTTTGATTCGCCTGTCAATAACTACTATAGTTATTGCAATTTCAGGTATATCGATGTATCAATATAATATTATACATTACGATTAGTCTCCCAAAATTTTGTTCTTTAAGATTACTTTTTTAAACATTTTTCTAAGTATACAAATTACATTAAATTTTCTATATAGAAAAACTTTTTAAGGTTTTTATAAAAAAAATATTAAAATTTATAAAATCTTTAATATATATTCGGTATATATTACATCTAAACATACTCTAACATATTTTTGAAAAACAATATAAATTAAATATTCAAGCAGTTTTGAAAAAGAGTTGTTTTTTCAGGAATGCATATCATCATGTCTGTTAGGCATAATAATTATACTGACGTAATAAAAAGCATAATCTTTATTCAATATTTTATTCTACAATCCTTCTTATTTACACACGCTGGTGATACCCTACAGAATCAAAGCGAATCGATCATTTCAGCCATATATAGTATAACGTGGCATAAATTGTCATCCACCACAATGAAGGATTTGTTATTTATTATGATGAGAACAAAGATTCCTCTTCAGCTTAGTGCTGGAAAATTTTTTTATATTACAAGAAGCACTATCACGAATATTTTGAGAACTGCCTTGACATACATATCGTTTTTACAGGTGACGATAAAAAATTGAGCAAATACAACGCTATCATACAACGCTAGTTTGCTTATCATGTTAACGATATATTGCAGTACATAGATATAAAAATATTATATATTATATACATTATATGTCAGTATGTTTTCTGCTGTTATTTCTTAAACATGTATATTACAAAATTTATATTAATAATATTGATTATATATCTGTAACAATGTTTATTAATTGGTATATTTATTTAAACACGCATACAATGTGCGATCAGTTATACCATTCTATTATCTTTGAACAGAATTATTATTTTTAAATGATTTATTTTAATATATAATAATTATAATAGTTAAGTAAGAAACTCTGAAGATAGTTTAAGTAAACAGTGTACTTTATATACTAATATCAAATAATCATGTATTGCATGTTCATGTATTTTTTATTGCCACATTGTATAGTACATGTAATTAATATTTAAGATATGTTTATTTAATAGTTAGCTATACTTTTTAAAAGTTAGATTAATTTGAAATAATTTTATTTTCCATACATACATGTCAGCATTATCAAGTTATGCAACAATATATGGAAAAAGTGCACCGTTGTCTAATCCACAGAAAAGTAAATTGTGTTCAAGATACATTCTTATAAAAGTAGTTTGTAATATCGGGAATTTTTATGGAAAGCTAAAGTACATTTATGGTATAGGCACTGAATAGCAAGATAAACTTTTATTGTAGTCTATACTTGACATATAGGTACTTATTACTTTGAAAGGCTGAATGCACTATGTCTCTCGAAAATTGACAAATTACATAGACCGTGAATTCTGAGTTAAGTTAATATTTTTTTTATGCATACCGGACAATTCAAAGTACATTGGGAAGTTGTGAGAAAATAATGCGGTAGAGCAATTTCACGATCCTTTCAACAGTCTTTAAACATATATACCCTTTGATATGTGAATATCAACGATGTTACTCGAAATCAATAGTTCTAGAATGAGAGACGACGGAAGTAAGATAGATAAAGAAGGATTACCGGTGAGAGCGGTCGTAGTGAGATCGACATGGAAAATTGATTAACGCTCAGGGAATTAATGTTTAACTGTTCTACTGTATAACGTTAAAAATGTACATCAACGCGTATCAGTTCTGGATTGTCTCGTGACACGTTTCAACAATGGCATGCTGGAATAAAAATGCTGCTTATGAATGGTCAAGTTACAAAACATTGGCATGGCCTGTGGGTGCATGGCCTATCGAAGATGATACCCTTTATTCAAGAATGCGTTGGTCGTTTGCGATCATAAGCGAGGTGAGAAAATCCGCGGAAGATATTTATTCTTTGTGTTCTTTATGCATCGTTTTGGAAATTAATAAAATAAATGAAAGAATATATTAAAACAACAGTCAGTTATATGTAATAATGCAATTTATCAATAAGTTTTTAAAAAACTATACACATGGATTGTTTTCTTGTTTTTTTTAAAGAAATTAATTATTTTATAGACATCACGAAAACGCTGTGAAACTTATGCATTTATATATACTTATATGATTTTAGATCTTGCTGGTGGCAGAATTGTTAATAGAAGTTTATCTCGCTTGCGAAAATTCGGCCGAAAATCCGATAGATACATATGTTGTGACCGCCAGTGCGATCCTGGTATTTGTAAAACTCATCTTGTTGCGAATACGACGATCTACACTTTCGCTTAACATCTCCTCCGCTATTCAGGACTGGTGTAGCATTAAGGATACGAAATCGCACGAGATCATGATCCAATATGCACGCATGGCGAGAATAATTTCATTGTCTTTATTTTATTCTGGTTTCTTTGCCTTTATATTGTACATGCTAAGACTCTTGCCTCTTGTAAGCGGGACCAATGAAAGGACGTTTTACCTTCCGACCTCCTGTCTTTTCGAATCCATTTCCACCCTCCAATATATCTTTCTTACATTGTATCAAATAATCCAATTGTTTATAACATATGCTGGAAACTGCTGCACAGAGGGAATGTTTATTGGTGTTACGCTACATTTGTGCGGACAGCTCCAACTTTTAATGATCGACATCCGACGAATCGACTGGCGCAACAAAAGAGGCAATATTGTTGAAAAACTTGTTGTTAGGCACCGACAATTGATAAGACTCACGGAGACTATAGAGGATTCTTACAATATTATCATTTTGGCTCAGATCCTTGTCAGCGCCATTTTAATATGCGTAACAGGTAAGATAGCAAATTATTTTTATGATCTTTATGCATAAAATTTATACTGTCCAAAACGATATGTTTAACTATTTCTTCAAAGACATACAGTATAAAGAAATAATTGTTTTCATGATCATCTAGTAAAATATTAATTTTTATTATGTCATTTATAATTTTCACAAAGCCGATTTCAATTTTCAAGCAAGCTTTTTTTCTAAAAAAAAAACATAAAAATTAAAAACATTGTGTCCTAAAATCAATAAACCTATTAAAATTTAATTAAGAACAGTATAATTACCTATATATATAAAAATGATATAAATATTAAAATATATATGAATTGTTAAGTTGTGCAAAACTTTCTTTAAATTGTATTTCTTTCTTTATTTTTTCTTTTTTTAAGTGTATTGACATGTCATATTTTTATATACGAGATATCCATAAAAGAACAAATATTTAAATGCAAACCAGTCTGTTTGATTTTGATACATAAATACCAGCCAAATCTTTTTTCTTAATTCTAAAGCAAGATATAAAATGTCTTGATTTAAGGCTTTGGGTTCATTGAATCCTTGCATATTCATGACACAGTCATGACAGTGAAGAGCGCTGTAATAATGTTTGTCATGTTGCTACAATCTTTTCTGTATTCGTATGCGGGTGATAATTTGAGAGATCAAAGCGACGCCTTGTCTTTCGCTATCTATGACTGTAATTGGTGCAACTTTCCACCCAACGATGTAAGAGACTTGGCATTTATAATGATAAAAACGAATATACCTATCCGTCTGACTGCTGGAAAATTTTTCTACGTTACACTTACTACATTTACGGATATCTTAAAGACTGCGGTTTCCTATTTATCCGCCTTACGTGTAATGACTGAAAAACAAGCAGTAAATAAATAATAAACAATTAAATTGGTGTAATTAAAGCTTTAAGCAAACTAAACATTGTTATAAGTTATATACGTTACGAAAAAGCTTATAAATATGTAAGTAGGAAAACTGAATTATAGAAAAAATTATTTAATAGAAATATATATATTTATATAAAAACATTAATTATATTAGCTGAAAGCTGAAAGAGATAAAAAAGTATCTAAATATAGAATTATGTACCTGCATAATTGTTCATACTAATTTCTGAATCCTGACAACTTTGAAAATGAAGGAATTCGTTATCTTATGTAGAAAGATAGAACTTACCTCTCGTACGTTCATTTCGAACAGATGATATCTATGCGTAATAGTATCGAAATAATATCAAAATATTACACGATATAAACCGCAATACAACTGATACGTGCATTACGTACATTATGTGAGTAAAACACATGTGAGTAAAGTTCTCTCTATGTTCAGATGCAACAAAAAGAGACAATTGTTTGACGAGTGACTACTTGTAAATCGTGATCATATAAATTCTAATACATTACTAAATTGCGTAAAGCGTAGTTTGATGCACCTAGCGATAATGCGTTAAGAGCACGCCGATAAGTGAGTATCCGTACAAAACTTACCTTTTCAAAAATAGGTATAAAAAGACGCCACACTATTACAGTTGAATAACTTTTGGCAAGAATAACAAACAAACCAAATGTTCTTTATTTGAAACCGTATAAGCAATAAACAAAAAAAGATTACACTCATTACGTGTTAATACTTGTTTTAATTTTTTTTAATTTAATTATTTTTAAGATATTGAACTTGTTGAATCCTTGAAGATTTGTGATTCATTACTGTGATACGTCACAGTAAAGAGTATAGTGTTATAATATTCGTTATGTTATTTTATTGCTATTTCTTTCTATATCCGTACGCGGCAATAATTTCAGACATGAAAGCAAGATCTTTCATTTCACCATTTATACAGTTTGAATTAATTCTAATATTCTATGGATATATCCAACGACATATAAGCGGTAAGAGATAAGAAGCGTAATATTATACAATAAATTTCAGACAAAAATAATCTTTTACCATATAAAAATACTTACTTGCATATTCGCGTCTACAAGTTTTCTAATAATCTTTAAAGCACTAACTTGCTTATCTAGCATACATTTCCAACTTTGGACAGAAATAATCTACACCGTTCAATTGTTATACCTACGTCCAAACGTTAAACCGAAGGGCTTACCAAGAACTGAAACGTACCATAAGTGACTCTTGTATACTGAGTAAAACACGAAGTTTTCTCTAGCAATTTGCGTATATCAACAATTGTCCGCTGAATGATGAAACCTATAGTCATGTAAATTCTTATAGACTCACAATTTGCGTCAGGCGTATAGTTTAATGCACTTAGCAATAATGCGATAAGAACCTAAAGGTAGACTGATAACTGGGTATACATCCCAAAATATAAAAAATAATCCCGAATACCTGAGTAATATTGGAATACTAACATATCATCGGTTATTGACATACAGTTACAGTTACAGTTATTACTAAACTCGATGGCAAATGAACAATGGAACCACGATATCGCATACGCGATGACTCCCTTCAAATTAATAACATGGCCTATCGGTGTTTGGCCATTGCAGGTTTATGATGTGTATTCGTTAATACGATGCGTCTTCGGCACCTGTTGCTCGGTACGTAATTTTTGAACTTTATTCTGATAATCGTTAACGCGCTAATCGGTTGTAGACCTACGTATAACAATTTTTATATTGACATCATTCTAAATAAAAAAAATTACAATTCTAATTAGTTCTAAGTAAAACTTTCATATCGCAATATCAATAAGTGTTTAAAATCACGAGTAGTAATTTTATCGCGTATTTTGTAATTCGTGCAAATAAATTATATAAATGACACGTTTACAAAATATGATATGTAAAAGTTTCTTACATGTATCAATTTTTATTAAATTCTATCTTTATATCGTGATACAAGAAAATTTACTACATTTTTTATATTATAATTAAAAGTGCGGTAATTAATTCAGCTTTTACATCCCCCCCCCCACACACACACATTTACTCAATTATAATAACTCCGCTTTAAATTAAAATATCTTCTGTGACGCATAAAACTTGTAAAAAGTGGTACCTGTACAAGTGAAACGCGACAAGTCATTTTGCAACACGATAACGTTCGGCAGCACATCACAAAAGGGACGAAGGATATTATTTGTTGGATTAAGAAGTTCTCCCTCATGTAGTTTATTCGTCGAACTTAGCCCCTTTGAATTACTATCCGATCCAACAACCTGGTTGATACATATACTGTAAAAGCGTGGAAAAGATTCTGGAATGCATGGACGATTTCATTGACTCAAAGCCGTCATCTTTTTTTCGAGAGGATTCGTCAGCTGCCTGATAGATGGAGAAAAGTATTACAAAATGAACAATTTCAAAGATTGATATGTTCATTATTTTTATGAATAACGGCTTAATATCCTCAAAATAAGCACCGAATTAATTGCCACACCTAATATATAATAATAATATTTAATAATATCCCTTTTTTTATTATCTTGTTGTTGCAGTAAAAATAAAATTTACAAACATTGATTATAACACTTACAAACATCTGATTACATGTAAAGGATTAAGAGAGTTATCATATTGTACAAAATTCTAAATTTTTTCATTTGCATTTAAATTATATGTATCTATAAAGATTTATAAAATTGGTATCTTTCTAACGAAATTAAAAAGTTTTTTGATGGTAATATTCTATATGGCAAAAACTATACTATTTACATTATATATTAACAGAGCTTAATGGTGATTTTGCCTTCTATTGAGCTTTATATGGGCTGTACAAACGCGGAACAAAACGTAGACTGCCTCATGCTCATCTGCTGCGGGATGCTTGGTATACTAAAAATAATATTATTCCGCATATATGCAAACAACTTAATTGATAATTATGAGTCTGCTCTGAACGATTATTTGAATATTGAGAATGTAAAACAACGCACCATTATGCGAAGACATGCTTTTATGGGAAGGATCCTCTGCTTTTTTATGATGTCCTTCTCTTACATCAGCTGCGTGATATATGGGTTACTTCCTTTCTTAGGTGATGACGATAGTCTATCGATTAACATAACAAATGAGAATTCTGTACGAGAGTATACTATACCATCAAGATGTGCTTTGGAGTACTTTAATGCTTCGAACAGCATATACAGAATTGTTTGCTTTATTGAAACTATTGCACTAATATTAGCAACTTCTGCCAATATCGGTAATATTTACTCATTATTAATATTTACTCATTATTTAATGCTTCCGTGTATATTGTGTTATATAATATCATTTAGAAAAAATAAGAAATTTGCAGTATAAAGTTGTGGTTAACTTCAATTGTACAACAGTTTTGCATGCAAAGATGTAATAAAATATATCGCAAAGTATGTAATAAAAGTCATATAATATTCATAAAAATTTATGTGTAAAATGGAATTACTTTATAATTATATAAGAACATATATTATGTATACATATAACAACATTATAAATATTATTTTATTGTGTCTTGCTTTTATGCAGGTAATGATGCTATGTTTCTCAACATAACATTGCATATGTGCGGTCAAGTAAAAATTTTAAGAACCAATTTCATGGATATCGATGTTACAAGCTCGAGAGCTTACGATCGTTTCAATATACTAATTCAACGGCATATTTACTTGATACATATAGTCAAACAACTTGCTGAAACTATCAGTTTTATTTTGCTGACACAGTTATTTATTAGCAGTATTCTTTTATGCATAATGGGTAAATATCATATCATATTTTTAATAACTTGAGATATGCAATTGTATTAGTAAACAGACATTAAAAATATTCGTTTGTGCCAGGATTTCAACTCATTCTGTCGTTGAAAGTCAATGATATTGTTATGACAACAAAAAGCTTCTCGGTATTGAGTGCTTTTCTCTCACAATTAACACTATATAGTTTTATCGGAGATTATTTAAAATCTCAAATGGAAGAAATAGGACTTTCTATTTATCGAAGTTCTTGGTATGACTATCCTAGGAAACTAACGAGAAATATGATTTTTGTTTTGATGCGAACAGAATCACCTATAGCGTTACAAGCTGGGAATTTCATCATGATAAACTTGTCAACTTACATGAGTATCTTAAAAACTTCTGCTTCATACTTGTCAGTGCTCCGCGTAATGATTGAAATATGAAATACAACATGTAGAAGTGAGGAACACTCATATATGTTTTTTTACATATGGTTTTTTTACACATTATGAATGTATAATTTAAAATAGCATTGAACAAGTGGATAGAACATGAATAAAAATAAAAATTTATGGAAAATATTATTTTAATACAGTGATTGATTATAATTGCAATACGCAAATGAATTGTTTTACATAATAATAGAGGAGAATCCCCTATTATGAGATATGCTCCTAATATGAGATAATGGAGTTTCTGCTAAACTAGTGAGCACCATCTGTTAGTTCCACCATGAACTTATTACTCTTGGTGTAAAATGTATTTAGTGAAAAATTCATTGTTCGTTATTGCGTTTAGCCTTTGCAAGAAAAGGTTTGTGAAATTGTGAACATGTTAAAGGAACTTGAGGTAAGTCTTTAAACCTTGTTTATTATATAATAAAGAAATGGTTGGCAATAAATTCAGTATGCAGTGATAGAGTAGAATCTTAGTAACAGGAAAATACGCAATTTGTTGAATTGCTTAATTGTAGAAGTTAGATTTCATGATCGCGGAACCGCTAGGCGTGTGGCTCGTATAATGAGATATTCAGGGTACTCTTAATATGAGATAATTATTGCTCGAATATGAAGATTATGTAGTGTAATAAAAAGAAAGAAAATACTACTTAAGGTTAAAGAAAAGTTAATACGAATTTATATTACGAATTTTTGTGTATTTAATTTTTATAGAATCTGACTATGGAGGTTAGAGAAACGAGGAAGCGTCGACAGTGGAATCGTGAAGATTTGGCGAAGGCTGTGGCAGCAGTATTTTTATAAAAATATCTAATAAAGTTTTTTACTTGCAATACTGATGTATTTTGCACTTTTAACACCGATTTCTCGAGATATCTTATATTAGGAGCACACTTTCGCGATCTTGCGTAAAGCTCTTTTTTCAAACTTTTTTAATTTTCAGAAAAAATAATATTTAAATTAGATTTTTCATTTCACCAACCCAAAGCATATTAAATTCTCTTCAAGATAACGTATTACATTTTTAAATTCTGCCTATAGATTTCCTTACATTCGGCAAAATCGATATGGTATCTCATAATCGGGGACTTTCCTCTATAAATATATGCATAATAAAAAATATTGTTACAAAGTTGTTCTAACTACATTGACGGAAAAAGTTAAAAATATTGTTATTAAGTTGCTATACCAAATTGACAGAAAGAGTTTTAAACCTCAAAACTCAACTGTAATGCGAAACTTTTTGCTAGTTTATTTCTTATTAATAATTTTTAAAGAAAAGATGACCTGTTTTTATTATATATCTTTACTCTTTAGTCAAATTACTTTTACAATACCCAAAATATGCTATTTTTATGAAATTATTAAGATGAAATAAAAGTAATATCTCGACTAGTATAGTGGATGAAATGCACAGAGTTTTATATCTGAAGAGAGTCACTGACGGGCGAAAAACTTATTTGCGAGAATTTCTATTCATCAATCATAAAAGTGTAGTTCCGTATACTTTCCAGTAATGTCCTAAGAATATGAAAACGCAAGTTGATAAGTGAGTATACATCTCAAATTGAATAAAATATGTATCAATATAGAGGTATAGTGCATGTAAACGTACGTATATCATCGGTTATTGCGTTAGTATAGTCATTGTCTCGATTCGATGGCACGGTGGAAAGACGGTAAGCGATGGAAAGACGATATCGCGTACGCGATGACTCCTTTTAAATTGATAACGTGGCCTATCGGTGTTTGGCCCTTGCAAGTTTATGACGTCTATTCGTTAATACAATGCGTTTGGGGTACCTTCTGCTCGATACGCACTTTTCAAGTTTCTTTCTTAAGTTCTTTTAGTTTCATCATATTTATTCTTAATGCATATACCCCATCGATTGAGAATATTGTAAGTATAACCATCGCAATTTTGATACCACACCATTTAAAAAAAATCTTCAATATCTCATACAGTGAATTTTCAACTAGTAATATATATATGATATTGTTTTCGTGATTTGTTTGGAAAATGATATAAGATCCTGCATGATTATATATAAAAGATAAATAATATATTTATAAAATAGACAAATTATCAATTTTTAAAAATATAAAATATTTTGTTCTCTTTTTGCGGAAGAGTATATATGATCAACGTAATTTTAATTGTATATTATTTTAATGGCATTTATCTTTTTTTATCTTTCAACGCATAATTAAACTTTTAATCTATTAACTAACTTTAACATATTATATTAATCTAAATTTTATATATTTTTTAAAATTTAAATTTTCAATTTCAACTTTTTCAACTTTTACCACGTTATACGTAATTAAGGCAGGGTTTACTAATTTACATTTTTGGAAACACTATTTTAGAGACTAGATCGCAGTTTTAGAGATTGCCACGGACTGTAAAACATTATTGTTGAAAAATTGTTAAACATGATGAAAATAAAATTAACTTTATTTTAATTAAGTCATGCTCTTTCTAAATACAAAACTCTATACGAAAAATTACCATTTATACATATTAACAGAGCTTACTGGTGATTTTGCCTTGCATTGAACTTTGTATGGGCTGTACTGATACAGATCGAAACATAGATTGCCTCATGTTAATCTGTTGCGGAATACTCGGCATGCAGAAGACGATATGGTTTCGCATTTATGGAAATAATTTAGCTAATAATTATAATTCTGCTATAAAGGATTACGTGACGATTGAGAACGCAAAACAGCGTTCCATCATGCGAAGACATGCTTTTATGGCAAGGTTACTTTGTTGCTTTTTGGTGTCTTTCTCTTATTGCAGTTGTATAATATATGCGTTAATTCCTCTTCTCGGAGATAACAAAAATAATCAGATCAACAAAACGAGCGATGATTCTGTTCTGGAGTATCCAATGCCATCAAGATGTGCCTTGGAATTCTTTGAAGTTCCAACGAGCATGTACAGAATTTTTTGTCTTATCGAAGCTATTGCGTTAGTAATGACGAGTACTTGTAATCACGGTAATACTTAGTACTATCAATAAAATAAAAGATAAAATAATATAATAATATTAATATAAACAATATAATTATATATATATATATAAATACATGTTATTTTCTATAAAGGTAATGATACTATGTTTCTAAATATTACATTGCATATTTGCGGTCAAGTGGAAATCCTAAAAACTCATTTTATCAATCTCAATCTTTCAAATCCTAATTTCAATGATCACCTCAACACACTAATACAGAGACATCATCATCTGATAAAGATGGCCAAAAAGCTTGCCGAAACAATTAGTTCGATTTTGCTGACACAGTTATTTATTAGTAGTGTACTTATATGTATAATGGGTAAATTCATAATTCATAATAGTCATTCATTATAAAATGTAAATGTTTTGTACATTGTAAAGATCTCATATTAAAAGTATAATATTTTTTCAGGATTTCAATTTATTTTAGCACTAAAAGTTCATAACGTGGTCATGATGGAAAAGAGTGTTATAGTACAGAGTACCTTTTTGACACAATTATCGCTATACAGTTTTATTGGAGACTATTTGAAATCTCAAATGGAAGAAGTAGGACCTTCTATCTACCAAAGCTCTTGGTATCGTTTTCCTGCCGAAATGATGAAAAACTTAGTTTTTATTATTATGCGAACAGAAACACCCGTTATGTTTCAAGCTGGTAATTTCATCGTAATAAATTTGTCAACTTATATGGGCATTCTAAAAACGTCTGTCTCATATCTGTCTGTTCTCCGCGTAATGGTAGAAATATGAAATATAAGATGCATATAATCAAAAGTCAGGACTTTATGAACTATAAAACTATATTTTGAAATTGCACTTGTCAAGATAAAAAGATCTGTAACGAGTTTGATAGAAAATATCATTCCAATAAAATTGTTAGTTATAATCTCAACGTGCTGTTGTTTTTTTGTGCTGAATTAATTTTTTATTGTATGATATAAATATATAGATATTGTTTATATATAATATAACATTTTCTTATTACTTTTAATAAATTATTTAAAAACCACTCAATTACATCAAATAACGAAAGCATCTAGCGGATGATGTCAAATTTTAAACAAAATGAACATAGCTTCCATAAGTTGACTACTTTATTATTAGTGCAATAAAATATTTTACCCTTTTTTTCACAACACCCTGTATAAGTAGAGAAGTAAAATTGTAGGGAAATGTTAGTTACTATAAATATAATATTATATATAAAATAAATTTTTGTATTAAAACACAGATAATAAGATTTATTATATTAGAATTATTTATCTATATAATCCTCTGTTGGATTTTTAGTTTAGATGATATAAAATAAAAAGAAATCGCTAAATCAACATATTTTTTAATTTGAATAAACTAAATCCATACTACTTATTCGATATAGTATCAAGAGTATGCAGAAATTAACAGTAAAACAATTGACGCGTATGTACTCTTCAACTTCTTCAAATTCTAAGAGTAGCAGATGCAATAAAACAAGACATTTATTCGATGGATGACAATTTGAAAACAGCAGGGCCATGTAAGTTTCTACACAATAATTTGGAAGAAAACCATAATATAGTCCACTTATTGTTAGATAATGCACTAGAGATAATGCGTTGAAAGCATAAAAACGATAAGCTGATCTGATAAGCAGGTATACATCTCAAAATAAGTAACAAATTATTCTAACCGTGCGTAGTATCGGTATATGGAGCATATCATCAGGTATTGGCATTCAATTACAGTTATAGCTTCGACCTGATGGCGATGGAAGGGCGATGTATCGCGTACTCGATGAACCTCTTCAAATTTTTAACATGGTCACTCGATATCTAGCCATTGCAAGTTTATAACGTGTTTTCGCCGATACGATATACATATCTAGAGCATTTGTTGCAAGGTGCTCATTTTTTAGTTTTATTTTGACGATCCGCGCTATTACAATTAAGAGCGTATATATCTAAATTGATATTATTACATAATGACATCATGCTATTTTAAATAAATCTTTGATATCGTAATATTAATGGATTATCAAATTTTTTAGCAATAGTGTGTGCTTAATGATATGTTTTATAATTCGCGTCGGAGATTACTTAAAGTCTCAGATGGAAAAAGTAGGATTCAGCGATAATCATTGTAATTTTTAAATGCGAAAGTATTTCAATTCAAATTGTATGCAGGTTCAGCTCGGTAAGCAGGGTTCCCTATTGGTGCTACCATTTTTCGGCCACAAGTCATTTACACCAATCACGCGGCATCCCCTGATGCCAGTCTCTTATAGAGGGTCTCTAGTTCTAACACTGGAAATTGCATTCCTTTAGAAAAAATATCAATTTTATATGTGACATCATCTAGTAAAATTCAACAGTCGCAAGATATTATAAATTCTACTTGTAGATTATCACGATTTAGTAATGAAATTGAAGAAAATGACGATTTTAATGAAGAATATATTATCTCACCGTTAATTAATGATCATAATTATATTTCCGATATTAGAGAAATAATAGAGTTTTCTAGTCACATCATTGAATATATCGCTGGCTATATTGTTAGAAAATTAAAAAAAACCTTACTGTGCGAAAATTGTTTGTCTGTATTAATAGCACAAACGAAAAAAGAGAATTTAATAGATACAAAAAGTCGAGGATGGTAAATACAACCTTCGGTAGAAAAGTCGGTAGGAGGCTGAAACACGCTCTTCTGGCATACGACGCAGAAATATTCTTTCTTAGAATATCCTTTTCTTCTTTTTTCTTTGTTTAGTTTTTTTTTATAATATCAATTATTCGGAATTCCCACGACAAGGAAGATAACTGTGGACATCGACAACGCCTGGGGGATAACTTCCCTGAGCCGCTTAACGACAACGCCTGGGAGACAATGTCTCTGAGTCGCGCAGTGACACTCGCTCGTTCGTATTCTACCGTGCTCTAAGGCAGTCGAGAACAGTCTGACAAAATCTGAAATACGACTCGATCGTATCGGCAGTTGATAGCTTTCAATCGTACTTTCAAACAGTATCGCACAATAATAAAGAAAATTTATCAGGAAGGAAACCAGGAAGCAGGATCCTTTTCTGAGATCGAATCATCTTAGTACAGACAGTACGGAAATTCAATCTTCTTGAACGACACTACACTGCACGTATGCGCTCGTGATTCGTGTCGAGAGCGTTAATACACCGCGGTGCTCACTGCGTCGCATCGCACAGCGTAATGATGCAAGAAAAATTATACTTTAGTAAAATACTTTATTTCGAGATCTTAACGGTACAGAGCTTGCAAGAAAATTGACCGGGACTCGTGGATGTTCCGTTTATATCCTAAATCAAAACTGTGGTTGCTTGAATACTATTAATATATACTTATTTTAGTGACACACTTTGTATATTAGAACACTGTACATACGAGAAACAAAATGTACAGTATAAATGCAAAATTATAGAAAAAGCAATCGTAAGATGAGATATAGCATACATAATATAATAATAATAACATTATTAATACTAGTGAAACTAACTAGAAGTATTATTAAAATATAAATTTAAAGTACAAAATTAAACACATTGAATAATAATAAATAAATAAACTTAAACTTAAAATAAAATAAACTTAATAATAAATAAATTTGTTAAACACTACTTAATTAGGTAGGCCTAATAAGGAAATATGCGTCAAAATATTTATAACAATTGCATAACCACATGGCTGTTTCTCTCATTGACACATTTAAACAAGTAGATCTATAAACGTAATAAGCCTGGATTTTTGGTACTCGACTTGACGCAAGCGTCTTTTAAAAACATTATTACATATGATTGTTTCCTTGTATTTACAACCCATAAGATTGCTCATCTAAAACAGATTGTCACATCATGTAAATAAAATTTATAAATATATAGCAATCATCATATCAATAGTGCCAGCAAATTTACACATAAGAATTCCGTCATAAAAATTACCGGTTGAATTTCCTCTTTAGAATATAAGTGATTTATAATAATAACTAATAATTTTTTTTATCAGAAGGTGAAGCCCTGCAAAAAAACGAATTAATAAAGTTGTAATTAAACTAAACTACTAAAGGAACCTGCTATAATTTTGGAAGAGCAATATAAAAAAACAATTTTATTACTTGTACGTCAGCAGAAGTCCTACGATGTGATTTGTATGTTTCACTGCATGATCAACAAAGATGGCATAAGAGAAAAGAGTGGGATATCTGTTTTTCTCGATAACAGATGAACCATAGAACATGGTACTAGCAAAAAGGGGTTTTTCGGCGCATGAAATATAATTAAAAACTTTAGAATTATTTAAGTGTAATTCTTTCAATTTCTGCAGAACACTCTTATCCGCTTTCATCGCACCTTTACAGTACGTCCATTCTCTCCATTCCAGCGAAAGTCTATAACATGGAAAAACTAAATAAAATTCAATAACAGAGTTCTCATTATCATTAAATGGTACAATCAATTATTAACAGATTTCGCAAAATTGAAAAATCTCTCGACAAACTGCTGAGGAAGAAAGGATAATATAACTGCATATAGTAATGCCTATAAGATAGTAATGCGTATATTTAATTAAAAAAAATCATTTTGACTCAATAAAGTACTAAACAATATAATGTGTTTTAAAGCAAATTGGGAGCGAAAACCAATGAGTATATTTACGTATCCCATTTAGTTTATCTTGATAATTAGTTATATTGTACTATTTTTAAATTTTATATACTAATATGTAATAATATATAATAATAGAAATAAAATTTAATGTAACTGCCATTAATAATAATCTGTAGAAAAGTTTGCACAAGCTTACTACATACGCGATTTAACAAACAATTAAGTGCTTTTCTCGAAAAGCAAAAATTCTGCATTTTCGACTATTTATTTTTTCGAACTTCATGTATTGTACAAAACAAATATCACCACAGAAAGAATGTAATTGCAGAAATTACTTGTGATTTGTTGGATCTTCTAGGTGTTTCTTCAACCTATCACTAGCAATCTGCTGACACTCTCTATCACCAAAAATACATGTCCATTTTACAGCTTCTTGGCGCAACCATTTAGTGAGATCATCTTCATCCAACTTTTCGTCGTATGATAATGCATAGAGCAAACTTTTCAAGATATAGCGCATATCATCCTATAAAAGTTGTTAAAAATGATGTGACTATTATATAAATGTTTTGTTGTTTATAAAAGTAAATATGAAAATGTGGAAAGTTATTAATCCTTTCTTATTTCAATAAAGAATATATATCTTCAAAATATTTGAATTTGTTCATGTCAAATTTAAATACTATAATAATATTTTATACACTTCACGTATATATAACATGCTTCTTAATACCATTTTCTAAATTTCTGACTATCTAACCTTTAGAAATGCGCTCTCTTCAAATGGTAAGAAATACAATAGGTCTATAAAAATTTGGAACATAGGATACCATGCTACGTAATCTCTGTCTCGGCCTAAATACTTTGCGAGATTCACAAACTGGCTGTATAGAACTTTTCCTTTCATCAAGAAATAATATGTATCATCAATGAGTTGAGCGCGGTTAAGAACATGAATCTTCTCATAGTTTTCATTCCACAGATAGTTTGTAATGAACCTTAAGCTATCTTTATCGTATTTTACACGATAGTATCCTATTGCATAATAAGTAATATTAAATGATACCGTAAATGTGATTCATAGTTAAAAAATAACTATGCATGTTGTAATGTACATCATTCGTGTTTCTTCAGCTTGAAAATAAGCATTAAATATATTGAAAAAATTTAAAATATAATGTAGAAAAAGAAAATATGCTTTTGTATCTACATTTTGCATAATGGATAATAGATATTCTCCAGATTTCGACTTTTCTGTTAAAATTATTTCATTGAGAAAATGTTGTATAGTATCCCAATACTTTAGAAGTCTTGAAATGCAAGAATGACGAGAAAGCCATCTCGTCCCAGCTAATTTTAACATTTTATGGCTTGATTGTTGGAAAGATTCTGTAAAGTCTTGAAAAACTGCGGAACGTTTTGGTGTTTTGTTAATAAATACACCAATTTTTTTAAAAAGTCATCGCAAAATGCGGGTATTTTTGCGCATGCCGCATGTGAAATTAATGCAACAGCATGGCAGGGACATGCAAAGGTTTGCACATATTTACATTTTGCTTCTAATTTTTTTTAAAGAAATATGCTTCCCGACCATGACTGCTGCATTATCGCAAGACAAAGCAACAATATTTACGAACAGAATACTAAATTTCTCCATTTCAATTGCAAATGCAGAAAATAATTTTTTTGCGCTACAATCTGTTGCATTGAGGTCTATTAATTTAACTAGTTGTAAATTGATCCGAAAAGATCTAATGACATATGTAATTTTATAGGATTATACATAATAATATCCGCCGTTTGGCGTGATATCATCTTATTTTTATATAATCATATTTGGCTGATTATATATAATCTATACATATTGATTACATATAACCGCGATTTCGGCTGTATCGCTCGCGAGTCTCGTGACGTCACACGGTTCGGTAGGATTAGACGGAGACAGCAAATGTTGTCTCTCGTCTACTACTCGAAGGCAGCCGAAGCGCTGAGCGCACACGTACGTACGTTCTCGCTTGTGTGCGTCATCCCCACTACTTCGGTGCTGCTGGGGGCTCCGTGGCCGAATTGGCTTCACTGGTCCCACGAAAACTATACCGTTATTGTATTTATTACGTCGCATACTACGTTATCTTAATACTGTATTACAAAATGTTACTCACTACAAAATCAAAAAGTTCTGAATAATCTCTTGAAACATGTTGCCCATAATATGTCGTACCATGCGCAATATGACAGGTGCTGTAAGTGTGTATATATAAAAGACAAATAGATATTTGTAAAATATGAATCTATATATGTCCAAACATGTATAATATTCCTGAGAAATACATTTACAATATATTGTCATATATATTGTTTTATATATTAATTCCTCTTATAGATGAATTAATCTTTAAGAAATATATAAATAATATGCATCTTTTATGTAGGGGACAGTGGGTGAATTACGGACACTTAAAATTAAATTGAAATAAAAAAAAATTAAGAAAGCTAAACAGTCTTTATTTCTTGAAAATCACACTTTAGGTATTAGACTTTAAGAAAAATATAACAAACTTTAAATATTTTCACAGGAAAATAACATTTTATCGAAAAAAGGAAACCCTTGCTGTCCGTATTTACCCAAAGCCTTTGGGGTATTAACGGACAGATGTTTGGGTAAATACGGACAGTACGGGGTAATTACGAAACAAGTTATTTATCGTTACAAAAATCACAAATGTATCTGTTTGAGGAACTGCCACCAGTGCAGTTCTCATGTGCCCATTTTAGGCATATCATACACATTATCCAGTCTTCCGTAAGAGGAGTTTCATCATACTTTTCATTGCAAAATATGCAGAAATATTCGTCTTCATCCCCTTCGAATCCTTTTAAATTTCTTCTTCCTTTTGGTTTATTAATCTTTTGTTTCTTATTTGAAGGTATGTTTCCTTTTCCTTTGCATTTTCTCTTCTTCTGGAGTGTCTCCTTTTCTTTGAATTTATCTGCTTCTTTTCTTGATAATTGTTTTTGTTTCTTTTCTTCTAATTTCTCTTTAATAGGTGTGCTAGTCAAGATTTCTGAATGTTTCTTTCTTTTAGTTGTAGTTTTAGCTTGTATTACAGGAACACCCACTGCATTTCGTAAACTTATAACAGACCTATTTTGATCGTCCTATGTTGAAGTAGATCCTATGTTACAATTATCAGGTGCTGCAATGTTGGACTGAACGCTTGTATTTCTTGGAGTGAAAGTTTCTGCTTGATTCAAATCTCTCGGTGGTTCTTCGATTGTAGGCTGGTTAGGTTCAATATACAGTTCGTCGAATTTGCCAGAGTTAAATGGATATATTCCTGCAGCTTTGAAACCATTAGCAGCTTTTTCAATATTAGCAGTCCTGTTAAATGCTTTCGTAAAAAGGCCAACTATTTCGAACGCTGTTATTGCCTGACCTGGATGATTCATCATATAGGACTCGCACTCTTTGTTATAAGCATTCTTTAAAGGGCTATAGAAAGTCAAGTCTAGAGGCTGCATTCGATGTGACGTATGAGGCGGCAAAGTGAGAAGATGGATGTCATTCTTTCGGCAATAATTATATGCCTCCAGACTTATATGGCTTTCGTGATTGTCTAAAATAAGCAATACAGGAGAATCATTCGATGGCTTGACGAAATTTTTAAAGTGGTACAACCAATCAACAAAAAGTGCTTCAGTGATTCATCCGGAATCTGAGACAGAAGCTATCATGTCACTATTAGCACCATTCATGAGATGTTGATTCATTCTTTTTCGTTTGAAAATAAAGAATGATGGTACGTAAACTCCTAAAGCACTAACTGCATTGATCACTGTAGTTGTAGAACCTCTTTCAGCGCTTATACATTTTCCAACTTGCTTCTGTCCTTTCGGAGCAAGGATTTTAGAATTTCTTTGTACATTGGATATGCCTGTTTCATCCACATTATAGATAGAACTGGGCCCGAAATTGTATTTCAACATAAGTTCTCGGAGATTAGAGAAAAATTTTTCTGTTTCTTCTTTATTGAAAGCTGTAACCCGATTTAATGAAGTAGCTTCTGGACGTCTCAAAGATATATTAGGATGCCTCTTCATAAAATTGTAGTACCAATCCATTCTTGCCATTTTGTTATCTGTGTTAAAGTTATTCTTGATATGATTAACAGCAGCAAAATCATAAGCAATTTTTCTTATATGAGGAATAGTCAGTCCGTAAAACACGCGGGAACATTCTAGTATATAGTTTTCTAATTCCTCCTCTTGGCTTATATTAAACACAGGTTTAGCTCCTTGTTTTGGCTCCGTAATAGTTTCTTTTTTGAATTGGTCAAATAAAGTACTACGTGGTATTTTAAATTTTGTTCCTGCCTGTCGAAATGACAGCTTCTTCTTCTTTATAAGTCTAACAGCCTCGACGACTTGTTCGGTGGTATAAGTTCTTTCTCTTTTCTTAATATATTTTCGAGGCATCTGCGAAAAATTTTATTATGCACACACCGTTTATTCAACTAGCGACAGGGGTAAAACCGGACGTCCGTTAATACCCCAAAGGAACTGTCCGGAATTATCCCAACATGACTTATGCTAAAAAAGAATGGATAAAGCAAATATAACCCCAAAATTATTAAAATTATTTACATGACATTATTCTTAAATGGCTAGTGATTACGTAAAATTAATAAGATTTCAATATTACTATTCAAGTTAGCTAAAGCACAGAAAACCGATTAATGCAATTTTACAACAAAATGGTTGAAAAAACATTTTGTGCATTACCGTGTAAAGTGTGCGCGATCTCTCGCTACAGGCACGTGTCGACAACTGTGTACATCGAGTACAATCGCGCGACATGATAACGAGCAGGAAGGGGAACGGAGGAATAGGTTTTTATAGTGTGTCCGTAATTACCCGCTGTCCGTAATCCCCCCACTGTCCCCTATATTGTATTTTGCACATTCCGTTCGATTTGTGCTCATATTATGCAAAACAGTTACAGAAGATATATAAATACGATATGTAGTAAACTGTGGTTACAAATAACTTATCGCTTTCTTTATGTTAATTGGAATTAAATAATTACAGATTATTATTTTCTTATTCTTATTCTGTCTTACCTTTGACATAAATTGGAAAAGAGAAAAGTGATTTAATCTCGGATGATGTCTAAACTTCATATGAAACAGGCTTCATGAAATTTGTATCGAGGCGAAAACAGTCTTGCTGAACTTGAACCACGAACAAATCCAGAACTCGCCATTCCGAAAAAATCTATAAAAGAAACACTTTATTTGATTGAATAAATATTGAACCGAAACAATATTTGTATTAAAAGTAAAAAAATCATCTCGTCTTAAGAATAACTTCTTCTGTTATTTCATAATATAGAATAATAGTATATTATTGAAGCTTGCGTTAATAACAGAAAAAAACCTCATCTAGTATTTCCATATGAATAAGAGTGGCAAGCCCTTCATTCAACCATAAGTGAGACCACCACGATGGTGAGATTCCAATATTTATCATCTGATATATCATTGCACGCGCTACTATGCGAGCTATTTCTCTTTTCTGAACACTAGTACCTGTTTCTTTATTATAAGAAAGAAGTGATTCTCTAAAATATAATATTTAATATATTACTATACATTTTATAGAATATATTACTATATACATGTGTATATATCATATAAACATGTTAGAATTTGGTAATGTTATGTATAAAGTCAAATGATATTTAAATATGAAAGTTTATCAGCAATAAGAAATGAAAATGTCCACGTTTCTTTATTTTGAACTTCATGTTGCTAATATAGTAAAATGTTCATTTATACATTTTTTTCTGATTCAATAGAAATGCTATTAAATTTTACATTATTAAAATATAAAATTAATGAAATTCTTATCATTGTCCAGATACTTATAAATGATGAGCTTCTGTTTCCCGATGACATCAAATGGGATAGCCATAGGAAATGCATATTGATTTATAAACACTCTTTTAGGAATTTTCCTGTACCACGTAGAGTTTTGAAGCTTAAGAGTCACGTTTCCTGCAAATTCCATATATTTTCCCACGCTAGGTCTACTCGCTATCAGACTAAATATACTTATTGGTTCGTCGGTATAGGATATACTGTATGGCATATGCCGATAAGTGAGAGATAGAAGCTTTAAATCAGTTAGCACAAACATCATTTGGTAAGTAGATATTGCATTTGTAGTGACAACAGTTGTCCGGATCCACTCTTGTTTATAATCATTGTGTGTATATGTTTCCTTTATACACACATCTGGACAGATCATATATCCGTGTGAATGAGTAAATATAATTCGAAATGTTGTTTTAAATTCCGGCTCGTCCCAACATGGAAACAATTGTCGAGTTTCAATAGATTGAATATTTGTTGCCAATAATGTGTTCCTATTTTAAGGACATTCCTAATATAATTTACATTATCTAAATAATATTTTAAATAAACTTATCAAGTGGAGGCAAGCGTAATGCTTTATTTAAAGCACAACGGTTAGCATGTTTTAGTGTTACGTGTTATCATAGATAAATAATTTTGAGGGACCTTGTCTAATGTTTTACATATTAATGTTAATTCAAACAGTAGATAGTCTCTCAAAATTATTTATTACTCTATAACACGTAATAATTATTATTGTATATTAATGTGTATTTTACATTAATGTATATTAAGGTATTATATTTTAATACGATAAGTATTTATAATATTAACTCACTGTCGTCTTGCTTCAGGTGGGAATACAATTTTAATAAAATAACCTTCTTCTATGCCTTTACTAATATTTGTCTCGTATGAGATGGACAAGGAGTAATGTCCAGGAGATAGCTGCTGATTGAAATAGAGGTTTAGAATGTTCTCCTCCCCGTATCCGATAGTCCCTGGAATATATTCGTCAGCTGTAAGTTCATCTACGCTATTATTCTTCATACTCAATTTTATCATATCATATTTTATTAGCTTTTCGGTTCTTTCCGGTACGGGACTATGTAACCTAATATTTGATGTTGGTTCGAAAATTTCAATATCAATTTCGCATTTGCCACGTAAAGAATACAGCAATTTAGAAAATTCTATGTTGATAGTATAGTGCCGCGGCTGTACATCTTTTGGTAAACGATAACCAAGTTTTTCATGTGGTTTAATTTTGGTAGACCGATCTTTCGCTTGCATACATGTTATCACAGTAGTGAACATTATACTACTTAGAAATAGTTGAAGGAATGAGATGCGAAATTTTCTTCCAAATATCTGTAACAACATTTCGTCATCCGAAAAAATTAAATGATTATAACATATCGTGTACATCCATAAAAAAACGTCCTTTTCTTTCCTCAATTTTTCTTTTTCAGTAATAAATCGTATTATTAATAATGTTAAAATTATTTCACAAGATCTTCAAAAGTTTATTCCTTTTGTATGTCACATCTGATAGCGAGACAAATTTAAGCACAATGTATAATAACACTTTACGACAAAGAACTAAATTACCATTTATTTTTCATATCAAAACATTGTGCTCTTCTACGTCTTTCCGGTATCTCTAACGTACATTATTTGCTCGTTATCACTATATCTTGTTTTATCTTTGAAAATGAATAAATGAGAATAAATATATATTAATTATTTCTGATGACTTACCAACATTGTGAAGTGTAACGATTTTAATGTATAAAGTATAAAGTAATCCGTACAATTACTTGTTATTGTCGTTAACAGCTCTCTATGTTGAAAACGTATCAATACACTGTCATCGTGGTTAGATCTTATCACGACCAAGGTATACGAATATATGAAATGACACAAGAAGTAGAAAGAATATATAAACATGTTTACGGTTCACTCATATAAGAATTCTGTCAGCCATTGTATGCGTAGAGAATGTAAATAGATTTGAAAATACAATTGAAAAGTTCGCAATAACTTCTAAGTTATAACGGATTAGAATTTAATCATTAGATTATTATCGAGCGATACGTTAGGTACATCAAAAAGTTAAATAAATCTGAAACATAATGTTTCTTCCTTTCTCCATAAGATGATTACCACATTCGTGTAGCGATTTATTGGACATTGTACAATATAGTGATTACAATATATTGCATACTTTCCAAATCTTCTTCATGGATTACTTTATCAAAGAACCCATCTTTATGTAGACTTGATGTGCAAACATTTATAATACGCTACATAAATAACCATTTTCTTACATTGGTCCATTTAATTATTCGTATTATCTTTATATTATTATCTATTATATTCTATTATATTTTGGCGAAATTATAAGCGCTTTCTCCGAACTGTTTGTCTAGCTCCATTAAGCCCGTGTCACACTACGCATTACGAACGCGGATCGGATTGAGATTGCGGATCGCAGATCGAAATTCAGCCAATCAAAACGAAGCTGCCTCGCCTTGATTGGCTGAATTGCGATCCGCAATCTCAATCCGATCCGCGTCCGCAATGCGTAGTGTGACACGGGCTTTAAAGTTATAAATCGTTAATTTATTTTAATAAATTTTTAAATCATTAATTTGATAATCGTTACAGTAAACAGATTAATTGTTCAACGGATGTCGATCTTCTATGGTTTCGTGACGTCGCAAACATCGTCGGCTCTGTCATGCATTGCAAATTCTAAAATTCGGTCAATTATTGCGACTTTAAAGTATTTTGTCGTGTGCAAACTTTCCGATCATTATCGTTCGCAGTACGGCCTGTCTGCTAAATTTTCAATAAATCTATTGTTATATCAAGCATATAATTTTATTGTTTTTTTTTAAAGCATAAAAGAATATTTTGTAATAAGATTTTTAAAATCACACGACGTAAAATTTATTTAGGAGATGTTATACTTAATAAATTTATTTAAGTTATGTCTTGCATTTTTCTAAGTCAAAAAAAAAAACAGTGTTTTTAGTATAAAGATTTGTCTATGATTTGTTACCTTTTATCCATTTGAGCAAATGTTTCACTTTTCGGTAAATAAATTTTTTCTACAATTCTCGGATGCCAATCTTCATAAAAAGACGAACATAGCGAATATAGCGTAAAAACTTTCTTGTGGAAAAAGGTCTCACAACTTTATGGATAGGAGTTTTAATGAGGTGGGGAGATGTTATATGGGAGACTAACATGTGCTTTATCATCAAGCTATTGAACCGATGACAGACCTTAGAACTAAAATTTGTCACGAATTAGCATGAGTCATGAAGATCGCAATTGCACAAATAGTTGATAAAGGCTGAGGAAAACACTAGGGTGCATAGCGAAATAAACTGCAATCAATAATGCACGTAAATAAGGCGCATTGGCTCCTGCCTACACTCGATCACCCTATAACCCTTAATGCAACATGCAAAGATGGACTCATGCAAAACATGGAATAAAGAAATGACTCGTGAATTTTTTCCATATAAGCGAATAATGTGGCCTGTCGGTTCATGGCCAGTGGATTCTAGTAAAAACTTCGCGAAACTTCGCGCATTGTTTGTTACAGTCACACTGGTAAAACATCGAAATATTGCCTATAGTTCAGTAACATGTAATATATACTAACATGTGAAGTAAGATATCTCAATGCAATTTGTTGGTATCAAAGTTATTACATATATCGCAGTTATCGCGGGTTATCGTTAAAAAAAGTTTTTTTATTTAAAATGCGTAATAACAAATAAACATGCAAATATAAAGTGTTATGTAGAAATTAATATATAACATATTACATGATGCTTGCCAGTTTAGCATTTAGCATATTTTAAATGTCAACTATAAGGATAATATAATCAGAGTTGGGAAGTAACGCGTTACTTGTAACGTCGTTACAGTTACCGTTACTATTTTTCGGTAACGATCGTTACTTTTTGCTGTCTGTAACGATAACGATAACGTAGTTACATTTTTACAGTAACGGTAACGAATTTAACCGTTACTTTTATCGTTATTTTAATTTTTATCTCTACTCAATAAATCAGCAGAATGAACGCACAGATTCCACTCAGGCAACAGCTCTTTACTTTCAGTTCTTTTCATTAGTTACTAATTAAGTTCTTTTTATTACTTATTAATTTTAGTGTTATCATTTTAAGTAAAACAATGTGCAATTATAAGTGCAAGAGTTTCGCAAAACCAATTTATTATTATTAAAATAATATATATACATATATGTATATATGAATAAAATGTTAACATATATACACAGGCGAAACATTTGTGTTAAATTTAACAGATATCACATGTCCCAAACGGTCCACATACATTTTTGTGTTAATTTAACATAATAAGGATATGTTAAATGGTGACACTAATATTATGTTAATATTTTAACCCAAAATGAATGCAAACTGCGAAGTAATTTGAAATAAATTTTGTGTAAAATCAACATATTTTTAATGATAAAATTAACTCGAAAAAAAAGTTATTTTTACATACATCTTTACTCTCAACATAGTTTTCTGTAAATTTTAACAGATAAAACTTGTCACTAATAATACGAAACATATCTATTGTGTAAAATAAAAACTAGGTGCACAATGTGTAATTTTTACACTTTTTTTAGTTGTTTTAAAAATTTAACACTTGACTTGAATTAACACAACAGCAACATGTTAACTTAACACATGAATGTGTTAAATATTTAACACAACAATGTTAACCGGCATATTTTTTAACAAGAAAACACAAATTTTCCAACTGTGTAAAAATAAAAATAATTACATTTTTTAATCAAGTACATATTTTATTTAAATATTTTATAAAAAAGTAACGAATCGTTATTTTTTTAAGTAACGGTAACGGTAACGAGTTACTTTTTAAAATTGGTAACGAGTAACGATAACGCGTTACTTTTTACGAAAAATAACGGTAACGCGTTACTTTTTTTAAGTAACGTTCCCAACACTGAATATAATTAATATATCTTTTGCAACCGTCATTCACTCGTACATATACATATAATTACAATTTTCTTTCCAAGAAAACACACAAGTCTTAAATATATATTTTATCTTTGTTTTATCTCGACAGGCACTCATGGTAGCGTATTTAAGCATGGAAATTGGTTACCACGACGGTGCTAATTTGAATCTAATCATTGACCATTTCACATTGATAACAATTGGCACTCTGACCATTATAAAAATATCAATAATACGTTTGCATCGTGATGATTTATCGAAGTACATGTGTAACGCAGCCAGTGACTGGATATACGTTGCACAGCGAGATCATCGAGAAGTCATGCTTCGTTACGCTAATCTGGGGAGATTTGTCTTTTTCTCTCAGATGTGTTCTTCATATATTGTTATTATTCCATTAATAGCTGAATCACTTTTATCATTTGTGACAATGTCTTCTTTGCAGAATATTACATTGAGCATGTCCGTGGAGGAGATGCGAGTCATAAAATTGCCTCACGATATGATCTGTCCGTTTAATGCACAGGTCGCGTGCTTCGGCATATGCATCGTTCAAGCTGTTCAACTGATCAGTCTAGCCACAGGGAACTGTGGAAGTGATGTGTTTCTATTCGGCATTTGCATGCACCTTTGTGGTCAACTGGAAATACTTGGTCTACAACTATCACGGTTCCACGAAGGAAAGGGAAACGATTCTTGGGGCAAGACTAAACTAGTCGCATTGATCGAAAGGCACTGTTTGCTTTTGAATTTAGCTAAGGACATTGTGGACACACTTGATATCATCTTGAGTGCTCAACTAATCTTCCAAGCTTCGCTCATATGTATAATAGGTGAAAATTAAAATACTGATAATTTAAAAAAGAATAAAAGTAATAAATTTCATTAATAAATTAATATTGATGAAATTAATATTGATTTAATCGTTATACAAGAAATAAATTGTTGACTATTAAATATGCTTTTTAGGATTGCAGTTTATTGTGTCATTGGCAATCTCTGATTTTTTCCTCGTTGTAAGAAGTATACTCTCTTTCGGTATATTAATGATTCAGTTATTTTTATACACTTATGTAGGAGAAATATTATCATTAAGAACACAAGCAATTTCTACCGCGATTTATTTGAGTAAATGGTATGATTTACCTATAAATATTACTCGAGATATATGTTTTATAATGTTTCGTGCTACTTATCCCGTTTACATAAGAGTAGGTAAATTTTATAATATGGATCTTAATACTTTCAAAACTATTCTGAAAGCTTCGGCTTCTTACTTTTCTGTATTACGAATTATGTTTACACAATATTAATATAAAACATTATTTGTTAGAAAGACATAAACATATTTAAAATATGAAATATGTACATAAATATATTTGATAAAATAGGAGATATATATTTAAGTTTGGCTTTTTATTTTTCTGGAAAATTTATAAAATAAAAAAAGAAGATGGTCACTTACGTCATACATATAAGTTTTGAACAGATAAAATACGTAATATTCATATCAGAAATTTAGTATCTAACTAAACATTCAAAGTACAACGTCGCGAAACATGTAGGTAAATATTTTCTCGAACAGTTCGTATATAGTAGAAAGATATAGTCTTTTTGACGTACAATTTGAAAGACACTTTTGTATACATTCAAACTGAATAAAAAATGAGTCGGAATGCCTGGGTTATGCCGATACAGGGAACATGTAATGCTTATTGGCATCAGTTCGGTTATTACTTCAATTCGATGGCAGGTGAACGATGGAAGAGCGATATCACATACGCGATGACTCCCTTTAAATTCTTGACATGGCCTATCGGCATTTGGCTACTACAAGTTTATAACGTGTATTCGCTGATACGATGGATCTACGGCACTTGTTCCGCGGTATGCATCTTTTGAGCTTTATTTCGGTAGTTCTTAAGGCGTTATTGACTGAAGATGTAGGTATATAAATTCTATACAACATCATGTTGTTTTAAACAAACCTTCCGTATCCGATTATTAATGAATTATTAAATTTCTAAGCCATAGCTTGGAATGCTGTAAAATTTGGTTTTCTAATTTGCGAAGATAAAGAATAAACTTTAAATCTTGATGAAAAAAACTTTTAGTTCTCTAATAATACATTAAAAAATACTGAATGGTCAATTATATAGGAATACAAAATATTTTACATTTTTATATTTTATTTTTAATGATATTACTTAAATACTAAAATAATGAATATGTACACATTAATAGATTATTAAGATTAAATTAAATTTTATAGATCAAGCGACGCGGTAGCGTCGCGACGCCAAGTACTAAAAAAATAAATAGCCGCATGAGAAATTGCCGCTTGACACGGCACTGGCGCGGCATCGTCGAGGCGCTACCAAGTAGCCTTATCTCGAGTTTCGCCTTGTCAGATTTTCCGATGAAATATTCTCGGAAACAAAGATCGTAATAGAAAATCTAATGATACTTTTATTATATAATGTTGATACGCACTTTCGATTGCGAGTAACCCGAATAAAATTGGTGCAGTCAATCCCGAGATCTCGAGTCGAGTTCATGTAAAATGACACTTTTGATTTCCAGTGTTCATATTCAGTCTCACATACACACGACACATTCAAAGCGAGTTTGTCCGCCAAGACGCGTTTTCATGTATTCAAAGCGAGTTTGTCCACCAAGGCGCGTTTTTATGTAACTGAAGTACAGTGACTCGTTTAGTAATAGTATGCGTATCGCCCTAATTTATTCGTTGGTAAAGATCAACGCGCGCGGTTCATCGAAATAATCAAATTTAATAACAACAATTTTAATTAACTAATTAGTTTTCTCTTAAATTAATATAACCTAATTAAGATATCGCGAATCCGCTTGCGCTGTCTTTTTCAGAATTTCTAATTGTTTCGTTTGTAGTTGAATTTTCAAAAATTATTAACATTAATTTAAATAAAAAATAGCTAACTTTGCCATTTGTTAAGATATCGCGAATCCGCTTGCGCTGTCTTTTTCAGAATCGTTTCTAGATGTTTCGTTTGTAGTTGAACTGTAAAAAGTTATTAACATTTGTTTAAATAAAAAATAGCTAACTTTGCCATTTGTTAAGATATCGCGAATCCGCTTGCGCTGTCTTTTTCAGAATCGTTTCTAGATGTTTCGTTTGTAGTTGAACTGTAAAAAGTTATTAACATTTGTTTAAATAAAAAATAGCTAACTTTGCCATTTGTTAAGATATCGCGAATCCGCTTGCGCTGTCTTTTTCAGAATCGTTTCTAGTTGTTTGGTTTATAGTTGAACTTTCAAAAGTTATTAACATTTGTCTAAATAAAAAATTGCTAACTTTTGTTGAGATATCTCGGTCCAACTACAAACGAAACGAAACAACTGCAAACGATTCTAAAGAAGACTGCGCAAGCGGATTCGAGATATCTCAAAATTTAAAAAGTTACAAAAAGCAATGAGATCCCACTAAAAGAATCTCACAAAGGGAAAAATGTACGCCAAGTACATAAAAAATCCCACCTTGTACACAACAAAAAGTTTAAAAAACTATTTAGAAAAATCAAAACTAAATATGAAATCAATAGTTAACTAGCCAAGTACCTAGTAGTACTTAGAAGTACCTAGATGTACCTAGAAGTACTTATTTTATCTAAATATTTTAAAGTTAACAGTGCTATTTTTTATCATGGTGAAAATGTTAATAATGGACATTACACGAACATGTTGCGAGCTAAGGATACAAAATGGATTTCCGTAAATGATTTAAAAGTTGAGACATTGACATTTGTCATTGGCCTCGAAATGCTAAGGGTGCATACATATTTTTTTTAGAAAAATAATAATCTATTAATAACAGTCAATCTGTTAATAATTAATAATAAAAATAATAATCTCTAAATAATAATTTATTTTTTGAATATTGAAATTCTATGCTATCGAAATTTTAAAAATGTACAAAAAGGAGTGAGATCCCTACAAAACCCTTTTTAAAAAAAGAAAAAGTATTTACGCCAAGTACATAAAACGTGTCGGACTTTGCAAAAACAGTGTAATTCAAAAAATCTTTCTAAAAAAAGAGTATTATACAAATTTATTTATTCATTCAAAAATATACATGAAATCAATACAAGTAGCCAAGTTATCGTTGTTATTATTCGAAAGTGCACTGTTCACAAATGGATATGAAATCACTGCACTTTATCTAGTATTTCTTTAAAAATGGATTTTGTCAATGCAATATCCAATAATTATATACAACAACAGATTTATGCAAAATTAATCCAACAATTATATGAAACAAAAGTTTTATATCATAGTGAAGTAAAAAACTTGGCGTGCCCGGGTTGTATTACGATGCAATGCTCACCAATGTTTTACAGTATACAAATTATTTGCGTGAAGTAATGAAACGATTTACATACAATATTTGTAGAAATATAAATATATAAAAGCAACAATTAAAGAAGAAAGAGATGTTTTATATTTCCAAGGCAATTTTGAAATTATAAATATATTTACAAGAATTCAATTAATGCAATCCGGGCACGCCAAATTTTTTACTTCACTATGATATAAAACTTTTGTTTTATATAATTGTTGGATTAATTTTGCATAAATCTGTTGTATATAATTATTGGATATTGCATTGACAAAATCCATTTTTAAAGAAATACTAGATAAAGTCCATTGATTTCATATCCATTTGTGAACAGTGCACTTTCGAATAATAACAACGATAACTTGGCTACTTGTATTGATTTCATGTATATTTTTGAATGAATAAATAAATTTGTATAATACTCTTTTTTAGAAAGAGTTTTTGAATTACACTGTTTTTGCAAAGTCCGACACGTTTTATGTACTTGGCGTAAATACTTTTTCTTTTTTTAAAAAGGGTTTTGTAGGGATTAAATTAAATCTATAAAAATGTAAAATATTTTTTCTTCCTGTTACATAAATTGATCAATTTCAGCATTTTTTTATGTAATAATGGAGAACTAAAAGTTTTTTTTATACATCAAGATTTAAAGTTTATTATTTCCATTTAAATGTAACATTTATTTAGAAACGTTCATGAAACAGAAATTTTTCTGGTATAAATGGGATGTTTTTTGACAAAAGAGATTCGATGAAAAAAAATAAATTATTTACGTATATCAACAGAGTCTATTGCTGATCTATTGCCTATTATCGAGTTTTATATGGGCTGCATTGACACAGGAATGAACATAGACTGCCTTATGTTAATCTGTTGTGCATCGCTTGGTATGCTGAAAACGATATCGTTTCGCATTTATGCAAACAATTTAACTGATAATTATGGCTCCGCTTTAAAGGATTATTTGACAATCGAAAATGGGAATCAACGCGCCATCATGCGAAGACATGCTTTTATGGAGAGATTTCTCTGTTATTTCTTAATGTCTTTCAATTACATTAGTTGTGTGATACTTGCAGTACTTTCTCTTGTGGATAATGGCGAAAATAAACAGATTAATGCAACGAACGAGAATTTGCGAGAATATCTAATACCATCAAGATGCGCCATAGAATACCTTGAGCCTCCGGACAGCATGTATAAGATTATTTGTCTTATCCAAGCTATTGCAATAATATTAACATCTAATACTAATATTGGTAATATCTGTTTGTCTTTTCATATTTTCGTGCATATCTTGTCTTACATAATGAGATGCGAACTTTGAAGATGTAGCAATGTACAGTCAATGGCACAAGCGCATATACGCTATATTTTTCCAGAACACAAAATAACGTTAAACGAATATTAAATGACGTTTTTTAACTGTTCTCAGGTTGATGTCAATATCTTTTTTAATTAATTTTTTTAATTTTTAATAATTTCTGAGCCCGTCACAATGTACATGTAAGGTTTTTTTTCAAAAATTGCGACCATCTTGTTCTCTGATTTCGATATTGTAGATCGCGTCTGTTCTCTCTCAGGCAAGTTGTCAACATCTTTGGTCCCTTTATATTATTGCACTTCCTTATGCACTGCTTTAACTTTCCTATGTACTGGGCAGCGGTTGCAAGCGATAATTTGAGGTCTTTCGGAAAGCAAAAAACACTCGAATCTATACGTATACGAACTAACATACGTAGCACTTATTTTGTCTATTTACGACTATCGTGTAAACATTAACAAAACTGAGACTTAGCTCTCTTAAAATTATTAAATAAATTACTAAAATTTAAAAAACTTTTAAAACGTTCTAACTTAATGTATATTAACAATCTTGCCGCATGAAAATGTTGCATGCTAAATAAATGCAACTGTCGAAATTATTACGTACCTACACGCTCTTATGCTATTGATTGTACGTCTACATATATACGGGTGCCTCAGAAAGAATGGGACAATGCTCGTGTGCAGATAGAGCGGACTGAACTGAGTCGAAAAGTCCTGTACCATTTTGCAATTTTCGCAATAGTTAACGAGTTATTAATTATTAAAAATCGCTGTATTAGTCCGGCCTACCGCCGAATGCAAGCGCGCGGCGAGATGCGACCGCCTAGCGATCGAGTGCCTAGCGATCGCAGTGGCAATAGCTAGACAGGCCACTTGTAATAAACAACACCCCGCGCGCCTAGCAACCTCGATCGCTAGGCGGTCGCATCTCGCCGCGCACTTGCATTCGGCGGTAGGCCGGAATAATACAGTAATTTTTAATAATTAATAACTCGTTAACTATTGCGAAAATTGTAAAATGGTACAAAACTTTTCGACTCAGTTCAGTCCGCTCTATCTGCACACGAGCATTGTCCCATTCTTTCTGAGACACCCTGTATATAGTTTTTTATAAATTATATAAATTTTGTTAATTTTGTTTTTATAATCAAAATTAATAGAATGTGGAAGTTCTCAATGGTTCACGTTAATATTCTACCATAAATTATTTTTTTATAGATGGTAGAATGTATGAAAAGTTTTGCTATTTATATGAATAAAATGAAAATGCAAGTGCATGAGAAAGTAAATTGCATGTGAATTACATTTTAATATTATAAAATCTTAATATTATAGAATCTATCTGATAACTTTTTCCGTAAATCTTTGCGAACTTCTACATCTTAAAAATGAAATATTATACACAAAAATGTAGCATATATCACAAAAGGCTACACATTTATATTTTTTAAAATTATTTAACTCTCCGTCGTCCAACTGTACACTTGAGTGACACGCTGAAACTACTATGAATACAAAATGATTACACATGAAAAATTCAAAGTTTATAAAGTATTTGACATAGTATGCTGATACATAAAAAACAAATTGATATGTATATACAGTCTGTTTGATAAGAGCATGTACGGAGAAACTTTTTCCTAGAAACCGTTAGAGGGGGGATTTGAACGCGAGCAGATAGCGGAACCCTTCTCCCAAAATGCTTTGTATAGAAAGCCTTAGTTATCGTTTGACCTTGGTCACAGAAGGACATATTTAATCATGAGTGCCGCGTACGCATCACGTTACGAAGCCGTGTTTCTATATTTGCATCCGAAAGGACCAAAAATGTCCTACGGAGCGGCTGCTAAGTACATGAAAAAATCTAAGACATTTGTAAGTAAGTGAGTAAAACGCTATTCCGACGTGAAAAACGTTGATGACCTGCCGGATCGTGGCTCTGTGCAAAAAAACGACGAAAAAGGAGGACAGAATGATTTTACGGATGTTTGAGAAGAATCCTCGTTTATCATTGCGTGGCGGGCAAACGGTTTTACATAAAAAGGGTCTAAATATATCATGTGATACTATAAGAAGACGTTTACTGGCTCATGAAGTGAAATTTCGAAGCGCAATGAAGAAACCGTTGCTGTCCGAAAAACACGTCGAAAAAAGACTTGCTTGGGCAAAAGAAAATTTGGACCGCTATTGGGACAACATAATTTTTTCAGATGAAGCTTCTTTTTGGGCAAAGTCTTCTATCAGACGTGCCTGGTCTACCCATGCCAATAGACTCATCGAGCGGACCGTTAAACATCCGGTGAAGGTGCACGTCTGGCGTACTAATAAAATTAGTAGAAAATATGCCTCGGAGATGCCAGGCAATTATTGATAATGGAGGCGACTGGACAACTTATTAATAATAAAGCATCACAGTCTATATCATGCATAATGTGTGTATTTTTTTTCAATTTATTATCCCAAGTCGTTTTCGAGTTTCGCCGTACACGCTCTTGTCAAACAGACTGTATATATGATTTTAATAAAATTTCTGATCATGATTGCAATTCACAATTATTTCTTTATGTGCACATAATCTTTTTAATATAACAATATAAATATATTTATTGTTATATCAAGCATATAATTTTATTGTTTTTTTTAAAGCATAAAAGAATATTTTGTAATAAGATTTTTAAAATCACACGACGTAAAATTTATTTAGGAGATGTTATACTTAATAAATTTATTTAAGTTATGTCTTGCATTTTTCTAAGTCAAAAGAAAAAACAGTGTTTTTAGTATAAAGGTTTGTCTATGATTTGTTACCTTTTATCCATTTGAGCAAATGTTTCACTTTTCGGTAAATAAATTTTTTCTACGATTCTCGGATGCCAATCTTCATAAAAAAACGAACATAGCGAATATAGCGTAAAAACTTTCTTGTGGAAAAAGGTCTCACAACTTTATAGATAGGAGTTTTAATGAGGTGGGGAGATGTTATATGGGAGACTAACATGTGCTTTATCATCAAGCTATTGAACCGATGACAGACCTTAGAACTAAAATTTGTCACGAATTAGCATGAGTCATGAAGATCGCAATTGCACAAATAGTTGATAAAGGCTGAGGAAAACACTAGGGTGCATAGCGAAATAAACTGCAATCAATAATGCACGTAAATAAGGCGCATTGGCTCCTGCCTACACTCGATCACCCTATAACCCTTAATGCAACATGCAAAGATGGACTCATGCAAAACATGGAATAAAGAAATGACTCGTGAATTTTTTCCATATAAGCGAATAATGTGGCCTGTCGGTTCATGGCCAGTGGATTCTAGTAAAAACTTCGCGAAACTTCGCGCATTGTTTGTTACAGTCACACTGGTAAAACATCGAAATATTGCCTATAGTTCAGTAACATGTAATATATACTAACATGTGAAGTAAGATATCTCAATGCAATTTGTTGGTATCAAAGTTATTACATATATCGCAGTTATCGCGGGTTATCGTTAAAAAAAGTTTTTTTATTTAAAATGCGTAATAACAAATAAACATGCAAATATAAAGTGTTATGTAGAAATTAATATATAACATATTACATGATGCTTGCCAGTTTAGCATTTAGCATATTTTAAATGTCAACTATAAGGATAATATAATCAGAGTTGGGAAGTAACGCGTTACTTGTAACGTCGTTACAGTTACCGTTACTATTTTTCGGTAACGATCGTTACTTTTTGCTGTCTGTAACGATAACGATAACGTAGTTACATTTTTACAGTAACGGTAACGAATTTAACCGTTACTTTTATCGTTATTTTAATTTTTATCTCTACTCAATAAATCAGCAGAATGAACGCACAGATTCCACTCAGGCAACAGCTCTTTACTTTCAGTTCTTTTCATTAGTTACTAATTAAGTTCTTTTTATTACTTATTAATTTTAGTGTTATCATTTTAAGTAAAACAATGTGCAATTATAAGTGCAAGAGTTTCGCAAAACCAATTTATTATTATTAAAATAATATATATACATATATGTATATATGAATAAAATGTTAACATATATACACAGGCGAAACATTTGTGTTAAATTTAACAGATATCACATGTCCCAAACGGTCCACATACATTTTTGTGTTAATTTAACATAATAAGGATATGTTAAATGGTGACACTAATATTATGTTAATATTTTAACCCAAAATGAATGCAAACTGCGAAGTAATTTGAAATAAATTTTGTGTAAAATCAACATATTTTTAATGATAAAATTAACTCGAAAAAAAAGTTATTTTTACATACATCTTTACTCTCAACATAGTTTTCTGTAAATTTTAACAGATAAAACTTGTCACTAATAATACGAAACATATCTATTGTGTAAAATAAAAACTAGGTGCACAATGTGTAATTTTTACACTTTTTTTAGTTGTTTTAAAAATTTAACACTTGACTTGAATTAACACAACAGCAACATGTTAACTTAACACATGAATGTGTTAAATATTTAACACAACAATGTTAACCGGCATATTTTTTAACAAGAAAACACAAATTTTCCAACTGTGTAAAAATAAAAATAATTACATTTTTTAATCAAGTACATATTTTATTTAAATATTTTATAAAAAAGTAACGAATCGTTATTTTTTTAAGTAACGGTAACGGTAACGAGTTACTTTTTAAAATTGGTAACGAGTAACGATAACGCGTTACTTTTTACGAAAAATAACGGTAACGCGTTACTTTTTTTAAGTAACGTTCCCAACACTGAATATAATTAATATATCTTTTGCAACCGTCATTCACTCGTACATATACATATAATTACAATTTTCTTTCCAAGAAAACACACAAGTCTTAAATATATATTTTATCTTTGTTTTATCTCGACAGGCACTCATGGTAGCGTATTTAAGCATGGAAATTGGTTACCACGACGGTGCTAATTTGAATCTAATCATTGACCATTTCACATTGATAACAATTGGCACTCTGACCATTATAAAAATATCAATAATACGTTTGCATCGTGATGATTTATCGAAGTACATGTGTAACGCAGCCAGTGACTGGATATACGTTGCACAGCGAGATCATCGAGAAGTCATGCTTCGTTACGCTAATCTGGGGAGATTTGTCTTTTTCTCTCAGATGTGTTCTTCATATATTGTTATTATTCCATTAATAGCTGAATCACTTTTATCATTTGTGACAATGTCTTCTTTGCAGAATATTACATTGAGCATGTCCGTGGAGGAGATGCGAGTCATAAAATTGCCTCACGATATGATCTGTCCGTTTAATGCACAGGTCGCGTGCTTCGGCATATGCATCGTTCAAGCTGTTCAACTGATCAGTCTAGCCACAGGGAACTGTGGAAGTGATGTGTTTCTATTCGGCATTTGCATGCACCTTTGTGGTCAACTGGAAATACTTGGTCTACAACTATCACGGTTCCACGAAGGAAAGGGAAACGATTCTTGGGGCAAGACTAAACTAGTCGCATTGATCGAAAGGCACTGTTTGCTTTTGAATTTAGCTAAGGACATTGTGGACACACTTGATATCATCTTGAGTGCTCAACTAATCTTCCAAGCTTCGCTCATATGTATAATAGGTGAAAATTAAAATACTGATAATTTAAAAAAGAATAAAAGTAATAAATTTCATTAATAAATTAATATTGATGAAATTAATATTGATTTAATCGTTATACAAGAAATAAATTGTTGACTATTAAATATGCTTTTTAGGATTGCAGTTTATTGTGTCATTGGCAATCTCTGATTTTTTCCTCGTTGTAAGAAGTATACTCTCTTTCGGTATATTAATGATTCAGTTATTTTTATACACTTATGTAGGAGAAATATTATCATTAAGAACACAAGCAATTTCTACCGCGATTTATTTGAGTAAATGGTATGATTTACCTATAAATATTACTCGAGATATATGTTTTATAATGTTTCGTGCTACTTATCCCGTTTACATAAGAGTAGGTAAATTTTATAATATGGATCTTAATACTTTCAAAACTATTCTGAAAGCTTCGGCTTCTTACTTTTCTGTATTACGAATTATGTTTACACAATATTAATATAAAACATTATTTGTTAGAAAGACATAAACATATTTAAAATATGAAATATGTACATAAATATATTTGATAAAATAGGAGATATATATTTAAGTTTGGCTTTTTATTTTTCTGGAAAATTTATAAAATAAAAAAAGAAGATGATCACTTACGTCATACATATAAGTTTTGAACAGATAAAATACGTAATATTCATATCAGAAATTTAGTATCTAACTAAACATTCAAAGTACAACGTCGCGAAACATGTAGGTAAATATTTTCTCGAACAGTTCGTATATAGTAGAAAGATATAGTCTTTTTGACGTACAATTTGGAAGACACTTTTATCTAAATTCATATTCAATGACAATTTGGTATAAAAGCATAATTCCTCCACTTCGTAATAATGTTAAGAGCATAAAGGTTGACTGATAGATGGGTATACATTCAAACTGAATAAAAAATGAGTCGGAATGCCTGGGTTATGCCGATGCAGCGAACATGTAATGCTTATTGGTATCAGTTACGGTTATTACTTCAATTCGATGGCAGGTGAACGATGGAAGAGCGATATCGCATACGCGATGACTCCCTTTAAATTCTTGACATGGCCTATCGGTATTTGGCCACTGCAAGTTTATAACATTTATTCGCTCATACGGTGCGGTTTGGCCACTTGTTGCATGGTATGCATCTTTTGAATTTGATCTCGAACATCATTGTCCTGTCATACGATTGTTTCCGGACTTAGGTAGAACATTGATGTCACGACACGTTTTAAATGGGATTTTGATATTACGATTACAGCACCAAGTATTTAAATTTGGAAGGAAAGTATCCTTATTGACGACAATAGTGATATATTTTCTTTTTAGAAGTGACAACACATCGATTGAGACAAAAAGAGCATATGAAATCATATGCAATTGTAACTGTCAGAGAGATATTGATAAACAAACACTTGTTAATTTCTTTAAGATTTAATTTCTTACCCTTTGAGTTTATTTTTTGTTCACTTAATAATAGACTATTTCTGGAAATCTGTAGAAGTAGCGCTTATTCTATATTTATAATTAATACAAATCTTTTTATTAATGTAATCTTTTCTAGCATATGAGAAACAATAGTAAGCGATATGTATTAACACAATATATAAATTATTAGTATTTATTTTACTGATTTTCTTAAATTTATTATAATTGTATATTAATTTTATATTTTTTTGTACATACCATTTTATATTAGCTTTATATTTGTACAGTACAAAATGTGCTATATAGAATTTTAATTATTTATTATATAAATAATTAAATATTTAAATATTAATTTTACAGTTACATTATTTAAATAATACTGAATTAAATTATAAAGCATGTAATTTTTAATAATTTACATGCTTTAGTTTGAAAAAATCTAATATTTTCTGTATTATCTGTATAAAAGATGCTAAGATATAAAATTGCTATTCGCGCATGCAACGTTCCAGCAATTATTATCTATTACATCATTAGATAACAACCTTTGCGAAAGAAATCTGTCAATTTGGAATTGGGACATATCTTTTTTAGACGCAAAATGCTGTCTGTTTGAGTAAGAAAATATACCATTTGCACATATCAACAGAGCATAATAGTGATCTTGCCTTCCATGGAGTTTTACTTGGGCTGTACTGATGCAGAACAAAATATAGACAGCCTCATGTTGATTTGTTGCGGAATTCTCGGTGTGCTAAAAACAATATGGTTTCGCATTTATGCGGATAATTTAACTATCAATTACGGTTCAGCTGTCAATGATTATGTGACAATTGTAAATGTAAAACATCGTTCCATCATGCGAAGACACGCCTTCATGGGAAGAATTCTCTCCTGTTTCATGGTTTGCTTCTCTTACGTTGCTGTGCTTATATATTCATTTATCCCTCTTCTGGGTGATGAACAAGATAATGTAGTCAACGAAACAAACGAGGAGGCTGTACTAGAGTATCCGATACCATCAAGATGTGCTTTACAGTACCTGAATGCGCCAATGAGCATGTATCAAATTTACTGTTTCATCGAATTCATAGTGTTACTAATTACATGCACCTGTAATCATGGTAACAATTATTTCTTCTTTAATATATTCTATTATCTTTTTCTTTTGTATTATGCGATAAGCAGAATTCTGAAATTATTTTTTATGCATCAGAATTAATTTTATTAATGCAATATATTTGTATAATATAAACAATTTTTACATATTGCACAATAATAACATAGATAGAAGGATAAAAATATACTTATGAAAGAATAAAATAAATATGTGTATGATAAAATCAAAGATATATTAAATATATGTAATATGTAATGTGATATGTAATTCGACAAGTAGAATGTATGTAAAATAGTTATTGTTTGATAGGTAATACGTACCCTTTAATTACTTAATTACTTTAAACAGTGAAATAATTAAATCATGTTTTAGTATATTTCCTTTCTGTATAGGTAATGACTCTTTATTTCTCAACATTACATTACATGTTTGCGGCCAAGTGAAAATTCTAAAGGCCAATTTTATGGATTTTACTGTAACAAATTTGCAAGTGTATGATCATTTCAACGCACTAATTCAAAGGCATAATTATCTAATACAATTAGCCAAGAAACTTGCCGATACAATAAGTTTCATTTTGATAACGCAGTTATTTATCAGCAGTATACTTTTATGTATAATGGGTAAATATTGTCATTGATAACAATTATAGATACGTGCTATGTAAAGTCTACATTAATCACAAAAGTGTTTTTCAGGCTTTCAATTTATCTTAGCATTAAAACTCAATGATGCTGTTGTTATGGGAAAGAGTCTTACTGTACTATGTACATTTTTGACACAACTATCGGTGTACAGCTACGTTGGGGATTATTTAAAATCTCAGATGGAAGAAGTTGGACTTTTCAGTTATCAAAATACGTGGTATAATCTTCCCGAAAAGATAATGAAAAATTTAATTTTTATCATTATGCGAGCACATTATCCCGTAAAATTACAAGCAGGAAGTTTTATTGTAGTAAACTTAGCAACTTATATGAGTATTCTGAGAACTTCTATCTCGTATCTGTCTGTGCTCCGTATAATGGTAGAAACGTAAGTTAACTTATAATTATAATACGTAAACCGAAAAAGGTTTACAAATTACATATGCACAATTTCAAGTTATGTTTAATAAGACAAAAATCTGTAGAAGCAAGAAATATTTAATATTACTGGTTTAATTGAGAGATTTATTATAATAAAATTATAATAACGTATAGTCGTCTCTTGTGTTAAGTCAATAATGTCTTCTTATGCATTACCGAAAATATACAGGATGTCTCGCGTAAGTTATCCAATCGCTCTCCTGCAGGTAGATCTCCGCTAAGTTGAACTAAAAAGTCTTAAACCATTTTGCAATTAACCATGCAAAATTTCGAGTTATTAATGAAAGAAGATTAGTGAATCAGTACAAATGAGAACGCGGCTCGTGTAGTGAGGCTGTCGGTAGGAGGGCCGCGCGCTCGTTGTTGGTTACGGCGCAGTGAGGCAGCGGCGCCAGAAAGCGTGCTTTGTAGCATGCGGTGGGGAAGGAGTGAAAATGGTCTCGCGAATCGTCGCATGCTTTCTGGCCTCACCCACTCCACTCACATCAGTGACACAAGATTTTGCTATAATACATTTTTTTTCATCATTTTGCATTATTCTATTTAGCTGATTTCAATAGAGAACGTTTTCTTTGCTACTATGCCCATGTACTCATGATTATGTGGGGAAAGATATCGCAACTGTGTATAGACAAGCTTTTCACGTTTATCTTACGACCGTTCGAAGGGTTCCGAATGAATTAATAAAATATGAGTGTGATAGAAGTAATATGCTTCATCCATCATGTTTATCGGTTGACAATACTTCATTATAATTTTCATAAATCGCCATTGAATTCGCAAAAGAAAATTCTATTTGTAACAAGTGGACAAAGCATTGTAGTTTAAGTAAACTACCATGCCATGTCCGTGTTACACATGCAACTGTCATAATGTCGGATGATCTTTATGATTTCTTGATTCACGCTTCCTGCAGCATTAATAAAAGATCTGCACTTTGCGATGATGAGATCAAATTATCCGCTTCGTCTCACTGGAGGAAAATTTTTTACGCTAATCGCGGTAGAGAGAGACAGTAGTGGATGTTCTAAAATTGTCAGTCTCATATATTTCTGTTCTACGATTAGCACTAGAAGATTAATATAATTCAACAATGGATATTTATTTTTGCAGTAAAATTAAGAGTTTGCAAGAATTATTATACAATAATTATTAGTGCAGTATATAAATATAAAGAATGCAGATATATTATATTTAATTAAAATATTTTAAAACATATATGTAATGTAATGTAATGTGTTTAATTATTACTTGATACTTGATTATGCTGTTAATCGATAAAAGATGTTAAGAAGTTCTGAGATTCAATTGTTATTTCAAACACCAAGGACTTCATGCAACGAAGTTGCATGCTTAACTTATTCAGCACAAGAACTTCTTGCACACGTCCTTCGTAACCACCTGTTACCACTGGTGAAACTTTTTCCACTTTGTTGCATGTTTCTTATGAATAAACTTTAGTAAAATTGTTAAATTTCGGCTAGTTATACTAATAATCACATTGTCTTTTACTTTGCAATTAATTGTTTTTACGATGTTTTGTTTACGATACACAATAATTTAACTGTCACAACAGTTTCTTTCATCGTTGCACGTATTGATACAGTCTTTCTTCTACTGTTGCTTTATCGAGCTTATGAAGTGGTAGAAGGTACCCTAACAGTGTACAGACATGCGTATTGCCTCTTCTTGCGCGATAGTTTGAAGGGTTCCCCATGGACTAATAAAATATGAGTTTGGTGGGGATAATCTGTTAATATCCGTCTGCGTTTGATGATTCACGATAATGCTTCATAACAGTACAGTAAATGTACTGTACAGTAAATGTGAATCGATATGGAATTTGCAAAAGAACTTCCACTGGTAACAACCGGACAAAATAGTTTCGCATGTAAAGTCATCCGGGCGGTTCACGTAACCGCCATAATGTTGGATGATCATTGGAACGATGATGTTGCATATGTCTTTTCCATGCATAGAACACTTATGCAAGTACTCGGTATATGGCCATTACAGAAAAAAACAGTGTTCCAAATGATGCAGTGTAGTTTAACGAATCTTCTACAGGTACATTATCAATAAGAAATTCTTAAACTGTTACAGGAAAAACGAGTACACTAAAGCTAGATACTTAAACTTCAAGCTCAAAAATTCGTCTATAGTAGATTTATGCAACGCTCTTATTAAATATTTAAGTTTCTTAAATGTACATGTGTTTATAATGCTAACATAACACAATGTACATAATAGTCCATAAATATATATAAAATGTTACAATTTTTTTCATTTATTATTTTATTCATTCATATATTATTTTATTGTATCTACTATTGTACTATGCAACAGTAATAAGTCATATTAGAAAATGTTATAACGCGTCTTATCATTTTTTTTCTTATTTACTCATTATTATATGTGTACAAAACCATATTTTCTAAGGCAAAGGGATCGTTATTAGTGGGCATCGTTCATCTTCTTGTTTATGGAATTCTCTGGAAATTATCGTGGCGCTGGCGCAAGCATAGAAACTATATTATTCTTCACGTGCCTAATGTCTACGGCTTTCAAATGTTTTTGCGTCGTTTTAAATCGGGAAAAATTAGCCAGAAATATTAATGCTGCTATTGGCGATTGGTTTCTGGCGAAGAATGATGAGGAAACATATAAGATTATGAAAAAACATGCATTTACATCCAAACTGTGCACTTCGGTTATAGTTTACTTAACTTATATCTGTACTGCGAGTTACATATCTGTCGTCATATTAATGAATGTAAAGCAAATGTTTTTACAAGACGTTAACGTATCAAATGGTAACGTATCTATTGAATTATTATGAAATAAAAAGCAATTTTAGTAACTGAAGAATAATAAAAAGTGAGGAATAAGTTAGCAAATAGCAACATATGAAACAAAATTTATTGATACAATATTGATAATATATAAAAAATTCATTACATAAAATTTGTGATCGACATTACAATTTAAATAAATTTATTAATTTTAAACTCTATATTTTTATTGCATACAGGTAGTGATAGCAATACAAGTAATTGGATATTTCTGATCCCGTCTGGTATGTTGAGTAGCAAACTTACTACCTTACAATACACGATACTTTATATTCTTCAAAATCTTCAAATAATTGTGGTATGTGTGACACAATGTATTACGGACAGTTTATATATCAGCATCGTATTACATCTTACTGGCCAACTCAAAATACTTAAAATGAAATTCAAAGCTTTTGCAAGCAAGCCAGACACCGAGATAAATTATCGAAAACAACTGATCAGCTTGATCAACAGACACTGTAAATTAACGGAACTTAATCAAAATATAGAAGATACGTTCCATCTAGTTATATTGCTTCAACTCACCATAGCAACACTTCTGCTCGCACTAATAGGTGATGTATAGCAAAAAGTTTTGGTATTAAATTTATTGTACGTATAATACGTCCCTACAAACCCACATCTCTAATTGTAAGTAACTGAAAAAAAAATTTCTGTTTCAGGATTACGTACAATTCTTTGCCTGAAAAACAATGATTATGTTGAATTAACGAAAACTATTATAACATTGAACTATGTGTTCATGGAGGCGTTGGTATATTCTTACGGCGGTGATTTTGTACAAAGGGGAAGTGAAGATATATTTCATGCGATATTCACAGCTTCCTGGTATACGCTTCCTGCTACATTGATGAAGGATATACACTTTGTAATGATGAGGTCTAGCTATCCATTTCATCTTACTGGTGGAAAATTTTTCAACGTTAATCGTGAGACGATGGTGTACGTTCTTAAGACAGCAGCCTCGTATGTCTCAGTTTTGCGAATAGCATTGAAAGATTAACACGGAGCAATATTTGTACGTGTCAATAATTCAATAATTGTATGTACTTACATAACAAGAATGGCAATTGATGGCAAAATATAAAATTGTTAATGTTATATAAAACATAGAAATATAATTAAGTATTAATTATTTAATATAGTTTTGAATAAATATTCTAATCTCAAGATATATTGCATAATTATTAACATAATTTATGTAGCTATTAATTAATTAGCTATATTAGTTAGCTATATTAACTAATTAGCTATATATTATATATATCAGCTATATATTATTATTTAGCAATTATAATTGCTAAAGAGAATTAAACATTCTGAGCCCCAGTCGCTACTTCATACAAATATCTATATGTTCTTCACAACAGCCAATTAAGTTTATTGAATACAGACTCCTTGTTCGCTTCGCAACTGCTTGCACAGTTCTTTCAACTTTATTCCAATCTATTATCGACCAACAGGTATACTCCTTCTATTTTGTTTGAGTACTCGTTACATTGGATTAAGCAATAGAAAGAAATAAGCATCTTGTCCGTGGGAAGAAACACATACGTTTGCTATACACAGTATCGTAATGCGATTCGTAATTGATCGAGGGCATGTTCGCTGACATGGTAGCATTACGCATCGAAATTTGTATGCATTATTAGACGTTGCAAAAATGCGCGATATGACAAATTGCAAGTCACTTATCTTATCACCATAAAGACTGATCAATGCGGAGCGAACAAGTACGTATAGACAACAATTCTTTCTCGATGCGAAAGTAAGCCATTGACCCGGATAGGACAATATCTAGTCACACATGACCGCAATTGTTTTTCGTGAGATCGAAACTAGTCAATGCCAAATATGAAGACGAATTGGAATGATGGTATAGATTACAGTTTTTCTGCGATAAAATCGTTGATGTGGCTACTTGGTTCGTGGCCTCTGCAGAATGATGCAACTCACACGATTCGATGGTTTATAATATTCACGGCAGGGGTAAGATAATGTTATATTTGATATAATAAATAAGTTGTCTCTCTTTTAGTAAAAAGAACATTTTGTCGCAATAAAGAACTATACAGTTTAGTAAAATCTCAGCAACATCTTGTTCAATAATTTAAACATTATATATAAGACTTTATATGTCAAATTGGGTCATTAAATTTATTATCTGTAATTAAAATAGAATTTTATAATTGTAGGATCCATTATATATTGTTTTCTTATAAAATAATTAATGCGTGTTAATTATTTTATATGTAAACGATTAAAATTTTGTAAATACTGTGTACAAAATATTGATTTTTCGATAGTTGTTGTAACAGTATAATCTCAGATGAGAACCGGATTTTATATTTATTATCATACAGTCTCTCACAATGATCAACGTACTGATAGAACCTTTTAAGAGTTGCGGTGTTCCCAGAGATGGTCTGGAGAGTCTTCGTATGATAGAAAGTTGCTTACATTCATGGTGAAACATAATTTTTCCGCGTATTTATGTGAAAAAGATTACCATCAACATGAATGCTGCGATTGATGACTGGTCATCCGTATCATTGAAAAAAGAATCGCGTTTAACAATGATGGCATATGCACGTATAGAACGACTAGTTAGTCTGACTAATCTGACTCTTGGAGGTGTAGGGTTTGTTTTATTTTTCGCATCCGTCTTCCTCAGCAATAAACCAAAGGTTGCGTTATATTTTTATAAAAGCCTTTCCTACAGTTTGCTAATAAAGATTTCATCTTATTTAAATAAAATTAAAATGTGTACGATATCTTAGAACATATTTCGATAGGTCGCAACTAACGATACCACGTGGAATTTTGTCCTTCCGTCAACATGTTTGTACAAAGGAGTTTCATATTCAATGTTCAAGGCTCTCTTCGCTATTCAAGTAATACAAGGGGCTATAATAATAATATCAGAATGCGCTTATGACAGCTTTTTTTCAACATCATCATGCATCTTTGCGGTCAGTTGGAACTTCTCAGAATACAATTCTTGGCATTTAATCAGAAACACAATGATAAGACGCATAATGGGAATATTCTGAGGCTATTGGTCAAAAGACATTGTCATCTGATAGCATTAACCAAGAATATTGAAGACGCTTTTAATATCAATATTTTACTGCGCCTTTTAATAATCAGCGTAGTTATTGCAGCTTCAGGTATGTATAACCATTTCATCAGATTATTCGTCCTATTTTGATATATTCTAAGATATATTCTAAGATATATTCAAGATATTCTAATAAAACATATAAAACGATATATAAAATGACAAATAAAATGACAAATAAAAGCGTAAGACTAAAATATAATCGTATCTTTCATAAAGAAGAAGAATAAAATTATAAAAATTACTGCAAATATTGTATATGATTACCGAAATTGTAGAAACAATCTTAAAAAAGAATTCATGATAAGAAATAGATTAAAAAATTTCATTACTAAAAGGCAACAAAATAACCACAATCCATAGTAAAAAGAGCTATAAAGAGAAATTGAGGATAGAATATTTTAATAAATATATAAAATATATATACTTAAGATACTCTCTTAAGTATATAGAAATACTTAACGTAATATATTTGCAAGTCAAATATTGCAATTTTTAGGAATTGGAGTCATCCTGTCGCTCAAAAACCACGATTACAAAGAAGTGATGAAGATGTTAATATCCATCCAGTTTTATATGATACAGACCTTGTTATGTACGTACGCTGGCGATAGCTTGCAGAATCAAAGCGAAGCGATCATTCATGCAATTTACAACTCTACGTGGCATGAAATGCCACCTGTCATGGTAAAAGATCTGATATTAGTCATGATAAGACTAAAGACTCCTCTACGGATCAGCGCGGGGAAATTTTTTTATCTCACACGAAGCACCATGACCGATATCCTGAAAACTACTGTAACATACATATCATTTCTACAGGTGACAGTTGATGTATAAAAATATTCTTATTATTTTTGCGCTATAAAAAATTATATATGTAGATAAATGTAAAACAGAATATATTTATATTTCTGTATATAATTAAGTTAAGTCCATAGTGTTTCATCTAAATGGTCTTGAAATTGTCAGAATCGATGTAAACATGTCGATTTGTGTTTCTCTTTTTCTTTCTTTAAAAATAATCAATGTTATATTTTATTATGCTTTGTTAAAATTATTTTTTATTGTATTTTATCTTATATCAAAGCATTATTTATAATTATTTTATATCAAAGTACTTTTGTCTATTCGCATCAATTAAAGGATTTTTTGTCATACAATAATATATCCAAAAGAGAGTTATTGAAAGACTGTATTAGTCATCTATATATTGATTTATAAGCTACCACATTAAATTTAAAACTAAATCGTATTTTATGAATCACTTTTTACGAAAAGCATGATTTCAGAAAAAGTGCATTATATTGTTACCAACGGAACAACTACAACTGAGAGCGATATATTGAAAAATAAAACTCTCACTCTTTCCCTTCTTTCGCTCTTGAATGCGTCGTACTTCCATAGAAAATTTTTATTATCACTATTTTGTTAAATAACCGTACTTCAGAAAATAACAGAGCATGTCGGTAAGTATTAAAATTGCGCAACTTCAATAAGATATGAATGTGACGAATTGTACCGATGATCGATCCATATTATGGACGAGGAGTAACATTAGTGACTATCATACAACGTTCCCTATTCGATTGCGATGGCATGGGAGAACGATGTAGCGTACTCTATGACTCCTATCAAACTCCTAACTATACCAATAGGTGGTTGGCCCTTGCAAGAATACAATAATTTCGCTTTAGCGCGTCATGTCTTGTCTACCTGCGGGCTGGTATGTTTTTACAATGTTTTATTTGACGAATGTTTTCGATATATGAAGTTCAACAAGCTTAGACTTAAATTTCGTTAGCAATATGCATTTGTTAAAATTATTCGAACGTTTAGGAAGCTGTTGCATTAACATGTTAAAGAATGAAAGAGCGAATGAAGCAACTTTATAATAAACGGTTCATTTTTATTGTTTGTATAGAGTGTGATAGTGATTATGGCGTATCTCGAGCTCTATTACAATTGCACCAATGCGTTCGCGCAAATTGATGCCTTAATGATTCTCGTGTGTGGTATTCTCGCATTGTTGAAAATAACGTGGTTTCGTATATATGCCGACAATCTGATTTCCAACTATGCTTCTGCCATGAGAGATTATTACGCGATCGACACTGAAGACAAGCGCACTATCATGCGAGACCACGCCTCTATGGGAAGGATAATCAGTATTATTGCCCTGGCAATTACTTATGTGGATTCGGTCATCTTTATCGTAGGACACATGTTGGCCAGCGGTCCGGATAATCAGGTCAACGTATCCGTTTGGGGTCATCAATTGGGATACGCTCTTCCGTCAACGTGTGCCTTGGCATATTTTCATATCTCGACAGGCTCATATTGGATCATTTGCATACTGCAGTATGTTTACTTGATGATCACGTGCATTAGCAATCACGGTAAGTGATTGTTTCGAATACTGCTTTAGTCACTGTCAATTACAAAGTTTTCACATCAAGTTTAATAAAATATTCAGTTTTGTGAATATTAAATTCAGTGCTTTTGCTGATATTTTTGTAAAATTTTACCTTTAATGTATTTTACAAATTTTTGATACATACATACATTTAAATAACTATAATATATGTATATAACTAATAACTATAATATATTATATATGTTTACAACTATAATTCTAAATCGTAATTTTTTAAGGGAGCGATTCCTTATTCCTTCATATTGCATTACATGTTTGCGGCCAACTGAAAATTTTGAAAGTCCATTTCACCAATTTTAACGTAACAAATCCGAAAGTTTACGAACGGTTCAACGTATTAATTCTGAGGCATAAGCATTTGATAAAAATGGCGAGAAAACTTGCTGAGACAATTAGCTTCGTTTTGATTGTACAACTCTTTATCAGCAGTGTACTTCTATGCATATTAGGTAAATATCCATTTATTTCAATTTTCGTGCATTGACAAAAAAGGAATTACAGAATACTACATGAAATACTGTATTAATTATGGAATATACATTTTTTGCAGGATTCCAATTTATTATTGCAATGAAAACAAGTGACTATAGTATGATGTCAAAAAGTTTTTTAGTACTTAGCGCTTTTCTGGCGCAATTAGCGGCGTACAGTTTTGTTGGAGATTACTTAAAATCACAAATGGAGGAAGTCGCGCTGTCCATTTATTATTGCGCTTGGTATAATCTTCCTGCGAAAGTAGCAAAGAATCTAGTATTTATCATGATGTGGACCCAGCTTCCGATTAAGCTGCAAGCTGGAAATTTCATTATAGTAGATCTAGTAACCTTCATGAGTATCATAAAGACGTCTATTTCATATCTATCTGTTCTTCGCGTAATGTTGAACACATAAAGCATATAACAATTAGCAACACTAACTCATATGACAACTAGCAACATTAACACATCATAATGAAATTTTAATAAAATTTCCAGTCGAAACATCTATTCGTGCCAAATGAAGAATCTGTTTTTGCAAGTAAAATATGAAATATACCTGAACTGACACTTTGTTAAAAATCTCGTTGTCCCAGAAACTAATGCAGCAACATTCAGAAAAAGTGAATCATATATATATTATATTTTTTTTTTCGATGAAGAGAACGTGCTGTCAGAATAAAAGATATTACAGTGTGCCATTACGATAAACTGAAGACAACGTATAGGAATGAAAATAAAACTATACTCTTTTTCTCATTCGATCTGTATTTCTCCCATTTTCATGAAAAATTGTCGTCAACTAATTTTTTATAAACAACTTCTCGGAAAGTAACGTTACAACTGTAACTGTGCCTGTAAATGCTGAAATTGCAACTTCAATAAGATATGAACATGGAAGCGGACATCGCTGATCGACTAATATTATAGACAAAGACAGAGTATGTCTAAGTAGTGTGCAAGCATCCCTACTTGACTACAATAATGTTATGGAACGATGATATTGCGTATGCTATGACTCCCTTTAAACTCTTATCTTGGCCATTGGGCACTTGGCCTTTGCAAGAATACAATAAATGTTCTTTAGTGCGTTCTATTGTGTCTATCAGTAGTTTGGTACGTGCCTAAGTTTCATCTCGTAAATGTCTCGCTAGAATTTCTGTAATGTATGTAATGTGATACATGTAATATAATATATGTATTATAACATATATATATATATATATATATATATATATATATATATATATTACGTGAGACATCAACGTTTGATACAGCATAGTGACAGCGCAAAAAAAAACAAAGTGTATTCATAATGAACAGTTCATCTTCTTATCTGTGCAGATTGTGATGCTGATGGTGTTGTATCTTGAACTATATTATAATTGCAGCGACGCGTACGCGAAATTCGACGCTCTTATGATCATTACTTGCGGCACCCTTGCTGTAATGAAGATATCATGTTTTCGCATATATGCCAACAATCTGACTCGCAATTTTACTTCTGCCGTGAACGATTATCTCGCAATTGACACCGAGAAGAAGCGCACAATCATGCGGCAGCATGCCTTTATAGGAAGGGTGATTTGCTGCAGTCTTATATTCTTCGCTTATATTGGTTCGGTGACTTTCGGCCTTGTGGCTCTATTCGCAGGCGACAAGAATCAAGTTCGACTTAATGTATCCAAGGATGCAGCATATCCCATGCCTTCAACGTGCACGTTAGCGAACTTTCATATCTCGACAAGCGTGTATTTGCTGATCTTCGTGGTGCAATATATCTTATTAGTGCTCACCAGCACTGGCAATCTTGGTAATGAACTAGAATCATTGGTAGCAGTATAACTTATATAAGTTATTTTAAATATTAATTTATGTTAAATTTTTGTTTCTCTAATAAAAAGATCTGTTAATATAAATTTTCGAATTTTAATATCTCCAATTTTTCAGTACTTTACTAATTATTAATTGTATATAAACTTAGCTTTTATATTTTATTTTATAAGAATATTTTATTTAAGAATTAAACAAATCTTCATATATTTTTACATTTACACATTTTTAGAAATATAAAGTAAAATTTTTTATTCAATTTAATTAAATTCTAATTTTCTAATATGTGTTATTATTTTGTATTCTATGGCGTAGTAATAATTTATTTACATCTTTTACATACATACATCTATCAAAATCTAAAATATATCTTTCATTATTTTGTTAAAAAAATTTTTTTAATACAAATTATTTTAAGTTTGAATTTATTTATAAAGGCAGTGATTCACTTTTCCTCGCGATTACTATGCACGTTTGTGGGCAAGTAAAACTTTTAAAAGACGAATTTATGAATTTCGGTATGGAAAACAAAAATATAAACGAAGAGTTTGTGAAACTGACAATGAGACATCGTCATCTACTAGATTATGCAGAACTTCTGGCCGATACAATCAGCTTCGTGTTGTTAGCACAATTGCTCATCAGTTGCATTCTTATTTGTATAACCGGTAAATAATAGTAAATAATATTATATTATTAAAATGTTAGAAATATCATCTAATTAAAAAAACTACAAAGCAAGGATGTTATTAAATCTCGAAGCTTTCCAAATTTTTCATTTCATAAAAATATGTTTTAAGAGATTTATGTGTCATATATTATATGATGTATCTTATAAAAAAATATATTAATAATACAAAAATACTGGCTAATTAGGTTTTAATGGGTACTATAATATTGTTATTGTTGTTATAACTTTTATCAAATATAGCTCTATAAAACATATCATTCTCTTTTTTCAGGTTTCCAATTCATCCTAGCTTTGAAAGTGGGTGACCTGGTAATGATAACTAAAACTGTAATGGTCCTGGGCTGTTTTCTGTCACAGCTGTTTGCTTACAGTTTTGTAGGTGATTATTTAAAGTATCAGATGGAAGAAGTTGCACACTCGATTTATTGCTGTAATTGGCAATGCTTGTCAGTAAAATTTATGAAGAATGTCTTGTTCGTCATTATGCGGTCACAACAGCCTGTTCAGTTAGCAGCTGGCAAGTTTATCGTCGTGAATATCGAGACTTACATGACCATATTAAAAACTTCCCTCTCATATCTGTCCGTGTTGCGTGTGATGTTGGACTAAAGCAAAGGTATAATCACCGAAACACTTAAAAAAGCATTCGTGCACAGCAGTAATGAACATTATGATCTTGCGTGCCATGAAAAGAATTACTCTTATAGCATAATGCTATGATGCTGAACGTGTCTTAAATTAAGTTGAACTAAATTGCATTCCTCACTATCAATATCAATAAATGTATAGTCCATATAAATAATTCACAGTTTTAAGGAGAGTGCATATCTTGCGATTGTAGAGATAAATGCAATTTTATAATTAGAACTGAATATGGCTAAATGGATATAATACAAACGTTTATGTGTAAAATGCATAAAAGAAATAGATAATTATTAAGTTATATTCTATCATATATAATTCTCGGTATCTGTCGACCAAATAATTTGTACAGTCGATATAACTTCTATAATAATCTATATATCCTATAATAATATATAATAACTATAATAGTATGTATCAACCAGCGCTATAGCTACCATAAAATATGTGACAGAGAATTATCTTCAAACCTTATAATGAGAGTCTTTAAGTATAGGTTATGGTACCCATAGAACTGTCTTACTGGCTAATAAATCTATGTTCAGGTTATATCGAAGGCTATATAAGAAGAAACGAATACCGTCCATAGACACGTTAAAACTTCATGTAACGAAGTTTGCAGTCCAAAGATTTCTTTTTGTAAACAATCATATGTGTATGTAGCACCAGCGAAGTTCAGTGTGACGAGAGGAATGGGTTTTAAGTACGACACTCCTGTGTGCACTGTTTTCATCATCGTCAGGATTATCTTGATAGTAATCTGTTGTAATTGTCTATAAATGACTGTGACTACATTTACTAAATTATTATGCATATTTGTATCTGTGGTCGTCAACTACACTCATGAGCGAATATTGATAGCTTGACCTAACCTAACTTATTTCAAGCACGTGACCTCTATCGTGGAGGTACATACATACATTTCACTTTATTGAAGTTTGCACAGAAGTTTGAATAATTTGTGCGAGCTGAAATAAGCTGAAATAATGCAATTACAATGGCGCAACGATTAAATACCAAAGCAAAGCTTAAATCGCTTTTCGCTGTGACGAGCAGTGCTGTCGCTTTATTCGGTGGTATTTCGCTCTATCAGGGCCATGAAAAATTTTACAGCGAAATTGCCATACCTCTGGTTCAGCAGTTAAATCCGGAAACTGCCCACAATCTTGCGGTAAAAGCTCTACAATGGGGTTTTGTGCCAAAACAAGAAATGGAAGATTCAAGTTTGCTTCGAACCACAGCTTGGGGTCTGCAGTTCAAGAATCCAATTGGCATGGCTGCAGGATTTGATAAGCAAGGAGAGGCGGTTGAAGGATTACATAAGATTGGTTTCAGTTTTGTAGAAATAGGTAAAATATGTGTGAGAATTATAAACAATATCTTTGAACATGCCTAGATGTAAAGTTACTCCTAAAAGCTGGTCAGTTATATTTAGAGTGTGTAACACATATTGTAACATCTCTCGCAAAGTTATTATGTTGTTAAAAGATACACATATGGTACATATATGCTATCGCATCTCTTGATAATAAATAAAATACTGAATTTATTTATATTTTAGGATCCGTGACGCCTAAACCTCAATCTGGTAATCCAAAACCTAGAGTATTTAGGTTGCCTGAGGACAACGCTGTCATAAACAGATACGGTTTTAACAGTGATGGCCACGATGTTGTATGGCAACGTCTCAAGAAATTGAAGGAGAATAAAAATTTCAATGGCATTCTTGGAGTAAATTTAGGAAGGAACAAGGAAACAGAAGATCCTGCGCAGGATTACATCGATGGCATAAAGAAATTCGTGGACACAGCTGATTATTTTGTGATCAATGTATCCAGTCCCAACACCCCGGGATTGAGATCTTTACAAAGCAAGAAGAATTTGGTCGAGTTACTGACCAGAATAAATGCAGCAAGGGAATCAGTAGGCAGTAAGCAGCCGTTGCTTCTAAAGCTGGCTCCAGATCTGTCAGATGCTGAACGACAGGATGTGGCAGATGTGATTTTAAATAAAAAAACTAGAGTCGACGGCTTAATTTTGTGTAATACGACAATCACGCGACCGAACTTAATTAATCCAAACAAGAAAGAAAGCGGTGGCCTCAGTGGTGCACCCCTTAACGATATTTCCACTGCTATGATTTCTGATATGTATAGGCGAACACGCGGCAGGATTCCGATTATCGGTGTAGGTGGTGTTTTCTCTGCTGCTGATGCTTACGATAAAATAAAAGCGGGAGCTTCTTTAGTGCAAGTTTATACTTCGTATATATATAATGGACCACCAATAGTTGGCAAGATCAAAAAAGAGCTATGTGAAATACTCAAAACGAATGGTTTTTCTTCTGTGACTGATGCAATTGGGAAGGACACAAAGATTAGATGAATATTTTTAGTCAATGCTATAGTTCTTATTGGCATGAATATTTTATAATATTTAAATTATAAAATCAATTATAAATAATACTATATAAAGTTGATCATATATTGTTATTATAATTAACTCTACGTACGTATATTATTATAATAAAATAAGATTTCTAATTGTTTTTAATTAAAGCACAATTGTTTATATCAATCCATTTTGATTTTATGACATCCAAGGAATGATACAGTATAAAATTCTTGCGTTAACAGTTTTATTTTTCAATTTTTAAAGCACAAAAATAATATTTTTTTAATCTTAAAAAATGTGCCAAACACTCTGATATCTTTCTGATACATTCCATAGAATTGTAAAATAATTCCCGAAATAAGGGTAATTTTTCAACTATCACAGTGGTTCTGACAGCTAAACTACGATTTAATATTACAATTTTAGTACTGTGTCATCGCCAAAATAAAATTTTTGGCATTTCGTACTTCTGAAGATTACAAAACTTTAAATTTTCGATGAGAAAATTAAGATGCAAGAAACTTTTCAATGTAGAAAATCATGTCTACAATTTCCGACTTTTTTTACCTATGCATGCGTTAGAATTCTTGAATTCTAAGATTGTTGGTAATTATTGTTACATGCATAATGCAATAAATTTGAAAACTTGTTATATTGATAGCGCATTAAAATGGATATGATTCATGAGCATTAATTATAAACAGTTACTTCACAGCTATATCCAATTCACATTATTATAATGTTTTATATATGTTTTTTTGTACTTAAACGTCACTTGGGAGTTGTTTGTGAATGTTATTTATAGCGTATAGAACACATGGAAGCGTAAATAGCGTCAATAATTACACCAGGAAAATGAGGAATAAGATTTTTTGATGCAAATTACACATTAGAATCGATTGATCTTTGCGCCTTTAATATTCCTGCTTGAATAAATATTCTGTTTATATAATGAAAATGGAAATTTACTGGAAAATGTGATACGTAACAGGTAATAGAAACAATAACAGTTAATAATGTAATCGATATGATAATGATATTGTGATATTGTTTTGTACACCAACTGTGTATTATTATCAAAACAACTTCATAATTGCGATAAAATTTTTCACCGTACCTTTACTTAATCCCGAAACATATAGACCCTTTAATTATCTTATTATCTTGACTGTGTATGAAAGTGTATAAAATTGACTCGTGTTGCTTTCGCGATTTGGATTTTCGCGCGATGTACGTAGTGCTAACCGCTGCGGTGCGGTGGCGCAGTCGTCGCGCTTTACAGTCGCGCCCGTGCGCGGATCTCTCAAGTTCTCTTCGTAATAACACTGTGCTTGAAGTAGTCAGCTGTTGTGTCAAGTGAACATCCTTAACCAACAAATTGCGCGGATTTCGGCCGAGTTTCGCGATCTGGATGCCTACACAACGGTGCGACGCCGTGTGTATCTCTGCAAGCTGCTTGGATAGGTCCGATAACACGACAGAGGTACGTTCGCTCGCATTGGTCGCTACCGCGTCCATCGTGGGAGAGATCGGATCACGTCTCTCGGATCCGCCGCACCTGACGAGTGCCAGTCATCGACACGCGACGGCGTTTTCGACGTCCGACGTGCATCCGCCGCGCCTCGTCTCAAGTAATTCTCGCGCGATCCCACGAGGAACGTGGGTCCGATTGCCCGGTAGCCCTCGTTGACGCACCACGTTCTGCTGCGATACGCGTTCCGTGGGGTAAACAGAAGCTCCGAATACGTAGCAACGAATTGCGTAGCACGCCGCGCCGCATACGTTTTTACTGCACGCGCTTGCACGCATATTTATTTGAATAAGATATGCACGAATGGCGATTACCGGATGCCCCTGACGCGCAAAAGTGAAATTCACCAAGTGCATGCGATAGATACCCGTTGTTGACCTGCCGTTGATGTTTCAGCGAGAGCTTCCACGACAGACAATGCTGCGTTTAAATGGTACACGTGAGATGGGAATGTTTAATTAATCTGTGTTATAGCAAATTTTATTGCGATTGCATCATCATCAATTATGACGATTTAATTATTATCTCGATGCCGAAGAGTGCGATAAATTTTGATAATTATAGTAATCGATTTTATCAATTTTGTGATATTCTGGTTTAAACAACTTGATGCGAAGTGTGCGATGCTTGCATAATTTTGTAGCCCGACGAGAACAATCCTGTATCAGTGCTGATTTATTTATGCAGGATACTGAACGAAAAATTGTGAAAAATTAATGAGATGACATCATCATTATCTTTGGAAACGACTTTCTCTCTTACGATTTGCGAAAGCAAAGCTTACTTATTTACTTAATATTGAGAATTAAGAAGGTTCGATTAATCAAATTATAACTGTACAGATAGGTAATAAAGTCTTATTTCATTGACGTTATCTTGAAAACATTTCGCTTGAGGAGTATTTATAATTAGTCATTTTCAAGTGCCGTAATGTAATGCAGTGTAAAGCAAACAAGTGAACATACGTTTTTGTGTCCACCAAGCAAGTTTAAGAGATAACGAATGGTGCAAAGATACGTATATATCTTCTATGAAGAGATGCGATTTCTGTGACGCGAGTTGAAACTCGTTGCGTTACGTGATTTTAAGAATTGCAACACGCTGATTATCCATGCGTCCGGTAGACGCGGTGAAATCGCTGAGGACCAATGTGTTTGTAATTTGCATGTATCATTCCCTCCTTGAAGAGAAAGCAGTGTTTAATAATTTTAACTATTAAAAATATTAAAAACGTGTGAACGCGTATTTGACGCGTTCGCGATACGCGACATTGCGCGACTAAAATAAAACCAGCCGCCTACGTTTCAAAAATGTAAATCGTGTTGTAAAACAGGTTACTAATAAATAACAGCTATTGCGATAGCGCCTATAACTGATATCTGAGAAAGTAATAAGACATAAAAGAAGAGAAACGTATTTTAATTAACTTCGTTCTTCTTAATTTACTTCAGTTACTTTGAGCAATTAATGCTTCGTCTAGAAACTCTTTCGAATACATGTATTTTTTCATATTAGATACGTATTTTCTCCAATAGGTATTATATTCGTATTATTCAATATTCTGGTCGGCAAATATAATCTCTGATGGAGATCGTAATTCGTTCAATTTACATTTAGTTTTATTGCACACTCACGAACTGGTTTTATTTTTGTAACGCCTTGATACACCTCAGCGATGTGAGCGTGAACATTTCTTTGATAGCTTTTGGGAGAACGTAGTATGCAGTCCTTGAGATTCTTATATTGTTTCTGTAATAACTCATTTGAATATCAATGAATGCCGTGACAATGATTAAGCAAAGTTTTATTGTTTTATTATCATAATCATTGAAATATGCTGACTTTACTTTTCCTTCTTTAATCAACAGATCTAAATTTTGGATAATAATACATGTATATTAAATTGTAATATATAAGAGTCAGATAGCATTATTACATCAAGATGATTATAAATACATTACATTAATATTTATATTTAATACGCAATACTTAATTCGATCGAAAAAATACTATTTTATAAATTAAAGTTTTTTTTATAACATTTTACGATACATTGTGATTCTTGTGTGAAAATTTTATTGATAAGTCGTATATCGACGAAAATCTTAATTTATCCGCATTTGTTCGTTTTGATTGCAGATTCTATCCTTTTAAACTCTTGAAGGAGGCAAAATATGGTCCTGTAGCAGCACATAATATTCATCAGAATTTCTCAGAATGTTTAAAGAGAATGATAATGGCGCGGGAGCTTGCAACGGCGCGCCGCCACGTCCTCGGAGGATATTCCCTCGATTTTCCTTGCGAAGATTGTTATATTCCAGTCCGCTTATCGGGCGTCGTATTGCGAGAACGCCCAGCGCAAGTAATAGAAATGCAAAAGGTAACTTTTAACTTTTATTTAAAAGTAACGATTGACGACGAATTTTATTATTTTTTAAAGTAGAAGATATTTTCGTAGCTAAAGATCCTGCAAGCGGCAGAGTGACGGATGTTGAGAAGGGAGAGGCTAGAGCGAGCAACGGTTCGAGCCATTTTCAATTTCACAACATAGATTTGCAGCGTGCTTCCAGCAAAGGCTCTGTACTTTCTTCTGCAGGAAAGGTATATTATTAGACCAAGACGAAAAGGAAGATTTTACACTTAAAAAAAAGTTTCCTGAACACTTCATTAGATTCACTCACGGAAATGTTATCGTTTGTTTATATTTGTTATTTTAGAGTAACGAAAATGGATTGATGGAATGTCCATTGTGTTTGGCGGAGTTACCAGTAGAATTCTTTCCTACTATCCAGTCTTGCCATCATCGTAGCTGTTACGATTGTTTTCAACAGTATCTCAAAGTGGAGATTTCCGAATCTAGAGTTAACATTGCTTGCCCTGAGTGTTCAGAAGCGTTACATCCAAATGGTGAGCACATTTTATGCGTATATTAATATATTATCATACTATATATATACTATATACTAATGAACATATGTATATTAAATAATTCTAGAGGTTTTTTTTATATATAAATCGCGCAATTTTTGCACTGAAAAACAATCTGGTTGCATTAATTAGAAATCTGGTAGGTTCAAGCAGTCTGTCCGTTGAAAAATGGACGATTCGGAGTTCCTTTAGGAATTGCCAGATTATAGTACAGTCTATCAAACGTTCTAGTTATAAAATATCCAGTCGTATCGTGACAACTAGAAATTCTGCTTGGTTTAACAAAAATGCATTCTATCACGTCTCGTTGGTACAATCAAACCATTTTTTCCAGTGTGCGAATTGTTGTCGTTTACAAGCTCTCACTTGTTGTTTCTTTTGCACAGATATTCGGATGATTCTAAATGATCAGATACAATTAGAAAAGTATGAGGATTTCATGGTTCGAAGAGTCCTCGCGGTGGAGCCCGACGCAAGATGGTGTCCCGCGCCGGATTGCAGTTTCGCTGTGATCGCCAGCGGCTGCGCCTCTTGCCCAAAGTTGCGTTGCGAACGACCAGGCTGCGACTCGTATTTCTGCTACCATTGTAAAGCGCGTTGGCATCCTAATCAAACGTGTGACGCCGCCCGAGCGCAACGTTCCCAATACTACGAACGCAGCTCGTCCCTGAGTTTCAGTCAAAGTGATTCTCAACATAGTAAGTTGATGTTACATGCTACAGTTGCTTGTTAAAGCTTGTTAAAGCACCAAGCTGTATCTACAATTCGCGGTGTTTCAGGAGACGATATAAAGCCATGCCCTAGATGCCAGGTTCTGATCGTCAAGATGGATGATGGAAGTTGCAATCACATGACGTGCGCCGTGTGCGGTGCAGAGTTTTGTTGGCTTTGCATGAAAGAGATCAGCGATCTTCATTACCTTAGGTATCGTGCTGCATTATCTTGATACATGCTTGATATGATTTATTCTGAATGGGATTGCGAATGTACGCAATGTTTAATCGTAAATAACGCTGTAAACATGCTTCTGTTACACTTACAGTCCATCTGGTTGCACTTTTTGGGGTAAAAAGCCATGGTCTAGGAAGAAAAAGATCCTTTGGCAACTTGGGACTTTGGTGGGAGCGCCAATCGGAATCGGCCTTGTGGCTGGTATAGCATTTCCGGCTATGATCATAGGTCAGTTGTAACGTTATTGTAGAAAATTTGTTACGCTTAACATGTCAAGATTATGCTGAAAGAATAGTGCGCCGTTATGTATCATATATATATATATATATATATATATATATATATATATGTATCAAGCGTTATATATTGTCTTTACCAGGTATACCAGTGTGGGTAGGACAAAAACTGTACACGAGGTACGAGAAGGCCAACAAGCACAAGAGAAATGCCTTTATCGCTGGCGGAGTTACTGCATCGGTAAGTTTATTAAATATTTAATATTTATAATTTAATATTTATAATTGTGGAAACATATGCCAGTATTTATAATTGCGAAAACACGTGCCAATTTTAATGTCCGGAAGCCACCGACAAATGAGCACGGTGTGTTGGGGATATTATACTCTCGCGATTAATGAATATCGCTTATTGTTCCACAATAAGAGATTCAATAAAAATATCAATAATTTATCGCGCCTATTCTATCTGCGGCTATAAAAGAGAAAAAAAGAATGGATATATATAAATATACATGTGTATTCGTACGTTAACTCTTTCCCCGAAGCAGGAACTTTATTTATGTTATTTACGTGATAACATCGAAGTATATTTTATCCATTTAGTTTATACAGAGAAAACGGATAATACAATAATTGTATATAGTGTTAATAAAACAGCGCGTTCGCTGGTATAATTGTCGGAAGAAGTTTATCACGGGACGTATTCAGGCAGATGGAATGTAATTGTATTTTATGTTTCGTGTACATCTCGAAAATACTCTATAACTTTGACGCGTGTTTCTACATTAATTACGACTCTAACTAATTCCATCTTGGTAATTGCATATCGCAACTACTTGCTTAAACCTTTAACGACTTGGCACAGCGCATTAAAGATGTATCTTGCATCAGCGACTTAACGACTTGTGAGCGTGAACGAAAACCTCGAATTGAAAAACATTTCAAAAATTAAACATTTTACACCACATTAAAAGACCCAATGTATAACGATTAATAAGATTTTGGTATCGTACAACATCTCTCTCTTAAAAAATTTCCTTGCGATTTTATTTTATTTTTAAGACTTTCATCGAATTGCAAGTAAATATCTTGCGTAAATAGTCATTAGAGAATTATTTAAAGCCTTTAAAGAGTAATGATCGACGGCTTGTCGCAGTTTACACTAATGTATAATCGAGACAACTATCGTGCCGTTTAAACTAACATGCCGATGGCGAGCAATTTTTTACATTCCGCATTCTACAATATCTTGCCGCAAAGAAAAGAAACCGAGTAGCGCAGGTCTTAACGTTTAGTAGATTTTCTTCCGACGTGAGACAGGCTTCTCTGCAGCTAATTTCTTTATCATCATCATTTCGTGTGATCGTCTGGGCTTAAGCCCTCTTTGGACAGGGAACAGAAAGATCTGTTGTGTTGTTCCTTCGAGTTACGACTGAACGCTATCGAAGTGTCTATCGTTTCAATCTATCGTGTGAAATCTTTTGCTTCGAGTCACAAGAAATAAATTCGGTGCGTGCGTTAATTTCAACACGATAGTGGTAGGTGATTTAAGAGTTGACTTCATTCGTCGCGACGATAGTTTCGTCCGTCAGTATGCCATCGTTGTAGAGATCTTTGAGAACATCGATCAATCGTTGCTCCGTGAGAGGATCACCGAGCGCGACGTCCACCGATCCAATGCATAATAAAAGCGCTAGCAGCTGGGACTTCCTGTAGTCTTTGTCGAGGTCTTCCCTGGTGTAACCCAACTCCTTAGGAATATCTAGGCCAAAGCCCATGCACATAGAAGTCAGTTTGTTCCAATATGCGTTCAAAAGTGATTTGGTGTGGTTGCGACGTAACTTGGTGGGCACCGAGCTCAATAACAATAATGCAACGTCATTCGTCGGCCGGCTATAAGTGATCATCTGCCAATCGATAATTTGGCAGTTTATCTCTTCGCATTTCTGTATGAAAAATAGATTATTGCTCCAAAAATCAGTATGAGTTATCAGTGCCAGCGGACCTTCCGGGGCGAGGAGGGCTGATATTATGTCTTTGGTACGGGGTCGTAGAACTAGAAGAGTCTCCAAGATTGCTTCCAATCCCGGCCTGCTCTTCAGAAAGCGCGCGAGCTGTGGTAAACCACGCTCGACTAGTTGCTGATACGAGTCCGTCGCCTTCGCTGTCTGAAAGAGAAACGGATAACGCTCGGGGAGGGACACTCCTTCCACGACCTTCAACGCCAGGGAATGTGCGTGTACGTTGGCAATGGCCTCTAGCGCGGCTTTTGCTTCGTGATACGTTAGTCCTTCTGAGAACTTGACACTCTTGTAATCCATACTGCTCAAGTCACTCAGCACCAGTATCGATTCCGGCGGCACCGGGCTGTCATCAGTTCCGCCAGCGGGACTGTAACGACCGTGCAGGCACATCGGAACTGGCAGAGAATCATCTGTCCAATTACTCAACAATTCTGTTTTCCTCAAGTTGAACTCTCTCAAATCTGGCACCACCTGATACAGCGACATATACATAAGTGCGATTAAAAATTCGTCTAATCTCGAGTCAAGTAGGAAGGAAACTCTCAACTCTTGTCGCTTACCTGCGTGTAAAACTTAATTTCTCGGAGATCGAATTGACCCTCCGTAACGAAGAAGCGGCTAAACGGGTCTTTAGGGAGTTGCTTTATGATCATGTCCACTTTGCATTTGTCCATCGGCTTTTTCGACGTCATCGCCAGTAAATACGTCGTCGTGACTTTGGTGATAGTGCTCAGCACGCTCTCGTTATTCGTGCATCCGGGATTTACCTCGAAGTTTAAAATCTCCACCTAAACAAAGGATTATATGGCAATCAGTGGCGGCAGATCAGTCGATCAGCAGATGCGTTAGCGCTCTATTCGCACGCGTGTCTACGGTTTCACGCGTGAACATCGTTACAGCTGACGCTATCATTAATCTACAGGACTAACCGCTTTCCCTTTGTGATACTCCGACAGGATGCTCTCGAGCCATTCCTTCTTAACCTCCCAATCCGCGACCATCTGCTCCTCCCCGCACGAAGTGTCGGTTTCATCGTCCAAATCTAAATCCAAGTCAGACATGACTCTCAGTCCTCGTCCTCTCTCTCTCTCTCTTTCAACTTTCCTCTCCCTCTCCCCTGTTCCCTCTTCTCAACGACTTCAACGACTGCTGGCGCAGCTCGACGAGGTGCTCGCTGTCCTCTCGCTCAACGCACAACTGTCCGCGGTTAACGAGGCATGTGCGCTGCCTAGTGACGGTGCCCCACCGATCTGTCGCGGATGATATTACGCGTCTGCTTCTCGATTATCACGCATACGCGTACGTAGTGACACATATGTGTAATGTACGTATGCGTCTACGTATCCGCCAGCGTGAAATCACCGTCGGTGAATGAGGTGCTCTCTCTCTCTCTCTTCCTCTCTCTCGTTACGTGTCGCTGCCTCTTCCCGGTTATGCTTACAATCGCACGGCGCGACACGCCCTCGGAGCGCGCACCGACATCGACAGCTTCCTCCTGAAGCTAGGCGCACGGCGATGCGCGCGATACTCTCGATTGGCTGCGGCGCGGCGAGGACGTCGAGGTACTGAACAACGCGGACGTGTGTTTCATTGTCGCTCGAGCTCGATGCTCCGCAGCTCCGGTCGCTGCGGACGCAGGGCGGGCCGAGGGGATCGCACCATGCGCATGTCTACCCTCGATCAATATCCTTCCCGCCCTCCCGGAATCTCCTCTCGGGTTCTTTACCCATGTAATACGTGCCGTCCTCTCCATCGGCACGGCACGGCACGGCAGGGCACGCGCGCCGTTATCGTGCGTCCAACCCTCTCAGGAAGGCTGCAAGTCTCGGCGCGCGCGTTAAAATGCGCCCTCCGTATCGTCACTCGGTCTGACGTGCCACTGTTCTATTTTCATGTTCATCGTCAGAGGGAAAGATGCACCTCGACGAGCGGAATCGTCCCCGCGCGCGCACCATGACGGCATTTACCCCTTTACGCTTCCCATTCCGTCGATAAGAAAAATCCATAAGAATGTAAAGTCGAAATAAAATGTAAAACTACAACGTTGACTTGAAGTTGAAAAAGGCTCATCTTTCCGAGTTAATTGAAGATATCGTTGTCTGCAGATAAGATTAGATTAATTATCGCGATGATGTAGGTCGGGCACAACATTGTGCCAGAAACGATTACTGCAAATCGATTATCTCCTCTTTGCAAGATACATACATAGTCGTATACATATATCAGGCAACAGACACGAGCATGAAATTTTCATCATCCGAGTTCCTTACATGAAGCTACGTGGCCTTCGATGCGCTCCTATTTATACTACTTAACAAGTGCCAGCTATATTATTGAGCATACGGGGGAGGGAGACTAGCCTGGTAGACATTAATAACATCTCTATCCTTATGGGTATCACTCTTTGACGATAATTTTTTGTTGTCGTGACAAGCGATGCGTTATGAGGAACGGCGGTCCCTATAACAAGGCCGAGGAATTTGTAAATTCTATTAGAACGCTATAATTTGCCGTTGTATCTTCCTACAGGTCTTGGTATCACCGGTGCTGGCGGGACTAGCTGTGGGCATCGGTGTACCCATTTTGCTATTTTACGTTTACGGCGTGGTCCCTGTGTCGCTCTGTCGCAGCGGCGGCTGCGGTGTCTCCACGAGCGGTACCGGCGTGCGATTCGAATTCGATGACGAGAACGAGCTGATGGGAGCTTTAGGCGTGCGCAACGGCGGAGGTAAATACGCAACGTGTGTGATCACACACTAGATCCGCCTGCACCAGATCGCTTAATTCACACCTATACGCTTATTCACACACGTGTACATTGTTCATTTCCGGCCGGACTATCACGATGATCGGGCCCCATTGTAAATCCATCGCAATCGTTGCAGATGCGGCGTCAATAGACGTTGCGAGTCACCGTGGTGGTAATCCCTCGATAGGGGAAGCCTCGCTTTCGCTGGGCAGCGGCAGTCAGTTGGAGAAATTGGGCCGGGAGAATGATCGTGAAAGCGCCAGCAACGTCGCCCTCGCTGGCACCAGTCTCGCAGGCAGCATCGCCTCGAGCGTACTTCCCGGTGGGCAAAGGTATTCATCCGTGGGAATGGCTAATCCTTTCCGAATGTTATAAGAATACGTTTCTTTCTGATATTACACTGATACGTTTCTCTAACATTACGCATGGCATACATAGATTGGAAGTCCAGGCCGACGTTACGTCCACGCAGCGCTTTAGTCTGTGTAGCGAGACGGCTTCCGCTGCCACCAGTCTATCGGAAAAGTCTGTAAATGCTTCCATCGCTCTAGACGATGGTGCAGCTTCTACGAGAGCCTTAGCCGGTTCTGTTCTTAACTTCAAGGTATTGTTTCGTAATCTTAACACAATAAATAAGACAACAAATACTTAATTGTAATAATTCAAACTTTATTACATTTATGGTTGGATAGATGGATAGCAGTTCAATCAGTGGTGGCAGAAGCACGGAAGGAGAACAGGCGGCCAGCTCCACTAACGGTGGTCACATGGATTCCGCTGAACAAGCTACTTCCCTGAGCTCGCTGGAGGAAGTGGCACCTGCTCTAGCGAAACGCATCCGCCGTAAACTCGCATTCGATCGCCTGTGCAGCGAATTAAGTAGCTGGACTATGTGTGGGGAGGACGGTGGTTCTGAACGAGTGCGATTCGATGATCACGTCAGCGTGATCGAAGCGGATCAGGAGAGAGTGGTGGGTGGAACCAAGTTGGAAGGCGCTATGAATAATCGTGCCGCGGGTGGACGTAAGCGAAACAAAGATTCGGAACCGGAAACGGATGTTCAAAAGATGTCAAAGTATGAGTCACTGCTAAATCATTAAGACATTTCAGATGAGAATTATTATTAGACAAAACCATGAGAGATATAAATTCACGAAATTATTGCGACAATTGTATTTGTTTAGGAACTCGAACGGTGAATTGAACGCGGAGAGCCCCGTGGATGATACCTCGCGGGAGCGCGTCAATGTGGCCACTCTGAGAAATGTATTTTTTCACACGTCGACAGTGGCTACGGATCGCGAGAAACGACTGTCCGTCATTGAGGAACCCATACCGACCGTCTCACAGATCTCCAACAATCGGATTTTCACGCCCTGCGATGAGAGTCAAAGTCCTACCAGCACGGACGAGAGCCTGCACTGCTAAGAAAATTAAGACTGAGTTTTGGTGGAATGTGTCGAAACGGCACGATATATATGTATAGATGCGTATATACATATTATTGAGTGTGTATATATGTATTAAATTACATAAAGCTCTATGATACACGAATAAACGCGACGATTGTACATACCTACGTACAATATGTAAGCACGAATCGGATACTACATCGGGGAAAACATACAAAAGTAAACGGTCAAGTAATTTTAATAATTGTGTGCATTCGCGCTGTGATTATGCATATAAAGGCCCGTCTACGTAGGCCGCAACGCGTCCGACACGCAGTTCGCAGACGCAGAACGTAATCAAGAGTAGTCAGCAAAATTGTAAATTTCGTTCACTATTTTTGGTTATTCTACCGCAACGCAGAAAGTTCAAATTGGTTCAACTCGTTGCGTACGGCCGATTTGCGAATGCGTGCGCGTCTGGTTGCGGCCTATGTAGACGGGCCTTAACAAATCTTGTGAGAGTATATTATAGATATGTTATATATATACACACACATACATACACGTACTGGCCTCCAATTCGTTATGAACGATGAAAAGAAAAAAAGTTGAATATATAAAAAAATCTTTTCTCGCATTTCGATATTTTACGAATAAAAAAATCGTTATTACAATAGATAATTTTATTTGTATCTAGATGATTCTCTAGCTCCCAAGTATCTGATTTGTAATGAACGTAATGTAGGTTTGTAACGAACAGGTGGACAATACAAATTAAGAAAAATTACAAAGATGAAAGTTAATGTTGCGAATTGCCGCTGCATTTTGTAAATCGAATACTGCTCATTATGTCTTTAAGTATTAACGCGTTCTCGTTTAATATATCAGTATGTATATATATATATCGTATTAATATTCAAATATTCTTCTATACATGAAAGAATACTTCAATATTAACATTTCCCCAAGAAACATCTGCCCCTTTTTTTTGCCGTGTAAAAATATAATAAAATATAATCCAAATAGCTTTACTTTTATCAAACAATAAATTGTTTTCTCACGTTATATATGAAAATAGTTGAGATAGAAAAATTATAGCGTTTGTGCGTGCGCGTGCGCTTATGCAGGAAGATGCAGAACAAATTAGAAGGTAAAACATACGGTTCCATTTTAAAATGGGGAATAATTGTCTCTGCCTTCTCCCCGAAATGGCTCAGAAGTGATATATCAAGTAAAAAAGCTCATGATCCAAAATTAAAAAAGATTCAGTTACTATTTATGATCGAGTTCTGGAAAAAACAGCTTGTGTCACATTTACATGCTACATCGTATGTATGTGTATGCAGTGTGCATAAATATATCTGCGTGTGTATGTGCGTATGCGTGTATGTAGCGATATATAATATATATATATATATATATACATATTATATATATTATATAATTACAATATGTTTTATGTTTGTGTGTATATATATTATATATCTTTTATAACACCTATATGTATTATCTGTTCTATTTGTTCAAACTTATCCAGCACATAACAGATTTATTTAACAAGCAAATCAAAAGTTATTTTAATTTGTAAATTATTTTTGTGCATTTGTTAGTTTATATGACATTTCATATTGTAATAACAAATTATAACAACTGAACATCACAGAGCTACTTGAGAATGATTAAATATTGTGTGTATACTTTAGAATTGTCAATACGCCAGTAAATCAATATAGTTAAAAATCCAATATATTTTGACCAAACTGGCAATACAGTGGCATCAAATTACCACAAAAAACTTGCAATCTTCATTCGTCTTTCGGTACAGGAGAGAAAGATAATAGAATTGATATTACGATAAAAGAAACGTGGAAAGATGGAAGAATAAAATAAGATAGATTCTTATAATACACAGTAATACATACACATGCATGCATATGCACCTGTAATATTACACAAATCAAAATGGCTGCAACTTTTCCCGCACTATCATTATATAGTGCGAGAAAAGTTGCAGACCCAAATGGAAGCGACTATCACAGCGGAATTGACTTCAGCGTCGAGAGAAGCTGACTTGGAAGAATTGCAATCTCTGAAGAACGAGTTGCAATTCTAAGCAAAAAGGATTAGTAAATTCTTTTTGCTGTCGAATAAATACCAGTATATCAACTTTTGTCAGATTATTGCTTAGAATTGCGATAAAACGTAGACTTGTTATTGTGATACTTCATTGGTCCATTTTGATTTGTGTAATATTACAGGTACATATGCATGCATGTGTACGTTTAATGTGTATTGTAAGAATTTATCTTATTTTATTCTTCCAGCTTTCCTCGTTTCTTTTATCGTAATATCAATTCTATTATCTTTTTCTCCTGTACCGAAAGACGAATGAAGATTGAAAGTTTTTTGTGGTAATTTGATGCCATTGTATTGCCAGTTTGGTCAAAATATATTGGATTGTTAAAAATATTGTGTGTGATCTAAGGAATAAATTTTCCAAGATTTCGTATTTTTTTCAAAGAAAGAATTGTCAAACTAAAAATTAATTTTTTTTTTTTCTTTATGACTTTGAAAAGTAGACGACTTTGAAATACTATTTGATGTGACACAATGATTAGATGATATGCAGTAGCACCTAATTTTGTATAAAACTTTTTGGGAAACTGTATCTCTTTCTCTTTCAGGCCTGACAAATAAAGTAGACTTCATATGTGCAAAAATAATTTATATTAGTATTTTTTTTCTTAAAATTTATGTTTTTTTTTCAAATGTTAAATTCCGTATTTAGCTGTGCATGTATAGCATTTTTATAAAAGAAAATCTTAAAACTGCTATATTAATTTTAAGCAATTTTATTTTACACTTATAATTCGAAAATAAAATACATCAGTGAATAGTTTTTCAAAGAAGTATTTTGAATATACGAAACTAGAAAAACCGAATTTTTGAACTATGATATATAAACTGCCGCATTTTCTTTATATACAAATAATGTTACATTTAAATAAAATTTACACATGTGTATTTGAAATCATTAATATACTTAATGTATGAAAAATCAGCAAGATAAATGTACTTTTAATATTACTTGAGCGCAAAAATCTCGGCCTTTTTCAAATGACGTTTTTAACAATTCGCAATACTGCAAGAATATATATATATTATATAGCGTTAGAGCGATAACGATGCCAGCTATCATTATAAATAGGTTCGAATGAGTATTAAATATGATTTGGTTGTGCTTTATTATAAAAAAAAAGAGTGAGAATGAAAATTGAATGAAAATATTTTCAAATTAGTAATAGTGATGTTTGCGAGAAGTTGAATATTGGTAAACCGTATGCATATTGCCATTTAAGATGGACTTGGATGCGGAACGTCTTAAAGAACAGAAGCTAAATCTGGTTAACCGATACCGAAAGCCGGTTTGCACTCTCAGGAAATCGTACTGTTTGTGTGCCGGAATTACAAAGGCGTAATTTTTTCTAAGCTATTCTCTAATGCGATTTTAGAATATTAGCATCTATATACAAGTAATATGTAAGGATATATAAATATATAAATATATATATAAAAGTTAGGTTAATTGTACTCTTGCCTGTCATTAAGATATTGTACAGCACAAAAATATCTTTTAAATATGCACTGTTATTATCATTTTACACATTATTGTAACAATTGTATATATTTCTCTGGGAAACAAAATAAACTGCTACAAGGGATGGAAAAACAAAATTACTGTAAAAATCATACAATCCTTTTATTCCTATCATAAGTTATTGTTGTAATAGGCTTTATTCTTAAACAATATTATATATACACGTAGGCTTTGCGAGCTGCTCAAAGGAGTAGATTATCTATAACTTAAAAGTGTAAAATTGCATTTAATTTAATAAGCTTAATTGCACAAGTAACTTAAGTAATTTTAAACAAATAAATCATCTGGACATTGATTTATTTGTTGAAAAAATGGGAAAACTAAAGAGACTTCTACAATCTCTAAGAATACTAAAACCTGAGATATATCTGTAATTACTATTTCGTGTTACTGATTGATCCGAAATCACGTAGAATTAAAATTTCAACAAATAAATATAAAATGATACATTAAGGAATGCTTGGTTTAGTAAATTATTTAAGAAAAGTCAATTCTTTTTTGTATATATATTTGTATATTCTAGATCGATCGACTTAGAAATAAAGGAGATTTTTTAAACAACTCATCTACTTTCATTTTAAATAATTCGCTCTGTATAGGTTCATTTAATTGGCAGAGTGGATTCTTTATTACATATTCCAGGTATACCTAAAATAAAAAATACACAATTATGCCAATGCGCCAATTCTTGCAAGTCTATTACAAACAGGCGTAACATCTTACTTCTCTGTACAATTGCTGTAACAATTCCCTGGCAGTCTGACTCGCATTGTCAGTGTTCAAGATAAACTTGAGACCCGATGGCGTTTCAAAATAATGAAGTGTATATTTGCTTGTTTTATAGTACAAAAATCCCTCTTTCGAGTCCAATGGCGAGATTTTACTTACAAACGATTTTATGGAGAATAACATTCCATACATTAACTTTGCTTCCTGAATGTAAATACATCTGTTAATAATTATGAGATTCTCTTGTCTAACTTAACAATATTTAAAAATAGTACATATTGTATTTTGATATTTTAGCAAAGTTACATAGCATCTATGTCTATATCTTCTCCATATCACTCTCGTTCTGATAAAATTTTATCATAACAGTAATAGTCAAACTGCATTTTGTCATAATAGTATTGATAACATTGTGTTATAGGTTAGGTTGTGTACTTAACGTGCGATAATTATGTGACAACACATTACCTCTTCCTTTGTTATCCCTGATTTGTTTAATCTATTCCACTCAGTATAGTACAGCAACGTTCCAGTTTTCGAAAAAATATACAAGTTGTGAATTGTCATGATTGCGTGTCACTTAGCATCCACGGATTCCACCAACAGTTGTTTCAGCCGTCAAACATTTTGACATTTAAGGAGCGACTGTAGAGACATCTCGCGAAAAGTTATGAACTATGAATCATATTTTTTATCCTACATTGGGTGTATGTTACCGACGGAAGAATGAAAAATCCTTATTTTTGTACACAATAAAAGAAATCCTTTTGCTCGATATCAAGGAACTAATCTTGTGCTCTCTGTTTTACTCTTGGTCACGATTTCAGAGATGCATATGTGCTCAAAATGTGTTTTTTATAAACTCACGAATTGGAGCAAAATTGGTCGTTAATTTCGAAATTTATTATATAAAAAAATATTCATATAATTTATATATAACAATATATTTTTTTATATTGATTGGAAATTTTTTGTAGGACTTGAAGAATAAATGTAATCTATACAAATAACGTAATTTATACATTATATTTCTCATTTAGAATATTACATTTTGTTTCTATGGTAATCAAGTTATTAGCAACTTATAACGTACGTAACAACAGAAAATTAGCACGACATGCAGATATTTTTGTATCCTTTATAATTCGTCTTTAGCAATCTTCACACTATCAATTAGATATGTCAAATTATACCGATCAATGAACTATAACAACAAAAATCGTCCGAAAATGTAAAGCAAATCTACGTAAATGCTCCTGCCAATTTTATTATTTGGTCCGGATCGTAAATGGCACGTCTGCGCGAAATCTTCAATTTGGGAAAGTTAAATCCTGTTGTACAGCAAAATCGGTATGTCCTTCTGTGATGAAATTGGCAAGAGACGACGTTTTGGCAACCACTGTGGTTAGTATGTATAAACTAGATAAATGAGTTTTATATGATAATAATCATTAGGAAAATCGTGTCAATTTAAATATAAGGAAAATTATATCAGTTTTACAGTCATTTATATTTATACTTTATTAAATCTACTATTTATATCCTACTTCGTATATTACTTACATTCTCTATTTTATTTGTCAAATTAAGAAATAATAATATAATTTAGAAACATATGGAAAGTAAAAAATTTTGTTTTCTGAAATTTGTTCTCTCTTTCTCTCTTTCACAAGAATTTTCTAATTTGTAATTTGCGTGTAACACGATGGGGTCCTTAGTTTGCAATATTGTCACGCAGGAAACAATCGTGCATTAGACAGGGACGGTTGTTGCAAGGCTCGTATACCTTCGTGTGATTGCCAAAGTAACGTAGGATGCCTGGATCGCAGTGATTGCGGTGGTTTCCGGCCTACCGGGACTGCCGCGACCGGCGCATGTCCTGGGCCGTGTCAGTGCGCCGAAGAGGAGATCTGGAATAGCAATGTGCCGCCTAAACCGGATTGCCAATGGTTGAGTAACTTTGCCGAGCTGCGCCGTCAATGGAGCGATCACGGTCGCCAGCAGACGTACAAAAACTACAGCTGCCGATCGTGGTAGGAAAATGATACGATAGTTAATAATGTCAATGCTTCGTCGCGAGAGGAAAGCCAATTTCATCCTGCAAAAATGTCACCCTACAGTCCTCGTTGTCATTCTCTGTAATGTGATAACAAAAAGACGGATGTTAGAGACTGGTCTCTGTTATTTGCTTTCTTTTTGTTTCCTCGTATGACAATGAAACATTGATCGTTTCTGTTCAATATAAATGTAAAAAATGTACAATTTGCGTTCTATGTAATACGCATAAAAGTTCGTATATGAGAAAAATGTTGCCCAAGATATTGGTAACGTTTGAGGGTAAACTTTTATTGATATTTAAATTATTGTTCAAAGGATATTGGACGTGGCGCTGTTAGATTCGGTCTTTGAATTCATCCATCTTTGTAACGATAGTGTTTCCTACACGGTGAAAAGAATCTTCGCATGAGTGTGAACATGAAGCGAATATTCTTTTCTGAGATAATGAAAGAATTATTGCACTTCTTCCTTTTGCGCTATGTTGCATTTTGTTCGCAGCAGAACTGTCGCCTCGCACCAGCCGTGTCTTTCATCATCACTCCCGTGTTCCGGTACTATTTTAACTGCGTCGGACTGTCAGGTACACTGAGGTAGATTCCTTGCTAAGAATAGAGAACGTTTGAGAGTTTCCCGACATGGTAGATTTTAGATTTTATATATTTCTTTTAAAAAGAGGAACGTCAACTCAAATTTGAAAAGAAATGAATCTAATTCTACTGTTTGGTTTACGACTGTGTTAAGCTATTTTAAATAACTACTTTCATTTACATGTTCCTAACAATTCCCAATTTCATGATTTCTTTTTTATTAAGTTAGTACTTGTGCCAGAAATAATAGACATTTCAATAAAATTATATAAAAATTAATAATTTGTATTTATAATATATTTATAATATTATATGTGTGCATTGGGTATTTATAATTATGTATTACAGTGTATGTAGAAATGTACTTGTATAAATTCAGATGTAATAAATGTGCGTAACAAGTTAGTTAACAGAACAACAGAAATTAAGCAAGAATGAACAATACAGAGCATAGTTAATGTTTCTGACATTCACTGTATGTTTTAATTAAATCTGATAGGGAGACTGAAAAAGCATTTAATTCAAGTGCGGTTATCCCGCGCACTCAATTTATGCAAATTAGCACAGCATAGTTAAAAGTAAGCGAGCGTCTAAAGTTTCTTAATTATTTGGTAAAATCCATAAAGTTGGCCGACGCAATTTGTACACAGACTTTAATGGCTTAGTAATTGGACCGTTTAAAACGTTAAAAAAGTATCTTAAATTTAACTGACATAATGCGCTTACGTTATTTGATCCTCTGCATTGCAATCCTCTATGCAATCTATGTCATTGTATCATTCTAGAAAGAATTTCTTACAATTTTTATAAATCGATGATATCTTAAGCGATGACTTCGACAGTCGTAAAACGAGTCGTAAATCGTCTCTCACTTTGTAACTGTCGTCGGATTTTTCTATCTTCGACAGAGACGCGGACCTTTCGACCGTGGTAATCGTCGTCTAGCAGGTGGGGCAAGCAATTCGGAAATAGCACCGATAGATAAATCGTCGTCTCCCGGGTCTGCCTTGAAACGGGAAGCAGGCGGTGGTTGTCCATCGAGTTGCACCCATTCATCGACCCGCTGCAATTCCCCTGACGCCAATTGCCCCTCGATCGTTTCGTCCTGTTGTCCTTCGCGCTGCGGGTACTCCCAGGTTTCGTCGCCAGCTGATTGCCAACCGTGCGCCTCGTCCTTGCCACTGAAATCCATACTGAAAAAGCGCAACTGCTGCCGGCCTGTCACGAGTAATCATTGCATGTGCCAACCGATGCCACGTGGTTGCAATTGCCCGCCGCCTGTTCAAGTGGACGCTCCTGCAGCCCGCGAGTGTTCATGCGATTGTCCATCTAGCCCAGAATGCGCGTGTCCACCCAGCGAACGAAGATTCCCAAGATCAACGACAATCAAGTGTCCCAACGCGCGTGTCTGCTGTCCATTTCCTCGACCATCATCCGGCCCAAAATGTCACTGCGCGCGGTGTCAACCATACCTGCCGCCAACCTGCGATCCATGCACGTCCATCAAGTGTCGAGGACCTGCTTCATCGAGGAATTCTTGTCGACCTTGCTCGCCGTATCCATCGTGCGCGCCCTGTCGACCACCGACACCCTGTAAGAAGCTGACATTCTGCACCCAACGTAACAATCGGTCCTCTTCGTCCTGCACGGGAACAGGTCAGTCTCTGGTTGACAACGGTAACTGGGATAATGACATTTATAGCGAGCGAGATGATGTCGAGGAATTAGAACAGTACGATGCTGAAGATTGTGATAGTTCACACGTTTGTCTTTGTATACTCGATTATACTGGATCCAAATCTGAAAGGATCGACAAAAGTTGCGATCCGATACTGGACGAAGGATCTGTTAAGAATTCAATGTCAAAAAACTTCATTAATTCTCCGGGAGCCGCGAACCCTTCGAAATCTGTCGATCCAGATTTTGCACGGCGTGCCGGAGGGAAAGAGTGAATTTGCTCACGAAAATACGGCGCAGGCCTTTGCGGAATATATTATCGGAAAACCTGGAAAAGGATTCGTGGCATACTTCGTCCATTCACGTTTCGTCCTATAATCATGCAAAATCAGATCGTTACACATTCCGCGGAGGGCATTCGCCCGTTGACAAAAACATGCCTGAGAATTCCGTGCTCGCGAGATTATCAAATCGCACAAAAAATCACTTGCTCGAGCGAAACGTCAGCAAGATTTATTGGCGCCGGATAAATTATCGCTATACGGCAAGCCGTTGCTTTCCGCGACGCTTCACGTATCGGGCGACTGGGCGAGTGTTTTACCGAGTGTCTCGGCAACACGAACACGCGGAATCGACAGACTACGCAGGGATGGTGAATCTTCGGAAATAGATACTGTACACTCTAGCAAGACATCTCGGGAAAATTGCGCAACATTATAGAATGTATAGGAACTATCACTGTCTATAACTGACCGCTCGACATCTGCTTCGCTTAGATCAAATAAGAAGTTGTTAGATTGTTATCTTGTTAAATGAAAACCATACATTTTTCTTATCTCTCACAATGATCGACGCGAATATAATAAAAATATGGTTAGAAGTAAAGTTTTAAGTATTTAATATCTGTAAAATCTACATAATTAATACAAAAAAGTTATTACATATCAACATTGAATGTTTCAAAAACCAGATATTGATTAAAAACCAAATTGGAATAGACAAGCTTTTTTTTTATATAGATCCTTTAATTTTAGAAGAGATAATTTTGTAGAGACGTATATTAAATATAAATTTTTATATTTCCTAATTTTGTTTCCCTAAATTTATTTATATTTATATTATATCAAAGAAATTATAAATATATTCATTTAAAACTGTAAAGCTTTAGATAATACTAAAGTCTTGCATGTTAAATTTACAGGAATAAATTTCTATTATTAGTTCTATAATATTATAACGTAAAGTTTCTGTAATCTATACTTGAGTAATGTTTAAATATTTATATTTTGCTGACACGTGAAAAAATAATTTGCTTTGTGAAATTGCGATCCAATGCGCTAGAGACTGACGTTTATTTGCACCCTTGTGTTATCACCAAAGGACCAATGTGACACGTGATGTGGTGCATCCAGTAGGTGTCAGAGATGCATCGAAGGGAACATCGACTGCATATGCGCAGACACAGGAACAGAAAAGCGAAAGTGCATGCTGCAATGTGTTTACTAATCTCGGTGGCATCGGTTACTCGACTCTCGTACCAAATCCACTGACATTAATATCCTTCGCATTACTGATCCTAATCGCTGTTACCTGGTCCTCCGGTTTAACTTTTTACCGTCGTTATCTATTACACAAGAGAATCTGCTGGAAATACTTAGGCTTGTAATTGTACAAGAAAATAAAAAACCTGAAAAAGATATACTCTTTTCATCAATCTAAATAAACATCTACAGATAAACCAAAACTGTATAAAATTCTGAAATAGTTTTCTCTGTATTGCAATACATAAATAACTAATTTAACAAATGTATTTTGCAGCATGATAATTTTACTTAATAGATACATATTATTTCGTTATTATATAAAATCGGGAATTTTTATATAAATTTTTATATCGGCAATAATTATGCAAAATACACAAGCGACGTTAAATGTCCCAAGAGTGTGCCGCAGTTATCTTCCGGGTTTTTTTTTAATACGCGCGGAATGCATACGCTTCAATACCTCCCCCTTCACATCGGGAGTGACATCGCGAATGATGCTCGCGCTTTCTGTCAGTCGGCGAAATGACGCGCCGGAGAGCGTTTCTGTTTGCGTTTTTATTGGCGTTGCTGTTCTGCGCGACGATCCAACGAGGTGCTTCCGCCGTCGCCGAAACTACCGAAAACAAAAGTTTCACCGAAAAAGCACAAGCGGCAGGTTGCATCGAATGCGGATATTACAGGTAAATTACGTGCGATAAAACTGCGCACAATACTATGCAGGTGAATTTATAGATACCATCGAAGGCCGCAGTACTATCGTTTATTAAAGAAAATTCGATATTAAGAACGTTTTATTTCATATTTTCATTTCTCCACATAATGCTCTCTCTATTTGTTCTATTTTAAATGAGATTGTTATTTAAGAAAAAAGTAACAGAAAAGTTAGTTAATTATTGTGTTATATACTTCTGCAAGTTATTATATTTGTACAATATTATTATTGTGTGTTTATTGTGCACAAGTAGATGTCCAGAGGATCCAGGAAAATGTTTATTGGGCTCGATGCCTGATCCTTGCGGGTGCTGTCCGGACGGTTTATGCGCCCGCCTTCTTGGAGAACCATGTTGGAACGCCAGCATCCCTCTTTTACCTGCAAAGTACCTCAACGATGGATACTGTGCAAGAAATTATTTGTGCGAGTTACGTTCCGATCTACTGGAAGAGGTATATTTAATCATATACATTTAAGGCATATTATTTAATCTTTATTATAGGAATTTAAGTTTTATAATAATTATACGTGATTTAATATTAAACACCTAAGGGTAAGACTAAAACTAATATTGAAAAAAGTCGTTTCGATTGTTACAATGCATTCGTATTAATTGCACTATAATCAGAACTTTTAATTTTTTAATTACTTTGTTAAAACTTATATTTTTATCTCATATACTTATTTATTTACTTTTATTATATTCTGCGCAGGTATAATTTATATATCGTCGAGAAAATTTATAAATAATGGTAGATTTCCCTTTAAGAGTTAAATATGTACGAAGCCGAAAGAGAACGCGTTTCATTACGTGCGACATGTTTATTATCTGCGTAAGTGATAAATTTGCTTCCCCAATTCGGTTAAAGACTCATGTTCTAGATCAGCCTCAACAAGCTTGGTAATGAGATTTCTCGTTTTCTGGGTTAGTTTAACGCAAAAATAGGGATAACGAGCCATTGCGCAAACGATATCTAACGCGGAGCCGCATATCATCCACCCACTATACTGCGCTATGCTGTCAGTCAGATCTATCGCAGTTTTAAGATCGCAGCTACCGGCGACTTACGGTCGCTGACCCGTTCCGCTGGCCTTCTCGCATCTAATTTTGCCTTGTCGTGCACCGTGGGCCGTGAATCGCATTGTGAGAATGTATGCGCACACACGTCATGCAATCAAGCAATCAGGCAGACCGTTTATGATGAACGCGAGCTAGAGATAAGAATACTCTTCGCCATTTGATCTTAAGATCGTGTCTAAGTAATCGGAGCATTTCTCGGAAACTCGGCCGATCGCGCTAATACTAATCACTTAACTAAATTAGCTCGGTATATTAAACTATTTAAACTGTCACCAGTTACTCCTAATAGTTGAGCAAACTAACGGCGATTATTCGCAACAACTATTCGCACGGGCCGTTACGTTTGCATCGGTTCTGTAGAAATATTCAGGATATAGCGAAGACGTGCTGGCGCATCAAGCGCCGCATTACCAACTTCGAGCGATTTAACTTCCACAAAATAGAACGGGGGAAAATATCATTTCGTCGACGAGTATCGGATGACAGTCATCATAAATGTAAAGTTCATCTGTAAAATAGAGAACGTGATAGTAATATTGAAATAAGCAGAGGCGGCGCGATAATGGTACCCTATGCGTGCAAAGAGGATATCCGTGCAATTAATAGAAAGGGTCGAACTTTTACACAGGATGCCCCGGAGGCTACCTGCGTCTGCATGGAACAAAGCCCTGCGTGCGGTAGTAATAACGAAACTTACGCGACGCCGTGCGCGTTGCACGAAGAGGCGATGAAACTCAGGAACTCGTCTTCCTTGAGGCTGCAACACCTTGGTCCTTGCGAGAGTAGACCTTGGATCCTTTCGGATCTGGAAAACGTTGCCTCACCGTACGGTCAACGGGTCGCGCTGAATTGCGAGGCACAGGGCTTCCCCGTGCCAGATATCTTTTGGGAATTTCACTCAGCTGACGGGAGGAGGGTGCTAAAATTGCCAGGTAAAGTGTGAGGCAGTAGCAGCATATTAAAATACAATTCGGTGACACTTTTGAGCCACGTAAATTGATTGCTTGATGTTAATTTACGATTGTTTTGTAGAAAAAGTCTGGAGGCAAGAACCTCGAAAGCTTGAGTGATATTCTAGTAGCACATAACGATTTTTCTTAAGATTTACGCACTATATATCCGCATTATGGGTTGTACTAACAGCGGGTGTACTATGGAGTTCAGTAAACAACCATTTTATCCGCAGGCGAGGAACACGAGGCGACGGTACATACGAGCGAGGGTCCAGAGCCCCTTATGCGGACCTCTTGGATGCAATTGGCTCGGCTAAGCAAAGAGCACATTGGAATGTATCATTGCATTGCTAACAATTCCATGGGCGAAGCGAGTACGGCTGCATTTGTGTCCATGTCGTGAGATTACGTCTCATAAAACAGTTTTCCGTGTAATCGCATCGTATATGATATAATGTAATGCAAGGAAAAAAAAGATAAATTAATCATACGTTCAGAGAGTTTACTTCCTTAACAAATGTTATGACGTATGAAGAGTTCTAAACGATAGCTTTAAAATCGATTATATTTCATACATTCGAAATGTACGAACGGCAGTTGACTTGTAATGCAGAAATTCGTTTATCATAAATAATAACAAATAGAATTGTTTTGTACGATCTATAGTTCAAGCTTCCTCAATATTCTTGCCATATTAAATTTTAATGTTATAATAATATCTCTCTAAGTCTGCTTGTGATACGTAGTTTTTGTCCTTTATCCTTCTTTGCTACCAGTCGTTTTGTGGCGGAAGTGGCGGCGATCTAAAAAATGTAATTATACAATTGTGAATAAGATTTTATTGATAAAATAAAAGTTTCCGATGTCACATTATTACAGTCTAAATACAAAACGACAAAATATTATAATCCGATATATACTTACTCCGGTGTTTGCCATGACTCGGTTGTGTCAATACTTTCCCTAGAAAGAAAAATATTTTTATTTTTTTGCAATCTGTATCTATTTTATCCGTATTTATTTCACAAATATACAAATTTTAATCGAATTTACCAAATAATTACAAATACAATACTTACGTTCTCGTTGGCAATAGGATAACATCTTGCGCGAAATGAAGCTTTTTGTACACCAGCGATAAAACATGAGCTGTTGGTGTACTGGCAATCATGACGACTGTACATATGAACGTAGCGAACCAGAAACCATTCTACATATTGAAACATAAAAAGCTTTGTCGAAATATGTGACATAATATTTCATTAATTATTATGTATGCATGCATTTTTGCCTTTTCTCGCTTTATTTTCATAACATATAAAGAACAATCGTTCGTGATATATGACGTTTTAAATATGCTTTTAACGTCAACACTCTAAAACTGTAAAAGAATATAAATGCAGTTCAGTTTTAAATAACTTTTTTCCAAAGTGATGAGAAAGGACTAAAACTTATGCATGCATCTAATATCTCAAATTTAATTATTAAACATTTCTTGCTTTATATTTAATTATACATACGAGAGGACTTAAAATGTGGCCACACAGTAAGTGTCTTAATCCATCTAGAACGTCCCACAAAGGTCGACACCTGAATACTCCCGTACCCGTTTCGGAGAGTACATGAGCCCGCCATTGGTCCAGGTAATTCGCCAGTCGGTCTACGTACGACTTTATTTTCTGCAAATAATTAACAATACATATATATTTCAAGAATCCACCATAATACCTTTTGTTTTATGCATATTTAACGATACACTTACAATCTTACATTATATACAAAAATTGTAATTTTTATAATCTACGATGGTCTGTCGAAATATATTGCACTCACTAGTTGAGCAATTTTATCGCCTTGATGATCTATGTAATATTGTATAGTCCTCAGGTGGGAGATCGACTGGTTGACTTGACGTAAAAGAGGTTGTATCTGTAACTCTAGAACGGCAAGGTGATACACCAAGTCGTCCTGTAATTTCATCAGCGGCTTCACGCGCCGCAGCGTCAGATCCCGCATTGCTATTCCAATGCTTTGTAACTCCCTGGCGATATTCCGATCATGCAGCTGACGGAATATATTATCTAGCTGGACGGACATCGTATTCAGGTCCTTATTCAGAATTGATCCTTGAATCTGAAGAAGAATAGAAAGCGCTAATAAAAAAATAGGAATCAATATTGAGTTATTTCTTCGTGCAAAGTACATTGTCGAATTAAGTAATGTGCTAACATAATAATAAAAAATTTATTATTTGTTAATATGAACTTTAATTTAATAATGTTTATTTTATTTAAAATTTTATTAAATTATTTAATAATTAAAAGACAATCAGTTCTGAATAACAATGCTAGTAAAGCCTCTGCGCTTTTATTTTCACGCTTTTTATTTGGGAGATTATGAAAATGAAAAGTTGGAGCGATGTAACATTACGAACGTAGCAGGTACCGTGGTTCTGTGCGCCGTGAGATTCAAGCTGCAAGCGTATAAGAGATCCTGAAGATGTTGCTGTAGATTCGGCGTTAGTATTTGCAAACCCTTCAAGTTAATTTTAATATTTGAAATTATGCTGGACAAGCCTGGCCATGTCCAATGCGCAGTCAAATGTTCTAGTTTTATTACATTTTCTAGCCCGAAGGCGGGGTAAGCTGCCTCGTTGTTTCGACATTTTCTGCAAATATATACTATTGCTGAAAACCATAGCCATATATTGTTATATAAAATAATACTGGTAATAATTTTTATATTACAACCTGAGGTAAATCTAATAAAAAAGATATATTTTGCATTCAAACTATAACACATTTTTACGAATAAAAAATTTGTGTCGGAAAATATTTTATTTAAAATATTAGTTAAAACTTTTATTTTATAAAATTATATGTAAAAAATTATAATTAAAATTACATATTAAATAAAATCTAATAGACGTACTTGTCAGTGTATGTATATTTCTATCACTTGTTTTACACAGTATTTAAACAAGAACAATATAGTATTTAAAAATTTTTAAATAAATCTATGCTTAAAATATAATAATGAGATACATAACGAAAAGATAATTTTAATATTCGAAAATAATTTGAAGATAATTTTTAGTATTTAAAAGTGTAAAATTACACGTTATTGATTAAAAAAAATTTGTCAAATATACATTTAATATTATTTCCATGCACATAATTTCAAGTTCACTCTGTGTCTCTATGTCTATACTGAAATGAAATATAATATCCGTGTAAAGATTGATTATAGTACTGTGGCTTACTCAAAGAGCTCTTTGAGAGGAACTGTGAGCCTTCTTCTTAAGAAAGCTCGGGTTTCCAATATGGTTTCCATAGTATGGTAGTTAGGATCGTAAAGCGGTCGACATATCAACATCTCCATATGGCTGGAAATGCCCAAAGCGACGATCAACACTATCCATAGTGCAATTGAGATGAAACAACTGGTAAGCACACCACTGAAATCCAATCGATACACTCAGTCTGTCGCGATACATCTGGATCTATTGCCAAATACTATATTATTTTCGATTGAGCTCTTTGCACCATCACAGAGCTTACGAAATATTAATTTACTACATGTAATACATGTAGTAATAACATAGTAAATCTAATGTATAAATGTAGTATAGTAAATATAGTATTAAATATATTTACATTACATTTGATATAATGCAACTGTTCTTTCAATTTTTATATTATAAATATTATATTTCGATAATAAAAATAAATATCTTATATGATATAATATTTGATAATGATGAAAATATTTATGATATTTAATGTTATTAAATATTATTTGTAATTATACTCATTTGTCGCTTAATATTTCAATAAATTTTAACTAAAATTTGATAGAAAATTATATACATGTACATACATAATATGTATTTTACGAATTGTTTAATAAAGATATGTGTTACGTATACACGCTTATGTTTTATCTATATATTATTATGTATATTATAAAATGTTAAACATATTATTATTACATAAATAACATAAATTATTATCATTATTATTTTATTAATATAATAAGACATCATTTTATTAATATAATAAGAGATCATGAGCAAGAATTTAAAATAATGAAGAAAATATTAAATATTAAAGTATAAAATACGGAAGTAATATATATTGCTTATTCATAAAGAGAACCTATAGAGAAACGTCTTCCGAGCAATATTGCACTCATGATAAAGCTTGGTGCAATTTTTTTGCTTTTTTCGGATAAATAACTGACATAATATAATAAGGAGGTAAAAAGATTGTATCATACGAAACTGTAGTATACTGAAAAGAATATGTATTAGGTGTAGTTATTTTGTAATAACTTGCAAAATTTTTGTAAAAGTAATGCATTCATCGAATTATAAAAGCTGGTATTAATGATATAATATCGTTCTCTTCTTCAATATAATACTTCACTTCGACGGTAAGTAAAAAACGATATTCAACTGAAAGATATCTTAGAAACTCACTTTATTGTGCTTCTATTGTAATTTAAAAATTGTATATAAACATAACACTTACCATAGAAGAGTCGGACGCACTTTATTTTCAGATGATCCGCAGCGACAAGATAAAGCTCCAACCAATAACGAAAAAATTGGCAAAACGCATAGAGCAGTAGCTGTAGATATCATAAATAAAAATGTATTATTTTTCAATGTATTATTTATCAAAACAATCAATGTCACATGCAACCAAAAAATACCGAATTAAATCCTGAATCATTTTTAGTAAATAAGGGGTAAAATTATTTAATTTCTCTCGAAACTACTTCTACACTAGAAAAATAGCAGTAATCTCGGTTTAAATTATCCCAATGCTTACGAAAATTTTCCATATTTAGTTTTTCTATTATCAAGTTAAATTTTTAAATTCTTCTTAAATTCTTCGTTCACTTGAAGATGCTTTTCACGATTCCTGCGATCGTTTTCCAAATATCAGCACAGACGCGGTGAATAACGGAAAATATTCAATGTAATCTTGAAAAATTCTGTGTACCTATACCGACGATCCACCTGATACGCTCGAAAGCGATGACATGAGGTACAGCGTAATCCGTGATGCTTCTCGCTGAATCCAGCTGCTTTGAGAGCTCAAAATTGTTCGTCTCCACGCTGCGCGTTTGATCGACAATTCTAGCACGTGCTGCATTGATCTCGCGCCGCATCTCTGCGAAAATATTTTTCACGCTCTTATAATTTCACAATTCTTCGCTACTCAGTATTAGTCACATATCGGAAAAGAATATTTTGATATAGAGAGAAAGACACATTCTAAAGCTAGTTAGAAGTAGTTCTTAACGTTAGGAAGAGATGTCAATATAATTTTATTTGCAACTAAGACAGCGCAAAATACAGTAAGGTTCTCGAGATAATTCAACAATATTTTTTCATTCGCCTACAAGATCATATTTCATTGTTCAATCGCAGTTTTTTGCAATAAATGAAGTTTCTTGTGCAGCAGTTTTCATTTAACCAAATCCAAATAATTATAAAGAATAATTATTAATTTAATCAAATGCAATGGATAAGGACAGCAAACCGGAATTGTAATGTATCATCAATATATCAGAAGAATTACATAGGTGCCCTTTATTAATTCCGCGCGAAAGCCGCTCGACCGATCTCCATCGTGCCGGACAGACTAGTTTAATAAGAAATTTTTCTAGCAATAATAGTTTCCGTCGCGAACGCGCAGAAACGTGAAAACTACTTAGCAACAATCTGATCGGTGAACGCCGGGCTTGTTCCACTTTATCATCTCGGTAATGGGACGAACCTTTACAAATTTTTTGCGACCCTTTTTTTTGCTGAGTAATATTAAACGCGATATGGATTTCGCATTAGACGCCGACCGTCACCTCTCTATCGGATCTGTCTATCGATGGATGGCGACGGGGGACAAGCTTTATTGGTCGATGGCGAGTTAAGAGAAGTCGACAGGAGTACAAGTTCGCCGCTTTGGTTCATCGGTATTCTAGCGCCGTAGCATCCATCATCCCATAGATATATATTCTTCCTCATGGATATATTTCAATATTCTTTATTAATAATTTCTTTCATGTTCTTATGTTCCATTACTCGGAAAAATAACTTCGTTTACTCGGGAAAATAAATTCGTTAGTCGATAACGTAAACGTCCTGCAGTGTCAATTGATATATTACGTTTTTGTTGCAAAATCTATGTATCACCTATCGGAGAATATATGCGATGTCAATTCGGTGCATTATATATGTATTTTGATAGCATATTCTGGAATCTATCGCAGATATGAATTTGACATAGAACTAGCAGCTATAATAAAAGATTTATGATAATAAAACTATAAAAGATAGACCAGAACATATCAATAAAAACTGAGCATAAAGTAACCAGAAAAATAAAAAAAAGTAAACAAACTAAACATATTTATAATTTTCCTGTCGAATACTTTTCTATATCGCTCGTAATATCCTCGTATCTTTAAATATCTATATTACATTAAAAGTGAATCATGATTGATTACTTATAGCTATTATGAAATATAATACTAATTGCGCGAAAAATGTAATCATATGTTTATGTAATATACTATAAAAAATTCATATTTTCGAATTCTTGTTTAAGCTTATCCCGCTAATGTTACAAAGTACACATATCGGCGTCCAAGAAACAGTAAGTAGAACAGGTCCGTGATGTAGCCCGACACGACAGGCCGTCGGTGCGTGACTTTCTCAGCATCAATCAACCGATCCCATCGTGAAAGTTTATACGGGTGCCTCGGGGGAGATATATAACAAGATCGCTGGATCCATGGAGATGTTTGCTCGAAGCATTTACCGCATTTCGTTTGTCTATTAAGGATAAAGCCCCCTGACTCTCCCTTTTCGTCGTTGATCTTGTACTCATCGCACTCTGAGGCAGAAACGCTGACGCGTTTCCCCCGGTCCGTGACGAAATATCGTTTATATGGTATGACATGGAAAAGGAGCGGAAAGGGTGTGCAAAACCACTTTTGAGAAACGTGACATTCTGTGCTAAACGATTCCCTGCAAAGAGCAAGGAAGGATGTAGTGGAATTTTGCAATGAGCTGTTGTGATGTAATAGCGCGCCTAAATTCTGAGAGCTTCTTTTCATTAAAGGTCAGCGTGTGCTTGTGTGTAATGTGCTTAATAATTTGTGTAATTTCAAACGCATAAACGAGTTGGAGAAACTAATATATATATGTATGTATATAAACGAATATTCATATAAAATCTTCGAACACTTTTAAATAATCATTAAATAATCATTATTATGTGATATTATGTTATGTATTGTTGGCACATGTAATTAAATATGTTTAAATATTTTGTAAATATTGCTTTGAGAATAGATAGAATATCGTAATGACTCAGTTTTCGTTTTGACAGTTATTTATTCTGACAGTTCTTTGGAATAATTCTACATTTGGAAATGATCCATTGCGCAAATGTATATTCAGGATATTTCATGCTGGAAATTTATGTGCGTTTTGTATCGCATATTTCTTAGAAACTGTCAACAGTTTGGAAGACTTTGAATCTGAGATAGAATATACTCTTGATAAACTCTGGGAAAAACAGAAATATTATTTTATACAATGTAAGAATAATTAAAAGGTACCAAAAAATATCTAATAAATTCTAATCTTGTGTAATACGATTAGGAATTATACGTAGGAACAAATTTTCTTAATATGTGAATGATAGAGAATATAGTTGTTGAACTTTTATTACTCTTTTAGTCACATTTATCCACAAAGTTTTAATTATCGAGACATCAGAATGCAATTTCACAAAACTAACAAGTTTATGTTTCCCTAGCTTCGTTCGAGATAAAATGCAATCTGGTTTGTTTATTTTCCTTTAAAGTTACGCTTTAAACACATTTTTGTTATTAAAGTTATGCTTCAAAACACATTACTGCAAGATATGTAATCAAGGATATATAGATTATAGACAAGAGATGTTCCAAACATTTGTCATAAACAGTGACATAACTATGATTCTTTATAAAACATCTATAATGCATCTATTCTCTTTCTTTTGTTTCATTTACAATCTAAATCAACTTATTATCGTTATTTCTCTGCGAAAGTTATACAAAGCTGATATTAATGTTTGCATCACGAGAACATGCACTGTAATCCTAGAAGAAGTATACGTATTCGTATATACCTGCATTTGTGGCTGAAGTAATTCTCGTGCTACAAAATCCATCGGATTTATTTCTTCGAAACTCCTTTAGATCTTCCCTCGTTTGCTTGCTTTAGGGTAATCGAAAGGTGCAAGATGCATTGCGCGTAGCATCGAACTAGAGCGAGATTTATTGGCATTTGCGACAGTTTAATCGCGGCGTGGGTTCATCGTACCTTCCGCGTCCCTTTCATTTTCCTGGGCATTGTTCACGGCCGTGGATTGCGTTCTTCCCGATTGCCGCCCGAATTTGCATCGTGATAGAAATTATTCCACGAGTTAACTGAATCTGTATTCCTGCGAAATTAACTGGCGGATACTTCGTAACGTAACAATATGAGAGTTAATAGAAATTCAAGCGAACTTGTGACAGATTGTAAATTATTACAGAAAAGTATTACAGAATTAAGACAAATTAAAATGAAACATTAGGTAATCAGCGCTGCGTGCGAGAACGATTAGCGCAACGAAGTTTCTGTCTACTTCCAGATCTACCTCGGGTTAATTAATTAAACAGCACGCGTCGACCAAATGTGAGAAGTCTAAAGTGCGCACACTGTGCTGCATATACGTGTTCGTGTGTGTGTAAATTAGCGAGTTGTTTGAAACGGCAATTATTCGCGTCATTCTTTACTTTTACAGGGGGGTCGCTGAGAGCCATTCATTCCGCTTAGCTCTCCCGTCATCTCGCATACAGCATCTAGGGAAACCTGCTGATGATGGGACTAATTCAGCTTTCTTCGACGAAGTTCCCGCGCGCAAGTGTCACCGCGATTTCAACGTGACGTCTTGCGCCACGCGTGCCGTAACGTATGTCGTGATACGTGGCGTCAATGCCAGGAAAGTTTTCTGACGCTATAGCACAGACATCTCTCCTTCCTCCCTTGTCCGTACCAACCCCCTCGAGCTGCCACGCCGATCCACCGATATCCTCAGCCAAGTAGTTACACGCTCAACTAAATTCTGCAGAGTTCCACATTCGCCTGACCTCTCGAAGGCACGCTTCGTTGCAACTGGCTGGTATCGAAGAAGGCTCGCTATTGAGAATGCGGATTTTCGTCTGCGCCTTCCTCTCTTTTTCTTGCAACTTTCCCCGATATAACATTAATTCGAAGAATGGAAACCTCATGAATATTCTACCTACGGTTACGAGCATCCAGCGTGGTGCGGCTGATGTGATGCGGTACGTGCAGATACTCTCCACGAGCTTGGCGTCCTGCTTCCGTCAGATTTTCCCGGCTGGCATTTCGTAGACGCAACAGACGATCGTCTTGCAGCAACTGCAAGGGAACGTATATCTTAGAAAGGGTAGTCTAAATAAGCGTATGAAATTTTAATAACAGATTCTTCAGCTGTTTTAAAGCTTTATTTTATCGGAAGATATGAGAATGTCAATAGTTTCTGAATAAAAAATTTCAATCGATAGATCGCGCGAAGCTAAGTTCTCTACTGTAAAATAAAACTTACTGCAAAATAAAAACAAGTTTTTTATTTTTTACTGAAGTTTTTACTTAAAATATAGATAGATAAAAAGCTACGCAAGAGATAAAGCTACGCAAGAGATAAAAATAACGACTGTATAGCTAACGATTACATTTCAAAAATAATTAAATGATATAGCAACAAATATGATATAAGCACACAGAGGAAAATGAAAGTTTGTTAAGAGCAATATAGATACGGAAAAATAACTGAAAATATGAACGTTGAGCGAAACTTTAATTAAAATTCCAGGAGATAATGGAAAGTAAACATCGTTATAATAGATAAATCAAATAAATGCTAGCCACTACAGTTTTAACTGTTCCCTGAATTGCCCGATTTAGTATGTTTCGTCCGTCTATCTGTATTTATTTAAATAAATTTTGTAGCGTCATATAAATGAAATATCCACGCACGATCGTAATAAAAATGCCGCTGAGAGTCAGACCGTTTATTCCGTCGAGCGAAACCGAGAACACGTCTGACCAAACGGCCGTCAATCGTAAAGTTTGCTCACCCGTTCTATCCGCAGATCCAGCCGAATCCCCGAAGAGTCAATGACAGCACAAAGAGAACGATCTGGACCCGAGCATGCTCTCACCGCACCTTCCAAGTCGCGCCGTATCTCGTCCGTTTCCCTACTCAATTCCAATCCGAGTTTGTGAGCCCTCTCACCCTCCTTGAGCAAAGATTCAGCCCTACTAGATAACTCCTGCGTCGCTGAAACGTGCAATACGATACCATTAACGGCGTGTGTCCGATCCGTATATCGTGCATTCCTCGCCTACGTCGAACACCTTTGAAAACCGATCACGGAAGTCACTTAAGTTTACAGCGTGAAAATCGAATCCATCGGAATCATGTCTCTTTCGATTTCCATTCGGAAGGAATATTGGACATGCGATACTTGTTCGTTAAAAAATAATAAAAACTTGCATAAATAAATTATGCATAACTTTACGAAAGATACGAGATTTTTTATATCACTAACAAGAGTAAAATTTCTCCATAATTGTATGTGTGAATATAACTATTTTCATTTATCTTCATCTGCGTGTCTGATAATAATCCAAATTGATAGCGTTAATACCCCCAAAACAAACTTTCGACATACTGGTGGCTCAGATAAGCTATCAAACTATTAGCTCCGATGATTGAAAGTAATAACGCGCGGTGTAACGAAGCAATTTATAAGACGCCGTTGCTCGCCATTTACATATTACACTTCGTCTGCACTGATGGGGAATACACGATAGCGATAGCGTCCCGTGTCTCCAAGCACTTGCTACTGTAACAGGTTTTCGTTACTTGAATTAATTCACTGCGAACGCACACAGTTGGGGAAAACGGCACTCGAGTCGTGCCCTAAGGCTACGTCTCTAGACGAAGTATATGGCGTGTGCTGCGAATTTATAATTGCAATACTTTGCGTGTTTAAAACGTAATTGAAAAATATGTGCAAGAGAAAGGAGTGATATAAAATATTTTATATATAAAACAATGATTTAATCAATGAAATTTTCCCCAATTAAAAGTTTCGGGCGGTGGTACGATTCTGTTTCATTTGTTTATGTTGGCGCAGTTTATATCAGTAGTCCGTTATTTACTCCGTCCGTGATTTATTTCATCTATTTGCAATTTTTTTAGGAATATAATTTGTTGCCATATACTTTTTACATGTTTATTCAGTTTCTCTTCACAACAAGTTGTAAATAAAACTTGTTAATCAAGACCTCTCAGCGACAAACGTTTTCAGCAGGAACAATGACTCTTAATTTACATATCTCGAGAAACGGCTTGATCTTTTGTGGTTTCGACAGGCAGTAAGTAAACGGCATATGTTATGAGAAGATCATTTCGGTACACCCGGTATGGACAACTAAGTTAAGACAACTAACCACTATGTATGATACACGTGTAGCGATTACGCGAGAGGTTGCTCGAAAGGAGATAGCAAGAGCAAAAGGCTCGCAGTTGCGGTAGTGCCTGCTAATCTAGTTAGTATACTGTTACTAACTTAGTACCGTGACTAAGTGACACTCTAGGTCGAGTAGGTCACTTAACGTCGAGGAGTTCACTTGAAGACCGAATAACCTTAGCAGAAACAACTTAAACCATCCGTGACGTCGGGCAAATTTGCGGTCCCCAAAGTAACGTTTGCGTATGTGCAGATGTATTAATTATACACGCTCGTCTAACCAGACACTACTAGATATTCGAGATCGGCAGTGAGAAAATATTCTCACTGCCGATCTGATAATAATCAGTAGCAAAGATACCTCCAAGATGGATTTAACTCGAAATTTAATTTAGTGCTTTTCGCTTTCCCTACGAAGATGATTAATTTACGCTAGCGTTAACAGCAATTAAATTTTATGCGGTCTGCGTAGCACGTGCAACACGACTTTTGCTCCACTGGAACGTTAAGTATCGAGCGAATGGCGTAGTGCAGTGTTCTGTAGGTCGCCGAATATGATGAAATCACGGCAGTGAAATTTATGACCACGCGCGATGTTCGCGAGTCGGTGAGTGAGCGACGTGGTCGCTTCTCCAAGCGAAACGTACAATTCGACGCATAAATTAATATACGTAGGACCAGTACGATGTGTAGATATTGCGTTTATGAATATGCAAACATTCCGGCGTACCGCCACCTTCCCACTCTAACAAACGAGCTACAATATTGGCACGGAATATTCTCACAGGAATATTCATTGCGTATGTGTGGATATTACCGCCAGGGATCCAGTAATAAGTTGGAAGAGCGTTTATCTATCCAGTGTGATTGCTTATTATACACGGCCGCAAAATGCGAAATCCCAGTATCATGATTGTCCGTAGTTGTACATCATAAAACTGATAAGAACAATCTCAAAAATTGCCTTCGTTAAGCGATATTGATATTCTGCAATCGCGTGTCAAATCCTTCTGACATCCTTTTTCCATATTTTCATTACGGTTTACCGTTCGCCAGATCAATGAGTGCATCCAACGCCACGTCAAGTCCAGTCTCGGCTGCGAGTTCGGTCTGCACCGGTTTGCCCAGCAGTTCCTCGACATCTGTAAAACACGTGAGTGAGATATTATTGCGCGCGACTGCCTTTGTTCCACAAGTATTCCATTAACATACAAATATTGCACATGTAAATGACAATAAGCGTCACGAGCACGCGCATATTTAACATTCCGTGAAACTTCAGATGACGTATCGGCGACTCGTCAAAGAGCTTCCTGCCAATCATGTTCCGCAAAATTCCACGAAAGCGTTAAATTATTAAAATATCGAAATATGCGAATAAAGAGCCTGTGATGTGCAGGAACGGACGGTTAAAAATAAATCGCGATCGTCTCGGACTAACGAGCGTGCGACATGCATATATAGTACACAGACACGAGGCGGCATTGTAAATCCCGTCACGTCGGTGCGTGGCGCTAATAATTTATCCACCCCGTATCCGCGCGACCGCGTTATCATGATCTGATAGGAATTTCGGGCCAGCGCAGGTGGTTTGATAATAAAAGGGCCCCTGACGGGAAAACGCGAATTTTCTGATAACAGTTAAAACTGCGTATTCTCAGCTGTATGTATGAGTTTCTCGCACAAGTCTCCAGCGAAAAAAAAAACAGGTGGCAGAAAATGTGCATCGACAGGTATAATAGATATAAACGTGGCGAAGCACATACCGGAACCTTCGGAATCCTCCGCTTAATTTTTGTTAGCAATTTGTGAGCAGCGGAGAGGAAGAGGAGAAGAGGGAGGAGGCAATTTTCCGTCTTATGATCTACGTTTCCGGGATATAGACCCCGAAAGAAGAGACATAGTCACGTTGTCGATAAACCGTATCGTTGTCGTTCCACTTGGCGCACGGTACGTGATCTGAAATCAAGACGGGGTGGCAGCATGCGAGTGAACGCGCGCGCGCGCGCTTGAGCTTTGTACTAGCGAACGCGCATAATGTCCGTGGTTGCATTGCGCTAACGAGCCCAATTTGCTGAGGGTCGTTAACGTGTCGGCGACGATGGACCCCATTACGCGACGATTATAGACTGTCGATAGCTTTCATTAGATGTGCATACGTCTCTCGGCTACGAGAAGCGTCATTAGACGATGAGACCGGACATCGGCATTCTGTCTCGATAATTCATTGCGTTCGATCCGATTTACGACGATGGAGCGAATCCTCCTCACACGATAGAGAAAACCGTCAGCAAGTAAATTCACACGTACCTAAGATTACTTTCTTTCAATCTAGCGAAATACGTTCGGTACATTATCCCTGTGTTCAGTCAATTATTAATTTTTAAGCTTGACTCATGCACCTTTTTTACAAGAGGGATTAAAACCCGAAACTTAACTTTTTAATCGGCTTAAATAACGAAACTCTCGATCAGAGTCTTGGTTAAGAGAGAAAGATTGAAACATATCTAAAAGAAATTAAACTTGCTTTTTTGAAATTTTTGTAATATAAACTTTCAGCTGCAATTGCATGTGTTATTATCATACATAAAAAATTTGGCATTTATTATTTTTCATTTATAGATAAATATATGACATATAAATACATAAAATAAAATATAACATAAAAACACATAAAATTTATTGCAGAATTAATTTAAATTTGCATACGCTGATTTACAACTAATAATTGACATTACGAAAGCAATGATAACTGTGAAATATTTTTGTTTGTATATATTTTATTTAATATTTTGTTTTTATTACATGATACATGATGATGTAAAATATTAATTAAAAAATTTCATCTATTCTTTTCTTTGTATAATCTAAACCTGCATGTTACAGATTCTATTTTCATAAATAAGTCATTAATTCATAAATGAGTTATTACATTTCTGATGAGGATAAGAATAATAGATCAAAATGCAAAAATTGTATGTGCGCAAGTTAAAAGATGATAAAGCGTAAAGAAGTAAGAAAATAATCGTCTTAAACCGAGAATATTCATCCTTTTTATAGATAAAAATAGAATATGTATTTTGGTGAAACAAGGGCTCGAAACATGCATTACAATTGCACAATCTGCTTTCATATAAACATTTAAATAACATAGAGTGATACAAAGAATCTTCTCTTTACTGTTTTCTCTCTTTAATATAATATTAATTGTATATTATACATATTGGGTCATTAAGTATGAAACTTTATAAATAGAACATAAACTTTTGCATTTTTTGGCACATGGACATGATTTATTTTCAATCGAAGTATGCGCCCATGTTATCTACACACTTCTGCCATTTTAGTGGTAGTTGGTCTATGCCTCTACTATAAAAGCCAAGAGTACGGGAATCGATGAAGTCGCGGAAGGCTGTTTCGACTGCCTGTTGAGAATTGAAGAATTTTCCCACCAAGAAGTTGTCCAAATTCCGGAAGAAGTGATAGTCGGTAGGTGATATATCTGGTGAACATGGTGGATGACGGAAAGTTTCCAATTCCAACTCTTGTAGCTTTGCCACGGTCAGTCGTGCAGTGTGCGGTCGAGCATTATCATGCAACAGCATTGGCATTGACCGATTGACCAATTTCGGTTGTTTAATAGCAAGTTGTTGCATCATTTCGTCCAGTTGCTTGCAATATACTTCAGCCGTTATCGATGTACCAGGTTTCATAAAGTTGTAGTAGATAACATCTGACCTGGACCACCAAACAGTCACCATAAGCTTCTTCTGTGTAATGTTGGGTTTCGCGTGATGTCTCGGTGGTTCATCAGCGTTCAACCACTGATGTGAGCGTTTACGATTGTCGTAGAGTATCCACTTCTCATCGCAGGTCACAATTCGATTCAAAAAAGATCCATTTTTGTGACGGGAAAGCAAAGAAAGGGAAGCCTCTAGACGTTGCGCCTGCTGCGCATCGGTCAATTCGTGCGGGACCCATTTGTCCAACTTCTTTATCTTACCAATTGCAGCTAAATGAACCAATATGGTGGGTATGGAAACATTGAATATCGATGCCAATTCACGTGTACTTTGAGATGGATCGGACTCTACTACGGCTCTCAAGTGATCATTATCCACCTTCGTCTTTGGTCTTCCACGTGGCTCATTAGCGAGGCTGAAATCTCCATCTCTGAAGTTTTTGAACCAATTGCCCACCGTTGCTTTAGTAGTTGAACCTTCACCAAATACAGCGTTGATATTACGAGCTGTCTCCGACACTGTGGTTCCACGGCGGAACTCATATTCATAAATCACACGAATTTTGAACTTTTCCATAGTTCTATAAAAAAGAATCCACCAATAAAACTAATGAAGATATTTGAACAAACAAATATGACATTTGAAGAGCGAACATACATCTATCACACTAACCTAACCTGATACTGACGTCTGGCGCCAAATTTGAGATAACAAATGTTAAAGATGGCGCTTTTACATTTGTAAAGTTTCATACTTAATGACCCAATATATTGAGATAATAAAAAGATACAGATATGTAAAGAATAAAATGACAAATTTATGTAAAATTTCAAGTGCAAGAATTTTTATAGAAACATTTTAATTTAAATACAAGAATATAAAAATGAGATTTATTACAACAAAAGTCGAAGATGAAGATACTGAATATTAGTCACAGGATTTTTATAAATCTATCTGCTTTGAAAAGAGAACATTGTATGAGTTATCAATTGCAATCTTCGTTTTACGTTATGTGAAACGTAAAATATTATGTAATATGTGATTCACATAAGACGAATAACAATTACTTACACATGTATGCAACACAGCCTTACAAAAACAAATATAAAATATATATAACTTTTTTGTTAGAAATCAATAATTATCTTTATTACAGATAAAATAAAATGTAATAAAAATATAGAAACATTGCAGCATTTTCATTTTATTTTTTAACAGCATTCCTTTCTTTCAGTAACAAAGTCATTTAATTATCAGGATTAAGTACAATGGCACTATACGCGTATTATTCTCTGTGGTGACACTGACGTAAGATAAATTGAACCGTACCATTAGCAGCAAATGAATTTATTACATATATGTGTATAAATACAGAATATTACAGAGCGTAAAATACTGCCGGCGGCTATTCTGCAAGAGACCAGTTAAAAATATTCCAACCTGCCACCGAATACATCAAACGAATGGGCATATCATAAATATAAATGTGTACATAATTCAAGCTTCGCAAACCCATTCTCCATTTAACTATAAATATTTGTGGCTTGCGCATACGTGGCAAGAAATTACGTCGTACCGGTGAATGGCCTGATACCGTTCGTAAAATAAATAAAAAATGATTGGATAGAACAAAAGCTTTTAAAAATTCGCTTTTGAAAAAGCGCTATGTACAGTTTTATATTTATTTTTGTTAAAGTTCGTGAGCTGCAGATATTAATAGTACAATGACTTCCATCATTCTTTATTATTTGCATATTTGCCTACTTTGCTACATCTAAACAAATTACGTAGGTAAATTTACTATTCCAGTTACAAAATGATATTTAATTGAATATAAAAATTTAGTTGTATAAATGTATAAAAAATTGATAACGATTGGATTATTAAATTTACACGCGTCGCTCACGATACTGATACTTTACGCTTTTTTCATTTGTGTTAAATACTTAAATCACGTTAAATCGTTCGCGTTTGATTATATTTGCAGTTAAGCTTACATGTGTGCGACGGACTCGATTAAATCTCGTATCATCGGTATCGTATCAGACGATTTTAACATTAAATGGAATTAGTTTAGTGGAATCAACGAGTTTGCGGCCACGTTCAAGAATCGACTCGTTTACAACCGAGTACTACGTTGCGTCGAAGTGCTGGAGTTCCAGCAATCGAACCACAAACGGCTCTCCGCTTTCCACACTCGACCTCCTTCGACAATTAGTTAATCGATCGCGAGTACTATACTTTTTATTGCCATCAACATTCATGTACAACGCTATCCTCTTTCAGAAAGATTTTCCTCAGGCAAAAATGAGAGAGCAGAGTGGGATAATAAATTTAAGTGGCAGTTTAAATGCTTCACGAAAATTTTTTTATTCCATACATTACGACTCTCTCAAGAGTCTTATGGCCTCTATAATTTTAATAGTCTTGCCTAATATTTCTCTGTTTCTCATGTCTTTTTGGTATTTTTCACACGTCGACCGTGACCAGGCAAAAGCGGAGATTCCGGAAAAAGCAGAGATACTTGAGACTGGGCACAATTATAGTAACTCAGATGCGGGTACGTTTGTGTTGATAATACCGCAAGAGAGAGCATTCAGTAAGCATCTCAGGAATCGCGTCCGTAACTGCGAGCTAGTTAAAAATTAAAACTTCACACCCCGTCTTCATCGGACATGTGAAAAATGGTCGGAGGTCCACAGTGCGCGCTTTTTTTGCCCGCAGTTACTTCTCACAGTGTCTTAATTCCACGAAAAAGAAAATTTCACTCACTGTCGAGATCCACGAGAATCGCTTCGCTGGCCACGTCTAAGCTTCTCGTGAGGCATTTCCGTAGCTGCGACGTGGTGTCCGCGTGGTAGTCCTTTAAATCCTGTAGTGCTGTCTCCACTGTCACGGGCAGCTTCCCGATCCCGGTTGCCACCGCCTCGTTGCATATTATCATTGTCGGCATGCAGGATCTGAGAATCACGCATGTAGAATTATGAATAACATAGCAGTGCTTGCTTTAGGTGAGGTGTGTTCTTTTCTATATTAAAACAAATGATTATTTCAAATTCTTGTTTTTTTTCTTCTTATTTCACTTATTCTCCTTACTCCGTAATATAATCTTGATATAGTATTGCTTTTCTAACGCGCGAATATGTATTGATTTGTATTCGTCCTGTTTATTTAGTGTTTCGAAGAACAAATATATATGACAACCAAATATTAAAATAGTTATTCTTCTCTACAAGTTGTATTTTGTGTGCAAATGTTATCCTGAACATATACTTGACTTTTGTCCTGCTCCTGAGAATTATTAGAAATAAAAATAAATATGAATTTATGACAAGCATAATGATATATAAAAAGAAATATTTTATATTAGTTTAAAGAGTCGGTACGTAATCGCGGGAACTTTGTCATCGTTAAATTCGCGACGATTACATATGGGGCGCAATCAAAACGGACAGAAGAATCGCGGAACACGAGTAGGGCTGGGAGTGAAGGTAATAAGTTTTCGGAGTGGTATGTCTAAGAACGGGGAATCGTCATAGGTCCTACCCTAGTATAAAGGCGAGAACGCCGAGGAGAAATGCGAGAATGCCGGGATGCCGAGTGGGTTTGTAATCCTCTCTGATTGGACGACAGGCGAGCCAAAGTTCCGTGCCAGGTATTATGCAGGCCAGTACGCAGCACACGCCTACTAAGCTCAGGAAAGCTGCTTCCACGTGCATGGACTGTAAAAGTTACGAACGAGGTTTGTGAGAAACTTAACGGCAGCATCCGCGTGCCAGATCGCGAAGATTATGTATTGTACTCGTCGCACGTCGCGAGAAATTCTTTTTTCAAATCAGTTAGTCAACACAGGAGCATTGAGAATCTCGTTGTGAAGCTCTAATGGACGAAGCTTTCTGCGTTCTTTTTAATGATCCATTCACGCGCACTGATAAATTCTGATAATTTCTGAGCTTTCTGAGCTTGTCTTACCTCCGATATCAATTCAGTAGTGCTTATGCGATTTTCTACGGCATCCACAAGTAAATCTGCAAAATTACCATTCCGCACTGTTAATTGGAAAGAAAATATTATTAATAGTATCGAGAAATTTATCAAGCATAAATTAATGGTTGAGAGATAGACAATTATACGTTTAACCAATATTGAAGATTATTAATTTTTTTTATGTAAATGTCGTATTTGAGAAAAAAATTGTTTTAAGTATTACCTAGCATTTATCTATAAAAATTAAGAAAGAATTATATTAAAATATCGACAATTATTGTAATGTTTAAACGTCAAATTGTACTTTTCACATATTTCGCATGTGTCAGAATTTTCCTTTTATGTGAGTTATCAATGTGCATAGCTAGTGCTATTCCATAAAGCTGACCATTCGATACTTATTTGAATCCAACATTGAAACACACGTATATCAGAAGTTTACGAATTCACCGAAACCGATTTCGCGGAATGATCTTACCGGTCGATATGTTATAAGGTTGCACGAAGGACAGGAAGCTCCTGAGAAAATCGAAGGCGAACCATCCCTTATCGAGATGCAAACTCGCCATCCTGTAACGCTCTTCCGTAGCGAATTTCGGGAACTTCAGCTTCGGTTTCTCGTCCCAGTCTTTGGGTGAGGTCAACGTTCTCGGATGCGACACGTTCGAGTTGTTCCTTGTGTCGTCTGCGAGTACGTCCGCCGCCACCGTGTCCATCTCGTCCTCTCGTATCTCGTTTCGGGGACGAAGAGTGAGGAAATTGTCAGTGGTCGTGCAATTGTTACCGCCTGGGGTCGAATCGGTCGAGACCGGCTCTTGAAGCATGTACGCTTTCGAGGCAGCGACGACCAGCAGAAATCCTGCAAGTTTCAGAAAAGTGCATCTTATAAAATACTGGGGTTTCGAAGTCGGATTGTACTGCCTCAAGTTCCGCTTAAGTGGCAGTGAAATGGAAATTTCAATTGACGCACTTCGGGAACAAATGCCATGATGCTGAGCTTTATGTTCCACTTAAGTCGTAAATAGAAGTAACGTTATACGACGATATTAAAAAGTACTTGCGCTTTTAAAAGGATACGATGTGGACGTTCAGCGTGTAACTTTTACTCCCGTTTAATGACTTGACCGCAACATTAAAATTAGCTTAAAGGATGCCATTTGAATCGTTTCAATGACTTCCCGTTTTAATTTTACGCAATTTACGACGAATTAATTAAATGCTTTCGTGTAGCCAGCTTTTAATATTTCATGGATACATCTCAGGAAGTGACGTCCGAAATTAGATGGATGGTGTTTAAACGTTGAAGCTGAAAATTACGAAGAGCAAACGGGGAAGCGCTAGATGCGCTATTCATTCCGTGTAAAACAACGCAGTCTTTGTTGAGCAAATAATGTTAGAGTAGAATGTTGCTGCTTCATGTTGCGTTTCTTCGTGTAGAATCTTCCTTAAGAGAGTAATCATTTCTGAACGCATTTCGTTAAACAGCATTTGAAGTATCTATGCAAAAATTAAATCTGTACGTTGCACGTGAAAAAGTAGTGAAAAAGTAAGACTCTCGTGCCTTGAATCACGGCCATTTTCCGCTCGGCAATTGTCATGTCGCAACGTTTTTCTCCATACGATAATCAACACTCACGTCTCGCGTCTCTATTGCATCGCCGTTACGAGCAGACTGTCATTTCCAGTATTTGTTACAGGCTTCTGCGAAACCCTGCAAGTGTAGATGTTGTCGAACCCCTGCAAGGACAATCAGTTAGACTGGGGTTATAAGCGAGACAGAAACGGAATAAAGCTGGAACAAAAATATATTATACAGAAATATATAATTGGGTCATATAATGATATCAAATTCAATAAAAAAAATATTTAATAAGAAAAACACTGAATAATACCGAAATTTATATAAAAAATGAAATATAATACATATCGAAATATTTTATCGAAATAAGTTACGATGATACGTCGCGTTTAACGCATTCGATCAATAGCTTAAAGCTTGCAATATCGTAGAAAAAATTTGGCAAAACTTGGGAGAAAAATGCAACTATAAATAAAAAGAAGAGAGATTTGTATTAGAGATTAAAAGTTGTCAGTAGTTTATAATATATCATGCAAGTATTCAAAGCAATTATGCGTCGAAAAATGTTTTACAATACTTGAGTTTCCGCTAAATTAGATACATAATTGCTGACTCAGGCGTTAACAATCATTCATCGTTCAGCGGTGAACAAAATACTTATATAACAAGTGAAAATCAATTCTCGTTTAATTCTTAATATATAATACCGAGCAAGTTTCTCATTTGAAATGTAGAGCCGGTTGTAATATATAATATAATGGAAATGTAATACAGTTGGAATTCGTGTGCGGTTTATTTAATATTAGTACGGGTCATGAATTTATTTGTTTCCGATCAAAAACAATTTCACTCGAAAACAACCTGACTCGAAAAATCGCAGTTCAGTTGAACGGAAAGCTTAGCGAAACTTATCGATAAAGTTTTGACTCAAGTAATTTGTTGCAAGAGTTGCTAGTAAGTAGTAGTAAGAAAAATTAATGAGGCTACTCACTATCTCAATTCGAAAGTAAAATAATGAAGTAAACTTTTCTTTTAATTCCAATAATTAGAAATCTAATTATTATATTACTACTAGTATCCCCCGTCACGCGGGCTTCGCCCGCGATATTATGTGTAGAATTGAATAAAAACACATTTTACCCCTTCTCACCCGTTAGGGGTGGAATTTCGGAAAACCCACCCTTAGTGAGCACCTACGTAATAGTAGGAATATACCCTTAAAATTTCAAGTCGATAGATGCAGTGGTTCGGGCTGCACGTTGATGAGTCAGTGAGTTGTATTTGGCTTATATATATATAGATTAAACTATTATTAATCATTATTACTTATAAATAATTATTAATCAAGTTGTTAATTATTCATTCATTATAATAAGGATGAAAGAGATTAAAAAGGATGGAACTTTTTTATATTTCTTATTCTATTGATTATTCTATAAGCTTAAATATAAACGATTTTTTAACAATATTTATACATATTTTCTCTAATCTACTCTATTGTAATATACCTACATTAGTGAACAAACAGTATCACTATATACAAATGCAAATAAACTTTAATGCTAATTGTTCATGTGACATAGCGTATACATAGCCGGATTTGATGAACATGTTCTTTACTGTGCACACAATAAATATATCTATACGTTACGTAATAGAAACGCAGGTAATAAACATTGCAATTAATTAGTCAATATACAATAATACATATTATTGTATATTGTTATTTATGTGTGTGTATACAACAGTTAAAATAAATACGTATACTAACATGAGTATACTACCATGAGGACATTTCTTTTCTTTTGAATAACGAAGCAGTTAGCTACAATATTTATCACACGTGAGACTCATACATCTGTTTAAATTAAATAGAAGGAAACTTTCTGTAAAAGAACAAGTGCATATAAATTTTACTGGGTCGAACGACAATACATTGCCCGTAGGGATTAGGTTTATCTTCTCGGCTGCGGTCAACTCACGTACATACCCTTTGTAGGACGGGACTGTTTTACTGATAAAAGCCCTGAGAGCTACGACGAAATGGTAGACATTTGCGTAAAGAGGAGCAGGTATAAAGTATTCCCCATAAATTTACAAAAACGTGCACTCGTGAAATGATCAAATAACGTAAAATCACAGTTTAGAAGTCGATGACATCAGCGGTTAATTTTGCACGGAGATCGATCGTTCTTAATAAATATTATCCCTTACGCAAATTACCGCGTCTCTTAATCTCGACGGTTTCGTCTCGCTCGCTACACACTCCTGAGGATGTCGAGATGGATACCGGCTTACTCCTAAGCCCGACCACGTCGACGATAATCCTCCGAGAAGAACGGATATCAAGCGATTGTAGTTTGTGTTCTGTTCAGCGATTTCTTGTCGCGAAATCGCGTCGTGTTGAGTTCTGGAAGCGCTGTTCTGGATTATGGGCGAACGACGGTAACGAACTTGCGAATTGAAATTTCTTATCGAGCTTCGACGATTCGCGACTCATTGAATCTGTCTAACTAACTGATGAGTATTATATCCGCGGAATGTTGCTGCGGAAGATCTTGGAGAACGTTTGGTAATACGTTCGAAGGATGAACAAAGTAATTCTCATTTTTATCATTATTTTTCTTAGCATTATCTGTGACGTCTATGCTTTGCGCACTATTCGATCACGCTGTAAAATTCATATAGAGAAGTTATCGGTATTTCTGGTTCTCTCTTGTAGAACGTATTATCTTATATAAGGCGATGTCCGACTGTAAATAATCGTGTAATGCGATATAAAAGGAGTAGGAAAAAGAAATGCCGATAAGATATAAACTCGATACGATACATCAATATATTTTGTTAATTTTATTATAAATTCGTTTATGATATTACGCTTATAATTATATGATCAATTAAGTGTAGCATATGATTTATCGCAATATTAAGTATGTGGCAATTCTTAGATTTTTCCCCTTAGCGAAAATCTGGATCGCCACGCAATTTGATCCCTTTCCTTCGCCCGATAAATTTCGTTTCTGCGCAGTTAGCCTTGTATGAATGTACCAAAGATTCGAAGTCACCTATCGCTGTTCCTAGTATGTGGTATCAGAATTGGGTTGGCTCGGTGGCAGCGGTGCCCAACCGCGTTTCCTCCGCGGTTAAATCTTACGGTGGACAAAGTGCAAGATTACTTTCGCCAATGCTGGATGATTGGGAACTCGGTGCTAGAGATTTCTTCCGTCAGTGAATCGGCTCTTTCATTCACTGTCACGCGAAGGTGTACACTCTTGTACTCCGGTCTCTTAATTGGTTGTGCCGCAATTCCTGTCCTACTTCTCAAAGCAATTCGCTCTCCCAAAAGACACATCTAATTTCGTGGTACTGCTACGAGCAAGTATCTATTACGTCTGTCGTGTTTCGCGTCAAGAACAAATGTAATTCACCGTACAGGGAATATTTTGCGAAGCAACAGAGTTAATGGGGATGTTATTTTCCGGCCACATGATTCCGTTTGTAAATGTAACAAAAGAAAAGAATGTACCTCGCATAATCTCCACCATGTACTTCATAAATCCTTACGAATGCGATAGGTAAAAAGAATAATTTTAGTTCCCCGCTGTATGAATATTGTAACGCAAGCGACGTTACTTTATTGCAATCATAACGGCTTTGTCTTCTCTTTTTTTGAAAATACACAGTAACTTTTATGGAACAATATGTACAAAATGCGATATATCAAGCGAAGTTTAAAACCGCGCGTGTTATTGCATACAAAGTGGTCAGAAATATATCAAAACTATATATATATTCCCTTAGCGTCTGCTAAGGGAAGTAGATACTGCAGCGTTTATTAACGTGTATAGGTGTTACTGTATATTGGTGTGATGATACCTATAAATAATATATAGCTTATTGCAAAATTGTGAGTACAGGTTTTTGCAAATTGTGCTGCTTACAATCATGTAATATTTAATAAAAGGGCAATGAGAAATACTGAAAAACTTTTCCAGATATTATATTTGATAAAACATAATTTGAAAAGATCAAAGCAGAATAACACATAGATTAATTAATTAATGAAATGGCCAGCTCGCAAATATGTAGCTGCAGTCTAGATGTTCTCTAAGTTATTATTTTAATTAACGAGTAAACGAACACGTTATTCTGTCTTTATTTTATATCGAATAAATTGATATTAAATCTACATGAATTGTATTATATTTCTCAAGAAAGATTAATAAAACATATATGCCTAGCATGTAGTTCCTTTCTCCAAATTTTACATTCAAATAAATGCGAGTTTCCGTATAACTATCCGAAACAAGCTGTCCACGCAAAGCGTGGTAGCAAAAAGCCTGGCAGTCTGGTAGCTAATGAAAAAAAGAAAAAAAAGAGAAAAAAGAAACACACACAGAAAACTATTTTGCTCTCGTCCATATTACCTCTCTCGACGCAGTGTCGAATAATAATGCTTTGTTATTTCATATTACTTAATTACATATTTAGCTTTCATTTACTGACGCTAGATTATTTGGCCGAAGTGAAATTCTGCGAGGGCACGGAACATAAAATATGAATACGAGGCTTAAAATGCTCCCGAATACGCGTACTCGCTGGCAAGGGGATACTTGGAAAATTTCGTTATTTTAATCATGGGAAAGTTCGTACGCATCAAGTCGTACTTGATACAAGCATAATGCAAGATTGTGCGAGATGTGATAATAAGTACCTTTGCTCGTTGTTATCCTAGAGCAGCGGTTACGAGACATATCCGAACTGTCGTACATATTTCATGCTACCTAGCGCCGTACGCACGACTCTCGTCCTCAGACAATGGAATTTTCAACGAGATACCTTTTTTGATAAGATTATTCCCAATTCTAAGCCTTGAGCTTTGTTGTTCGCACAGTTTGTCATTCATCATTGTCGCACACGTCGGCGAAAGTGTGTCGCGTTCCCTCGCGCGATCTTCGACACACGCGATTCTCGATCAACCGAGAACAAGGGTACGCAGGGGGTGTCTGCGAGAGAGTGCGTGGGTGGTTGGATTTTGGCACGGCGAGAGTGGTCAGTGCAGTTAGAAGATCGGGAGAGACTGACTGCCCTCTCCCTCTCTCTCTCTCTTTCCTTTTCTCTCCTCTTTCTCTTTCAGCCACCCCTTCACACCCTCTCTCTCTCTCTCTCTCTCGCTCTTTCTCTCTCTCTCTTGCTCTCAACGCGACTACTGTCGGGAGCACCCAGGCGGGCAGTCAGTGCGTCGACAGCCTCCGCGTCGTCGCGACGCTCCTCTCTCTCTCTTATTTCTCTCGGTGGCGTCCACAGCATCACGACGCTACGACGATTACCTTATCGGGAGAGACGCCGTCATTAATTTTGCTACGATACGTACGAAAGTACGCGAACTTTGGCTATCGATAACGAACGCATTAAGCGATATTGTAATAATAAGAAGAATATACTCGTTATTATTTAAAAGTGTTTTGTTTGATCTGCATACAAGAAATAAAGAAAAGTGCCGATGATTAATTGAAAAAGATATGAAAGCTTCAGTTTATTCCGGTCAATTTCAAAATCTTTTTTTTTATATGAAAAATTTTGTAAAAAATATATGTGAAAGATTTTTAGCGGACAAATAAATTCCGGCAGTTAAAAATTTAATGTTTGCATGTATGTATGATCAATATGTGCTTTGAAAATTTATTAATGTTTTGCGTGTGATATTCGGAAAAGTTAGTGAAAAGGAGCATCGAGTTTCGAGAAAGTACTCTTTGAGGCATTAATCCACAAAAGCTTGCGGGAACCGTGCATCTTGAAAGTTCACCATAGCATTTTTACACTCTTTTCTCCTTTGTGGCGTACTTTAGCATCGAAAGAAGCACAGCTCGCAATTTGTTATTCAGGGGTGAAAAATTCTTTGATTTAAACAAAAAGAGAATGAGATTGAGTAATGAAGGTACGTGCATTTCCCGCGGAGAAGTTATTAAAGGAACGACAAAGGCGCCTTCTTCTCGTGTCGACGGGTGAACGGGAAAGCCGAATCGTGAAGTTTTACCAGACGTGATCGGTCTTGGTGAGCCGATCGAGTGATCTATTGGATCTCGTCGCGGAACATATCAACCACTCAACATTTCTCGTCGCCGAAAGTCACGCACGAAGATTTTCCTCCTTCCGACACCTGGAGCGTCGCACACTCACTCAAGCCTTATCGACACCCGTGGATTTACTACTGCCGAGTACGTATCAAACTGCAGCAATCAAAGGATCTAAATTTCAGATTTCTTTGGTTTGCTCCTTGGGATAGGACAATGCGAGTATAGCAAGGTGGCGCGCATTTTTGTTGGTTCTAAATAAACTAAAATAAAACGTGATGCCTCCATCACGCTATCAAGGGATGCATCTTTCTTGCCGTAATGTGTAAAAAGAGGAAATAAATTTGCACTTGACGCATCTTTACAATTTGCGTTACCTCCATATATGTAAGTTTAACAGACACACACGTGAAAGTACAAAGTTACGGAATCAATGTTGTACTAAAATATCAATAATTTTTATAGCCTAGCTTTTATCATTAGGAAGTCTTGGGTGTTTTCTGTTTACACTTGATATTTTAAAGGCAGTTTGTGCTGCGCGTTGTTAATATCGTCTAAACTGCTCACTGTTCCGTGTCTTTTTATTTGAACGCAAATGCTATTGGCGCCCGCAGCTGCTCTCAAGATATTAAATCATAAGAGCCACGTTTACGTTAAATCGTGAAGAATTGCGGCAACGGAGGTGTCTATAAACTTCCACGAATTAACGGATCATGATAGATCTGCACAATTCACTTGACAATACTGAAAATACAATGTGATATTAACAGTATTAATTATTGTGACAGATATTGTCTCCTCTAACGGTACTTAAATCATGTCTCTTCGGTGACTTGGATGACAAGTTGCACGAAACTAACATTGATCTTATTGTCGAGAGTTCCGTTCGCGTTCATTGTCACCTAGGAGGACACGCAGTTTGAAGATTGATACAGACTACGCAAAACAGGACACCACAGCTGAGTAGATATCGAGCGATACGCTTGCGGCAGATTCGTGGTTACGGGCTAGTTCGATCGTGTTGCTACTCACAATCCTCCCTGACCAAGTTTCTCGAAACTTTCTCGGCAAGCTCTTTAATATTAAACGATTCTTTAGATTTGAGATATGTAAATTTAACGGTAGATCAAGCAACTAGGAGCTTTCCACTTTCTGCCTTTGGCGACGTTTAATTTCATTTTATTTGATAACTTTATTAATTCCGATTGTTTCTGGCGATAATGTAGCAAATCAACGAGCAATTGAATATATCTGCTAACTTTTATTCTGTAATGTTCCGTACATATTAATAAGTTTGTCATTGCGAAATATTATAATAAAGCTTTTTCCAAAAATTTAATTAACTCTCCGAGATGAACTCGGTTGAAACGGGTAATGTATTCACTGCTTTGATGCAAGATGACTGAGTTGGAATTCTCTAGTCTCAAGGAAAGATTTCCATTTTGTCGTAAATCGGATTACTGCGAGAGCTAATAATATAAACTTAATCCTTAATTGCTTTTACAAAATGCAAAGAAATAAGGGGTTTTTCATTTTGTAACAATTGGCCAATTACAATGGTAAATCATTATTAATTTACATCACAAGGGAACTATGTTTCTTAATGAAATCAACGGAATTGCCCTGATGATTTCATCAATTATTGGCGAAGATTTCCCATTCCCTTGCTTGTCATGATGAATTCAATATATAGAAATAGCTCTGTTCATCGAGAGCGACGCTTCAATTTGTACTTGTAAACGTCTCGCCTTAATGGTTTTCCAGTGGCGTTGCTGCTGATGGCTGGTCATTTTAAATTGATCGCAAGCTCCGCGCGTGATATCCATTTCAGTGACCTACGATTTATTACATTTTTCCGCGATTATCAATTACGGCGGAAATGGCTTATCGGTAGTATCAAGCATAATTTGAACGTAGAACGAAGAACGGCATAAAAGTATCGTCGTCTTTATTGCTTCCTCGCTCGTATATTCTCAGTCTTTTATTTTTTCTCATAGAAGTATCGTCCTCTGTACATGTACGATAGCCATTCGCAGATCTCCATTATTACGGCGCAAGTACTTACATTATACGATGTACTCGTTTCCTTCCGAGAAATTTAATTAATGATTTTAACATAAAACGATGTGCGTTGCTCTTCGTCATTTCCTGAGAAAAGTTGGAGCGAGCCTCGTTTTACGAGGCGCGTTTGGACGAACGCTTCCACTTCATGTCTATTTCCTGAGGAAACAGACTGCCAAGAATGTGTCTTGGGATTCGATAATACTGACTCTTATGATATATCTGATAAAATTATAAGGATTACATAGACAGAGACAAATTCATAAAATGATATCAATAAAACTGTAATTGGAAATGTTTTCATCAAGTTTATTCAGGAATTACATCTAATTCCTATGCTTTACTAATCTATTTAATACAAAGTGTTAAAATGTATAAATAACGTTTGTGATATAATATCGTAAGTAAGTGACAATAATAATAAATATATCTATCAATAATTTTTAAAAAAGATTAATGTGACTAAATTAAAAATAATTGAACAACTTAGAACAATGTGTTGTGTTTTTTACATTTTTCAAGATTAAATCAGATGTATCAGAAATCTTTACAAAATTATTACGATGAATAAAAGAGCGCACAATAGTAGTGAAATTATACAGACAGGAAATACGTAATTACTTGTCGGCGACACGAGTGGTTTTTTCAGAATATTGCAAGCTACTATTTCACTAATAATTTTTTACGGCTAAAACTGCTGGTCCACGCTTAAATGGATGACGATTTTTACGGATTTATCACGCGTATGCTCAGTGATAAGTACTCAATATAAATTGACTGTAGCTATTAATGGAAAACGACACGTAGCAGTGAGCACTGACTACAAACAAATGCGCTAACGCTAACACATTGTTACACGAAATAAAGATTAATGTTTTGATAATGATGACTCACCTTTGAATACCGTACGTTCAAATGTATATAATACATATAAAAGTGCATCATCAAAATCCAATAACAAATATAATTCTTTTTCCATTATTAGAACTCTTTACTTTCTTTATAAAATTACTTCGAAGTATTTTAATATTTATTATATTAATATTTATAAAATTACTTTGAAGTATTTTAATATTTATGCAAGCAACAAGACTTTTCTATCTATATTTTGATTTCGTAAATTTGTCAGAGAATAAATTCTGTGCTTTTCATTGTACTCTGAATTACTAATATATTTATTTATTCCAATTTTGCAAACTTGGTTATTCTTTGTACAAAAGCAGAACTTTGCGATACTTCATAGGTATGCTGATTATACATGATCCTTAGAAAGTCTGCGGACGACAAGACGACTGACGTCGAAATTAAACTTTAGTTCGGTGTAGTTCGCGATATCTTGTGGTAACTGTAGCTACGCTTTGATTTGATATTGACATTCACACGATTTTAGACTCCGTCTAAACTCTAAAGTTCTGATATAATTGCTTTATAACATTGCTCATTACAGAATTATTACATTTAAAGACTGCATGCGGTAATTGTTTTACGTGTCATTTTACGCAATCGATTTGTCAAATACTGAGAGAAAGAATTAACGGTAATTTCGTGTTGCGGACATTTGATAAGCAAGAGCTAGCGAAACTAAACTAAAATTATTATATTTCAACGTTACATCAGATTTATCTAATCTGTAAGCCTAGCTTTGGCAGTCATACGGAAAGAGCAAATTAGGTTTGATCACTGCATGCTTTGATGTTACGTATACTGAAGGAAGAGCTAGTAACGCAGAAAATTATGTGGTTTGTGTACGTTTATGCAAATATAACTAGCAAATATAATTCGTAAGCATACGCCGCCAGTGCCAATTTACGTTTGATGTGTGTGTAAATGATATGGAATCAAATATTTAGTTTTTATAGCGAGAATCAGGAGAGAGAATTTTTCAAAGTAAGTACTCTTAATTATTTCCTTAATTAATTTTTCTGTTTTTTTATTGTGACAATAATTATCGTGCTATATAAAAAAATAACGCTATTACGATTACTCATTGTAATGTTCTCCAATATAACTGTAATATAACTGTAAATAATAGGTTTTAGTTTAATATAGAATATATTTAATACGAATATGTAGAAATTAATTAATTAATTATTACAACATGAGAAATTAACTCATCGTAACACGTAATATGCAGCTTTGTATATATCCATCATGATATCTTTAACATATATGATTATTTAGATCAGAGATTATATATAAATGATTAACGTTCTAATAAATTTATTATATTTTAACTTTATATATTTTATATTATATTTCATTTATTATACTTTTAACTTTATTAACGACATATAAAGTTGTTTTCTAAAACTTAGAATTGATGTATGCGATCAGAAATATGGAATTTGTAACAGAATTTTCACTTCAGATCCTATTTGGCTCCATTAGTATTTCATTTATTTGCATTTGAAACCTTGTTCAGACTTTTTGACCAACGAATACGAATATAAAAGCCGTTACATCGTTACAGTTCTATTTTCAATTTCCGCGTTTATACAAATAAGATATCCGGTATCAATTTCAGAGTAAGTTTTACATAGTTTTGCAAAATAATATTTGTACATTCCATATTTATTATATTCGTAAAATATTTCCACTATAAAGTTCACTATAACAAATACGTGCACGTAATATTTTGTAATATGCAATTTTAGCGCGCAGTAACAATTTCATAAATAACAATTTCATACTATATATTTACTAACCACAGGCTAGTAATGATTCCTACAATATTTGAATAATTTTGTCATTATTACCAGCAATCTCCCGGTTTTGGAAAATCAGGAACTGAATTCGGCGAAGAGATTGTTTCCACTTTATCAGACGGAAGATTAGAACTTCTCTCTTTTCTATTGGCTTCTCCACACTCGACTAACGTCTCCTCCTTAAACGTTCACCTCGTTTTAGTATGCATGACTATTATTGCCGAGAGGAATTCTACACTTTGCACTTTGAGATTCCATACTAAGTAAGACTAAGGTGTGAGATCTCCTATTTACACGCAATGCGATGTTGAGATTATCACAATTGATAAGTTAAATATTTAACACATTATATAATTCAAGATAACAATTGCGTAATATAGTTTTACTTTTTTTCAATCGTAATTTGATATATTAATTAGAAACATTGTATAAATTATTAAAGCAGTATAAAATGAGCAAAAATTAATATAGTTTTTAGCTCTATATTTACGATTGAGTTTCTCGTTGTTAATTAAATTGCTTCTCTCTTATTAAATCCCGCCAGCCTGAATCTACACCATACATTAATTTCCTATTCGATGCAATGTTAAATTCATTTCGTATTCTATAACAATAAAACATATATTAGGCACTATTGATTAAATCCATTGTAGTACAATACGTTATGGATTGTTACAAATGATGCCTATATTGTATCGATGATGCGTGAATTTTTCATATTCGAAAATCATTACGCTCGATGACAGGCATCAGTAAACCGTTCATCGCAAAATTGATTTGTTTCATACGAACAGCATATTGAACATTATCAATCAATGTACGATATAGAAATATATATCATTATATATATGCATACATATTTTATTTTGTATACGTGTATATGTGTGTGTTTTACATAAATGATGAATATATTAAATAAATAATATGCATATACCATACACAAAATGTCTAAAAAAATTGATTAAACATAAAATTTATATTGCAAATTTTGTACTCTTATATGTATTTTTATGCTGTTAATTCCTTGCCGCACTTTTACGTTGATATGTTGATAAAAAAAAGTAGAAGATAAGAAGAAAAAATGCAGAAAAGCTCTTTCCGTGGCAAATTTAAAGATAAATAATGTTTAATACATTCTTCATTATATTTTCTTCATTATATTACATTTTCGTAATCGCGTGTTAGACAGTATGTTCAGTGGAAAAGATATGCCATTATGAAGACATTTCAGAATTTACTAGTTTTAGGAATTTTTCTTCTGTGTCACGGCGACCTAAAATGTTAGAAATATCGTACCGATGGGAACAGTTTCTCCGACTTTTCCTGCTGAATCAAAATCTGCTGAGTTTGACAAATGCCGTTCCTATCTTCATCGGATATTTTCGGAACTTTACTACGCTACTACATGGATTTGTAAGATGCATTTTTCAAAATCAAACTATGCTTAATTAAAGCTGAAAGACAATTTTAAACTTATGTTGCATGTTGATTGGTTGATATTCAATTCTCTTGCAGAATTTGAATTATTATGTAATTATTACGTGTTAGATACGTAAACAATTGGACGCAGAGAGCACAAATTAGTCGCAATTTAAGGAGAATTACACGTTTAGAATCCATTGGATCAACAGGTACGGGGCTATTTAATTATAAAGAGAGTTTAGTATTCTTCTGCATATATATGTACACGCGTGAAGAAAAACAGTAAAACGTTAAGATTCATATATATTTAATGTAGTTCCAGACTACTAGATATACTTTTTTTTCGTTTGTTAACTATATTGCTTATTATATTTTCGATTAATTAACTTTATTTAATTATCATCATTTACTTACAAAAATTATAATTATTTGTTTAGAAAAAATCTTGAAAAAATGTGCTTATAGATTTCTGTATTGTGAATTACAGATAAGTCATAAAAGTTATCATCTCGGTATATTTGCGTTAAAATTAACAGAAAATATGCAAAATAAGAGAGGTTTTCAGCCACATCATTAGTCGTAAAGTTTGATAATCACTGAGTTGGAAGCGAACAGGATGAGCGGAAATGCTGTCTCGTTTCGAGTGCAATCGTACGTGGTTTACACAGGGGGAATCCACACTCTCTACCGTATTTCCACCGTACTTTCTCTTCCTTTCTGTCTCTCTCGCGCGTGGACTTTTTCAAGTGCATCCCTGCGAAACTTTTAACATGCTCGACAACGTCTACGACCGAAAAAAAAGAACTTTCGTACGCATTAATTTCTGCCAGGCTTATTTATGTCCTCGGTTCTTCCTGCATTATGGCAGCATAACGGAAGTCGCAATGGCAAGAAACGCAGCGAATGGCACGGTTGAGGGAGCAAAATACGCAGAGTCCTTCCATCGAGCCATCCGCGAATACTCGACAAGAAGGCAGAAAAGCAACATCGTCTGACAAGTTGTTCATCGTAAGCGATATATATATAATCGCCACTGATTATTTGTTTTTGATTTAAACTTTTGTCTTCTACTGAAGTAGAAGCGAAAATAATAATAGCGATGGCTCTTCAGACAATGGCCGATTAATAAGTCTGCTGAATAAACCTCGTAATTTTATTTGAACGTCACAGTCGAGCTAACGAGATCGACCTGATGGTGATTCTGATGTGCTTAAATTTCAGAAAATTCTGAATGAAATAATTACGGTTTTTTTGCCTTGCTGTATTCGTCACGAAAAATTTTGTTGTGTGTCTTGAACAATAATTTAGAAGTAGAAGTGAAATACATACATACATCGCTTTTTACAAATTACAACTTGATAAAGAATAATTTCGATAAAGTTAATACAGTTTATGTAGCATTGCAAAATACGAGATGGTAAATAGTTTTGCAACTCACATAGTAATCTAGGAATTATCGAACGTTAATGTGCCTATTGACCGTAACTTAGAAAACAATTATGCTGGCTGCTCAAAACGCAATTTCAACGCGCGCATATGCACGATCAAATACGCAGGAGCAAATCTATTTGAAATTGCGTTTTACGTTCATTTGGAAACTCGAATGATGTCATGGGAATAATGTTCCCTGCTGTAACCTGCTGCGATAAAATGACACACGATGCACGAGTTTACATAAATTTGAATCTTGTATTTTCGTATCATATATGTTGAATGAGATTTACAGTTTTTCCTTTTTTATCATTGTAGTTGCTTGCTTGTTTTGCACTCTAAATAAAATGCTGGAATATCGCAAAGTCTGATCTTATTTCTCCAATATTACTTTCTTATTGTCGCACGTCGCACTAGCGTAGAACGCATACTTGCGTTACACAACTCTTGCACAGAAAAATCCACTAAATTATCTATTTGCCAAAGTGCACATAACAAACGAATAGCAAACATAAAGAAAAGCACAATTTGCATAATTAGCACACTAATGATATCGTTGACTTCATAGAAAACATGCTACCGCTTCGCTTAAACAAATATACTTTATAATTGCGTTCTTCATTACTACAAATTTGCGCAGCACACAAATTTAATTGCCTCGTGTACAACATATTTATCATTATAATATGAATTAATCGTAATGTATGAGATAACGACCGGAACAATGAACTGATACGTTCGCATTATAATTACCATTTAATCGAAATACATGAAATACATCACATACGTCGATATCTTAATGTAAAAAAGCAACTATCTTTGTCACACTTATTTTTTTAATATAAGAATAAAATAATTTATAGCAACAGTCACGATTTACGGAAATACAGAATACAGGCAGCGTGGTTGTTTATTTGAAATTTGGTGTTCCGTAACATGTTATTGCCGGGTGTCAGCGATTCATTCCGTTGACGTCTGTCTCCCCGACCAAATAGCTAAAGTTACTTGCACGGACGTAACGACAATGCATGAACACCAGCGTGTAGACCGGTCCCATTATTTATCGCCTCTCCCGTACACGACACCTTTGGGGAAAGCCCGATCGAATCGCGTGTTCCTCCTGCTCTTTTGAGTTTCTATTTTCTTACCGGGATGAAAGATGCTCGCCGCAAATTTTATAAAATTTTACAAACCGTAAATTTTACGGGTCGACGACAGCTTGAAATACGTTCCGGTAATCTCTTATTGGATTATGATGTATCATAAGTTACACCGCGATTTATTAGCTCATAAAATCGTGTGCAAAGGTATATAAAATTGAAGGGGCAGTAGCGCTGTTAAAAAAGAGGATTATCCATCGTGGCACTTGTTATGGCTAGAATTTACTCGAATCCACTTATGCGGCTTAAATATTCCATCGCATTTTACGATTCACACTTGTGTGTCATAAAAGACATATCTCGCAGAATCTTGCGCGGGAGGAGATCAGATCGTCGTGCATTATTGACACTATACGCGGGGACGTGTTGGCAGAGCCTAGCCAAGATCGACTTGAGTTTTTTTACGAGCAACGAGTCGTTCATAGCTTTACACCCGCGCCGCCAGAACCGTTGGATTCATTCTTTTATGTCTTTTACGATATTGCAAGCACCCGCTTCGCCACCTCGTCGGACTTCGGTCGTTACCGTAGCCGTCGCGTCTACCCCTTCGTTGTGTGTATTTCACCTCCGTTCTGATCGTAACTGCGCGGTTATGTGACTGCAAATTGCTGAGACAACAACCGGATGCACGAAAGAGACGCTTTCTAATGGAAATTCTGGTTATTCAGGAACGCGGCTTACGTATCCGTGTGCCAGGGTAATAAAATACAATGTTGATTTTATGCCTGGCAGGTGTTTATGGGGTGCTAACTTGCGCGAGCGATAGACCATTCTCGCCGTTGACCGGCAATATATTATTAAGTCAATTCAATTACTGCTTCCAATAATGCGTGCGAGGTGTATTTCAAAGTTACGCAAAATTCTCTGTAATACTATATCATAGCTACTTTATTGTCACGGTAATCCGTAGTTCTTTATAGAAAAATTTCAAAACCATATATAGAAGTCGTAACAAGGAAATAAAAGACTCGTAGATTGAAAAAACAGCGTGTGCAAAGTTATATAAAATTATTATTACGTATTAGTATTCTATAGAATCATTAGCCTACGCTTGATGAAAAGTTCGATAACCTTTCCAGCAGGATAAACTATACATTTGTTTTAATTGTTACACTCGCTTCGTAATTTACTTGGTGAACAATATGATTTTTATTATTTTTAGTACTTTTCATTTATATCGTCGAAAAAGAATATTTTTATTATATGTGAATCTCTCTCTCTCTCTCTCTCTCCCCTCCCCCTCCCTCTCCCTTCTTTTCTCTTATTCATAAGAGAAATCTTCCCAAATATTTTTTTATAATTAAATAATGAGAATTTTCCTTGCATTATAATGGCAAATTGTATTACTAACGCAATTAGCTCATGCGTAGCAACGCGTAAAAAGAGTTACTCTTGTGGTTAAATTTCCACAGCTGACCCGAGCTTTACTACTGCCGCTATCGGAGTAGCGTGAAGTAGAAAAGCTGTTCGCTCATTTTCGCTGTCGGTTTATCCGCCTATCTCTGCATATCTCTGATAATTTAACATTAACTATATGGTGTAAGCTTATTAAATAAAGATACATAAATAACGAAAAATTAACAAATATAAAATTGCAATACGCATGAAGAAATACTAATTTTTCTCATAATAAAATGTTGAATTTGTAATTAATTCATTTATACATTACTTTTGTCTGCCTCGTTGAAAATAAAATAAGATTATCAGATAAAAGGAAACGCTAATCGTGAATTACAATTTGTCACATCCTTTAATCGAGGCGATGCTTTTACCTCACACACGTCTGATCAATGCCTGTATCACTCGGCGTGATCAGTTTAGTTCTCCCTCGATCGCCAAGATCAATTTGCGCAATCCACTTGAATCGTCATAAATTCCTGCCACCCTTTGTTTGCCTTCGTACGTCGGAATTCTCGTCATCGCAATTGACACGCATTCTCAATCATTTACCCTATATTTCGCTGGCACTCCGACGTACTGAAATCGATTATATGCTCCGTACATGTATTCGATATGTATAATTGGCATTCCCTGGCCACCTCCTGCTAAATTGATGCCGATATTTGACACGTGTAATCCCTAGTTCTCACGGCCATTCCATTTACAACATCGATCGACTGCTACGTTAGTAACACAAGAAAATACCACGACGAGATATTTAGTTCATCCAATACATTTGACGTAGCGCACGTATTTTTATAATAAAATATTTTTAATAAAAATGTTTCTAATAAAATATGTATGCAGTTATAAAGAAATATCTTTATATAAATTCCGGTTATTACTTCCGTTAAATTATTCGTTAATTATCGTGCAATTTAACGGAAACATTCAATAATTTAGTATAATTTATTAAGCGTCCCAACTCCGATATCATATCGTTCCCTCACTATTCCGTGCATTCTTGATTTATGATCGATTCCGAGTGCTTGATTGAGCTTTTCAGAGATAAATACGCGAAAATACGACACGCATCAACGTGTGCGTGAATTCGTCCAATTGCGGCTTGCAAAAACTAAATGCGACTTTACTGCAACAAATGCGCTACATGGTAATACAAATCATACGAAATATTCGTAACTCTCGTCGCAACACTTTCGGACACGCCGCGTAATCCACGTACCGGCCAAAAAGACGTAGAGCTGCGGATACCATCATTTATCGTTAACACCTCGTTAACGCGCGGCCCAATCCGTTTACGCGCTTTTAAGCTATCAAGCAACGCATTACGGGGCCGGCCGGCGAGCGGGCGCGATGCACAGCATTCGCCGGCGCGAGCACTCGAGAAGAGCAGATTGAATGTTCGTAAAATTTATGACGCTGACTCGACTGCAAAACGGCATAACCGGTTTTCCGTGGGGACGTCCCGCGTTATCCACGCGCGATTCCGCATGCGATTCCGCTGTCGCTGTTTAACCTTTTCACATGATGGTGACGTTTTCATCGTCCGCTTCTGTACGGAAGCATCTGTGTTTCGCGCACAGGATGTTCTCATCACGGAACAAATCTTTTTTTCCCCGTGCCAACAACAATACCGCGCAGCTTCCATTTAACACTTATCATCCTGAATACCGAACTGCACCGGTCGCCTTCTCATTCGCGCCAAGAACTTCGCTTTCACTCGCGCAAATCGCGTACTTTTCTCTTCTCTCCCCATAGTGTCGTCAGATAAAAGCCATCACTTTCCTCCGACAATGTTTCCCCGACTCGAGTAAAAAGCGTAAACGTAAAGATCCGTGACGCATACCCGCGTGGGAGTTGTATCGATAATTCGCACGCGGGGGAATACAGCTAGCGCGTCCACACTTTCCGCGGGGTGGCTGCGTGCTAAGAATGGGGTGGGATTGCTGAGTTAGGTCTCGCTGTCGAAAGACATTCACCCGAATCCGAAACCTCCTGCCAATAAAACACTATGAAATACTTCCCCATTCTCGCTGTAATACGACATATCCGCTCGAACTACCGAGAGCAATAGAAAATTCGTCCACCCTCACTCTCACCCTGACGGTGTTTCGCGCCCTGACGTGCCATGGATGGGATTCGCCAGATACTTTTGTTTCGTCCCTCTCATTACGGGCTTAAAACGAGCTTTTGCCGCTGAGCGGGAATTTTTATCTTCCTTTCGTGTCTTTTCGAAGCGAACATCTGAAACGCAAAAGAAAAATATGCAAAGGTGCACGCCGCAAAAATATCATGAGAAACGGCGATCTAGACCATTTCAATTCCGTACCCGTCTGACTCTCTTTTATTGGAACGCTCGATTGAAACCTTTCTCCGTGTAGTACGCCGGGTGGCTCCGAGAATTTTTTGGTACGTACATACCACTTTCACGCAGGCGAATGCTATAGGAGTTTTATAAAAGGACGCGTTTATACTCGCTCGTCTGAGAACTTCGCTCGTTTATCTGTCGCTTGGCCCGTTACTCAGAATGCTCGTAAATCTCGAGATTACAGATCGTCAGCCGACTCGCACCGTCGCGTGACGCCGCCCTGAAAAATTCTGTTTGTGATCGCGGATGCACTGGTAAAATTCGCTGAACGTCAAATCATTTAATCCGATGATGCGCGTGCAATGTTATTCTGGCAATACATATCGCACGGTTCGCGTACATGAGTGACCAAGAGAACGTTTACAATATTAGAGCTATTTAGTATTCATTTTGATCGTATCACAAATCATTGTGCCAAACATTATATTAACTGCAAATTTGAGAGATATCCAATAAGCAACAATCGATACCTTGAAAAATTAGATTTTGAAAAGATTGATATGCATTATTCAGTTATTTATTCGCGTATGGATAGGAACGATGCGAAAACCACGGAAAATCCAAACGAAAGATGAAATGTAGAATTAAAAAAAGAGTTTTTAAAAATGTTTTGTCTGCATCTGGTTATATTCACTCTTCTGGTCGATTCGCCATGGATGACGGCTTTTTTCGGCGCAACATGTTGAAAAACACTCCGCGTTTCTCTCCGCCGCGCCGCGTTTGCGCCCATTTTAATTTAACCGGAATAAGTCAAGAGCAAAGGTACACCCCGGAGTTTTGGCTGCGCATTCGCAGTTGCACGCTGTCTGCAGTTGCGTGCGTTATTTGCGAAAGCACGGCAACGTCAGCGTCGATTTCAGCGCGCGTATACGGTTTTCAGGATGCGCGGTTTAACCGCACGGCATGGTAGCTGAAAATTTTTCTCCCGCTTCTGGAGTTGTTTCCGCCTTCCGGAATAGTAGAAAACAATTGGAGAACCAGTTCTGTCCCGTCTCCTCTCTCTTTCTCGTAGCAGTCATTATTCTTGCCCGTCTGTTCCTTTTTTCGAAAAATTCGCCGCGCAACCCTTGCGTGTAACATGCACATTAATAAATTCTGATGATTACGTTCATGTACCATTAAGTTTAACGATACGTGTATCATCAAGCTGCTTATTTAGCAAACATGAACTTTTTAAAAAATAACGGATAAAAATGCAATTCCCGATATGTTTTTATTAAAGTCAGAGGTAATATCGAATCTCGTTGTGTTGATGGAATTTATTTTATTTTACAGCCATCCATTCACTTTGCAGATAAAGCTTAATAAGAGCTTTTAAATTTCTGTTTGTGTATGTCACCATAATCCGTTTATTGTTTGATTAGCTTCTTATGTTACTATTAAAGAGCAATGAAGCGTATTTACTGCTTGGCAGAGTACGACGCATCGAAATATCACTTCTGTGGAAAAATTCGATTTAGAGTTATTGTGCTCTCGGTATAATGTGATCACGTCCTAGCCAGATTTCCATTTCACACTGAAATGCAGAGCACTGACTGTAGGAATAAGCTCAATTAACATATAAACTATGTGATCACAGTGAGAGAATTGTACGAAACAAACATAGGTAATTACGCCATCCCGCAAAAATGATCATATTTAACGTTTGTAATGGATTTGTGTGTGTGTGTGTGTGTGTGTGTGAGAGAGAGAGAGAGAGAGAGAGATACATATGTATGTTTTCCTTTGTACTTTACGGCAGGGATGTTCTTACACACAAATTCTGACAAATATTTACAATGACAAGTTTCATTATTTTCGTATGCACATGAAAGAACTATCTCCGAGGGTTTGTACTAAAATATTTAAACCGGCCGAACAATGGTAGTCAAATAATGGAAACATAGAGATATACGACAATAGATATGATAGGAGGAATAAAAACTATGCAACGCATCGCATTCATAAAATAATGAAGTAACGACGAACGCAAAACTCATTGTAATTGCTCTTATTTAAATATGCTGAATTCTGGAATTTTTCTGCATTATGTTACGACAAATACTTCTCTTATTTACTTCAAATATATCTCTATTTACTTACTCTCTACCTACCGTAGTGGTATGGTACCAGTAAACGCTTCGTTCAGCAGTGGTGCATTTTGTCCCTTTAATAAGGGATATTCCGCTCGAGCACAGCAATGTTCGCCCTCGGATATTCCCGAGGTTTCTCCCAACAATACACGCCATATCTACACCGCAAATATTTTCCTGCAGCCATGTGATTCGAACAACGTTAACTTGCGTACCGCCATCCTCGAGACCTGAATGCGCTTTGATCACCTTCGTGAATTCCGCGATCGCGATATGTGTACCACAGATCCGCATCCGGCATACGTGTCGAAGTCGATAGCAATTGTTTGTGCGCCATTGACATGACTCGACCGGAGGTCGGAAACGTATAAAGTTACTTTAGTCGATAAAAACTTTAATAAAATATTAAGAACGTTTCAATGCTCAATAAATGTAAAAAGCGATATACTACAATAAATTTTTCGATTAAATACTACAAAAAATTACAAAGGAAATACTACAATAAATTCCGATTTAATTAAAATTTTTTCCTTCTGACAGAAAACGATTCAACATATTGATTCCACAAAAATAAATTTTTATATCGCGTTTTTATTTATTATTATTATTAATATTAATACTCTATGTATTGGTGTAAAAGCTGAATGCATTGGAAATGAGATGATTCATTTGCATGACATCCGATATTTCTAATTTTCAAAATCAGCCATTAGTGTCAAAATTATTCCACAAGTTTTTTTGGGTTTTCAGTTCGATTTCTCGCTTCTGATTCTGATACCGTAGAGCGCGATCGTCCTAAGGCGCCTAAACTCATTCCCGTCCCCAGGAGACGTCATGGTAGTCCCTGCGAACATAAACACGTCAACAAGGAAGACCGGAAATGGCCGTAGGGCGAAGCGAATGGTGGATAACAAATGGTTATTTCGCGCGGAACTAACGACTCTTCTTTTTGTCGCGCGGCCCGAAGATCGGCAAAAAAGGAGGAGGGGTGAAACGGTTTTACGAAGCTGGATTCTGCGACACCACTTTTATGGATATCTCTTTTGCAGTAGAGAAGATTTTTTTCGGATTACATCTTTTATGAAGAGAGATATATGGGACTAACGCAAGTGCCTTACGGCCAACAGTGACGAATTGATGTGATGTTACGTGTAACATGCTTCCCCTTTAGTAAGAAAAGAATTTGCTATCAGACGTGCGTTTCTATTCGACGCTTTTTACAGATGGTCGCGGGTAATCTCTCACTTACGTGTAAACTTTGCCTGCAATACCTGTCGATACGCTGGCAAAACTTAAAGGACGATCCTTGCTGCGACCTTGATGGATATGACCAGTTCGCCGAAGGTACCTTTTACCTGTACACGTGTTCATTTTAACGAGACCGGTGTTTTCTGCTACGTGAGAAATATGAAAAGGTTTTAATTGCGTTCGATATGAGCTGTCGCAATATATAGCTATCGAATGACCGTTTGATGTATTGCGGCATCAGTTTCCGTCGCAAAGTGCTATCGTGTAACAGTACATATTAAAACGTAAATAATGGAGATACTTCATATATTCAAAACGTAAATTGCATAAGAGGGACATCGCCATTCACCAAATAATTATTATTTTAAATAAACATAATAAACATTTGTAAAGTATGCAGTTTCTTGTTTTGCAAAAATCTAACTTGAATATAGACTTAATATCATAAATTGAAAAAATTTTTCATTACAGATAAAAGCGATAAATAAATAAGTAAATAAGAAAATGCTTACTTCCTCAAAAAGCACAATTTAAAAAAACATATTTTTGCTACAATAATTATTTAACATTAAAAACTCATAAATTGTGTGAAAAAACAGACAGATTTTAATTTAATATTTCACCAAAAAATATATTTTGTTATACTTGACAGAAACCTTTCAACTGATTCTGGTTACATTACAAAAGAGAAATCGTCAATAAACGCAATCATCAAATGACTAAACCGAAATCCGCGACATAAATTAATATACATACGCGCATCATTAAACGAAATACATAATACCGTTATATTATTCAACATGATTTATCGTGCCTGACGAGGACACAAGATTTAATCCAACAAAATTATTCCGCTATTTTGATTACCTTAATTTAAAGTACCTTAATTTAAAGTACTTCAATTTAAAGAAGAAAGCGCTGAACATAAAATACATAATTAATTCCTATGTAGTTTAAATTGGTAATATGAGACGATCAGGAAACTCAAGAAGTACGGAGAACTGATGTATTATAGAACCGACCGAGCGCGAACCATAATGCATCCCGATTCAAGAGAGCGCAACGTTCCTGAGAAGAGCGAAAGTATGTACGTACTTATCCCTTGGAAAAATCCACGGACGGCGATATATCCCGGCTATAGAAAACCCCCGCCACCGCGAGGGACAGTAAAAAAGACTTACCGCACGGTTTCGTCTTACCATTAGAGCTAACGACCGTCGTAAGTCGCTATGCGGGTACGGCCGATCGAACCACGCTAGAATGCACTTCGTGGGGGTGCATCTCGCGTCCGGCATCCATTATGGACGTAGTCGCAGCATGTTCTACGGGTTCAATCGCTCGCAACCGCGGCATGACGAGCACAATCAAGACGAGCGTGCCGGAATCAATGGATATAGGGAAGGATCATCCCCATTCTCGGAAAAATCTTAATTTCGCCGCCGAAATGCATCTAACGTAGCTGCAACTAAATTGCCGATGCTCAACGAGTTTCAAGTGTCGTTATGGGTGAGCGGCAGTTTCTGACATAATAAAGCCATTCGCCGACTTAATCCTCATCCTTCCTTGGAGCACCCCTCTTCCACCACTATACACGGCAGCTCGCTTTACTTCAACCGTCCAAGTGACTCAGCAAACGAGCGGTACCTCAAGCGACGAAGTTCTTGAGAATCTTGATGCTGTTGTTGTGATATGAATCGATACCGGCAGTGAATTTATCCGTGCCGCTTATCAGTGCACGTTGTCATTATCTATTCACGTCGCTCAAACCAGCATACCAGATTTTGGTCGCAGCTCCAAAAAAACGATCCACTCTTTTTGAGGGTTCTTCGTCCACCGCTTTCGTTCATGTTGAGTCTCTATTGCATCGCGTCTTACTGAATCGTTACGCATGTTTTTTCCTGATTCTAAAGCGAAAAATACACACGATTGACCGAAGTTGCTGCATTTTATAATAATTGCAGTAGAAAGTAAAAACAACAATGAAACTTCGCGTCATATTGGTATAATATGATAGTATAAAAGTATAATGTATTTGGAAATTTCCTTTAAAAAAATCTGTTGCTCGTTAATCTATTAGTACATCTATGTCATTATTTAACCATAAATTTAAAAAGTAATATTATTATAAAAAATATATGAATAGTATAAAAATTGTAAAACGTAATGATAAAAATGTAAAACGTAACGAAAAGTTAAAGCGTTGAAAGTAAAATATAAATTCAGACCCACTATATCTTTTCGTTAAGCTGCGAATGATATCGAAAAGGAGTTCGTGAAGTAGGATGCGAGTAATATCGAGTATTCCCGCGTTAAAGAAGGAAAAGCTGACATCGTCAGGAAGTTAGAATATTCTACTTTGTCACAGCGCTTGAATATTCTGTAGACTCATGTAAGACCAACATTGTTTTCGCAAATGATATACCTTACGACCCCAAACGACAAGAACTTGTGAAAGTTCGGATATGTTCGCGAAGAAATGTATTATGCGTACTCGGAATAAAACTTCTGAATTCATTTTGCAATAGTTTCATTTTGTGTCGCTGTGGACACCTTATTTCACGCCGACACGTCTAATATTCACGTTTGCCGCTATAACTTACAATATCGTACATGCGATATATTCGAGAAGATCCAAAAGACCGATTGAAGAACGATGAACGATGAACCATGAAAGATAACGTAAAATATGTAGCAGACATTTTCCACGTTATATGGCTATAAATAATCGATTTACGTTTACGTTAAATGGAAGATTCCATGATTTAAACAGCCTTGTTTAATCCGTGCGTTTTCTAAAATTTACGATATTATGAGCAATATTGTGGGTAATCCCGCTCAACTCATAAAAATTTACTACGCTATTGCGCGCGACTCTGTCAATTTAACCAGGATCGTTTGCAATTATCAATATAGGTCACCCTACAAAGTGAAACTATCATGAAAACTTTGGCACGATGACACACTGGGGAAATTAAGACACCGGGTGCTTTTAAAATTAAGGTAGTGGGAGCTGGCCTCTCTCTCTCTCCCTTCCTCTCTCTCTGCATTAGCTGTTTTGCGGATATTCGATTAATCGCTGTTCAGGCGAATTTCGAAGCGAGTCTGTGCCGCGTGTTGTTTTAATGAAATAACAATGTCGGATTTGCTCGTAATTGCAGAGAGGTAAAGCTAGTCGCCCTTATTCTCGCCGATAATGGACACGTGTGCGTAAAATATATGACATATCGATCGTGCGAACATTGCTCATGGAGAATGCAAAAGCGAATGTATTGTGTCCTATTTACGCGAAAATGCGGGACGCGAGACTATTTCCATTCCATTCCGTTCGCCTTTCCATCCGAGCGTGAAAATGAGAAAACTGGCAAGTCGACGTTATTTATCGATTGTACACCATCAAATAAATGAAATCAAAGGCCCGAGTGCAGCAACCGCACGCGAGTTCACTTTTCTCGATAAACAAGTTAGTTACCATTTGTTTTCAATGAAAAGTGGTCCCCTGCTAGCTGTGAAAACTATATACATGCTAATGATAAGTTAGAAAGAGGACAGACTGTATCATCGATTTGATATCGAGCGATCTTCTCGTAAAAATCGTGGGATATCCGTTGGTTCTAGTAATGATTGGCATACATCATTGATGGTTTACGGACGAAAACGTCTATTTCATTTATCATTTTAGCGCCTTTATTTACTGCTCAAGCAATTTTGAAAGCAATTTAGAAACGTTATATGCGATGGAGGGAATTGTTCATCAAATAAGTTATTATACGGAAGAGATGGTTCGCAGTGCGTGTTATAGAACGGGTACGAGGCCAGTCAAGCGTTTTTGCTTCAATATATGCAAAACGAATAGCAGGAATGGAGTCTAGAGCAGCTGCGCGAATAATAGGCGTGAATACATACGTGAATAGAGCGGGTTAACGCCAGGGCGCTGTCTGTCGAATCATTATTGAAAAGAACGGCGAGAATCCCGCGAAGGCGTCGATGAAAGAAAGGAATTTCCGACACTGAACCATTGGGACGGCTCTAGACGCTCGCTTTTTAATTATACGAAAATCTAATGCCGAGATGATTTCACGTTCGTTAACTACCTTTCTTTTCTCCCTTTCTCTCCTTTCTTTTCTTGAGTCTTATGCGCCATTTATGACAGTATAATGGCAATGATTCGGTCTTCCATAACCGAACGATTGGCCTGATCCTTTAATAATCGATATGTCGTTAACCTTCTAGGTGATTTATAACACTATGCATTAAATAGATAATGAGCGCGAAAATGCGTTGCGCCCGATTCAGGTAGCAGTGAACAATACCCGGCCTGCTGCTGCTGTTGCTGCAAATTTGGCAGCACTTTTCGGATTTTTCTATTTCGAGAGGTGTCTTCACCAGCAAAATGCTCGCGGCCATATATCTGTCGTTTAGAGAATAAACGTATCGCCCAAATATTGAATGTTACGACAAATATTCAGATCTCTGCAGCTCTCTTGATTGGTTCATCGCACCGCTACAATTACACCTTTAATGTTTCAGCAAAATGTACAATTATTGATGAGCAGTAATTACATTTATAAATAATGATTAATATGAATGTGAATTTAAGAAGGGATGGTAATATTTTTGACATCTGGAGCATGAGAGTTGTATTTGTTGTCTTGCTTTTAAAAGTGAATTCTCCATATCGCGGTCTAAAAGTGAATTATTTATATAAATATTTTTTTAATGATATTATTGCAGTTCTCCACCCTCAATTTTCGCGTTCTCGCCCTTTTGCGTCTAGATTCCTAACATAAAGCGCATAGTTTAATACAGAAATTACACGCCGTACACAGAGGCAACCACTCTGCGGTCGTGCCTCGAAGCGGGACCTTGCGCAAATAAGTCATGTGTGGCTACAATCAGAACTGAGAAGACATAAGCGCTTAATAACTATAATTACGCCCAGTGAGAATGTGATTAAGGCTACAGAATTGCATTCTCGAACACGAGATATCTCTTTACTTCTAACAAAGTCTGATGAAGTTTAACGTGCTATTTGTGCCGTGCTTTCGCAAATTAATAGTGATGATATGCGCTAAGCTTGCTGATACTTTGTCGCGTTAAGCAAACACATAGATATTAATACATTTCTGAATAATGAAATGTTGCGATCGAGCTTTTAAATGATTAATATGATACTGCAAGTAGTGAGCGACCAATTGATTCGATCGTAACTATTAGGTAAATGGAATCAAACCTGTTTAACGATGTAGGCTTTTAGCCGACCTAGCTAAGCGGCTTGACGCCACATTAATTTTCAATATTTGCCTGCGCATTCACTCGCTCCGCACAAATGCATTAATTATCACCTGAAAATCAGACGAATGACATTAGCTAGTACGATGATAAATGGCGAACGGTAACAGGTCCGATGTCAGCTGTGGTCTAATTACCTTTTCCATTCTCGTCGTTTCGACCTACGCGCGCGGCAAACTGATTCTTTTGAATTTTAATGAACACGTGAATCGCCTGAAATATAAGCGGGAAGCGGACTTCCTCTATCTAGCGGCGTAAAAGATTTATAATTAATTATTCGCGGTCCGCAGGGCCGTGCTTATTTCGGAAGAGCGTGATCCGTATGAATCCGCCGGGATCCTATTCGGCTCCGGCATAGTGTAACGCATCATCGATTCACTGTCGACACGGATAGAATTGACGGCCTCGATCGATCAACGTCGGGTTCACGCGGACCAACGACTTCGTTCGTTTACGCGGTACAAATAAAATTCCCGGAAACGCGGCAGGATGCGTCCGTACGTTTGATTGTTGGAAATATTGCGGGCAAGAGCAAATAAAGTGTCGCGAAAGCGTATGAGTTTGAAAAGCACTCTGTGATTCTGTAGAGAGCTCCTACACGTAACGGATATAGAATCGGATCGCCAATGGGCACTCGGAGAGAGAGAAAAAGAGGGAGAGAGAGCGTCATTGTTGAATTTGGAGATTAATTGCGATTTTAACGTGCGCGCAGCACAAAACGAAATCCGAAAAACGCAAGCCTCCACTTGTATTTCATATGCTATGTTTTACAACGCTTTTGTAAAAGTGATTCATCGGTGCACGCTCCAACCTGGTTCTCTCATGCTGACTATGTTAATATATGTATATCATTTTCTGCATGCGTCAGCCCTGCGAACTTCTTCCACTATTGAGATTTAGCTACAAAGAGATCCCGTTAGTATGCACAAAATGACAACTAAGTTTTGCCTTATCTTATCATAAATTTCACTCGCCAGATAGAGACAGATGAGACAGTCCGCGACGGCTTGCGAAAGCTGAACTGCTGAAGTACAACTTCTCTCGACTTTGTTACACGTGCGGCGCAAATCCAGTAAACTGGTTTTCAGTGGTAGAACTATATCTTTTTATTATCCGCGATTCTGTCTTTTGTCTGTTCACAGAGCCTGATGATTTGGTCCGTGTGCCTATAGACGGGGTGGATGCAAACTGCGATGCATTGCGCGTCGAGGGTGCATCGCCAGAGATCGAAGTCACGCACCGTTTTGCAGGTGCGCATGGACGACTCGTGAGTCCTGGTTGGTCCATCGGGCGCGTCGTCAGACGCGCTCAAACGCTCGCAATCGTGCAGATTCAGGACGCTCTCGATGATGAAGAAGCGGTGCTTAAAGAAGCTGGTCGGTTGTCGACGAGGCGGGCCCTCGGAAACTCGCGACCGACAGGGATGAAAGGTTTGTTATAATATCTGATCGTCGACGCTAATCGATTCCTGCTTCTCTTATTCTTCCCCCAAATCCGAACTGGTGAATTTTATTGGAAGAAAAAACACCCGCGCTCCTAAAAAAACAGTTTGCGCTCTTCTTTTACGACAATATCGGGCGCGAAAATAACCGAAATTTTTAACGATTTTTCAGGAACCGTTTAACGACCCATTATTGCAATATTTGTGTTTTCTGCATGTACTTTTTTTATTGTTGTATATTATTGTAATACACTAAAAAACATTATTATATCTGGGATAATCAACGAAATTGTTTGTAAAATAAACATGAAAGAATCAAATGAATTATTATTATATATAGTATAATATATTGAAAATTGATTTGCGCATAGAATAATTGAGCAAATTAGGGTTCCACTGAAAACTTGCAATCACACGTACAAACACAAAATAACAAAGCAGATATAATATCATATAATATCATTGGATAGAGATGATAACTTTTTATATTCAGGAACGTGTGAAGTACACGTGCCTCGAGCGGGACACGGGTGCCTCGTTTGGAGATTCAGCACCGCAGTCACGTGGGGAAGTAAGCGACCAAGAGATGACGATGGAACACAAACAAACGATCCTGCTGGCACCATCGCTGAGCAACAGCAGCTGTTGGCGCAGCGGCACGTCCGAAGCCGCATGGACAGGTCCAGGCCCTGGAGAACTGGTACGAGCTACTCTGATTCTGCTGCTCAGCGTTGGTATCTTGTGCGCCAATCTTCTAGTGATATGCGTTATCAATAGCAGACAGTACAGCAAATACATACATGCTCAAGTAAGTGGATATATTCGCACCTAGATTTACGTATAGTCTGTTAATAATAAATGGATACATCGAGTTTGGTTCTACGAATTAAGAGTTTAAGATAGAATTACATTTTGTTAAACTTAAATCGAGAGATTTCTTTCTATATTCTATATAATATTTCTTTTATACGAAACGATAGATAAAGCTAAGAAATGCGCGAAGGAAAGATCTTAAACTCTTGAAATATCTCGGCAAAGAATATATTAGAAAAACCAATGTAATAAATTTTCCGGGAAGTTACGCTTGCTACTATGAAAGAATGAAATGCACGGAGATCGAAATACGTGTTTGGAAATAACAAAGGAAATACTAAGAGACATGATGAGATTAATATTGCATTTGTTTTATGTCTTGTTTGAGAAATTACGGTGAGTGAAATATCAGTTACGTGAATATACGAAGATTTCAGTCGGTACCATAATTCACGTCCGTGATGGAAGGGTCCGTGGTATTTTCACCATTTCTCTCTTCTTCCTATATATGTAAATCAGTAGGAAGTGGTTGGTTGCACGAAATACACAGTACTGCACAGTCACGGTCATGTTACTGGATTCTAAATGAGTCGAGTCGTAGAAACTAACGACGATGCCCGTAAAAAGTTCCACATTATTCGTGAATGTTACATCTTCCATTTATTCGATTAATTAAAACTCCGCAGGTGGTCCATGGATGATGCCATAACATGCAAAATGCGAGAACGCGTTTATTAGAGCGCGGTGTGTGCGCGCGGAATAATATCATGTCTCACCGTTCGTCGATCCTCCTCCTAATGCATATGCAAATCTTACCAGTCTCTGCTAGCCTGACTGATTTTTTTGGCGATATTATATTCACAAAGTACGCGCTCATCTCGCGATGCTGTTGGCGCCTGCAGCCTGAATGTCTTTCGAAGATTTTGGTTATCTCGGCAACTATTTATTCCGCGAATTCATTATCGGAAATTACACAATCTTGTAGCGCCATAGATGCAGATGCTAATAAAGTCCAACTTCTGCCATTTTGTCTCCTTCCAGCTACTTCGCACTTCTTCTTTTCTTACTTAGCGACTTCGCGCTCGCATCAAGCCCGATTTATGCATACATAAAAGTTACGTAGCTTGTTAAATATGTATACGAAAGTTTTGTTAATTTCCGCGTGATTATTAAAAGTGGAGAAGAATATATAAGAGCTGAGTTAAAAAATAAACATTTTTCGTCTAACTCAAATTAAAATAATCCAGGTCGAAAGTTTTTTTTTTCGGATTATCAGGGAGAACTTGATATCTGATAAGTATCAGATTACTTCTCTCCCGGATAAAGTGGAAACGTTAACGAAACGGCAGAACTAAAGGGACAAAAAACGCGGCTCCAACCGCGGAAGCCAAATCCAATTCTACAATGAAAAGATTAAATTTGTGATGAAATTATAAGTGAAATTATGAGTGAAATTTTCTGTATAATTTTCGTATAAATGTTATTTCAAATAATTTTTAAGTTAAAAGGAACAAAAATATATTTTATCAGCAGATTATTTTAATAATAATTAATCGAGACATCATGTACTGAGCCAAACGGCGTTTTCGTTAATGGAGTCGATCAATATTTTCTCTCGCTAAATGCTTCATGACGGGCTAAGATCGCACGACATTATGCAGCAATTCAACCAGTCACGGTACACATTGACACTGACCAAGACGATCAACAGGTTCTCTTCAACTTTCTTCCAGCCCAGATATCTGCTGACGAGCTTGGCGAGTAACGACTTGGCGATTGGTCTTCTGGTGACACCTTTCGGTTTCTTACCAGCTGTATATGGATGCTGGCCGTACGGCGAAGTCGTCTGTCAAATTCAGGTAACTTTTGCGATATTTTGCCATTCTACTCTTCCTGTCAAGTTTTGCTAAGTACTGTTTACCGCGCAAATTGCGCAAGTTTACCGTTCAGCCATGTAAATTTTAATATGAAATAATGGACATTTGCGTTGCGATTTTAATTAGGAATTAGAAAATAAGAACGTTCCATGATCGTAAAATTGATATTAAATGATGCAGCAACTGTGACCGATATTTTTGTATCTCGCATCGTTTGTCTAAATATAACGGCGATTACGGTATCTCTTATAGCGTTGCACATTAAAAGGTCGTTCAATAACCTCTCGCACTCTCGACAGCCTTTTTTGCCAGAACTCGAGGAATTTATAGGAAATCTCGGAATGGCGCATTCGCGCGCGATGCTTGGCAGGAAATTATTATCGTTTGAAACTCGCGGCTGCGCTTCCGGCAGCCGGCACTTCTTCCGCTATTTCCTCCGCCAGTACTCGGCGGCTGCGACGTTATCGGAGTTCCTGGCGATAATCTTTACGCGTTGCTCCTCTCCCTTTTCTACCCCTCTCTCGTTTCCCACGCCATCTTCTGAGGTAACGGCGTGATTTGTGACCGTATATTTCTTCATTTCGCACGTGCTAAACTCCAAAGTGCACCCCTTCTGCTGGATTCCAAATCCCCGTGGTGTTTGCTTATCTAGCCGAAACGGGAAATTGCCGTAATACCCCCCGTGTGGAATTAGTATACACAAATTGTACGCGGATTAAGTCTAACTTATATGCGTGACTTGTAACAGCTACATCATCATAATACATCAGAGAATCTATTAGTTCATTTCGATAATACGATGACAACAGCGGATCAATGTAAGATGAACGCGCGTGTTCTTCATTGATTATCCAGCATAACAACGATACTTTTGCTTAATCTTAAACTACATATCTACCATGTGAGACTCATTTCCGTATATTCAGACATAATTATATACATTTTAATAATCAAGTAATAAAACTCATAGCAATTTAATGAGGGAACTTTAATGAATTTCCTCATTAAATAAAGATATGAGGCGGATCATCCTCGTTTATCGTAATTTCATTTTCATTCATATATTCCCTCGAAACTGTTTATATCGAATAAATGTGAAATATAATTATTTATTGATCTATTCCTATTAACGAAATAATTGGACAGAGTAAAAAACAGATTTCTGCAGTCTGTACCATTAAATGTATCATTCATCTATCATAAGAAACATAGAAATAGCAATGTCAACTTTATCTAAAGATACAGTCGTATACGAATAACGACAAATCTTTGCCGCGTTTCTCCCGATAAGACTGCAAGTATATACGACAGAAATATATGCTGCGTTATATCGGAATACCTTCCTGATATCTAAGATGTTTATGTCTTCCGATGTTTCGGCTTTACATCCAGAGACATATGCACATAATGCAGCATCAATCGTTGTCTGCTACCATCAAGATTCTCACGCTACGTCGCTTTCGTTGGAGTTCCACACTGGAACTACATGTAGATTCAGTGCGAGTAGGATATGTACGGTTATCGATTTGGGCAACAAACCTCCTGTCCATACTATAGTCTGTAATCAAAATCTTGTTGAATAACAGAGATCGATCAAGCAATATTGAAGGGAAAGAGAGAAAATTTCTAGCAAATAACTATTATTATCGAGAAAGCACATAAATGCATAAATAAATATTTTTCTGTAAAAGAACATTGTTATATTATAGTCAATAAATCTTGAGATTGTGCACGTATTTTATAACGTTTTTATCAACGAATTTATAAAATAAACTTGAGAAGATCACATGTTTTAATTAAAATTTATGAAGCGACTTTATTAAGATAATCTATTAAGATAGACAGCGTCGTGCGAAGAGTGAAATGAGCAATGGCATAAAATACCGCGTGCCAGTAGTAAGTAGAAACTAAGTAGAGGGAATTAATAAACGTGGAAGAAGCAAGTTCTCCGTGTAACTAAAAATAGTTTGCAGGTTGGGTGGAAACGTGTTGCAATTAATGATCAAGCTGAGTGGTAGCAGCTGGCAGAAAATTAATACACAGCACGTACAGAACAGAATTAATAAACAGAATACTGAAATACAGATGTTCGGTAATCAGAAAAATAGAGCTACAATATATTTTTTTAATTACTTTTTTAGATATTTCTCTGCGCGTATGTCGCATAGTTTTAAATATATTTCACATTGTTCTGGATGCGGAATTAATAACAGAAAAAAGCATATACATATACACACAATATTCTGAATGCAATATGCAAATATCTATTATTTTCATATACAGACAAAATGTTTTAATCTTGATGACGGATATCTCTAAAAGACGCTTGTATTATATTATACATGTATTTGCGATACGGAAACGTGCAATAACTGCGCAGAGACTTAAGCAAGATTCTATTTCTTACATCCTATTTCCTGCAGTGGGCGATGATCCTATAAAACTTTATGAGAACCGCCGACTCTCTTGAAATCCGAGGTCGGGATCTGCAGACACAACGAGACTTTCATAAAACCATGACGATAATATTCCAACGTACGTACAATTTCGTCTTGGAAACATATTCGCGCGCATTTCTCTCTCATGCGATCTTTTGACCCGTGTATCTCTCAACTATATATATGGGACCGATGGAGGGTTAACATCCCCAGTTCGCCAGCGAAGTCTTGTTTCACGCTCGACGCATTTCTCGTGCTGCACATCTCACACGTACTCGTATGAACTATGAGCGTTACTTTCATGCTTAATACACATGTCCTTAAAGTCTCTCGAGCTTTGCCGGAAGTCTCGCGTTCTCAAAAAGTTATATTATCGTGAATACATGTGCTTGCTCGGTCTCATCAATTTATTATTAACAAATTATTAACAACGCTCAGGTGAACAATCGGAGACAGCATATATATCCGATCCACAAATGCGTGGTAAACCCGTTTGCACAAAAAGGTAGCTCGTGTGGATCTATTAACTCCGCAAAGTAACGATAGCACCGATAACGTGGCAGACTTGTGCCGACAAAGGAGAAAGGGACTGTGCAAGCAACTTCCGAACTTCCGAACGATTGTGTAAAACTTTACGTGATTGGGAAATAAAGGCAATGCGACACACTAACGGCGGTTTCGTATCCGTTTGTTGAGTTGGCGGAACGAAGGCCGGTGTGGAACGACCGTGAATCCAACTGAGGAACGTGAAACCAACTAATGGCTTATGTATTACTGCCAACGGTCCGGCGGCATTCAACGTAAATAGCATTCGTTATTCCATCATGTTCGCAAACGATTGGTAACATTTCGTCCAGTTTAAATGGTTGAAAGTATCTACTCGCGGCCGAAACGACCAGTGATATAACTGGAGTTATTTTGAATAAAACACTGGATTCATATATAGGCACTAGCGCGATTGTGCCCCTTGATACGACAATGCACTGCTCTCGCTTGCATTGTTGGAACTTTCAGTAGACGACGGGGAATATGAAAAAGTGGGGAATATGAAAAAACAGCGCGCGATTTTCCATGATTTCATTCAAGCAATCGTTGAGTTTCCACGATAGGTTCCATCGTGAACGAAGCGGCCGGATATCACTTCTCGTTAACCCTCCAACTTGTGCTTATCGGAGGCGTACCAGTTAAATGGACTATTGAAAATAAAAAAAAAGAGTGATGAGGTCTCTCGCTCTCTTTCTCTTTCTCTCTTTGTTTTTTCATACTGTTAAAACTAGTATTTTTTAAATAAAATTTTAAGTAAAATGTTTTCAAATACTTTATTCGCTACATTATATCTGTTGTTCTATTATCGAATCAAAATTGTACATGTATATGATTTTCTATTGCATGGTGTTTGAAACATACGATGAATCGGAACAATTTTTTATTACTTTTTATAATTTTTATTTAAATGTCCAACAATGAGGTGCACGCGTATAACCGCTATGGAATAGTGTAATAATATATGCATATCTCATTATTAATTTTTTAAATATTTTTTAATACTCTTCTGTTTAGAGTAAAATATGTAAAAAGGTATATATAAAATAGTTTCCTGTGTAATATTGCGCATGCACCTGCAGTGTCAAGTGCAAACGATAGACCATGCTTGAGAATGGGTCGATTGCATCGACGATTGTTCCGTTGGAAAAGAATAGCAAAATGATATTGAGAATGATAGAGAGTTTGCGCATTCCAGGTATCCCCGGATAGTAGGATTTCGTCTCTATAGCTGCTCGATATTCATAGAATCTATCCTTAACGGTAACAAATCTTCCGCGTCTACGTGATAACTCTGGGATACGACAGCTGGGACGAGAATCGTGTGTATTCAGATATCCGCTCGAAACCGAACCGTAAACTTCGATAAACCAGTATGCCGCTTGTTCTTGCTCGACGATGCAACGGAGTCAGTCATCGTCGTTGTTACATGATGGTCTCGCTATGAGCGATGCGTTTAAGGAATATGGCCTATGTGAACGCTTATGTGAACGACGCGGTATTGTAGTGCAAGAACAAAGTCAAAATGCTCTTCTATTCCGACAGTTTTTGTCACGAAGATACTTTCCATAACGTAATCGAAAAGCAAGCATTTTGTGTTAATCGCAAGAAGAGATTAGCATTTTTTTTAATTTATCGCGATGCAATTTTCTTCGTTCACAATATTAAGGGGCGAACCGTGGGATTCCGTCGCAAGTTTGCTCGCTAATTACGGCCCGCGCCCGATAAAACGAGCTTCAGACTATCTATTGGTAAATCTCCCAGCGCTCGCTATCTGTATTTAGCTGCATAATGTCATTACTTATCCGCGGAACGAGCTACGACGCGACGTCGCCGCAGCGCCGACGCTTTCCACCGACGTTTCCCTTTCCTTTTCCCATTCTTTTTTCCACGGCATAAACCGACCTGAAAAATCCTTGCGCTGCCACCGCCGCGCCATGACGATAATACGATTGCGAATTTAATATTCCACAATTCCGCGTGTACGCCCGGCCGCGTGATGCTGTGCCGATGCTCGTTTCATTTTATTGGCGACGAGTGGGGAATTATATCGCGTCGAGAAAGGCGATTGCGAGTTTCAGTGAGGGACGCGGCACGTTTTTATTCGTCCCCATGCGCGCGGCACGGTGCGCTGACGCGTTTTAGATTCAGTGGCGGTACGCGCGCGTTAACCCCAGGTAGAAGAGAAGCGGAACAGCGGAATCCCGGAAGCCGTCGCTCGAATAAGAGTCAGCCCTTCTTCTCCACTCTTTCTCCCTCTCTTTTCTACCGTTCACCTGCTCGCTTGCTCGTCCGCTTGATTGTTAACTTTATTTCCCTGGCTGGTTCGGGCGCCGTCGACGTAGCAAAATTTTCTGCAGTCTTTCTAGAGTCGAGTATTCGCGTTTGTGTGATCTTCGCGTCGACACTGAATTTTGACTTGAGAATCGAGAGAGAGCGTTCTCTAGCCATGCGCTGTAATACACGTCGTTGCAGTCGTCCCGAGGTTTTTCCGAGACGAATGCAATTTCGCGTAACCACGTAGTGCCAGGCATCCCCTCGGGGAAAGTCCCTTAACGTGCAACGGTGCCGAATCCGCCGACTGTAATAATTATTCCGGTGGTGGTTAAATAAAAACTCCAGTGATGATACATCAAAGTCGCTGCTGCAGCTGGATGATGTTAACAACGGCGACGATGGTGATGGGTTAGCAGTAGCTCGGGGGGGGGGGGGGTGGCAGAGCAGATAGGTTGGTTTGTGGAAAATATTCGGTTAAGGTCTCCCGGGAGTGTCTCGAGGATGACACGAAACGAGGCCAGGCCGATCCTGGCCCCTTCAGATTATCAGAGCTTTTTCCTGGCTGTACGCCAACGGTCACCATGGCAACCATCTTAAACGTATACTCGGTACACTCGCACCCTCGTCTCGTCGTGGCTGTCTCTTTATGGATACACCGACGTCACTGATTCATCGAATCACGCTGTCTGGTGTGTTTGGGACCGTATTCTTTCCCAAAGATCGAATTGTAGCTATTTCTCTCTTTCTCTCTCTCTCTCGCTCTCCTTGTCTCTTACTGCCTCTCTTGCCTCCCTCGACAAGGATAGAACGTGTGCTGGAAAGAACGTGTCTTGAATCACGATAGTGTACATCTCGTTACATCCTGACTGTCTCACTTCAAAGCAGTACCGACGTATCGGACCTGACGACAGTTGATAGTGTCAGTAGATAGCTATGAAATTGCTCAATATGTGGTTGAGTATGTGTATGCTATATAGGCGGACATGCAGTTACGGTGCATGTCGTTTCTTTAAGGAAATGTCATATTTCTTCTTCTGTCAATTTCAGCAAGAGGAAACTGCGAGAGAGACGTTCGATTTTTATAAAATTGTTTGTAGACTTACATATAAACTATTCCAAGAAGTAAATTCTTTTAAAATGGAACAATTGTCTATTGTCTGTAAATTCCACATGGCTTGTTTATGTATACATTTATGTATACGTGTAGGTGTATTAATTGTTGAAAAATATCTTTATACTGAACACGTTGCGAAACCTGACTATATTAAATATAAACATCTTTCTTGAAAACTTTTTATCAAATTATATTTTGCACCTTGATATTCACAATTTGACTGCATATTTAAAATGATTGAATAATTAAATCATTAAAAGAGAGATAAAATACAGGATTTCTTAAGCAATGTAACGCACAGTAACTTACAGCCGCAATTGCGATTCAGTCGTAGGTTTAGTCGTAAGTTTAGCCCTGTATTCTGTAAGAAACTTTTGCTCTATAAGCTCTGTAGCCCTTAGCTCTTTAGCTCTTTCTCCTTTTCATTCGTTGTTCTTTTTCTTTTGCTCTACAGTGTTACGTAACTTATAGAGACATAGCGTTACAGATCATTTTTATAGTATATACCCCTTAGATAGGTTTCAATTTGAATGAAACCTACCTAATAGAACAGCTAGCGTTGCTCCTAGCGGTAATTTGCTTACTCATCGCTTGACAGATTGTTTCGCGTAATGCATGCACGTAATGCACGTTTGGAGAGCGAATTAGCATTTGCTGGCAGACCATGCGAAGACTAAGTTATGAGAAATTGACCCATACATGCCGTAATCGATTATTCTCTATGTATTAAATAGCAAGTAATGCTTGCGCAGAAGCTGTGAAGGAATCACCATTAATCACTACATAAACCATATCTTTCTTCGTATCATTTATTTAAATAATGATTTTTTGATAAGAACTATCATAGCTGATTTATAAAAAAAATTATTTAATTTTACATTTTTAATTAAAATATGACGTTAGAAGTAAAAATTTTACATTTTATTTTAATAATTTTCATAATTTTAATAATTTTATATTTTAATTATTTTAATATATATATATATAAACTTTATATTTTTTAATTATTTTAATATATTTTATTTTAATATTTATAATTTGGAATCTGAAAAACGGTAATTGTACTGTCAATACTTCAGAGAATTCAGGAAATTGAATTAAACGAATCGATAATATTTTGTTGTTCGTGAGATAATGTCTGCTTTTAATTCCTGAGATGTATCAAAATTGCGTTCTACAATCCGACTTCAATTAATGTGCGTTAATCCAAGTTTAGCCGTATAATGTTTACTACGCTCGTTTCACAAAAATAAAAGTATTCATTTCACATCGTTTAATCACGGACTGAAATTTGTAGATAAATGCAACGATGCGGAAACAACATTACGTCATGACAAATGCGATACTTTTTTATCTGACCGTGACATTTAATTACAGTACGAACTCGGCATCAGCTTCATAGAAGTCATAAACGATTCTTGGTATTACAAACTGACAATGAGTGTAACGTAATCATAATTTGCAAACGTATGAAATAATGGATAATGCTAAAATATTAATTAAGCCTCCCTACCGCGTTTCTCGCAGCAATTATTATAATAAGATAATTGAAATTTCATCTACCGTCAAATCTGAATAACAATGATACTCGTACATGAATCACAATGTTCGATACAAAATTACCGCAAAGCAGTGTGGCATCGGCGGTAAGCCGCAAGCTGTCGTTCATCGACGATGGCAAAACCCTGATTATTTTGGTAAATTCATGTGGCAGAGACATTCATCTCTAGAATAGACCAACTAATCCGACAATTTAATTCGATATCAAATTATTATATTGGTTTATATAGATAGTTAGACATATATATACACTACTCGACATTATTATCCCTGTTACATCTATTACCAAATTATTTAAGTAATTAACATTTAACAATATAATAATGAATTCATTTGTGTAATTTTCATTTTCGTCGATCCTTTCGTTTAACAAATCAGCAAATGTTTAACTTGTAGAGAGTTGGAAAGAACGATCAATTATTAAAGCTTTACATGTACAATAGGTTCTTTTTAACACTTTCTTAATTTATGAAAACTTCTCGCCTATCCGGTACAACGACTTATTGCGTTCACTCGTCAACCTATGTACTTCTTCAGGAAAGTACAAGTTATTTTATTTCAAAAGGCTGAAACAAGGATACCCAAAGAATCTCGTTTGCTCTTTCGGAAACTTTTTATTGTTCCAGGCACTTCTTAGGGGCGCTTTGACTCAACAGAGCGCTGTTATCCTCGTCTGCATGGCAATCGACCGTTATGTTTGCATGCTGCACCCTCATCGCTATCACAAGCACTCTTCTAAAAGGGTAAGTTATTTCGTTATTTATATTTGCTTATTAACAAATTAAACTAATGTACTTCTTTTTACACACATTCATCTGTATACCAATAATATATCATTAACATATTTATCTGCATACCAATAATATATCATCAACACATTTATCTGCATACCAATAATATATCATCAACATCATTAATGTAATTACATTATCAATATTGCAACTCTTTTTAGAATACAATATGTTCTTTTATTACATATAAATTATTTGTATATATTTATAAATATTAAGTTGTGACATTTAACAATGAATATCTATATGTTATTTAATAATGAAAAATAATCCTTTAATTTTACATTATTAAATTACTGTTTATATTGCAATGAAATTATATCTTCAGTTGTATTTAAATTAATATTATAAATATCTTTCAAAAAAGAATATATTCATATATTCATTACATAATAATGTATTAAAAATCATTCCTTGTAATGATGTTTAAATACATAACAATTTTTTCGTTTGTCAGTCGATTTCGAATTACTCTATTTAAACTCTTTTATTCCAAACGGGACCAATTGATATCATTCAATTTAAACGTTTCCTTCATCCGATTCGTTCATTCACGTAACAAGATAGAACTCTGCGTACTACAGATCTATCGAGAAGCAAATTTGTTCTCATTAAATACGATATCAGGTAAAGGCGGAAGTTGATTGACTCCAAGATAACTGTTATTTTTAGTTCAAATAATTGCTGTTCAGTGAAAATGACAGCTTCGTGGAACTCGTCTGAATCTTTTGAATTTAGGGAAGAATAGAGTATATTCTTCTTGAATTGACTATTAATATAACTATTCAATTCATGAATATCTATTCTATATTATATTACAGTATGTTTTTCGTTAATATTACTTTTATTCACATACGAAATATGAGGATTCAAGGATGATATTAGCTCACATTGCACGTAACCAGTTTGAAAGCTGAAAATATTTCTCGTTATAGATCGCTTTTGGACGTTTAATATCGTCGCAGCTAAAATATCGATACTTCAAAGCGCCCGTAAAGCATACATGCCTCTTTTAATCCTATACCTATTATATGTATATTATATAGTTATATATATATATATGTATATATATATATATACGTGGTCATCAAATATAGACGTGCTGCAATTAAGTAAATATTAAAAGAGATTTGAAATTTCACACAGAAAACATGGAAGAAATTTCAATTTAAAAAATAATCTCTAAGTCAGATCAAAACTTAAATTACCTCATGTTCTTCAATGGCGAATTAAAAATAGTAGTAGTCACTTCTGTTTTAGCAATATATTGAGAAAATATGAGAATCATATATATAAACACGTATCCACATTAGTTTTCCATTAGTTTTAGTCATAGTCGTAAATTTTAGTAATAGTAGTAAGTAGAATATAATATACATACTTTCTTTTCTCGGATTCTATAATATTATTTTCTAGAAACAACGCAGCTTTAATTTATGTCTTTCATAACTGTAGGGGAGACCAGGGATAAAAGTAATACGGGACAAATGTAACAAATGCGATTACTAAAAAAAAACATTCATGTACGAATCTATCCACGGTTATACAACGTCTTTTGAACGTTCCTCTCACCTCAGTAGCGCTCGAAGCTCTTTCATGAGAGGTTCTGTGTCTGTTGCATCGATGCCATAAACACACGGTCAAAGTAAGTATTTTGTGTTTTCTTAATTTCTTAATATTGCATTGAAAATTTAGTTTATCCCTTTATTTATTGTTTATTATAAATGAGTCGCTATTCCTTTATATAGTTTGATGCATATTTTAAGGTTAGTTTATTTTATAACATTAAATATTTGATCAATTGTGGCAAAAATCTAAGTTGGGACAAAAGTAACAGTCTGTTACTTATGTCCCGAAAACAATAATTGTTATTGGTGTTGATTTCTATTCATTTATATATATTTCTCTTACAAAAACGTTCTTATTATTATTTTAGAATGCCGAATATACGAAAAAGAAAAACAGATAGAGGCTTAGTACTAACAATAAATTCAGTTATGTTTGCCATAATTGTCTTTCTGACAATGAGTGACTGTTTTCAATTTTGTAACAGATATCGAAGTATTTAATACCTTTTTTATTTTTTGTTATCTTTTTTGTTTACCTATATGAATATCAATTCCAGAAATTTATGATTTTTCACTTTTTTAGTTAATTTTCTTCAGGTATAAATAATTGCATAACCTTAATTTATAAGAATAGTTTATGTTGTGTTATAAAAGAGAAGTTCCTTGTGATATTAAACATTTTTGTTTATTATATGTTTGTATAATTTCGTTTATTTTATGATTGAATAATTTTATGTTCGTATAATTTTGTTTTTATAATTTTATGTTTCATTATTTATATTTAAAATAATTAAACATGTCCAGAATTATTTGAAAAAAGTTTATAAGAAATAAAACGTTTCACTACATTGATTATATGTTTGTTTTAATTTTATTTTATCTTGTTAAAATCAACCTTCAGCCCTGTTACAACCAGCCCTAGGGGTAGGGACAATCGTAACATATCTCGATTTTTATAAAATTCGATTTTTCCACGTAATTGTATAATGTGCATAAGTTTTATCCATACCAAATAATAAGTAAAGAATGCATTAATCTTATGAGATCGAAAAAGTTTATAAATAAACAAGCAAATCGAAGATATCAACACAAATAAGCAAAATGTTACGTTTGTCCCTGGTCTCCTCTACATCTGATTTTTTTACTTAAAAGACATGAAAAAATATTTGTTCAGAGAGAGAGCCTACTTTTTGCACTTTCTATCAGAGATATCAAACTTGATTTTCACGTAAGATCTCTTAAAGAGCGAAGCAAAAATTGCGAAAGTTAGATGTTAAATATTTATGTAAGCTTTACACTCGCAATTGATTTGCTACAATGTTTCCGTTTTATGGGAGATGGAATTTAAGGAAAAGTATTATAGAAAAGACGAGTGCTACGGGCTGCGGGTTTGACATGGGACTGTTTTACATTATGCGATTTACGAGGAAGCACGATACAACCACTTTGTATGTTTTTAGAGTTTGTTTAAAAATGAAGTTCGTGAAAACGACCTTATCCGAAGGCGTCGGGGAGCTCGTAATCGTTTAGATTACCTCTGAAACTCGCGCGCGAGTCAAGTTATTATGTAATCCAGCAATTTTGCATCATCTTCAACGACATAGCAACGGAAGCGATTGGATCCGCGAGCTATACAAGCGCAAGTTTGCGCGTCGCGGCGAAGTTTTCGAGCGATATTGGCCGGATCCTTTCCCACAACATATCTGCGGTTTCACACCACGGTTTGTCGAAGCTCTGGACGCGCGTCGGTTTACCCTGGCTTAACCGCCGAAATGAATTTCCGAGGAGATTTAAAAGCGCATCAGAATGCAAAGTACCCGGCGTGGCCTCTCATTCATCTACCACGCAGATCCCTCTATTCCGAATCTATATGTAGCGAAGACCGGCATACACAGGACGGTTCAAAATTGCCGTCCAACGACCGGTGTCAGGAATAAATCTGATCCGGACGGGATCAGAAAAAGTCGCAATGCTGACTAAGATTTCTTCGACTGCTGAGACCTGACTGAAAGCACTTTGGAGAGAGAGAATCGAAAGTAAATTGTTCGTCCTAAGTATTCCTAGCGAAAAGAGATCGATTCTGAATCATTCTGTATACGTAGTCGGCATCATCAACAAAGTCGTCTGTAACGGATGCTTTAGAGAATGTGGTTTCCCAGATCACGCCACCTACGACGTACTTTTACCTTTTAATATATCATCCCTCGTTCTTATAATTCTCCTCTCGTTTCGAAGACTGTGGATTGGCCATCTACATTTTTGCTTGATGCCACGCTGTAATTTATCGGACGGTAATCTTTACTTTTTTTCACATACTTTACCGTAAATGTTAATGCATCGCAATTCGTTCTCTTCTTCGTAACAGGCGCATCGCACGATACAGCAGAGCCGTAATAGCAGCGCTACTTGCACAATCATTTGAAATGAGAGAAAGAGCGCAATGCGCGTATAAAAATCAAGGGTGAAAAAAGAAGTCAGCGAATCGCTGAATCATGTCTTCTATTCATTCCGTAATTTTCCGCCTATCAAACGCTCGGTCGCTCATCGAATTCTGGCGGTCCTTCGTCTTCCTTTTCACGTCTGATCGGCAAGAGCTGTTTCTTCTCGCTGATTTCGATTTCACGAACTTAATATTCTTCTACTCTTTTCTCTCTCCGAACTTGAATAATTCTTTCAATTCTACGTTCGATTATTTTAATTATTTAAAAACCTGGAATTTCACTGATTCTTCCAGTTTTAGATATTTAAAATACGATTTTTTACGTAACACTGTATTTACAGTTACATGATAACGACGTATCGCACATGTATAATTTCGTTTCTACGTTACGACTAGTGTATGCCCCTATCATATGACGGTAGTTTGAAAATAGAACTTTGTTATCCCGTATTTACCCGTAGCATTACCCGCGGCGCAATATTCATCCGCACGCCCGTATTTAGTTCAAAGTTCGTAGACAACTTTGTTCTTACCTCTTTGTTGCTGTTATTCACAATGCGCGATGAATATTAGCGGGTCGATAATACCTTCGATGACATAACTGTCAGGGCATCGCAATTCAAATGCATCGCAATTCAGAATGCATATCTCGTAACTTCTGTGCGCGTCATAAAATCCGGAATGGCGTCTGCATTATGCGCGCGTCTCCGTTACTTGTGTATTTTCAACATTCTTTAAATATCATCATGGTTTTCGCGCAACCACAATTCGCTGCGACCCCCTTTTCGCGATACTACTCGGTGATACATCAAAGAGTTCACATAATTCAAGCAATAAATAGCCGGTTCTTTCTTGGGGTGAAAATTTATGGTGGTCTCGTGACGTACGAAACGTTTTACGCGCAGATGAACAATTTTCGATACTTGGGTGCGTTTCAATGTACTTTCAGATGCTTTTAAGAATGTTCTCGAACTATCGGATTACATCTATGACGACGAGAGAGAAAATGGAAGACGTTGCACGAGTGTCGTTTCTTACTGGGGAAACAGTAAGGTCGGGCGTCATTCCGTTGATTGTTCTCCGGGATCAAAACGAGGTTCCCCTAATCTCGATAATACTTAACACGCCGGGTTTCTGCCGTAAAACTGAACCGTCGATAAAACTGTTCCGTGGAGTTTCCTTTATTTGCTGAGAGATTCGATCAGGTGAAAAGGTGGAAAGCGCAATGCTCCTAAGAACGTACGAACGCACAATCACGTTGTCCATGTTTTCAAATAGTAATCAACCCTCACAATTCACTAAATTCACCTTTACATTTCGCGCAAAAATATCGATGCTTTTATTTATATCATACTTTTGTATTTACGATATGTGACATTTTTATGCATTTTATTGTTACACACACATACACATGGGGCTGTTTGCACGCATCCACTTTGACCAATGCTTGCAAATATTTGTACAGTCGCGAGCATATATATTGCGGTGTTTGTTTATTATGTACACTGATAGGCAGGAATGGTGTCCCTCGCCTACGTTCACGGAGCTACGTTATGTATTATTTTCGGTTGTCAGCGGTTGTCAGTGCCACACATAACGTAGCTCCGTGAACGTAGGCGAGGGACACCTTTTCTGCCTATCAGTGTATATCGGTATTAGATATTTGTCAGAACATATGTTTCATTGGAGATTTGTGCGACGGTCACTGAGATTTCCGATAAAAACGGCGCAACGGTAATCGTTTGAGTAAACAGCCCATGATGCACCGTATATACCATGAAATGCTGCGGAATGTGCGCAAAGAAACTTCGACATAAGCCAATAAAAACACACGAACAAATACATGCACACATGTGCACATCGTATACGCATTGTGCACACGTCCACGCAGCCTATTAAATCCATAACGCGTTTGGTGGCGTTCCAATGAGAAAGAGTGATCGTTTTTTGTTTGTATGATGCAGTATTACATGCGGCAGGGCTGTGTGGCAGTGATGTCGACTACCTGGATAGCGAGCGTGGCAATTTTCGGGGTCCTGGTGCTTCCCAGAGGCGGTTACTACTTCAATGGATCCGGCCTCCTTGCTTGCGATCCCTTCTTCGCTAGGGCATCCCTTAGGTATCGCTATTGTAATACGTCCGGGTTGAAACAAATCGCCTCCGGAGGTTCCACGATTTTACCCGCGGCGTTTGCCCACCGCGATTGCCACTTGCGAACAATTTGTCGACAAGTTGCGAACAATTAACATGTAATGTTAAACAGTCTAGTGTGACTGATTGCTTTGTGGGGAAACCATGAGGCAATCAAATGTGAAGCGATCAAACATGAAAGATTGTTCGCGTTTAATATTCCTAACCAGTAGCTTTAATGTTCGATCTAAACAGCTATTAAATACGAATGACCGCTTGAATCATCGTATAGCTCTTATCGCGCTTGGGGACGCCATGATAATTTGAATTATAGGTATATTTGCTGTGTAACGCGGCTCTTGTAAAATTCCTATATATTGCTACGGACATTGAGTTGAAAATTTGAAGTAATTTAAATCACATTGCATTCATTAACAAAGAGTTAATTCGCAAAGGTTGGCCTACGTTCCCGGCTGTTCATGAGAGAGCATCACAGATTCGACATTAATGAACTCGCATGCACGTATCATCAGATTTTGTGTAATTTGCGTAATTGTACCTGTATGGCATCATCGTCCTTATTGCGCCACGTTACACACGTGCACGAGCACGTCATATACGAATATAACACGCAAATTGCTGCTCTCTCTTTTGGATGGAAAAGTGCTTTTTATCGTATCACCTCTTTCAGGATCCTGGCGTGCTGTTGTTTTTATTTCCCGACGACGATGGTGCTGATGTACTGCTACGGCTCGGCCTTCCATGTTAACAAACTGCGCTTGAAAAGGGTAGTCTGCGTTAACACGCCGGAGGTCGTTAGCGGCGGTCACATAGAAAGGGTAAGTCAAACGTATTCGTTTTGGACATGTACGATATCAACGAGCAGCGCTCGTTTGGCAACGAGTACAGCTATCATATTGATACAGTTATCCCGTAAAATGCAAAACAACATTACCTCTCATCGATGAATTATTGAATTCGTACAAAAATTGCCGCAACACACATCGAAATATTAGCACTCTGGAAATTAAATGTCACTTGCTGCGTTTCACGCATAACGAATAAAAGGAATACCGACATGATCTTGTTTACTTCTTGTTAGCTTTTGTAATCTTTTCTAAATAACAATTTCATATATGTTAAAAATGTATAAGATTGTAACAGAATATCATTTTTTTAAACTAATTTCGCTCTTATGTCAATGAAGTTAATGCTAACTTTTAACGTTAAGTCTTTTAGTTGTCAGAGAGAGAGAGAGAGAGAGAGAGAGAGAGAGAGAATGTAAGTTTATTTTTAACAGGCGTATTTGAGAAACTTTGCATTTTATGCGTCTGCTGCAGCGTCGCTGAAACTTGCGTTCTTCGTCAAATTACGCAATGAAATTATGAAGCTTGTGCGCAAGTGTACCGAAGAACTTTATGCAAGAGTTTACGCAGCAAGATTTTCCAGTACATTTTCACGAAGGGGGTAATGATTCGTACAGACTGGTTCTCGAATTTGTCGAAATTTATCGAAACACGGAAGATTCGCAACAACAAGCATGAACACGACGAAAGAACACGAATTCGAGAACAGATGGCATGAAGAAAAATCGACTAATCGTGCCAGCGATATATCTCCTAAAGCTGAGACGCCAAATAGTCGTTTCGAGGTCACAGAGACGCCGCCAAAGGCGGTATGAGAGCATCGCAGGGGGATGGTGTGAAAGTGCTCCCGACATATACTACGTTGGAGGTCGAGCGAAATACCGCCCGTCCAAGTAAAATGTATAGACGCGACTAATGGAAACTAGATATCTTGAGCTATCCAGTTAATATTAATTGCTTGTTGTATATACACATAAATTATTTGCCTTTAAATAAAATGAATTAATTTTATTTTAATCGCGTGCGATGATACCTAGATCACGTGAGAATATTTATTTTAATTTAATTTATTTTAATTAAAAAATTTAAATAATTAAAGAAAACAGTGTTTGATTAGCATATATCATTACAGACACATTTTCATCTAAAAAGTTACTTGGTAAAATATCAAATTATCAAAAGTAAATTATATTAGAGTAAAACCAACAGTAAATGATTAGACTATACCAAGACAGTATATTGTAAATCGCCAGAATATACTGTCTTATTTCCTGCACGGAAATCCTCTCTTAGCACGATAAGTGGTCGCTGCATTTGTTAAGTTCGTGCCTTATCTCGCAGTCGAAGAAACTTGAACGATCGAGCGGTGTCTTCGACTCACGATGAACGTTGGCAAGCGGCCGCTGGAGAAACGGTCGTAAACTAACCGATATCCGTGTTAACCACAGAAAGAGCTTCCGCCGATAGGACCCGCACTGGGTAGCTCCTCGGGCCGATATCTTCGGCATTACCGGAGCGGGGGACAACGTCCGAAGCAAGATGGATGGTCTGAACGCGGCTAAGCTGGCGTCCCTTGAATCCGCTGTCACTCGCTGTCGTCCGCGTTGCATTGAATTCATCGACGATAACGAGACCCCTAGGTTGGCCTAAAGCTGTGCGCTAGACATTGAGCGATCGTGGAGGCAATGCTAGCTAGCTCCATCCGGTCGGAACGGAAAATAGTCGCGAAAGCCCGACAATACTGGCATAGAATGCAAACACGAGCGTTTCCGCCTTCGAGATCCTCGAGTAAATGGAATTCAGAGAATTCGCCCGGCGTTTGCGAGAGAGGGAGCATTCGATGAGCGGACAATCGCGACAATGTTTCGGGGATAATTGCCCGACGCCGAGGATCGGGGAACGATAACGATCGGGTCAGCTTGCATATTCCGACGATGACTTCTTTAAATTTGCATTTAGTACAGCTGCTGCGAATTTAATGGCCATTAAGGACGTAGAACTTCGAAGGTCGTAGAGTAGCAAACTTTTCGTATTTCCTACTTTCAATTTCGCATAAATAAGCGCGAAGCACCCTGCGAAGAGTATCAGGTTTCTGCTACCTCTGGAAGGTTGTTTCATCTACTACCAGAACTGTGCAGCACGGATCTTAAAGGGAATCGTACGCTAGATTCCCATTTACCAGAATCCCTTTGAACGCTTTATTAAATACTCCATAATCGGTTCCAATTTGCAGAGAAATAACGAATAATGCAGACACGAAGTAATATTCTTGGAAGAGAGAAAAAAAGAAAAAGAAAGTTAGTTATATCAAGATATCCTCACGAATATGCGCTGCTGAAGATACGTACAACAAGAAACGGAGATCGCGCGATTATGGACTTCGCTCTGCGCTCTACTCCGAGTCACGCGAGGATCCTGTGACCCGGTTTAAATAACCCTATTCTAAAAGCTTCCTTCTCTTAATTTCGCTCTGAAAACGAACCTTACGGCTTGGCAAAATTTTGGCAAGCTGCTCCGGCATGAGAGTCGACGCGCTTTTGGCTCTCGCCGCACCAACCCCCGCGACCAACACAGTGTAACGCCTCCGTGTGGTCGAGCCACCACCGACGTCCTCCTTCAGGATGTGCGCCCCAGTTTTCGCGGCAAACAATATTTTTCTTCTCGCGCCCCCGTGTCGACCCGTCCACTCCCCTTGTCCCTCGTTCCGTCTCCAGGAAATCGCATTTATCTTGACATTAGCCAGAGCCATCCCGCGAGGAGGCCAGGCAGTTTCGACCTTGTTCCCGCTCGGTGCACTTGCTTATTTCACTTTTTTTCCCTTTCGTGCCGTGTTCTGCCGCTCGTATTTAGTGGTCTCGCGCCATCGACAAGGAAAACGAAGGAACAGAGTAATAAAGGGAGCTCTTCTGTACCGTGTCGTAAAGTTACTTCCGCCATCCCATTTGTTACGTAAACGGACACTAGAATTACTTAAACCGTGTACGATTTTACGGTGTACATCTGCAAAAATACATCTCTCCTTGTTTGCGCGACTTAAGCTGATGTAAATTTATATTCTTGGGCGATATCTTTTCCTAATCGAAAGTTTGTTTTAAAGAGAAAACAGAATAGAAGTAAATATCCTTTAAACGCCCGAAATCAGCGTAATTTTTCTGTCCGCGACAGCAGGAATCCCCCGAAACCTCTAGCAAACTTCAAGAGTCCAATAATCCTACTTCACTTCTATCTATACCTGGACTTTAGATTCCTCTTTCGACGTCGTAAGTCGTCTTGCCGATTCTCCAGGGCTCCGTCGTGAAGTCGAGCATTTAAGACCTGAGTAAATTGAGAAAATTAAAGGCGCGTCGATTAAGTCAATCAGAAGCTGAGAGAACGTTCGCAAAGAAACTTGCGCCGTTACTTCCTGACAAACGATGCATTTAATGATAAATCTCGAAGTCATTTCACCTTAATTTGTGCAATTTTAATCACTGTGATTATTTTAAAGACATTGAATCAGAAAGGAACAGAAAAAGTGCGGGGCATATAATTTATATAATAATTTTCCATTTTCCTTCAAAGCATTATATTACTTTTATCGCTTGAGATGAATTGTAATCTGTGAGACGATTCTGCACGGTATTGAAAAAAAAATGTAATAAACGGCGACTTCCGAACGGAAATTCGCGTAAATTCGCGATGAAGATGCTGAGTTACATCACTTTCGCGTAATTTAGATCGTGTCTTTAGAGATTTTAACGTTTTAACATAGTAGTCTGAAAAAAACTAATGTTAGAAATTATCACCCAACTCCCTGAGGTTGAACTGAAAAATCACCCTCTGCGGGTCACACACGCTTAATCACTGTAAATCATCTCGCTGCGATCATTAACCCAGTTCAAGTGACGGTCCTCGAACCGGTCGCGCGGCGTGCTATTTCTGCTATGCCGTTGCCAAGAAATTTCGCTCGCATATCCCTCTTCCGGGCGATCTACACGCGCGAGGTAATGGCACATTAGCTGCACATCGATAAATTCCTGGCCTGTACGACACGTCGTTATAACGAAGCGAGTGCAATCATGGACCGGATCAGACGCATCCAAGTGAAGGAAAATCATGACGAAAAGATCGCTTCGGCAATTCGCGAACGTGCTTCTCACCGCATCCCTTCGCAAAGCGGCTCGTAATCTGTCGGAGAACCCGCGAATCGTTAAGCTTCCCTCGTTCACCTCCGTTTCGTCGTCGCTTTGTATCTTCCGGCCAGGCAAGATCTCGAGACAAAATGGGTTAAGTGCGCGACTCGAAGACAGAGCGGGGAATTATAGACAAGACGAGGATGACTGGCAATCCTTCAACCCCCGATCACATGTCTCCGACAGTGGAGACCACTCTTCTCGCGGGCGACTTCATGCTTTGTGTCACGGTCAACGGTTCGTCAACCGTCGTCGACAGCGGTTTACGATATTAATGAATCAGCCGAATCGATTACATGGGTGCACGAAGTTAGTACCTAGAAATAACGATCGCGAACCGGAACGCGAGTGCATTCACCTATCCCTTCGCTTTCCGAATGAGCCGTTGCGATCGTTAGTCATTTGGAAATAGAATCACTGGACATTGAGACTATTTCCTCGTCGTTGCAAAATTAAGATGATCGAAATTTAGGAGCTACTGCATATCGCATCGTGGGGATGGAGAACAATGGATAAAAAGGGTAACAAAATATTCAGTATGTTTCTCGCGTAACGCGTGAGAGTCTAATCATAAAATGGTGTGCGCATTCACCTCTTTTTTCGTAATATTCCCAGATTTTTCTGTCAGCCCGGCTGCAATAAGGTCGACAAAAAAATTCGTAGTGTTATAGAATAGCGGAGTTGACGATGCTTTTATTGACACGTACTCGTATGTATTTCCAGTTATATACATATATCGACAAACATACACATGTCGACAAACGTGTGAGCCAGGTTAAACTAAAGTTTAAATCTTAAATCCTGTAACATTTGTATATGTGCTTTCTAATTTTCCATATGCACGTCTGCATTATATAATCCCAATATTATTTCAATAATGTGCAATTTCAATAATGATAATGTACGCAATATCATCGTTTTTGCAGTTTAGAGAATATATTATAGAATAAGCCTATCCGGCTATTATAATATTTTCCACAAAATTACTTCTTATTACTTATTTAAAGAATATTTTCTAATAACAAGAATAAATTGTCACATGAAGAAGAAATTAAAGATTTTCTGGGTTAGTGATGAAAAGTAAATACAGAGTTACTTCTCTGATTTCTCATGTAAAGCAACATTCAAATGATCAAATAATATCTGATCGCATACGATGTTGCATAGATATTAAAATAATTAGGCATGAAAATATTAAATGCACTTTTACAATGTAATTATTATACGTCACAGATATCGGCAAAAATAAAAAAAGATTCCACAAGGTACAAGAAATATACACATAACAAATTATAATATATAATATGGAATCATTAATATTTCCGATTAAAATTTTTTTATGAATAAGGATAAATCAATAAATTTCATAAGAGAGCTTACTTTGTACGAATTTTAGTAACTCGGAGGACATCCTCTTTACATCACTGTCGCAAATAAATCTTCATTAGGATGAAATAAAACTCGTCACGTGTACTATGTTTCTCTTTTAGTTTGCACGAAACGTCACTGCGCGACCCACTTCTTTCGTGACAACAACTTTTTAGCAATACTCAAACTTTTGGAATCAAGCACTTTGTATCCTTGCATCGCCGGGCCGCGCTACCTTATATTTCATATAAAACTCGATCAATTGACGGAACGGACTTGCACATAAAAAGATCGCACGACTTGTTTCGTGAGTCTCTCTGGAGGAAACTTTAGCTGTCTGATGGGCGGTATCGCTAATGGAAAACGTCGCAGTCGGCTTATTCATAAGTAACTTGCTATCCAGCCGTACTTATATATCATTCTGTCTTTCTTTTTTACGGTCCATGTTCTCGATGTAGGTCAATGGATGTGAGAATGTCTTCTAAAGGTATTTTTCGTCGATCTGTGAGATCCTTCATGAAAGAAAGAAGAGAAGAACCAGAGCTCATTTACTCGAGAAAAAGTAAAGAATAAAGGCCCTTGTGTTTGAGCATATCAACCAAACAAATGCACGTAATCAATCAGCATACCAGCATCGAGCGCGTTGTAACGATCTTATCTAAACAAGTTAAATATCTTGAGTTAACAATACTATGCAAAAACAATTGATACGAGAAATTTGAAAGATCAAGGACTGCTCTTGGCAAAGACTTATATTGTTCTATACGTTATTTGTATTGTGACATGGATCGTGATGAAATCTTTGCACGACATATATATATCGAACCATCGCGTTGCTCTTATTAACGCGGTGATAACATTTTCCGGCAGCTCCTTGTGTCACTACGAGTTTCTTGTACGAGTGTCTTGGGCTTCTTATATAGATAGACAATATTGGATATCGTCCAGTTCTCAAACCTGCCGTTGGATGCACTCCCTTGAGATGCATGGTTGTGGAAGAACAGAATTCTACCGATGATGGGCTGCGGACTAAAACCGAATGGAAACAGTATAGTTATAGAAACCAAGCTGATATATCATCTTACTGGCGAGATATTTCTAAGTTCTTCTGCTGCGAAATACGAAAAAAATACGGGAAATTATTATATCTTATTTAATTGTCCTACTATATATAAATATATTATAAATTCATCGACTTAATTTAGAGTAAACGCAAGATCTTTGACAATGTTATGTAACTATCATACAATTGCTGTTGTTTTACAAATTTTGTTTGGCGCCCTTGTGAACCCTACTCTTTTTCAGTCCTGAGCAGGAACAGTAACCATTTACTTTACGAATCGAAATTGAATCGTCGCGAAGCACTACGGCTGAGTACAAAGTTGCGGATCGTGTATCAAAAGCGGATCGTCAAATAGTTTCAACGGTCAAAGTAAAGAAAGTTCGCAATTGTGGAAATTACCGCTCGAGTAAACGTCAAAGAGAACCGTCGAAATAACGTGTATCACATTGTCCGATCGTAAATGTATTGAAAGTAGACAAAATACTCAAAGTAAACGAAAGCAACTTTCAATAGTGAAATAATGATGTTGACTAATACAGAACCCGTTTCTGAAGACTTCAGAAGGTTCTAATTCGAGAGGCCATTTGAGATCCGATATTCTAACACTTTATGTACACGAGGAGAAACTCGCTATTAGAGCCGAAAGCTTAGCGTTTAATTAAAGGTGGAATTTTAATGACCATTATCAGTAATTGATCTGTAAGCAGAACGAAAAAAAAGCACGTGAAGAATTAAAACGCGATATTGGATAACGTCCAGACCACGATGTCGAGTCTAACAGGTCACTTGAAATTCACGAGGATATCATACGGTCACCAAGCAGGCGAAGGGTTCTAGAGCTGCCTTCGATTTCTTCATTCTATTTTGTTCGTTTTTCACTTCATCTTACTCCTACTTATCGCGGGATAACGAGGTGGAATGAGCTAGATGAGAAATCGAATGGGATCGAGACTGCACATTGAATTCGCGGATCTTCGTATCGAGGATCATCCCGATGATTCTCCCCGTTCGTCCCCTTTCCACTACTCTTCCTGGATTCCGCTCATTAACGCTTCATCTTTCTTAATTCCATTTTACCCACCATTATGATGCAAGACGACTCGGAAGCGTGTTATCTTAAATAAGCACACGCTGGATCATTATACGCTGAAATCGGAGTTACCACAGTCTACTTCCCTAAGGCAAATGCAAAAACTTTATTGAAATTGATAAATATAAATATTTTTCGCATAAATAATTGCTAAAAAGCAGTGATACTTGAATTTTCGTCATAATTGTTAATCCTTTGCGTTTTTTCACAATTATATTTACTTTACGTTCGGGTCATATTTGTAATCGCTTTATTCCAAGCCGTAGAGAGGAATTCACTTGAGAAATTTCTGTAAATCTATGTACCTACCTACGAATATAGGTGTTATGTCGGGGCGACGCTCCGGGACACATCTTAATCTATCAGAAATATACCAGAAAATCGTTTCACGCGGCACAGCAATTTGCAACGCGCATACAATCCAATTAGATATATTGCATTGTTTAACACGCACACAAATACATGCACAAATTGAATTTTACCCTCGAAAACATTCATACCAATCTACAGGAACGATTGATCAATTTAAACCCGCTGTACTTTTATGTCGCGCATATTTGCAATTCTGCATCTGTTCGCGCGGATCAAATACGCGAGTTTAACGCGTGTAATTTAATTTAACAACTCGTTCGATAAATTAGGTGTTTTTCCCAGCGGCGCAGCGGTTCAACGACAGCGCGTAATGCGATCTCTACTTTCTTAGGCAATAAACGGGAAATATAGCGGAAATGATGTAGTCTTACGTATTACACCACATGTTTCTTGCAACAGGGAGAGGAGAGATTGTTGCAAGGAGATCGCGCCTGCGAGAGATATTATAATCTCCCTTACATCGGAGCCGTCGCCGCGTTAGCGGTGGAAAAGCACTTTCCGCTTAAAAATGCTTTCCCGAGATACGGCGCGCGCTGCAACCAACAGCTGTAATGTCTTTCAGAGCGGCGTTTATGAGACTTATTTATTTTATTTTCTTTTTTTTTCATTTTTCCTCACGCGCTCAGCGAGAGTAAGAGATAAAGGGGAAGAGAGAAAGGAAGGAACTCTTTGCAGTGAGAGTTCGCGCGTAACCATCAGTGCCTCCAGTGCTGTGATAAGAATTGCGCGCGTATGAGCCACTATCGTCACCGCTACCGCCGACTTACTTCCATCACAATGAGGCGAGAGAAAAAGGAGCAAGTGCCGGGGTCCTTTATTAGTTTTACCCGTTCCTCGCACCCTCTCAGCACCCTCGTCGTTCATTCGTAATTTAGGCGCAATTTACGTGAAAGTGCCTCGTAAGTTTCGCCTGCGCGAATATTTATCCGAAACTTTGCGGGGAAACTCCCGATGAAAACGTTCATTTCCGATGTCAGGGAATACTCTGAATCGCGAGGATGATATAGCGGAAGAAAATTCGACGGCGTCAAACTGCTCAGCCGAGGGCTGCTAGAAACAATATCTCACGCGGTGGCCATTTCGTTTGAAATTAATGACACGCTTGACGGCGGAGGACAATTCGCGAATTTATCATATTTTCTCGTTTACTACTATAGGCATTTGTATATCGCTGCATCACGCGCGCAAATTATTATTTTCCATGCAACGTTTTTAATTTAATGACTGATTATTTAATTGAAAATTCATGTGTATAACTCACCAATATAATAATATGATTAAATATTATATTACATAATTAGATCGTAATTATTATTGGAGAAATACCAATGGTAATTAAAGCTATTCTGTATTATTCTGTATGCAAATATTATTTATGGGATTTATGTTTAATTGCGTAATATTTGCTTTAAAATAGACTATCAGTTTCTATTGAATAACGCAAAACAAACTTTCTTTTTAAAACTATTTTAGATGTGTTCGAAATTAAAAAAAAAAAGTTGGATTAAAATTGGATTTATCTCTTAAGTTGAATTTTTGAAGTATTTTATTGTACCATTAAGTATTTTATTGTACCATTTAAATATTATATCAAGAGACGCGGTAGCGTCGCGACGCCAAGTACATAAAAATAAAAAATAAAGCTCCGAACAATGAGAATCACTGCATAAACATCGAGCGTTACCAAGTTCAGTGCATAGACGTCGAGCGCTATAGTATAGCTTATCTGGAATTTATATCATTTGACAGGTCACATAAACTTATGATTAAAATATTTCAGGAACTAAAGCCGTTATCAAAAATCTACCGGCACTTTTATTATATAATATGGGTGCAAGCTTTTGATTGCGACCCATTTGATCAAGATTGATGCAGTCAGTCTTGAGATATTGTAATCGTATATTATAATTGTGACGTTTCATTTTCCTTTTCCATGCAATTCAGGTTCAGACTCACGTACATATGTTCGCACATACACATGCAAAGCGATTTTGTCCGTCAAGCTGCCGTTCACACATGCATGATGTAATTTATTATAAATTAAAACTGATTTTAATACTTTTGGGTAATGTTTTATTTTAAGATAAATATATAAATCGCAAAAACTATAAAAAATTTTAATTTGCTTGTTTAAATGAAATCATTGTGATAGCGTTGCAATGATAAGTAAATAATTCTTTTAATTTTGAACGATATATTATGACACTTAATTTGAGTACAAATCAATCAACAAACGTTTCGGTCTATTCGTTACACCATCTTCAATGTATATCAGTAAACCATAAGCGAAATCAAAAATCCATATTAATAGTTACAACGGTCATTTGCAAAAATGTATTGATAGTCCATATCGCAACCCAAAATCCATGTTAGTTAGAACAATCCTTTGCAAATGTTTATTCATAGACCCAGTTAAAACATCTTTCCCAGTTAAAGAACTTTTTCATTTCTGAGTTTACGGTATTTTCAATAGCAGAGAACTCTAGGCAATATAAAAAATAATGATATCACCAACTCAGAACTGCTCGGAAGAAGAAAAAATTTCTAAGGGCTAGAACTTTTTCATTTCTGAGTTTACGGTATTTTCAATAGTAGAGAACTCTACGCAATATAAAAAATAATGATATCAACAACTCAGAACTGCTCGGAAAAAGAAAAAATTTCTAAGGGCTAGAACTTTTTTATTTCTGAGTTTACGGTATTTTCAATAGCAGAGAACTCTAGGCAATATAAAAAATAATGTTATCAACAACTCAGAACTGCTCGGAAAAAGGAAAAATTTCTAAGGGCTAGAGCTTTTTCATTTTTGAGTTAAGCGACGCGGTAGCGTCGCAACGCCAAGTACGTAAAAAAACAAGGTTCCAAGCAATAAGCATCACTGCATAGACGTCGAACGTTGCCAAATTCATTGCATAAACGTCGAGCGCTTATCGTATAGCTTATCCGAAATTTCATGCCAAATTCATGTCAAACAAACTTTTGATTAAAATATCTCAGGAACTAAAGCCTTATTTAAAAATCGAACGGCACTTTAATAATATAATATGGATGCAAGCTTTCAATTGCGACCAATTCGAATAAGATTGGTGCAGTCTATCCTGAGATATTGTAACTGAATGTTAGAATTGTGACGTTTCGTTTTCCTCCTTTTCCGAAATCAGGTTCAGACTCACGTACGTATGCTCGCACATGCAAAGCGATTTTGTCACTCAAGGTGCGTTCACAGGTGCACGATTTAATTTATTATGAATTAAAACTGATTTTAATACATGGAAAATATGTTATTTTACGATTAAGATATAAATCGCAAAAACTATTATATAAAAAATTAAAAATTACTTGTTTTAAATAAAATCATCGTGATGGCGTCGCAATGATAAGGAAATAATTCTTCTAATTTTGAAATATAAATTATGACAATTTAAGATATAAGTTGGAACATTTTATACTCATAGAATGAAACCGAGAAAAAAAGAGAGAGGGAGAGAGAGAAAATTTTAAATTGTCACAATTTATATTTGACAATTAGAAGTATTAAGAAGATTTGCACGATTAGATAAATCTTTATTATCCAACATTTTTATGTTTGATGAGATCTCACAACAGAAATAAAATGACATATTATTGTGGCAATACAAAAATACATAAAAACATTTAAAATTAATGAAATGTAAAAAAGTTTTACAAAAAGTAATGAGATCCCTCTAAAAAACCTTACAAAGGTAAAAAAATACGCCAAGTACATAAAAAAGCAAAACTAAATATGATGAAATCCATAGTTAACTAGCCAAGTACCTAGAAGCAATTCAGTTTGAGGATTTGTAATTTGAAATAATACTTGGCGTGCCCGGGTTGCATTAAAACGTACGTCCTACCTATAATTTGTGTAAACTCTATGTGTAAATTATTTGTATTGAGTGAGTAATGAAAAGGGATATTTATAATCACTCCGCTAATGTGCAAAACTGTAAACGTATTTGTTTTAATATTACCAAATACAAAGATTTACGAGTCATTAGTGAAAATACTCAAGGCAGTACAAATTTAGAAGAATGCATGTCCAATGCGACCCGGGCACGCCAAGTATTATTTCAAATTATAAATCCTCAAACTGAATTGCTTCTAGGTACTTGGCTAGTTAACTATGGATTTCATCATATTTAGTTTTGCTTTTTTATGTACTTGGCGTATTTTTTTACCTTTGTAAGGTTTTTTAGAGGGATTTGATTATGTACGATACGGTTATATAATTTACGTTTTTTAAAAGTAGTTCTTTTCATATAAAAGAATGAGATGTATGCAAACATTTTGATATGTAGATAATCACTTTAATGCACATTCACGTGTCGTGTGAAGTACTCCGGAATGGTGTAACACCTTGCATAATTACGACGAAAACAATGTCTGCATTGTTGTAAATGCGCGCATTCTGCGAATGGCACGTGGAGAGATATGTAAATTTTACGCTGTGCACTATGCGCACTATATTTCGCTGTCTCCTGTAGTAATACGATTATTCGTGCAGTTATGAACCGCGTTAAAAGCTCACTTTGTTAATTGCTTAAGAAGCGCTACAAGTTTTTATCGTTCTTACATTCCTGTACTTCTATATGCATTACAACGACATACACGTATGTATATATCATAAATATCCAACTTCTGACACATGCAGAATTAATATAGGAGAAAAACTAAAAACGTAAGTTTAAAGATATCTATAAATTATTATGTTTCATTATTTCACGTCATATTAATTTGAAGAGGAATTAAAAATTGTCAGACAGATATTTATTCGCTTCTTTTATATACAGTGTACATGCATATTTGCATCATATTAAGAGATTGTTACACTGTGCTAATCCTTCTTAATCCCATGAACCATGTTGCATTGCAAACACTCTCAGTTTTCCCTCTTCTCGGTCTACGAATTATTCACCTTAACTGTGTGGAATTCCGAACATCTTCCAATCTTCTTCCAAAATTGCAATGCAACGACGATGAATAATCTCTATGTCCTAGGAAGCTCGTAAATCCGAAACGCGCAGCGGAAGTGTTGAAAAATATATGTATATTATCGATAAAATAATCCCGTGACATATTCGATGGAATAAAAAACATACATATATGGCGTAAAATATTTTACACAAAGTTGATATTAAAATGTTCAAGAAGGGTGTTGTAATTGCTATATTATATTTTTTTTGCAAAACGGAATAACTCGTTCGCGCGCATGCTTACGATCCAAAGAAAAAAATTGTTGTAAAGATTTATTTCCGAAAAGCCACGCGTTACGGAATGACTCTTCGCGCAGTTTCTTACATGCAGATAAAAATTTACATCCTAGTTACACTCAACATTACATTACTTACATTCAAGTTATACTCGGACTACATCCGAGGTATGTCCGGTATACATTCTGCTCCCAAATTGTTCTGAAACTTGGTCGTTTTGCATGGTTTGTGTCGCAGAATTCGCGAACCGGCCAGAAAGTATCCTCCGCGCAAATCGTGAATGAGAAGAGCGGAGAACGGCATATTACGAGAAGGTTGCATTTCTGCTGAACAACCCGTCGAGTCCTGATATCTCGGAGAGCTTCTTATTCCATCGAGGCGGAAGTTCCACTTTGGCGCAACAGAGCGGTGGTTACATACAGTGAAAGTTTAACGAGTTATAAGCTCGCAAGAACAGTCTCGGCGCGGCACATGCACGAGATACGTGCCACGTTAAAGAGAGCACCGGGATTTCTGGCCCGCTAAAGTTACGGCAATAAATCGAACCGGAATGCTAATACTTCGACCGAATAGTTTGTCTCGCGCTTTGCCTTTTCGCCACCAGTAGCGGGATGATATGCTAATAGCTCGGAATGGCATTTCCGCTCGGATTCTTGTCCTCTTCTTTCGCCCCCCTTTTGCCAAGTATATCGTACATTTTAAAAGCGATTCTCCGCTTTAATTCATTCAATCTTCCGGATAAGAAAAGGAGCAGTGAATGAAAGAATGAAGAACACTTTTTCAGGCACTCAGAATATTACAATCCTGTCAGCCTCTCTGCATCTCAAACAAAGTCATTTTCACGTTCATCTTAATAAGCTTCCCGGCCATGATTGATATTACGTACAATTTTTAAACGGTTATACATAAGGCAGCAAATGCGATGAGAAGCCATCATTTGCTATGGAAGCATCTCGACGAGCGTATTCTCCTGATCGGCTTTGCCGGACGTTTAGCGAATCCCACACTTACCAACGTGGGTCACACCTGTCCAGGCATTAACGTCGTAATCCGGAGACTTGCGAGGAGAACCAACATACAGAGAATGGTGCACAGAGGGTTGAGAAAGAGAACGAGATACGGAAGAGACGGAGAGGGAGGAGTGGAGGACAGCGAAGCGGAAATGGACGGATCCAGCTAAACGAGCAGATTCGTAATCCCTTTACTGCCGCACGACGAAAGGCTTTGATGCTGACGAGCTTAGCGCTTAGCGACTTTCGCAATCGTGTCAAGCCGGCCTAAAAGACGAGTCCGACTGAGACGCGTCGCCGAGACTTTTTCGCATTAAGAGTCATTCGTCCGGATCTTTTCTGACGTTACGTCTCTGCCTTCGAGATTATAGCTCTGAGATGCTATGTGACGCGAGGGATTTATCCCGCTCGGTGAAATCATGCTTTCCATTATGTAATCTCGTCTCGCCGTTGTAGATATGTCGTAGACTCAGGTGCAAGTGTCGCACAGACACCTCAGAGTATCTTAAGTTCTTCCCTTTGTGACTGAAGTTGTTTGTTTGTCTCGTAAATGAAACAGTGAATGCTACAGAAGCAGAGTAATGTACAATGTACATTACTCGAAAAATGTTATGTGATTCAACTTGGCTTAAATGCAAGCGAAGAGTCCGTGTAGCTGTAGGTAATTGAGACATGAAAATTCTCAAGAGGGATCAGCGAGCTCTTAAGGAAATATCGATAGTGTGCGACCATTACTCTTCCAAACGATTGCTTCGGCGAATATCCGTCGACAGGTCGTTATAGATTTGGGTCGTCGATAGTAATCGTAAAAGACGCATCGTACTTAAAACTATTTTGTAAGATGAACTCGAGTCTTAATAAGGTCATTCGTACAGCGTGGTAGTGATATTAAAAATGTCAGAAAACATTGAATTTGAAAGTTTCGAATTTTCCCATGACGAGAATACAAAGAGAGAACAGACTTTAATCTTTCCATGTCAAAAATTCGCTTACAGAATAACCATTATGATTAACTATCGTTGAAGTCTGGAACTCGACGGCAATCAAGTTGACATTGAGTTCAGCTTTCTATTCAAAAATTCATTAGCCGAAAAAGTTATTAAGGAAATGAGTTCCGGTGTCTGAGAAGGATACTTAATGAAGAGTGAAAGGCCGGTATCCCATTAAAAATAGATTTCTTGTTGTATCCCAATTTAATGCCGACATTCTAAGGCACAACGTCGCATTTCGTTATCATACGAAAGGCATCGTTATCATACCAAACTAAGATGATACTAAGATATGAATCGCGTCGTTTTTCTCCCTCACTTTTCAAGATGAACTAAGTTTTCCGCTCGGACGATGCAAACTGCAAAAGACATCTGGGAGATATCTAGAGAACGTCTGAAAAGTCGGGACGCGTGTCTTAGACATCACGTTTTTGTCCTTTTTCTCTATGTAGTTTGTGTCGTTTGAGTATTCACTTAAAATGAAGAACAGTTACCCGCTTATTGTCTCCTTTCCTGTATAAGAGAAAAGTGGGTTTATCGCGCGAGGAACTGTATCCAGAGCGCTACCTAAACGGGGTGAAGAGACATCTTACATATTTCAGCTTGTCGCCCACGAGAGACGATTGTCGACTTCGGCCTCACGAACAATGGCTGCAATGAGTTTGGGTTTCATCGTCATGGTCACACCGTGGACGATCCAGGAAGTCGTTGCAGCCTGCACCGGAAGCAAGCCACCGCCGTTCCTCGACTTCCTGGCTACGTGGCTAGCTCTCTCCAACAGCTTTTGGAATCCCTTCCTTTACTGGCTGCTCAACAATCATTTCCGCCGAATTTCGCGGGAACTCCTTTACACAAAGGTACGCATGAACGCTCACAATTTCATGTTAATAGTATTACTTCAACGATTAACAGAGACGCAAGTTTGCAAATAAATACGAATGGGACTGTGGAAAATTCGTTTCATTAAATTAACAGCTGTATTAGTTTATCTCTGCGTTTCCAAACGAAGAGAGAGAGAGAGAGAGAGAGAGAGAGAGAGAGAGATTCATTTTTGAGATTACATTACAAAAATTGTACTGCATAGTATAATTAAAATTTATTTTCTAATACGAAAAACGAACGTGACATGCTTTTATTTTGCCAATATATTTCAGGATAATCGCATTTATTCGGTTTTTGCGTTTTTCCGCTCTCAAAGACCAACTCATCCAGCTTTCGTGAATTACACGCTAGACCATTATGGCCGTAGCCAACACTTTTTTTACACGTGCGAGCACTTTGCGTAAATCTCGTTACGTGCGAGAGAGAAAGTTCGAGTGCGGGCGCGTGCTTTCAACCATTCATTCCATTGAAGATCAGTCCAATCTGCAGTATTTGGCAATATAGAAACAGTTTCCCTTCTAGAACTAAAACAATAAAAACCATATATGTTTCATAAAACACATCTCTTGACCCGTATGAGCATATTTAAATAGCTTTTTGCAGAGAAAAAAGATGTGCAGTTATCTTTTATACAAATATAACTATGAGTAAAATAAAAATCTATTAAAACGTAGAATTTTTTTCTTCTATTTCACATCACAATCCAAACACATTTGAATACACAGTAATATGTGGTGAGCAAACAAGACTGCGAAGTATTCCGCGCTACGCGGAAAACGGGATCCGCGCGATTAGAAAAGCTCGATAAATTCGCGGTGATGCTTCCTTTTGTTTATCGTACATCCGTTTCCCCGAAATGTACGATTCACCTTTCCGTTACAACGCGGTTCTGCGCACGGTCTCCCTCTTCCGATTTCACGCTTCGCTCCTTTTATTTCGCGAAATCAATCGTGCGCCCCGGCGCGTCGGTGCAGCAGAATCGGTAAATTTCTCGAGGAGGGTGGCTGCTCGCGTTGCAGCCGAACGAATGAAGACGAACGACTTAAACGCGAGCGCATCTTTCCCGGGAAGAACACGGGGAACGCGCGACGTTACATGCCGGAGGAACAAGATTTATCCGATGTGGAACGCAAGGCACGGCACGGTCGACACTTTCCGCGCGTACGATTCTTCTCCTCCGTTGGACGCTCTTTTCGAATTCAGCAGGAGCGGAGCGGCCGCATCGTCGCGCACCAGCACAGCCGTGGCCGCATAGATCTCGAGTGCTTCGACTTTACAGGCCATGAATTCCGAAAAGCTCGTCGGCATGCAGTAAATCTTTAATCGCCGCACCGAGCACGCCACGTGCTTCTTCCTGCCCGCTACGCTCGCCGGATGCACGCGTGAGTAAAGCGTGCACGCGCGCGTTTTGATGTTCTCTTCTAACTAACGGCCGCGCGGCGGCCGCCCGATCCTTTGGCTCATACCGTCATTCAATTGATAGCCGACAAACGAGTTTACTTGTTCGAGGTAGAAGCCGATGTATCGAGCGTGCCGAGTGTTGCCTGCTATTTTCGTGAAAAATGGAAATCGATCGGCGAATTATTGCGAACGGCGGAACTGCGCGATCGCGAGGTGGCAATTAAGTTTCGTGTTTGAAGCTTCACCTCTCGAATGTTAATTAATCGTTGTACGTGATCGTTTTGGTGTTTTGTTACAAAGGTATTTGGTGTTTAGAATTAAAGAGTACAGAAAGTCATGTCTTCTTTTAAACTTTTTCGATCAAGAAAAACTTTTATGAAAAGAAATAAATTTGTTATTGATGATACAAATCCAAGGATCCTGAGTAATCCATGAAGAATATGCATATTATGAAAACATGATAGTTAGAATTGCAAAAAATAAAAGTCTTTCCTGTTATACAAAATGATGCGGTAGTGGTAATATTCTGTATATTTTAAGTCCATATTTTAGCAAATCGAATTTGCTTGTGGAAACTAGATTTGCATAGATACGAATATAATTTTAACGACCAGAGGAATCATGTGCCGGATATTACGGTTTCTTGGAATCTTTCTTTTTACTAGTTTAAATATTTTTACTCATGAAATTTATATAAGGTCTTATGCGCGGAATACCAAACGAATCAGAAATGTCGTGAAATTTCTTATGCTGTTTCTTGAATAATATGAAAGAGACGAGATCGCATTTAATGGACGTATAACATAACGTGTAACGTACGAAAGAAGCTCACAATTATGCATAAGTCAAGCAAACCTTAAATCAGGAATAAAAGATAAAACTGATTTTCAACAATTATCATGAATCTTATCATAATTCATAGAAACATCCTTGACTACATCAAAAAATTATCATCGCAAAAATGAAATAAATATAATAAATATTTTCGAGTGAATTTCGAGTAAAGTATAACTTTATAATTTTACTGTCGTACTAACATAGCAGTTGTACACACAAAATATGTATCTGGCGAATCGTATTCCTCGAGGACATACGTTACATTTCAAGTATTCCGTTTCAGAATTCGGTTACATTGCACAAAGTTTATGGAAGTGCAGCAGTCTGTATATCTGTACATCTGCATGTATATTACATACAATTAGAACTGCAACTTTACATTGATATGATGAACGCGCGTATGAATACATTACGGTAATGTATTCGATTACGGGGAGTCTCCAGGTAATGGCGATTATTTATCACCGGCTCCTCACGGGAAATATCTCGACTTCATTGTACAGCTAATCAATAAGGCTTATAAAATATGCCCATACATATACTCGCGCGACTGATTTATCGCTCGCAAGTTGACAGGCATTCTTCCATCATCGATGCAGCGCAGCTGCTCGTGATTGATACTTCGGATATAATTTTTAATCTTTGCTTTTTATATGTAGATTCTCTGCAGGTCTAAGCCGTTAGGAGCGAAGCAACACTGCTGCGCGACCAGCACTGGTGGCTTGGATGTTTGCAGCATCGCCGGTGTCGATTTATCAGGTACGTTAAACAAATGTCACGTCGCGTTAAGGGTGCACTCGTCCAACCGGAAAAATCTCTCCGCGCTAAATTTCCTGCGTACTGATACACGGAATATATATTTCCGACAAATACTAAAGTTGACAGCACATTCGCATGTGGAAGTGCTGCTCCACGCAAAGTTTCATTCATCAACTAATTAAAAGTTTATTTAATATCGAGGATGTGATCATATGAAAACAAAACATGAGTTTGCTTTTCCTGCTACTTAATGATGCATATCTGTCTTAATTTTTCATTATTCAAACTTGCGATGTTTTATTTACAGATAACAGATGTATTTTTGTATAGGCAATTGGAATTTTGTTTCAGCATTTATATATTACGCTGATTATGACAGTGTTCTGTACGTCGCTGGATTAATAATTTTATACTGGCGCCGATAGGATTAGCATAATCAACGTTTTGCTCTAATTAAACCAAAAGAGATTAGCGTTCTCTGATGGCCATCCATTATTAGCAATAACTGCATTCTCTTGCTCCATGTGCTCGTGCATTTATGGAGATTTAAAATGATTGCTGATAATAAGCAGCATCACGTACAATAAATGCGAACCGTGTCATAATCCGGTTTGAAAGAGCATGTATCCAATCGACCTTACGGCAGCTACTATTGATTTCGTTGCAATGTGTTCTCCGCTATTCTCGTATAACGTTACACTCTGCGGAACATTTCAGCAATGCATCAATTGTTTTACGGCGTCGCCGTAAACTCTTAGTACTGTAATTAGGTAAAGCTGCCAGACGTTTTCATTTCTGATTGTCCGAAATTAAAAGCAAAGAGTTAAACGGAGTCAGGGTCGTGGGTAGCTCTTTTTCATTGTCAAAGAAAAGCGCGCACTGAAATCTCACAACGAAAATGCGGGCACAAACCTTTTATAATTTTATTCGCTCGAGACCTTTTTACCTTGTTCCCCGACGTTCCGTAATCTTGGATGTCGCGGGACGGTATTTTTAATTTTCAGCTACGCAGCTGTGCATGATATGACAAAGTGAATCATTCTGGAGTTCTTAACAAACCGCTCATCAAGAGATACGGTAGTGTTTCGCGCCAAATGCACACGCGAAGCTACGCACAAAACCACCCTATGTATATGTATTAGTGAGATGAAAACACCTTTTCGATCATGAATCTCAATAAGGGCTGAACGGAATTTCGTAATAGGCTTAATCGATATCCCTTAATTGGCGCAAACGCGCGCTGAATAAACGCGATATCTGCATCCTTTAACGCGATTTCATCCCTTCGCGGAACCATATCGCGGAGAGGAACGCCAAATCGCGTTAGGGAATATGTCGTGACATTTAATTATCGATCCGATCGATACGAGATACGGCCAAATCCAAGTACAAAAGCAAATTAGCCCGTGATTAAACAATCCTCGTTCCAAATCTCTTGCAAAACAGCGGTGCAAACAGCGAAGAGGATACCTATGTTCGCTAGCGGCACTAAAGTAATTAGTTTTATACGTGCGATTGTTATGGCTACTCCACTGCGATAATCGATGCAACGAGGTTTTTATTCATCGTTGATTGATCCCTCGTTTTAGGCTTGGAGCGTTGCTCAATGGAACGATGCTCGATGGCGCGTTGTTCCTCGTTATCATTAACAAATACGCCTCCGCCGCTCCCTTGGGAGACCGGACACGTGACACACGGTGATGCAGCGTCTACGTGAGGTACGTCACGTAAATATATGTCTCTACTCTGTTAAATATATGTCTTTACTCTGTTATTCGTTGCCATCCACGATGCTGCACGCGGGAAGCGTTGTCAGTACTCCGTTAAAATTTAATGATACTCTTTGAGACCGACGTGCAATAAATTTTTTATTAACGAAAATGCACGGTCGATGATTTTTGAGCTCCAAGCGAAGTGTAATTAAAATTAAAGGACTCTTGCACAAATCGAGTCTCGTATAACTAGAAAAAGCTCTATTTCCAAATTTCAACTTAAATATATATTTTATGAGATATAATTACGAAATTCATCAAATATTAAAATAAATTAGAAAGTTACAACACAGATGATAGTCTTCAAAATTCTTCTTCAAAGTTCAACTAGGAAAAAGAACTATATCAAAGAATCATTGAAATACTTGGTATAAAAGTATAATATAACATAGGCAAATACGCTCTTTAAAATTCTTCAACTGTTGTATCTTTTTCTGACTTTACTGACTTACTGTTAGACGCCACGCAAAAGTGCTTTTTTGGACTTTTTATTTTAACTGCGGCAGATTACTTCCTCTACATAAAAAAAAACACCGAGCATCTTTCTTTCTTGTTCTTCTCTCCTTTCATTTCAAAATCTTTGTCCATAAGAATAAGCAATATTATTTCGTACTAAAAACATAATTAAATCCGATTTAATATAATCTTAATTCCTGTTTGTGATTACGAAAGTTAATTAAACTTCTTATGAATTAAATGTTTAATGCTGAGATGCTACTTATAGTACAAAGAACAGCAGATATCGATACAGTTTTTCCATGCTTGCAACTTGAATCAATTTCATGATCATTAATAACCGGAGCGGATACTGTATGTAATGTGCATTTTCGTTTTACCGCTGGTAATAAATGTCTCCGGCGATTTTCAGCCAAAGATGCCGCCACGCAGACGGAGGATTTCGGATCTCCGGACGACGCCAGTTAGTACAGCGTGGCGGCATGCCGGCACCTAATGCTCCTATATAACCGAGCACACCATCCGTCGTCGTTGTCGTCGTTGTCGTCTATACGCCGACATCCGCGATACGACGTCGCACCCTCGCTGGCACGAGGGCAAGTCTCGCACGTCGAGGAGGAGGTGGCGGACGGCGTCGCGACGCTCGGGTCGGATCGTCGACGCGGTCAACGGCGTCGCTTCGGGTATACACGCTTCAAGAGCCTGCCGGATCTCGTTCGAGACCTGGAACCGCCATGAAACAGCGCTGATCGTCAGCAGCTCGTCGAGTCAGGGTATCACACCGCCACTCGACACTCTGTGATTCGCTTGATAAGATCTCAGACAGCATCCCCTAATCGCGAATTCCATGCTCCGGGGGAGCGTAAGGGTGCGCGAGCTGCGGCCGTGTGTCGACACACACCGCGATTAGTGTGTCGTCGTGACTAGATCGATTACGGAAATTAATTACGGTACCAACGGGGATACCAATTGCGCCGTACCATCGACGATGTACACGGAGATGTTTAATCACGGCTCGGCGCAATACGAGTGTTAACGTCATTCGCACCCGCATCTTTCGACGTTTCCCTTCCCCCTCCTCCTTCCCCCTCAGTGACGCGATTGATTATTAACAGGTGAGTGATCGCACTCTCTGCAAGAGACGCACTCGAGCACAAAATCGCTTCTTTCATGAGTACGTAATTCTTCCGCGTACCTTTCCTTACGAGTTGTCTTCAGACATAAGCGCAGCGAAAAACGCAAAAGACATGAATATTTGCCAGTACAGATAGTTACTACGCAGAAATCGCTTTAAATTTATTTCTTCTTGTTTGACGAATTCCTCGATCAATTTGGAGTGGGACCTTTTTTAAGAACATTTCAATCAGACGTTATAGAGTAATTCAACTGAAGCGAAATTGCTCGGATTCGCGATACATTCATGTGTTATAAAGGACGCAAAATCGCGTGTCGAGTCAAATGATACCTCGTGAAGAAATGAGGTATATTTTAACGTGCAATCGTTTGCTCAAACCTAAGAACTCACTGGCGTGAGGCCAATGCACAATCTCTTATATCCACGTCATAAACATCGTTGTTACACATACTTCACCAAAAACGGTCGCCGCACAAAGAGTGCAAATATCCGATATCATCCTTTTAATATTGCAGAATTTTATACTACGACTAAAATCAACAAAGATAGAACGCATGTTAGAATAGCAACATATTTTTTCTGCATCTCCAGGAAGACAGTTTACTCATCCTTCAGAATCTGGAATCGTTATAAAGAAATAAGTTAATGATTTCCCAAAAGAAATTTATTTGAACGATGATAGGACAAAGTAATCTCATTATTTTTTTTGGCATAATGCAGATTGAATAATGCAGAAACGATCTCGCAAATTTAATTTATGTCTTGAACTGTAATATACTGACTTTTTACATGTCAAAAATAGCAATATGCGAATTTTTATTTGGCTTATCGTGAAAATTGCAAATGTAGAGAAAATCGAGAGATTTTTAAATACCGACGTAGATAGGAAACTGTAAAGCTAAATGATATTGAACATAATCGGAGGATTCGTCAGAGTATTCGAGAAATAGTAATGGCATCTCTGCTTTAAACGAGAAACACGGAATCGATGCCGTGCATGCTTTAGCGCGTTATATGTTGGTGAAATAGAATCTTCTTGTACATAAGAAGAAATTACCGATGTGTAGGCTTCTCTGTTCAGAGAGAAAGAAGATGTCGAACCGATGGAACTGCTAACGAGATCGACAACATCATTTCATATGCATCGTTCTCGTGAATAAAATCCGACATCTCTTGAGACTTTAATACGCGTGAAATAATTATACTTTGAACCTATAATTAATATTACCGTGCATTCTCTCTCTCTGATGCGCGGGATAATTTATACCTGTGTAGGAAGTACACTTTATATCGCTCATCGTAATGATAAAAAATATTCTATTTTAAAATTGTAATTATCTTTCTTTTTATATTTTTAGTCTTTTTCTTTAATAATTTATCCCGTTATATCTTTTTCCTCTATAATTACTTAAAAATTATGCATTTACATCTTAATACCTCATGATTCCATTACTTATAATACATTGCGTTTACAAATAAATTCAATTAATACGTTTCGTGATATTAGATCGATTGTGATATTAGATTATTATTATAACTTATAGATATTGCAATACTACGAGCGAGTTTAACTTTTTTTATATATCCCCTAATGATACATAAAGCCTTGTAGGATAACATTTGAATAGACTTTGTACGATAATTCTGATTAGTTATAGAAGCGTATATATAAATCACGATAAGTATAATAGTAAATAAAATTGTCAAGAAAACTTGTATCAGAAGACATTTGGCGATGCATTTTTCGATGCACAATTCACACGCCTTTGTGAAGGTGAATTAATGTATTGTTAAGACTCTACGTGCTCTTTGCATATTTTTAAATACTTGTATATTTTGAAGAACGATAGAATCAACTGTCACTTTATTTGCTTAAATTAACATACAGACGACTGGTGAATCATTATTTGTTTTCAGGCTGCTGATATTGAAGCAAACTTTCAGATGAAAACGGCACTTTTTGAAGTATTTGCTTCAAGAGTCTTATCCTACTTCTCTCAGGATCTTAGCGAGAGGTGGCTTATCGAAAGTACCTCTTCCTATGTATTTACTTACGTGAGAAAAAAATTATTGCTCGTAATTGCGTACATTAAAAACGCATCGGACAATGCAACTGACTAAAAACACGCGATAGCACGTGCTGTTCTTTGAATGCGTGAAGAACAAAAAGTACACTATCTCTAAAAATGAATAAGAGATAACAAGAACATAGTGCAGAGTATCCAAGTAACTTTAACTCCAAGTAAAAAGATATCTACTTGTATCTAAAAAATTGCGGTTCAAGGGAAACTCAAGTTTACTCCTAAGTACTTTCGCGATTGATAGTATCCCTAGAGGACACGCTCCCTTGTTCACGCTTTTGTAGCTCTTGCTGGCTTCCACTTTGCGTTACGCGTACGAAATGCTGATGCAGAAAACTCGAAAGTCCCGAACCAAACAAGATTAGCTGTATTCTGCTATACGCACAGGATATCTGAAATTTAAATTTGTATTATCCAATTGTTATTTTTTAGTATTTATTTATTGTTATTTTATTATATTATTTAATTTATTATTGATTGATTATGTCGATATTAAAAAAAACCTCTTGTGTGTATGTTATAATGTAAATAATATTTCCTGATATTAGGATCGATTAACAGATTAAATTAAACATTTATCATGGTTTTTTAAAAAATTATCTCGCACAATACTCTTACAAGATACATTTCGCGAGGCTATTAAAGACAAGAATAGAACAAAGGCGACAGAGGCAAAGACTTTCCCTTTTGCATTTTAAAGTTTGCCAAACGCGTCTATTAGTATTACATTAGTGCGTCGAGAAAAAGACATTTCCGGCGAAGGCACGCGTATACAATTGCAAGATGTATCGCACCATCAAGACCGCACAAACTACTCAGCAATGTCGAGAACGTACATTGGCAATTCTCAACGTGATAAAACTTAAACGCAAGCTTAGCGATAGCGTAATAAGCAAAGCAACGTAAAGAGAGACGTAGCGAGTCAAAGTGGAGGATCTATCTAAAAGGACAGTAAAAATGAAACACTGCCTGCAAATGATTCACTATCGACACGGGACTACACATAGTCCGCGATGGTGCCACGATTCGTGCTACTTTGTATTGAATCGAATGCGAATCGTTTTTTGTATTCAACGTATCCGAGATTACGCGTATAGGTAGAACCCTATATAAGACCTACTAGCTAAATGCAACCCGGCGACTAGTTAAATTATTGAGTAATCACGAGACTTTTACTAATCACACCACCGAATGAATGCCTTAATCAGGGAATCTTTTGTAAATCGGTGAAGCACGATACCGTGAGAGAGGAGCAACTAATTGTAAATACTCTGCAAAAGATCGCTGGTCGGCTTTAACGGCTGTTTCTTGCAGAGTAAATAGGAATTGAACGCCACACTTCGTTTAAGCGTGATAGTTGCATCTTTTTGTATTCGTATTTGAATTATCATTGACATCAGCGCTGTAAAATAAATCTCTATTGTTTCTAGAAGTGCGTTGAAATCGTCCTGTGCATAATTTATGAAGAAAAGTATAAAAACTATTCTCCATATTAAACCTCAATCGCCAATTTTGCAATAATGATAATTGTTTGACAGGATGTTTTTACAGGGGATAATATTTAATAAATTTTTCTGCGTATGAAAGGCAAAGATGTGCAAGAAGCACGGGCAATGTATGTACATATATGTAAATCGTACAAAAAGCGAAACTAGCCGTAATGTAAATGGCAATATGAAAATCAACTTCATCTGTGTATTGTTTTCCGCTTTAATAAGAGGATTTTTAATATTAAGTCGAATGAAAATCGATCGCAGGTCGGTCGACGACTTTAGTATTCGTTAAGAATAAGAATAAAATCCAAAGAGTGGGATAACACTCAATTTTTTAAATTAGATAATTAATTGTTTATCTGTTAATGTACTTTTAAATTATTACATAAGTTACAATAATGTTGCGTTGCCAAATAACATCTGTTGCTTACTGAAAATCCTTGTCTTATAGCAAATAATTGCGAACGACTGTATCGCGAGATAATGTATATAATTATAAACATGACATATATTTGTCAATAAATAATTAATTCGTATATTAAAAATCTTGTAGTTTGTTATTTGTATACAAATACAAAATCCTATTAAAACGAAAATTGGTGTATGAGATTTTTAATACGATTTTAAAAAAGAGAATAAACGACGCATTTGTATTCTAAATTGTTTATTAATTTGTGTACAGATTTCTCGTTCATAAAAACAAAATGCTATGCGAATTTCATGTGTTACATTATGTTCCTTATATACCTCTCTAGTGGCGATTGCAAATACAGATTGCTTAATATAGCCGAGGTAGAGAGCACGTTTTTATGTGCTGCGATGCAAAGAAGTGATTTACATACTTCCTTATTTAGTGCATTTTGCATTAGGTAACTTAAACAAAATACATTTTAAAGTATCCTCACACAATAATCTTATCGTACATTGTGAGTTAAAGTTTGCATACTTCGTAACTTAAAAAATATTTCAAGACTATAATAATGCGTCATTGAGCTCGGAAAATCCTCCTTTGTAATAACTTTAGTATCATTATGATATGATTAATCCTTTTATTCTTTCTTTATTTTAATTATATAACTTCTGTGCACCAACCCAAAATACATAATTAGAAAGTTGCTTTTGAGATACCAATTAAAAAGTATTTAAAAATCAGTATCTTTGAAAATAAAATATAACATTTGCAAAGATACGGAGAAATATTTACTTTTAATATTGAAATTCAAGAAAGGAGGATTAAGTGCATCAATTTGGCGAAGAACTTTGCATAATTGCCATAACTGTAGTAGACTAACGCTAAAAGTTATAAGCTATCGTTTATCATTTTTCGTTTTTACCTAAACCAAAGTCTATAAATTGGTATACATTTCTGTATTGTTATATCAACCGTTCGATATCTGTAAAAATAATCTCACTTCTTGAACGTATTCTGTAGAGCTTAAATACGTATTTGAGTCTTATTTAACTATTCAATTTATCATTAAATAATATTTGCCGATATTAATTTCTTGATTTAATTATTTTCAATGATAAAAATACGTATATCCCTGTAATTTAATGTAGTGAAATATGCAGAACATTCTTTTTAATAATGGCACACTTCTTTACTCAAGAATACAATTAAATTATTAATTATGCTACCTTATGTTTAATAAGTAATAGGTATAATACAATATTCATAAATATTCTATGATAATATACGTGCAACAAAGAGAAAAATAACATCGAAAACAGCTTGCAATGTTGAAAATAATATTAAAACTAACATTTTTTTCTAATACATTATGAAAAGGCATATACATGAAATTCAATATTATTTATTTTCATATTTTTCATTTCTCAAAACTGTTCCTTTTAATTTAATAGAGAAGCATGTATATTCTCTAGAAAATTATATTTATTATCATTTCTGAACATTACTTAATTCTAAATATGCATAAATATAAATATGCATGCTTTTACAATAAAGATGAAATAATATTTGTAAGTCCCTCTCAATTAATTATAAGGGAATATATTTTATTAAAGTCTTAATTTTTTTTAAATTATGATATATTTTTCGTAATTTCGTAATTATGATAAAACATCTTACTATATATTAAAAACAAATAATAATTTAGCTGTTAAAACATATATACTTGAACAATTTTACACAAGTTTATAATTATCCTCATAAAAATCTTACAGCTTAACAGCTCAGACTTTTGAATAAAGTCTCATAATACACGTATTTTTATATATATTCGCACGCATTCGTACACGCATATATATATATGTCTTCGATATTCTCTTATAGTTGGGCCTTACAGCATTATTAAAACACTTCTTACTTCTCGTGTTCGTCCCCTGATACTTGACGCGCTCAATTTTAACACATTCGTCGGATGGCGCGTATTAAAAAATTAAACATCGTTCTCATCTCGACCAACGACATCGCAGGAATCAACGAGAAAAATGTTCTTGAATATATATCTCAGTATTTAATGCAATACTGTGATATTTTTAACTCTTTTTTTACAAAATATGCGGTACTTATTAAATATTAACGATCTCTGTACAGAATTAGATTAAATGCTCTCGTAGATATTATACTAAAATTCTTTCAGATATACCAAACTAGAACGTTTGTGTGCTATAAAAATGGAATTAGTATTTATTTTGTGTTGCTGACACACACACATGCGTTCTTGGAATGTTTCAGGAAATGTTTCAATATCAAAAATTGTTCTTTTTTTTTGTGCAAATTGACAAAGTGATACTCCATCGTCGCATCTAGACTGCAACCCTAAAGCAGTTAACGAAGATCAAAACGACAAAACGAAGATATTGAATGCATTAATTATACACCCTTATTATGATTAATATACAGATTTCAGTGTGTGTGTGTGTGTGTGTGTGTGTGTGTGTGTGTGTGTGTGTGTGTGTGTATACATTCCATATACTTACATTCGCCGTTTTGTCAGTAGGATAATGTTATCGATATTTTATGTCCAGTTCCACAAAATCGAACTTAAACCGAGCTTAACTGAACGACCGTACATTTAACGCCATGGTTAAACTTGTGCGAATAATTCACATTGTGTTTGTAACTGTAGTTTAGCTAAGCCTATCTGTCTGTAGGAAGAAACTGTCAAAGATTTCTATTTTTTTCAAACATCAAATGTGATTGGTTGCTCACGTTGCTAATAAATGAAGACGTTGCTAGACAAATTTTGAAATCGGTAGCGCTACAGTATTAAACTTTGTTTATATTCATTAAACACCCAAAATTTGGCGTTAACTTTAACCACGAAAATCAACGTTAAACGCGACATTTCTTTAAAACTTGGTTTAATGATTTAAACTACGTTTAAAGTAATTGTGGAACTGGGCCTCACATGCGCAATTCATTGCGCTGATATACTTATATCCATGATAAAGCATCCAAGAAATAATAAATAGCGTGTTTTCATTATACAGATGTAGTTATATATATATATATATATATATATATATATATATATAAAATTACAAATGAGTATACGAATTCATTTTTACCGCAAAAGTCCGCGATAAAAATAATTTTTCACAAAAATTGTGTCAGACATCTGCCAGACAACATAGAACATGCAAATAACGAAAAATAAGAGTGTCTTCCGCTTTCTTTTTTTTTTTATGACAAATAACCAGAGATTTATCGCATTTTATCGAACACAAGATATGTTATGCTAACTGCTAAGACTTTTAATATTATTATTTAATATTTAATAGGAAACTACTATTGTGAATCTGCATTATTATACTTCGTGTTAGTAGAATTATATATACAAAATTGTATCCTATCATTTACACTCACGATATCCAGATTCACAACAATCGATAATTCTTGATAAACCGATCAGACACTTTTTCGTTTTAATTCAAACATTTTTTTCTAACTTATTGTATTCGATATGACTTACGTATTTTAACGCACAAAAAGGTTTGTCACTGGTTTGTTAATATCAGCAACACGTTACAACAAGTTGGACTTGGGTTCAAGAACACAATGTCTTCAGTTTCAGACTTTTGTTAACATCAATACTTTCAATGTCTCATTATATTCTTGAAGGAATGAAAATTGAGTCCCCCCTCTTTCATGAACACTCAAATCAAAGCTTAATTATTTGTAATATCTGACTTAAACACTAGATTTTCAGAAACAATTGTGTTGGAAAGAAAAGATGTGCTGACAAAACCCATGCAGCAACCCACGACATTTTGCTAATAATATAGACTGCATAAATAATAGATGTACTTGGTATATACATATTTCTACTTTTTCTACGATGTATGTATATGTACCTATTGTTCGCATTATCATATCACGCAAAATATGTATTTTACATTAACATTTGTCGACAATGTATAGCCTTTCTTCGTTAAACTTACACTCTTTACAATTAATTTCTATCATTCGTAATGTCCCATATTAGGCTTACATCGGCAGCAGTTGCAGGAGTGTGTGTGTGTGTGTGTGTACAGTCGAATAGCAGTCATTTATGAACTATGGTATAATGATTTACTTGAATCGCGAGCGACTGAGATATGCAAACTTTATTCTAAAGAGAAAGAGAAACCAAGGAAAATTTGTATTTAAAATAATAAGAAAAAGAAATATCATATACTTAATCATATAGCAAAACAATGAAATAACCAAAAACAATCGGCAGACTGATTAGAGATAAATAATCGAAGGAGCACATAAAATACAAGATTGGCACTAAAAAGAAGTGCCTCGTCATGTTATCACCGTGGATCGTTCAATCCAAATTTAATACGTGCATTCATTACGTGCGCAGCACATTTGAAGCCAAGTAACAATATGATTCTGCATATTAAATCATTTGGCCAATGTCAGACAGATAACAAGCTTAATTGCGATTGTCACCTCGACCGCTGCGTTGTTCATCATCATCGCTGTTCGTTTTTACGGTAACAAGAACTCGAGCAGACGCCATCGCCAAAAATAAAGTATTATCTGATCGGACTGGAAGTGCCACTACCAAACGATGTGTGGTTTCATAAATGATACTTATGGGCCTAGATTCAATGATGCTAGTTAGTATATTAACTAAAGCAAAATGACGTATCATCTAACGATGAAGAGCAGGATTGCAACGATGGGCGTTGATATACTTAAGCCGAAGCTATTCGCGGACGCACAGTGCAGATAGTCTTTGTGATAATATATGGAAGGCGGATGCTCGTCCCCTGGCTTACACCATTCGCCTCGTGCTTTAAATTCCGCCTAAAGAATCAAGCAAATTCGATCATTAGGCATCGTGTTATACCTGAGTGCATTAATATCGGTTGTGTATTCATAGCAAACCATGATTTATCTATGGCATTCGCACCTGGCAAATATCTCGGCAGGGGGGACAGATCAGGGCACCCTTGTGCAGCCAACCGTTCTGCATGATTCTTATAATAATCTCCTGCCCAGCGTGGAAACAAGTGTAAGTATAGTTGCCGACCTGAAAAACGAGGGAAAATTGTCTCTTATATAATCGGCTCCATCATATTTAATAATTACGTTAGCCGCTACGTAACATCGCGATGTAACAAGCTTACCATAATGTGCAGTCTGCCGGTCCCGCACTTGTACAAGTAGCAACCGGAGCCCCAGTGTTGCCATTGTCGCGCCTGCTTGCAAGTCCTCTCCTCCCACATGTCGTTAGTATGGTCGAAACATCTCGAGTGAGGTCCGTACTTCTCCAACGCGAAATTCTTGTCCGGGTCTGAAAGAAGGATTCGCTGCAAGCGGGTTCCTGCGTACGTTTCTCCGTAACGTGCGCGAGATGTGTTGTGACTGTTTGTTACTTATTATTATATATTGCGTAACTTACGTGGATTGTTCTCCTCGTAAAGACAGTGGGAACCTCTGACTACTATATTTCGTGCCCTCCATGTGAATTCTTGTATGTAAGGACAATAATCTGCCAGAGATACCGAACCGCCGTAATATTGTTCCTCTCCGCTTGGTACGTGAGGAATCGAGTCGAAGTTCTGTAACGTGAGGACTCGTCAGCCGGGATTTTTCACTTATACGGGAATGTTCTCATGTCGATGTAACATCATTTACTTTACGGTTTAACGTAAGTCAAAGTCGCGCGTCTACACTTTGAAACGTTTTATTGTTTTAATAGAATAATTCATTACTTGACTACCAATAATTCCAATAATTCACGTTTCTTACTTGATATTTCTTAGGTAGCGGCTGCGGATGTTTCACCAGGTTACACAAGGCCACTGAACTCCGATCGTCCGTGCATTCGGTCTGCAACGGATCCTGTTTCACTTTGTTGCAAAACGGATGTATCGACTTGCCTCTGAAATGTTAAAAGACATTTTCGTATCATCGTTACGAGAGACACAGTTCTCGCACCTCTCTGAATATTTCAGCGCACTCACGAGAGCGGAGACGACTTGGAGGATATCCATTCCTTGCAGGATTTCATGGCGAAGTTGCATCCCAGATTTTTCCCCCATCCCAGCTCTTGCGCCATCGAGTAGTTGGCGCTATACCAACCGGTGTCCTCCATGAGAGCGAGCGTTATCCTCGAGTAAACTGGATTTTGTGTATGCGTCCCCGTCATAGCCTCGTTCTAAACAAACAGGAAAACCAATCTGTGATAAAGCGCACGCAAACGTTCCATCTAACGTCCTTATTGAACAATCTCGAACGAAGAAGATAGAAGGGTACAAACTTTGTACAACGAATACATTGTACTTTATGTGACATCAAGGCTAGTCTCATCCAATTTTAGCAATAGTAATGAATAGAAAGATCAATCCAAGTCAACGGATTTTACACAGTTCTCCATTTTATTTTGCACGAGACACGGAGCTTCTCATTTGCATCGTTTCGTCGTGGGAATCGCAGCGTTAAATCGAGCATTCAGTGTTACCCACCTCGAATACGCGCTTCTCCCAATGCGTGAGCGCCGTGCCGTCCTCGCCCTGGTCTTCCAATTCCGCGCCCTCGAGTTCCGGGCAATTAAAGTGCGCTTGGACCTCGGCGCGAACTCGAGGCGTGACTATCATTTGCATGGTCCTCTCCACGTAACCGCCGTGCACTTGCCAGCGAGGCCTGACCACGGTTTTGATCGTGTTCTCGCTCCACTGATGCGTTTGCAACCTGGTCGAAACGAGTTTCGAGTGTTATTAGCATACGTTGATTCGGTAGTCGCGAACTACCCCCTACCGCTACCCCGCACAATTATCTCACTCGTTACAACGTCGTATGTTACAGGAATTGGGCGTTGCGCGAGTCACCCCGCTGTATCTCTCGGAAGCGAATCAAATTCTGCACGAGCTACCGTTTGTTGCAATCAAGCAAACGATAACGATAATAACAGAAGAAAATAAAATACAGTGATCTTCGCTATTTTAATTGGTCGCAAAACGGGAAGTCACAAGAGTTTTTCGTGTTTGGGGTCACGAATACCGTAAATTTTACAACGATTTTCCATCCCGTTCATTTCTCGCTCTTGTCTTTCTCCCCTGCGGCATTTCATGCTGTTTTTTGCCTGTCCAAATTTATATGGACCCAATAGCGAAGGCTTTTTGCGACATGTTCGTCAGTGTTAAAATGTGCGTTGAATATTCTCGTGACTTTGCAGTGCCGGCAGATAAATATAATTGCACTTCAATCTTTCTCTCTCGCCCCTCGTGCTCGTTCTCCTCCTCTCTCTTTCTCTCCTCCTCTCTCCGTCTATCTCCCGTATAAAGTGATTGATGTGATACGTCGGCGAAACGCTGTTTTCGACAGCGAGCGGCCCCTCCTCTATCCTATTTCGACATGACGGATGAATTCGCGAATGGCCATTTTGCCGGGAACGCGCGCGCGATCACGAGGTGAAAAATATTATTACGCTTGAGCGTCAGCGCAAAATCGCTCGTCAGCGGATCTCATATGCATAAATTGTTGCGGAACGTGTTGTGCAGAAACAGTGTATAATAGGATGAAACGCGAGTAGAGAGATCGACTGTAATGTCGTTCATAAAAAAAGAGGAAAAAAGGAGAGACGTTGCAATCTCGTATTAAAAAACAATGATGGAGATTGAACTCTCTAGGAATTTTGTGTTTTCCTCATGAAAACGTTTTGATTATCTTACTACTAGAAAAACTTTTTTCCCGATTAACTGGTTTTTTTGCAACGAGTTACACAAATGTATCAGATAATTTGTTCATTATTGGATTGCACGTTAATTTGATATCACGATTTAAGATCTGATCTAGTTTGCCAAACTGCGAATAATTAAATAATGCGGATTAAATAATGTTTCGCATTTATATAGAACGCGTAATTAGAAATGACAGAAATTGATGCAAATTAAATAACATTAAAAATAGAGGCACTTAATAAAGCTGCTACCAACGGGGGTAATATTTTGTCAGGCAAAATTAATACTTCAATATTCGTGCGCTCGAAGACGAGCAGTCATGAGCAGTCGCAAAGCTAATGGAGCCGTAAATTATTTATTACGAGGACAAAGACAGGCGCACCTGTATCATCTCACGAACGATTACGCGTAACGCCATCGCATCATCTTACAAGGTCTCTATCCTATCGAAATCTAAGATTACAAAGATGCTCTTTCTCTCTCTCTCTCTCTCTCTCTTTCTCTCACACACACTCTCTCTCCTTACCCGTGTGTGTTGCTGCGGATTAACGTAAACCTTAAACGTAAGAGGATCCGTAGAGATATTCAGACGTGGTAGGGTGAGAACGCGCGAGCTCACGAGCAGATGGATGGCGAGAGATGCAAGGAAACGTTGGAATTTGTAACGGAGAACGCGCAGACTGTGAAGCGGAGCGAAAACGGGTGGAAAGGACGAACAGAACTAAAACGAGAAGCACAGCGGAGGGAAAGCAGGACAGAAGGAGAGGCAGGGAAGCGGGAGAGGCAAGGAAATTAAAAGGGACGAAGAGGCATAGCGTACGGGAGGAGTATGAGTTACTATCTCCGATGAAAATCTCTGTCCCTCAATTAGAGTTCCGGAACGTCGTCGCCGAGGAAGAATCACTGAACTCGTCAAAAGTGCGCGAGAGTTCAAGGAGTTCCGCATATATTACCGAGTGGCTATACAATTCTTTAACGTTGTGCATGAGTGATGTTCTACGTTCAGCGGTAGGAAGAGAAAGAGAGAGGGGAGGTGGGGGCGGAATTTTTACCTTCGCCGTTACATGAAACGCAAATCAACGCAATAATTCACGAGGTCAGCCGAAGAAAGCAGACGTATCTAGGAAAACGCGCTGAGAACATACTGGAAAATTATACGCCGGAGTGAACTTCAGGAAGAGGCTCATAGAGAACGCCAAAGTCATTCTCGAAATCTATTAGTGTGGAACGCGCCCCGTGGATCTGTTGCTGGAATCTCGCGACTCCAAGTGGAAAAGCGTCGATTTCGCTATCCAGCGGGGAGGCGCGGCCGAGACAGCGGACGGAAAAAAGAACGAAGGGTTGGAACGCGGGAGAACAGGTGGAAAGAGTAACTACGAGAGCGGCGAGAAGTAACAGACGAGAAATGTGAAAAGAGAAGGAAGGGCGCGTGAAGAAGGATCGCGCAGGGAGGAGCTAGCATCTGCCAACGCCGGAAGCCGGTTCGTTACGGCCCGTCGACTCGAATAGAACGGGATACCAGGAATTTTCCAATTTTAAAGGCAGATACACTATCAAATACGGTCGATGGAAAGTAGAGAGATGGAGGATCAACGCGTTGGATGATGAATCGACGAACGAAACAAGACTCGTACTTTTCTCTTCGATGTGCGAAAACACCACTAATTTCATCAAGATTGATCATAACGAATGAATTGATCAAATTCAAAAGTCACAGGACATAAAATTATATCTAAGAGATTCGTGTTAAAATCGAAAATAGACAGATTAACAAACATTAAAATGAAACAGATTGATCGACAAGGAATTCCTGTCTGAATATCCGATGATACCTGTGCAACGGTTCTAGTTTCCATTCGAGAAACCCTTAATGTTAACTTTATGCTAACGGTTTGAGCTCTGAGGTCCGTTGGTAGAAATCTACGTAGAGGGAATCGATCGCGGATACTCTGCGACATTTGGTATTCTAACTAGAGCGTCCGATATTCCGTGAATATGTAACTTCATCGTCTTTGCAATCGAATTTTAGCTACATCCTTCCGCATTCTCGTCGAAGCTGGAATCTTTTTATGCTTACTTAATAATTTAATGGTCGAACAATTTTATCCATTCTGTTGTATACTTTTCTTGTATTTCTTTAAAAGTCAGCACGGCGTAATAAAAAGGAATCTTAATATTAAAGCATGCAAGGCGGAACGTACTTTTCATTAAGGGGTGGTTTCCCAGTATCGCTTCTTCTGGGCGTTCTGGGCTCGCCATTCTCATCCCGGTAGAAAGCGTACAAGCTCACTGAAAATCCTAAGGCGTGCAGGATCTCGTGTTTAACGGTGCTGAGCAACGTTTCCAACTCTTGCGGTTTCGTGCTGATGCTTCCTGGGCATAGGTTGGCATGGCCAGCTATCGGTCTGGAAGCAATTTAGTTCGCTTCAGCAACCACGAAATTTCCTCCCGTCTTTATTTTAATTATAGCGATCCAAATTCGTATTAATTTTGTCATTAATATTTTCTTAGTAGCTGCTCAGAAGCCTTTCAGGATAAACTCGAAGCTTAAAAAAATAGATAACAATATTATAATTTGCTGTATTCTATGCACATGATATATTAGAAAAAAATAAATATATGAATACAAAATATAAATAGAAGTGCATTTACATAAACGACGAGGTGACAGGAATTCAGTGATATAGTATATGATATAATGCTTAACCGGAAAGTATACACAAACGGGAATGTGCATTTGCATACAACGATTGCAGCGTAATGTTTTTTTTTAAATACGCAGATCGATATTTAAAAACTATGTAACGGCGTGCGTGCGCGTTATGTAAAATACGTTTCTTCATACTCAAGTTTATATATGTATATATATGTGTATATGTGTGTGTATTTCAAGAATTTTTCCATAAGCAAGCGGCAGTGCGGCGCACGAATATCGTCGATCTATCACGATCAGACGTCGCGCGAATAATAAAATTCGCGCAACGCCATTTACATCGACCGTGGTACGACACGCGGAACGTATGTACCTGACAGACAAATTTAATCTACTCAATATGCGTTCACGTTTCGGCGAAGCCATAAAGTTAGACGTCAAATCAGAGCGCGCTTTGCTTCAGCAATTTTGCGTCACCAGTTTGATCCGGTAAAATATTTTGCCGATCGCGTGAGTAATATCCCATATATTTAATTAATGTATGATATGCAACATATATGATACGTAATATCTCGTGTATTTAGTTAATGAATAATTTTATTGATGAATTCTCCACGCACTTATAAATAAATTGTATAATTTGCGTTCCCGTTAGCAAATATGATCGTGACAACTGTTTAGCGGTACATTAGAGTAGTTCCCGATAAAGATGAATTCGCGAAAACAGTACGATTCTTAGCGATAATTCGCTATATAAATAGAATAAAATATTTCGCTTTAATGAAAGTCATCAATTTTAGCGTTCGTTATCGTTAGATCGCTCGCCTCGTGCAAACAGTTCCTGTTATAAATCTTGTCAAATATTTAATCCGACATCCTCGTGAAATATATTCATGCCAGATGATATTTGCCTTCGTTTTACCTTTCATACAAATAGCTAGAATTGCGTATGCTTCAATCGTGGCATGTAATTATTCAATGTATTATTAATTATATTTCCGAATGCCATGTATCGTCAAAATCGAAGTTAAGCATTTATATGTCACCGTCAAATAATGATAAAAAACATATTTTTCATGTTATAACAGAGTATAATTTGGAATTTACAGGAAACATATTAAAAATTTCACGTTTATATGTTAACTAAATAAAATTACGTTAGTAATTAGATCTATTACATATACCTAGTTTATTTTATACAATGGCGCTGTTGCAATTGAACAAGACTTACCGATCTAAGGCAGCTTCCTGTTGACAATGAGCAGCGTAAGCTACAGTTAAACCCTTGTGGCATCTCTCAGTCTGCATAGCAGATACGTAGAAGACAAAATCGGCACCGTCGATTCCCAGACCTGCTTTGCTTCCCTCAGCTGTCCCGCAATTGTGTCCCGTTGCGTTACACGTTCGACAGACCTGTACACATATACGCAGTTATTTTAGAGAAATTAAATATAATAATTCGCTCTCAATCTTGAGATAATAAATATTATTATTAATATTGATATTATTATTATTAATTTGCAGAAACAATCTATTGCACGTCTTTTTAAAAATTTTATAATGTAAAATGACACAGGCAAAGCTCTGTTCGTCGTAATGAGTGTCAGACGCACAGAGTGCTGTAAAGAAGATTTGCATCCTGCGAAGGACGAAGTATCCAGAAACATTAACGTTGACGAACCGGAGTGGAATCGCATTACCGTCGAGACACCTCCTTCGGTGAGGAGATAAATAATTTTATGCTGTCAGTGTATGCCATCAAAGACAAGGGCGATGATGCCCCCGCCCTAATAAGTTACCCGACACCAATCGCCTCTCAGGACCACTCATCAATTAGCGCCTCTCGTTTCCAGGCTACTGTCGTTAAAGTACCGTCCCCTTGGTGCGATTCCGGGCAATCGATCAAGATGGAACATCAATGAGCCGTTGTAGCTCTTATTTCGACGGACACGTGATCTCACTCGACGGAAAACAGTCTGTATTTTCTGTGTAAGAACACAAGATTGTGCCATCTGTCACGATCACAGGTTTTCGTTTCTCATGAAAAAGAAAGGAATTCTTCAAGCTCGAATAGTGTCTCATTTACTATATATCGCGAGAGTAATAAATTTTTAATTATCAACCGGGAATAATCATACATGAATAATTATACATGAATAATCATACATAAATAGAGAAATTCAGTCGTGGTAATTTCAACTGATAACATAAATTTCACATACTAAATAATTATAGTATTATTATTTTAATTATATATCGTATTATGTTATTATATTATTTATTACATTATTATAATTAAAACATAGTCATTATATTACAATATTATCATCGCGTATCAAATTCTGATTATTATAAAATTAAGAAAGAAATATTAAATGAATTCTAATTCTTCTAATAGTGTTAATTACGGTTTTAGACCTCTACCTTAATAATGTTCATAATGATTAATTTCTCTGAAGACTATTCGAGATTTATTTAATTTGTATTGGGTGCAATAGATTATAATTTGATAAAAGACTAAATTCGACAAGGTAATATCTACAAATTAAATAATAACTTTATTAATGCGTAAATTACACGTCATTTTATAGCATACTGTAATGCATATATAATAACACGTACAACAATATAGGACTCAAATACATATACTGTATAAATTTTCGCCTTTTAGAGAGAATAATTAATAGATGGATAATTACAATAGTTATTCGTATAAATAAATCATGAATCATGAAAATTTAATAATAATACTTCATTATTACATACAAACTCTAATTAAAGATCAAAATTCAACATCACAAGATAAATATAAAAATTCAAGATTGCGTGCTGTAATAATTTACATAAAAATCTTTTTATGTAAATTGTTACAACAGGATAATTCGCATAGCAAGTAAAATATACCCAAATATTTAGTAATTATATAGTACTTTATAATTATATTACATATTTGCAAAAAAATAAAATAATTCCGAAGATTGAGCATTTCGATTTCACATTTACTTTAACAAATCTTCCATCAATTTTCGCAAGAATCTAAACGGCATCTTTTTCTCATAATTTATCACTTTTCAACGTTAAACTTTTCGTAAAATAACTGTTGTATAAAATTACTAAAATTAAATTTTAAGTCCTCATATAGTACATAGAATGTAATGCATGATTGCGAATTTTCAAGCACATCGTAGCAAACAAGTTACTGGTTTTACATGGCTTCTCAATACTCGAAATACGCCACGCGATCTACTCCTTTGACTGGCTTCGATATTTATTGCACGGTTTAACTCGGCTTAGAGAACTTATCGGGTAATTACTTACATCGAGATGGTCCTCCGGGACGACTACCTCGCCGCACATAGTAACAGGACGGCAGGTATCTATGCAGTGTGTGTGGTGGTCCTTGACGAAAACTTGACTACTCTCGCATTTCCTGCAAGCACACCGAAACGCCGGAAATTACTTGCGGAAATAAAGCTCGTCAGAATTAGATTGTGACATATCGGGTTTTCCGCAAGCATACCAAAACGCGGGAAATTACTTACGGAAATGTAAAGCTCATCGGAATTATATTGTAAAATAGCGTGCGGTTAGATCAATGTGCATTAGAACCATTTAGTGTTATTCAGTATGAATTCATGATGCAAATTAATGTCCGCTTAAATTCCTGCGGGACATTTATTTTGCAGACCTGTAAATACGAAAGCTCCGATATAAACTCCCATAGCAATCGTGCTAAATTTCAACGCGCGTTCAGCAAAAAACGTATCGTATCGCGTTCACATAGATCTATCCGTAAATCGCCCTCATCTCGCTCCGAAGAAGGAAATAGCTATCAGGACTTACAAGTGAGAGGTGCGGGATTTTATTTTCTTCTTTTATTGGAGGCGCTCTTTCGCGCAAGAACCCGCGTGGAATTACTAGCCGTCACTTAGACGAAAGTACCTAAGGAAGTGGGTTGAAATTACGGATATTAACGGAGAAAAAAGTAAGGCAAACTAGTGGAGTCGTTTTGGATGCTAGGGAACATAAAATATATAGAAAAAACTTCGCATTTTTACTCAAACGAAATACAAGTTAAACATGGCGAGCGACAATTCAAGCGACAATATCGTAACAATAATAAGAATAATTATGAATATTTCTACATTTTTATTTTAGTCGTCATATTCATATCGCATTATTATCATCTATTTTGTTTTTTTTTAAGTTTTAAGTTTCGAGTAAAAAGTTTTTACATTTGGTTATACTAAATGATTTCTATATTTTTATTTTATTCTTTATATTCACATCCTACTATTATTGTTCATATTATTCGTTTATACAATTTTAAAGTTTAAGTACAAAATTTTACATTTTTGCGCGCTTTAATTAAACTGAATAATTTAATTAAATAACATCTCTCTCTATCTCTTTCTCTCTCTGGCAGTATTTTCGTACATGCACAAAGCGATAAGTATTTGAATGAATTAGTTCATTCGGATTAATATTTCCTTAACAAATTTTTACATATCTATTTTCTGTACTACGTATTGTTCCAATTGTAATTAAAATATCTGGACAATAGAGACCCAGATGAATGAATATTTCGTTAGAATAAAGTCTACCTAATACTAACTAGCATATAAATACGTTATGTAGCAGATGCCACATGAATGTATATGTGATATCGATGCTAGTATTATAACAAAAATGATCGTAGACTTTATATTCCTCTGTTTGTATGAAACCTTTTTCCGATGTACCATACTCGCGTACGTTTTTAAGCGGTATTATCTACAAAAGTCGAAGCGAGCATGGCAGCAACACACCGGTCCGGGACATCCCGATAGAATTGAAACGGCAGGACAACGATCTTCCATCGACGCCGGACGTTATCGAGCCACCAGTATATACTTTTATAGGGTAAAAGTGGATACGACCATACCAGATACGATGGCGTTACCGGCAAGCAAGGATAAAAACGACTCAGGGGAGAGGTGAATACTGGGGGAAGGTGCACTTCGCTAAATAAACGTCGTGAGCATGTTTGACGTCTTCAGGAGGAAGACATCCTCGCTTGATGCGACATTGAAGTTGAAAAGTGGAACAACACACACCATCTAGTAGTGAATCTCCGCCGAAAATAAAGATTAGTTTTAAAGCAGATTTTAGCGATATGAAGCTTGAATTTATACGCATTACTCTATTTTGTTTTTGTGTAACAAAACCAAAAAACACTTGATTATTTGAAGAATAATGCTGTCTAGGGAAAAATTCCTGCGAGTAATGTCGCATACATCTTTTGTTCTGTATGCGTTAATAGATGTATGTGAGCTTAATTTACATTCATTTTCGTTGATGCGTTAATTATATTTTGAGTAACAGTATGTATCTCATATCAAAGCCATGTAAATATCATTAATACATTAAATTTACTACAAGTTATTATAATATACGATATACGTTACAAGCGATAATGGGAGAATTAACCAAATCAGGTATCATGAACGGATTGATTAATTTTCATGGAACAATATGCGGATAACGTCAACGTCCGATATTATGTGGCATTGATCATTGCAAATTGGATGAAAGAACGAGGAAATTAAATAACGCATCAATAATGACAAAAGCTTTTTCTGCATAATCGTTATAATGTCAGTCGTGTACTTAATCGTCCTCTAAATTCTACTCTTTCTTTTTACGATAATGAAGAGGAAGAGAAAAGAGAAATTAACTTTTTGCTTGGCCATTATGTCACACGCGACTCCGAAAAACTCTAATCATCTGCTAAATCTGGACTCTACGGCTTCGAGAGGTGTAAGTGCTTAAGCCACTAATCGGATCACGTTCGAGTTGATTTGCATATAAGGTAAAGCAGTTTTTCGGTTCCGCAGAGGAATCTCAGATCTGGGATTAGAAGCGGACATCTGGCCGTCCGAGAGATTTTCATTCTGCGAGAAGCTGCCCGGATATACGTAACTTCATCCGCCGCAATGAAAATACTTCTCATTGTACGTCCTGAAATCTTCTAAGCTCACGATACATAAGCTTTTCAATTGAACAGAATTTACGATTTCGATCTCACGTAACGACGAGTTAGAAATCGCTAGCTTCGAAATCGACCACGTAAGTCCATAGGAGGAAACGCTGTCCGTAAATAGTACAGCAGTTTCCAAGCAATTTACTGTTCCGTTAAGAGTATCTGCCGACTTCTTCCCTTGCCTTGCCCGTTTGAGATGGGGAATGCAGAAAGAACGAAGGTGCGACTTAAACCGTTTCTCCATTGTCGACGCGGGAGATACATTCTTGTCAAGATAGAATCTTGCAATTTCGGGGACTTCGCAAAGTCGGCTCGATATCGCCGTCGCTTCTTCAAGGAAATTATGCCCATTTCCCTTTTCCGAGGGAGACGGGACAATTTAATATATCTGCTTGTAAATGATATAAGATATACAGAACATCAAATTTATCCTTGTTCTTTGACTAATTTTAAGTTTATCATTTCTTCCTAAGATGTGAAAGAATAACGGAGTCTAATTTAACAAAAATAACAAACTTTTGGGAATTAAGCTTTGAAAAACTCATACATAATTGTTAGATATAAATATGATTTTCCTATCTTATTTTTTTGTATTCTTAGTAATATTAGCGTTACGAACATTCTTGGCATTTTCTTATTTTTTAACAGTAGCACTAAATATTATTGTATCGAATAGTGGTTATGGTAAGTAATACAATACTTGTGTGATTGGTCAATCTCGTTTTATTCTATGATACGAGACTGTCGTCAAAACTATTACATTCACAAAATTATTTTCAATCAATAATTATTTAAATAGTCACTCAATAATTATATAATTATAAAAATCTAGTGGAAATTATTATTATGGTAATTTCTAATATATTAAAGTGAATTAATAGAAAGAGAAATAAATATACTAAATTTGATATACTAATAATCATAATAATTAATACCTGCTAATTAATAATTATTAGTAATTATTAATAAACATACTAATTAATCATTATTAATAAACTTAATGTTGTGTACATAGTAATCAAAACATGAACATATGAGCAACATTTAATCTATAATAAATAGAGATTTATTTCTTATTTATTTTTTAATTGGCTTATATATGTATACTCGAAAAGATATAAGAGATAAATTTTAAATTAAATCGCCGCTAATGTCCAAAGTACGAAATTTAATCCAACATGAAAGCATGTGCTTTATAGAGTTGATCCCTTTAGTACTTGATCCCTTTTCGATGATGATTGATCCCATCAAAATGATGTTTGGTCTAAATACATACATATATGCGAACAATATATCAAAATCGTTCAAAATCATTAGAAAGCCGCGTGGTTAGCTGTTGAGCCGAAAATAGACAAGTGCCATGTCATCGAATAATATGGTTGGAACAATCGTTAGGCAATCGAAAAAATGCAAACATTATTAAGAAAATAACTACAGAATTCTTCCCAAAATGTTTTCTACATGTATGTATATGTATAATAGTACATTTTTATTAAGATATCAGTAATATTATAATATAATACATAGCAAGGAGTATGTATTGTAACAATGTTTTAACGTCATTGGAAAGACTGTTGAGAATTTCTTGAGAATTTGAGAACCGAAATTCATCAATGCTGAGAAATTCCCAAAACTTTATTTTGTATGACAACTGAAAATAAAGCTACCAATATCTCTACCGTATATCAGATTGTAACATGTGTTTGATGAAACAAACATGATCTCATATTAATAGTAAAATTGTTGTGCTTCGGAACTATCCGTAGCCTCTTTTTCATATAGGAATTTTCGTATTTCAAGAATACTTTCCATCACGATAGCGAGAACGAAGACGCTGATGGTGACTTCCAAAGAACTTTATCGTTCAGATAACTTAAAGGAGTCCCGAGCACTTTGAAAGCACCACTCCGCCGCACTTACCCGGGACACGTAATGCCGGGAGTACGGATTTGTTGCAGTGACACGCTTTCTGCATTACCAAGAGCTCGTTGGGTACCAGCACCAACCCAACATCCTTCGGTTCCTCTGAACTCATATAACAGCTGGAGAAAACCGCACGATTCACAGTTACCATACGGCTGAGCAAAAAATCTATTAGGGATTGATGCAGCAGTTTTGGACTTATAGAAATACGTTTGTGATTTCAAATTCTGCAACTTGAATACATGTGCTTTACCTTCCTTTTCTATTCTTTGAGAAATTTTCAACTATCGGCATATGGAAGAGGCTTTCAGAATGATCGAAGAGCATATTTGTTCGAAAGCGCTATAGAAAAGTTTAGAAGTTTAACTTTAAGTAAATAAAACTGGTTTTATTAACGTCATTATTTAACGTACGACCGACTGTGTATTTTCACAGCAGGCGAATGATAATACTCTTCACTTAAAATTACGCTTGAATTACCTTTACAACGAACATATCCACGGATAAAAGTAAGAGATGTTTATGCAGCTTATGTGTAACGCGTTTGTGTAAATCCGTATATATCTATATATGTACGTATGGATATACGTATAAACGAGAACGCCCATTTTCCTTTGAAAGCGGAAATCTGTTACATTCGTCTTCTCCTCGCATCCTTTTGGCCATAATGGCCTTTTACGTTTTCCTACGCTGCCACAGCAAGCAAACGTTAATGCGGTACTAAAGCAAGAATGGCGATTTTCTATTAACTTCCAAAAAAGAAAAAAAATGATGAAAATCAATAATAACCCAATTACAGATTTCTTGAGGCTTCTCAAGTATTTTTAGCTGCTTGCAATTACTAAATATTCAATATTGGACAATACAATATTGGAGATCCTACAGAATAAAAATGTTCCTAAAAAAGTAGGTCTGATCTTTTCTGAAATATTGTTGTTATTTAAGAACTACAGGAATATGTTATCACAGTTCCAATCGTACATGAATATTAATCCGACGCCCGTATCTGCTTTCGCAGGATTCTTTCATATCGGTTTACAGCGGCGTATTATTCACCGCTAACGTCATTCGCGTCCACATGTTAATTAACGTATCTGTTACAGCATCGAATGCACGAAATAAACTTGGACATGTTTCGAACTGTAATATTAACTCGAATTCTGCTGCGCGAGACGGAGGCTGGAAATTTCATCGAGCCGGTATAATAATATAAGGAGATGTACTCGCGACTCGCCGTACATAAGCCATGCAAAAGAGCGACTGCCCGCGCGTATGTACGCTGCTGCTGCTGCTGCTGCTGTGTGCACGTGCTCGTAAATTTTGCACAGACATCGAGCAAAGTAGCGAAGTAGTTAAAGACGAAAAGTACTTAAGGGAGAAACTTCGCCAGAAACGGCGGGTAGTCACCGCGCTGAGTGGCACACCTGGCACCCACCGCCCGCCGGTGCGTCTGACATATAACGTGTGCTTACTACTTATGTAAATCCTTCACCGTCGATGGAGTAGATATGGCCGGGCGTTCCGTATACCCGACCGAAGTCAACACGTTGCAAACTGCTGTCGGCAAACCGACACAGGTCAAGTGACGGATCGCGGTATGTGATCGGCCTACACCGCTGCGCAAATGTTGGCAGATTCTATCTTGCGGAAGGTAAGTCCACGTTAACGCTGACCGCTAAAGACCATGTGAAGCAAACCGCGAACAGTGATGGTGAGTGTAGTGGCGATTTTCTGCAAACCTCCCGGAGATCGACGATCAAGCTGTTAATTAAGACGAGTCCAACCCCCTTCAAAAAACGGGACTTCGTTACTGGGAATGATGGGTCACGCCAGAAAACTACCAGCGATGATGATGAAGGACCGAGATAAATGAGATAAATGCAGAGTCATCGAAACGAAGATTAATGCCGACGAATCGTCAACCGCTTCGCGCTCCTGGCTAGAACGGCTTTTCCTCGATAACGAGCAAGCATAGCTGAATAATTAAGTCAAGAAATGAATTTCAGAGAACGAGAATAGGGAAGCAGAAGGGTCAATCAATTTCGCGTGGCAGCGATAGATTTTCTCATGTGCTCTGTTTTTTTAGTTCGCCAAGTGCATTCTTCAAGAAAATAAATAGACGTTATATCGGATTGGTATCAAGAGTCGTTCGTTTTCCAACAAGGCGTAATTTGAATGTAATAACTACTTGCCATTCCTTTGTTGCTGAAATAAAAGAAGAACTAAAGAAAATGCATAAGAATAGTCGGAGCTTATTGTTCGCTTGAGATTTAAATCCTTTATAATGCAGATATTAGAAAGTAAAAGAAGGTTTATAGATATATCGAGAATTATAATCGAGCTTCTTTGACGATGTAATTAATATTTAAAAGAATAAAGAAAATATAAATATATATTTTCCTTTTATGGAAAAAAATCGAAGATAACATGATGAAACGCGCTTGAACATTTATATTACTCCTGTTCCCTATAAATTATTAATCTATTAATTAAGTTTTTCTTTAATTAAGATACGTTGATATGTCCGAAAATTGAATTAATTTTCTATTGATGATCTAGTGCTCTAAAGACTGACTCTAAAGACTGACATGAAAAAATCATCTTTTACGTCCATGTTTTATTTTACGCTCTCTCATTACCTATTTAAAGTTTATTCATTGAAATTTTCTGTTTTTCCTCTTTCTGCGTATGTGTTTACTGTCATTGATATGTTCCACGAAAAACGTAGTAGACAGATAACACTAATGAGCTATCTCGTGGTTTGCGGCTAGAGTTAACAGCGCCGACGTTAATTAGTGCGGGATATACGTCATTATCGCTTTTCAGTAGCCTGCGTTTCTTGTTTCTCACGTTCTACCACATCGTGTTATGAACATCGGGGATGTGACGTTACCGGCATATGAGCCCAGAGAACAGATAGAAGATTGGTTCCCTTCAACATAATTATGCCTCTTTGATGTAATTATTCGTAGACACGTCGGGTGAGGCACACGTGACTTCAACAAAGTGCTTTCATCCGTTTCCAAACAAATTGCATGAATTTCAGATGTGAGCCCGAACCAAGCAAAATAGTTAAAGCAGTGGAGCAAGATAAAAGATATATTTATTGCATGTTATTTAATTATATTTAAATAATCCAAGCTAAAAGATATTTCATATTTTATTTAATTATCTGGTTACAACAGTACATCGTAATTGGTAATTGTATAAAAATTAAGCAAGATTAATGTATCTTTGAAAAATCATTTTATTTGTGTCGCTCGATAGCGCAAATAATATCAATAAATATCATATCAACATCATGCAATATCAATAAGCAAAACTAAGTTTTACGATTAGTACACTGGTGAAATGAAATTCATTTGCATTAATTAAAACCTGCTCGAACACTCAATACAGGCTGCCAATCGATACCATGAAAGTCTGTGATTACGAGCGAATAGCCATTACGGGAGAATAGTCGAGTTAAGGCGATTGGAAGCAATGAGTTGAATGCACGGAGGTGACAAGGATCCAATTACAATGCGATCTGTTAACGCACTCAAACTTCACTAATTATCCTTTGTAATCTGCAACCCTTTGATCCCGCGTATCTAAAGTGCGGCCAACGTTAAGAAAATTTTTTACAGCTGCCAGCTAATAATTAATTTTCGTACAATGTCGACGTGGTAACGAAAAACGCCCTTTTATGTCGCAACGTCACGGGCGTACTTAAACAAAAAAGAATTGCATCACCGTCGGGATACTGAATAGACGGTGTTTCGTTAATTAGCTGATATTAAAGCGCTCCTCTTTCGCGAAGAATAATTATATATTGTTTTCTTCGGCGTGAGCATCTTGGAAAATGCGAGAGTAAGAACGATCGTATTTACGGGATCTAAGGTATCCTTTTGAAGGCTTTGTAAAGACCGGCTGAGCTCTTTCTTAATGTTTAAGCCTTTCATGACGGCACTCTGGAATATATCTGGTTCCTCTGATAGTCTGCTAAATTTATCTTTGTTGCTGTTGACCTTTGATATTTCTTTGCTAATTAGCTTGGATAGACGTTCTGGCTCACAACAATACGCTCGTTATTTGTTTGCAAATTTGTAGCGATTTCGTAGCATTTCGTTATTCGATAAATGGAAAATTAATTTAGCGAATTATGACTGCGCGCGTTCCCATCAAAGACTCGCGAATGAAAATATTAACTTTTGCTTGCGGAATACCTTTTAATAGGAATTCTACGAATGGAGATCAGCTGCTTTAGCACAACTTTCCAAGAAAGATAAAAACTTGTCTACCGTAACATTTTCTGGGAACTTTACCACCCTACTGAGACGCAAGGCGAAAGCAAAGTTTCCATATTACTTGCCGCTTCGAAGGGATTCTCGAGCAACGAGAGCTCGATCGATCTGGAACTTATTTGCGCCCAAGGAACGATACACGAAAGCGTTTTATTGCTCACTTTTATTGCCATGAGTTAATGATTATTTCAACATCCCTCTAACAATCAAATGAGTAATTACTTGCTATCATTGTTATATTGTACTATTACTATATTGTACTGTCTATATAAATTAATGTAAAGAAATATCTCATAGAACTCAAGGTTCACAAATTTCAGACTAGAAAAGCAAACACCATGTTGCATCTCTCATGTGACAATAATCCGAACAGATTCGAGTTATTATCAGTCGCGCTGCGTCTATCCTTCGTCAATTTTTCGGGACGCTCTACAGAAGGAGATCATTGTTATCGGAACACAACGCGAAAGTAGATTTCGCGCTCGTCTGTTGCGAATAATGGATTCGCGAGAGCGGAGGGCTGCATCAACGGCGCTGAGCGCTTGTACTGATAGCGAGTATCGCGCAGATACTCACGGGAGCCTTTTCAGCGGGGTATTATAGCCGGGGGATATTTATGAATCGAAGGAAGAGGATCCCCGGAAATCCTGCAGGAGATGCTATCCTATCCTATTCCGTGGCGCTATCCCATCCAGTCCTCCGTAATCCCTATTGGATCTGACGAGGTTGATAAAGGAAAACCGTATGGCGTAGAAGAGAAACCATGCCACGGGCCACCCGAATGCTATCGTTCTACGCAAACATGCTGAAATCGTGGTTGCGTGCCCGTTTTACGGAATGCACGTATTAAGCTTCTACAAAGTCGAAGCGAAATGTACCCGGTTGATTGCGGCTTGGCAAATTGATCCCTAGTCTAGTGCATATAGTCAGTTTTCCATCGTATTTTTCAATCTTCTAATTTTTAATATTTTTTTCATATTAATGTAATCATGCAATCGTCAAAGTTAGAATTTAAACATCCACAGATAACTTCTCTATGTTTAGATACTTTAAGTTTTAGTGCCTTAAAGCGGACGTGTGTACAAATTTTTTACAATTGCAAATGGCACAGTCAAATACAACAACGAACTTCTGATCGAAAAACACATCTGCGAACGGTCACCTGCACAAGGAAAATGTCGCATGAGTTGGACGTTTACGTACGTCATTTTTCACGTGATGAACATAAGCTTCCACTGTTGTCGTTACCAAATACAGAGTTAATAAAGCGCGTATTAATAAAGAAACGTTCGGTCACAGTAGCGAATCTGAAACGGCAACGTACGACGAATGCATCACGAGTTTCAGCGGTATAACACGAGCGAATTGCGCGTTTCTGCGACAATTCGTCGAAGAGCCGCGTGCAATTCCAGCCGTCGTCTCTCACGCCATTCATGCGAGGAAGGAGAGTCCGGGTCTCGAACTCTACTCGACTCCGGCAGATTGGCGGAAGGGACGCTGGTTCTGGAGGGAGAGAGAGAAGGATCGAGAAAGAGATGAGGAGGAAGAGCGATTTAGCGGTGAAAGGTGAGAACGACGGGCGGAAACAACGGCGACGGGCACGAGACGGGGCGAACCGGAGACGGAACAAAAATAAACTCCGTGAAGCGATCCGATTAAAAGTTTGAACGGCCACCCACTAGTCCGCGGCGGAGCGTTTGCGCCGCGCGTACTCGTAATGGATTTTAGAGTACCCCCCGGTACCGAGCGAGGCAGGGCGTACCTTCGTGAATTTTTACGACGATCCTAGCGTACTCCGGATATTGTAGGAACGACCGTGTCTACGCGCAGATTCGCCACGCGTACGGATGCGCCGACTCCGCAGAGAAGAGCGACGCAGGGCGCCCGACAACTTGCGTCTGTTTCCACTTAACATGTATGATACATGTATGTTATTGTATATTATGGATACAGTTCACTAGTGTTACAAATGTTTTAAAATATTTTCTTTCCATTTTTTATTTATTTGAAGGAAGGAAAAGGATAGAAAGTGTTCTGAAGCATTTAAAATATCAACTGGAGACTATATGGAGTACATCAGAAACGCGTGTTCGCATTTAAGTTTACTGCTGATATATTGCTGCGTCATAATTATTATAATCATTAAATAATTATAAAAGAATATGATACTCTATACGATTATCTTCAATTTCGAATATTCGTCGTCAAGAACAATCACAAGAAAAGAACGCGTCAGGATGCGAAATTCAATTCTATTTGAGTTATATTATGTTAACGGTATCATCAATGTACTGCGTGTCCTCCCATTGTCCGCTCCATTTTCGTTTACTATGCGACGGCAATTACGAGTTTCGCTATATGTGCGTACCGCAATTTTCGGATCCCCACTGATTTTATTTCCGAAATGGATTTGCGAAAACGGTATTGCTGCGATAATGCGACCACCGTCCCCATTAGAGCGTGGACTTTATCACCCCGTGACACCAACGAGCGCTGGCAGAATTTTCGAGTAATGACACATGGATTACGTACGCATACGTCAATGACGTTCAATTTGAACACGCAGATTGACATTTTTCTTATTATTTCTTTTATGTGCATGTCCGATATTGTAATCTCGAATCTAATCATCTACTTCTCTAAATTTAGAGGAGCAGCAAAAGAAAGAATTTATGTATATTGTTTTGAGGTCTAATATTGTTGAAACAGAAACTTGTCTTTTAATCAATTATTACATAAAAAGCATGCAATAATTATAATGACGCTGAAAGCATTTAATTAGCTTGCGATAGAAGTCGACTTCCACCTTGTCCAGCTTGTTATTTTCTGCACGTTTTTTGCAGTTTTTTTCCATTTAATTCGTTTTGTCATGTACTCGTTGTCATTGGTAATATAATGTATCTGGATAGTAACATTTGCTGTCCAAATAATTAACATTATCTACAACTGTTCTCACACGTAATGCGACATCATTACACTTTTACCGTTGTTAAATGTTCTTGATCCGCTAAAACATAACCGCAAATTTCAAAAGCTCATCATATGTTATAATCTGGCGTAACCTCTCCCATGACATTACAATCTTCTCTATGTGGGAGATCGTAAAGCTCACAGCGTGGTAATTTTTGTCATAACAGGGGTCATAAAACGCACTTTAGTGCGGCGCGTTTGAAACGATCTATCGCACGTAACCGCCGAGCTATCAAAAATAGCGTTTTGTACAATGCACTTTATCCGATTACTGTATTGGACAACACGCGAGCGAAGTTGATGTCTATGACTCGAGTTACGTATGCGGAAAATGTATGCCAATATATCGCAGCTTGCAAAAATATTTCAATGGTAACAAATAAATTTTCATAATTTACATATAAGATGATTGCTGAGCTCTGTTTATGTAATATTACATAAATGATGAAGTAAAAGAAATAACATCAATTACTTCAAACTTACTTAATTTACTTGTTTTTTCGTTGCTTTATAAAAGAGTTTCTTATGTTCCCTCGTTGATCCGTGTAAAGCAACGTTTAAATTACTTTTTATAGATAATCGCATATTTATTATATTCATTTCTTTCTTATGATATATATATATTAAATTATTAACTAAATAATCCGGATTGTGTCTAGGTGGCGATGAATCAAACTAAACACACACTTATGACAGCACAACATAGCTTTTTAAAAAAACTTTTAAAAAATAAAAAACAAAATTCAGAACATCGCCACAATATTTGTATCGAGATCTAGAAAATAATAACGCAAGGCGCTATTATACAAATCTTGTTGCTTGGTAGAAACAAGGAATTCTCCCCCTTTCGTGTTTTACTAAATGCTTTAAAGTTTAAAGGAACGCGAAGCAATAATCTGCATTTTCACATTTTCTGATGTACCTCGTTAATTCTCCGAATTAATTTTATTATTTTATTAAAATATGATAACGCCGGGTAGTTTAAATATAAGTTAGATATCTACCGATTTTAAATTAAAATGTCGTTCGCAGATTCACTTCCGCCCGCTTCGAATTATTCCACTAACTTTTTCAATCGCCAAAGAATAGCCAACGTTATCTGGCGATTATAATTTCCATGAATTTAAAATTTTAAAGTAGTACCTTTTTTTCTTTCTATTTCCCTAATTCTATTCAATAGTTCTTACTGCAGATTCTTATTATGTGCATTCGAATCATTATACCGCTCGCTATGCAACATTATCCTAACTACTTTCCTTGTCGCTCGCTTTTGTCTTTGTCCCGAAAGGATTCCAAGTTTCACGATGCAACGTCGGGATACCTCTCGCGTTCGCGCAATACGGAGCTTGCGCGCATTGATCATCTTTTAAGAACAATGACTTTAAATCTGCCTCCTCCAATTTTCTTAGCGAGACAATCCACCTTCCTTCGTCCGTTCCTTTGTCTCGGATCGGATTTTTCCTTCTCACGACACGCCTTGTTTCAATCTTTTTGTACCGACACGGCCAGTATCTCTCCTTTGCTCTTTTTTTTCAAGTGCGCCGTCGCAACAAGCTCGTTCCTCTTCGTCATCCAGAGCTGGTAGTAGTGACGATGGTGGTGGTGGTGGTGGTGGTGGTGGTGGTAGTGGTGGCGGTTAGTCCTCAATGTACGAAAGATCCAAAAGGAAGAGGGTAAAGGACGGGTGGTAACTGTACGAGATCGATACCATGATACGGATTAGCGCGGGGGGAAAATGTCACGTCTGTCCGTCCACCGGTAACGAATAGTCTGCACGGTCTCATAGTATCGAGATTAAGATTAATAACGGAGCCCGATCCGAATGTCGGTAACTAATGTCGGGAGCTGCTCGTCTCGTAGACTGGAATTAATGTGTTTCACTGTTTCCCTCTCTTTCTTTCCTTTATTTATGCTCTCTGTGTTTCTCTCCTTCTCCCGCCTCGCTCTCTTTCTCTTTCCATTCTAGTCTATCCGTCTTTAGCGGAGACAGATCATGCTTGTAGAGCAGGTGATACATGTGCATCGCGCTTATTTGTTCAAAATCGAATTAGCGTCACGCATCATAATATCAAGTTGTGATTAAAAAATACTAAAGCTTGGAAATGTCATTTTAATTATCCATCATCTGCAGCGATTGCCAACAACAAATTTATATCTCGCCGATTATTGGATAACTAGGAAGGGAAATCACTGAATAAAATACAGTTAACCAAATGCAGAGAAGAGCTAACAGGATCAGCTAATATGATAAATATCATGTTGCGGAATTTATTACAGAAACAATCGACAATACAATAGTTCAGAAATTTCCATCGCGTGTAGCAATGATTTGAAATTAAATTCGGACATTTTAATATTTGTCAATTTAATAAATTTATCAAAACGAACGCATGCGCATTTGTTTTTAAATTTACGCAATTAACGCACAGCTTAAATTTTTAGTGTCATTACCGTTCAGCTTTACGTATGATGCATATAAAGTACATCACATAAAAGCTACTTTCCTCAATAATATCAAGCACAGTTCTGGTATTAAAAATTATTCGAAAATCGAACATATGTTCTTAAAATAGATAGGACGCAATCGTATCGCTATCATGACGCTTTATGTCTCTTTTTGCAATATTTTCAGCAACCTTCGATTTCTCATTTCGCATGCGTTTGATGTCTCCTGTTTCAGTGAAATGCAATCCACGCAGGGTTGAAAATATTCCTGCGCGTACACGATACCTCGTATGATTTTCATACCCTTAATGTTGCCCGTGTGTAATCATGGTAAAACGAGGATGCCTGGATACTCCGCGCAACGACAAGTTCGATTAAAAACGACGGAAACGATATGAATATGAACAGCAGCTGCGTTCGTTGCTTTTTACGCTCAATCTCGCGATAATGAACATTTGTCCTTTATCAGAGGAAGTTATAAATGTTTTTCATACATTACGATCTATTTGTATCTCGATCAGAACAAAAAATAGGAAAAGACTGTAAAAAAGCTTCATATGGAATGTGCACGATATCCGAAAGATTGTGCACGATTATCAATAGTCGTATCATGATCATGAAAGCGATTTCTAATATTGTAAAACCTGTCAGTTACAACTTCTCAAATGATATTCTCGAATAATATTGACAAGATCGTCAATTCCATGGAAAAAACAGATTTTGAATATTGCATTACAGTGGAGTATTTTCAATGATACGCGAAACGCCTAGTCCACATTTTATTTTCCATTTCCGCTTGTGATATATGCGCCTGAGGCAGGATGCTTTCATTCTGACGAATTTTTACAGAGTAGACTTCAGAGTACTCTCTACTTCCGCTGATGAAAGTTGTCGGAAAACATGTCAATATTTTTGCAGTTCGTATGTTAATCCTCATCAACATTGTCGCGAGGAAAACACGCGACTGACGTATAATTTTACCGAGAGTTTATTCAATTTGCATTACCATGAAAGTGTTGTTTTTGAGAATGAAAAAATGCACGCACTCATGCAACGCTGATTTTTGTGCGCGTCAGAAAATATTGTTAATGGCGACCGTGGCGGTTTTAATTAAACATCAATCACAACGTGCGCGGGCGTGGCTGTTCCGCGGAAAAATTAATTCGCATTCATGTCGTATCGTGGATAGTGGGTTTACGTCTCACGGTCCCTCGATGGACCTGGAGCGGAGCGTTACTCGCCAATGCACGTCCCTTGCATTTTCCGCTCCGCTTAATCTCTGTCGCATGGCTCGGTCGATGTACACCATGCCGTCCATGCCGCAGCACGACAAATTCGCACTGCGCGCCGAATTCCCGAGTTCACAGACGGAGTTTGTAAAAATAAGAAACGCGTTTCCCGTATCCGGTACGTTCAATATGCACGCCCCGTTGAATAATGCAACACCACCCCCTCTTCCTCTCTCTCTCTCTCTCTCTCTTTCTCTCTTTCACCCTCACTCTCTCTTTCAGGAAGAGGAAAAGAATATCTTACCGCGTGTCACTCCGCGTGTCTTCCCGTGTCGCATCGAGGGCTACGAGGGAGAACGCCAAAAGTCGTGAAAGATCCCGGAAGCTTCGTGCAAAATTGATTTGACGCATGGATTTCGTTATGGCTCTCGTTCCGGAGGTGCGGAGAGCCGTTCCTCTAAACAGCAAGGGAATACATAAGCGGGACTAAACTTGGCTTCTCTTCCTTGGCGTTGCGTCGCGGGAGCCGAGCTAGATGAAAAGGAGCGAGAGGAGCGAGGAGAAGAAGACGAAGTCGAGCAAATCCTATTGCGCGGGTCTCAAAAGGATTCAGGAATTATTCAATATGTTTGACTGAGAGTATCTCCCTGCGCTGCGTATTTTCCATGCCGTATTTATCCAACGTCGATCGTTTTCCTCAGCCAGGAAATTACCGTTAATTTCTCGCTTGTTCATGCGATACAGGGTGTTCCCGTATACCACTGATCTATCTGACATTATCTTGCGCAATTTCCCTGAAGACGTTCAAACAGCTACTCTACTAATGGACGTTCATGAATATCTCGTAATTTATTGTTATCGTGTTAATAAAGTAATGTTGACCTAAATATTGCTTAAACCAGAATCTTTCATTTATGATCTAATATGATCACAATAATTATTTAATATATTTAATAAGGAAATTATTTTTTTGTCAATAGTAGACCAGAGTCAGACGGGAGTCATGATTAATGCTCCTTGCATTGCTGAGAATATCGGCCAAGATAGATACTCCTGATGAAGATAGATCATTTCCGTATCTGTCGCTAATTAATTATTCCATCTCGCTATTATGTACGATTCCTCTTTCCTAGTGACGTTACTTTCCTTAGATTTATTATTCCGGAAATGTCGTGCTTTAGTCTGTGAAAAATTATGGACAAGTGACAGCAAAACAAATTGCGGCAACGAACCTTGGGCAAACAATTGTGTCTTGAGAGCCCCTGTTGCTATGCATTGCACAGCAGAAGATGAAGGAAAGGATAACACGGTGAATACACTGTTTACTCATAGCGGTGCAACAACAGCGTTTTGACACGATTCCTGGATAAAGAAAATAGGGTAGAGAATACGTTCAAACAACACTCCCACAACTTCATTCACATATCAAGCGATATTTATCAGAATACACGAGACAACGCGTTGAAGTTTTAAAGCCTTGAACACACAAAATGTCATGGGATCTATAAAAAGAAAGCGTCGAGCAATATTGATGTATACGTTGAATCGAAGTAGAGAAAAAAGAAAATCGCGAAGGGAAATGCAAATATGAAGAATTTATTGGGGTATTATCGCCGCCAATCAAAATCACAACAAGAGCAAAGATCTGCCAGGACTCGGAAAAACAACCCGACTCGAGGATCGACTATTTGCCAATTAATTAACGCGACTGCCGGCGAAACTTTCGCTATTAGCCTAAATAATTGGAGCGGGATTACCAAGTTTTAACCCAAGAATTTGCCCATTCCACCCAAGTATCGTCGGGCTTTCAAGTGGGAAGGCTGCTTTCTTCATGGCTTGAGAGAGCTGTGCCGTACGCAGAACGCTGCACAAATTCTCGACAAAAAGTCCATTACGAATTTGGAGGAACTGCGAGTAAATCTGTTCAGATTGGGTGCTTCATCTACGATGATTAATCCTTAAATATTCAGAATTGCGCGTAATGCAAGCTTTCGTATACACGTAGGCGTAAGAACGCTTCAGTAACGTAAACTATATTTTTGAGATAAATGTGTAAATGTGCAATTTCTATTTCAATCAGAAAAGATTTTTTTCATTTTTATCTTTACGTTATAAAACTGAAGTTTTTTTTCTTTTTTTTCTTTGAAATCTAGATCTGAAGAGAGAAAATATATGCATTCAAGAGCACGTGAATGAATGGAAGGCTTTAGAAACAACGCTACCAACGCGGACGCTATCATATAAATGTCGGCAGTAATTAATGTCGTCTTAAGGCACTTTGATTGCTTCTTTTCCCGGCGCGGATTGAATAACTGGCAAACGAGTAACGAATTCACATAGCAGCGCTGCCTCTATATTCGGCTTCCACGCGAAGCAGGTGTGCGCGACCCATATTCAAAGCGAGAGTTTCATTTTGAATAACAAAGTGTCGCCAGCTGCTGGAGTATATAACCCGCATGGTTGTATAAGCATAATAGCAGAAGAAAATGGAACGCAGTTCGATGAAATAGGACCAACTCGCAGATTTGGCTTTTCGCTCAACGCTGACTGCTCTCGGTTTTTTTCGTGCACAATCAGATATACAAAATTACACGTGACGTCGAATTGCACAGTCTTTTTTCCTTTTTTTGCCGAAAATTGTAAAAAATTGTGAAAAAGGTGTTGGTACAAGAAAAATTGAATAAATTACAGAGAAGACGATATAAAAAAATTTTAAAAAGTACGATAGAAGCATAAAACTCGAATTTCCGAATTTTTAAATGTGTGCATTTTCTGATGTAGATTTATTTATATATGTACACTATTTTTCGTAAATATACATTTTGCTATTTACAAATGTACAAAATATAAATTCATAGATTTATATAATATATATAAGTCTAATAAATATTTCATCAAATATTTCGTTTCTGGCAATGTTTGAAAATTCGTACTGTCGCGTCGAGAACTGTGGGAGAAGTATTCAGTATTCAATAATTTCGCAACCAATGTCGACTATGCTCGTAAAATACCGATGTAAATCCCAGTGGAGCGCTGTTCGCTGTTCGTTAACGGGCAATCTAGGCTGCCACATTGTGGTTATAATCCAAAACCCGCAAGATGAGATTCTATCGGAATATTTCAGTCCTTCAGACCCCACTGATGTACAAGTTAGATATCGTTCTCTGCATACAAATCGGAATTGAAATAGCAAAGTAATTTTGCAGCCAGGCTGCTTGGCTTCGAGATCGCGTGGACGCGTAATGTGTTAAACGTAAAATAAATCGCGCGCGTGCTCTCCTTAAAAATTAACGGACCTTTTCCAGTAATGTCCGCTGAAGCAACGGCACAAAACACATGGGAAAAACGTGCATTATCAGACGCTATCGCCGTACGAGTGAAACGTAGCATGAAATTTCTTTCGGAGTAAACGCGATGGCTGTCGCTGGCGCGCGCGACACAAGGATTTACAAAACTAATTGCCCGTATCCCGATCCGTCGTTCACGGGGATATCCTGCATCTGTCGCGTGTGACAATCCAGTTGTATAACAGATGGGCCAAATAAGCCAGAAGAGAAACATCCGCTACGTGCAGCGAGCTATAACCGTGGCAACGCGATTTCGAGAGACAAGCAACCAATGGATGCGATCCGCCCAATTAACCGAATACCTGGTCAATCTGCGATCATGTTCGATGACCACTTGAGTGATTTAGCGTTGCTTTTGTACGGGGTAAAGCCGAGCCGATTGAGATTATGGCGCGGTTTTGTTAACAGAACGTAACGATCGCATTCCCGAGTCAGATTAATGAATCCTCACGCAAAATTTACTGATTAAATGTTAGTAGCATTATTATATCCATTTTATCATCACGGCAGAAAGGTTCATAAATTGTTCTACATACAGAATTTGTGCGCACTCTTTTATATTATCATTGTAAAGTTTTTCTACGTGTAAATGGTGCTTCTATTCTTATCCTCATGCTTTTATGTCCGATGATAACGTAAATAATAACCATCTGTCTATTCGCTATGCACTGCCTTTTGTCTATTGAAAAAAACTTCCATTGTCGAGGAATGCTCCAATAGCACGAGCCGAGAAAGAAAGACGATAGACCCGGAAATCCGAGATAGAGGAGACGGACAGAGAGCGAGGGAGAAATGTAGGCAGCGTCCTTCTTCGGGATCCGACGGTCAGAGAGCACCAACGTCGAGAAAGTTTTGATGAAAAAGTTCCGTCGCTCTTACTTACGACGCGAGAACACAAATGGAATGATCAGAGCAGGAAATAATGAAAGCATCGGACATAAAATCTATGTCACGTAAGGTGAACGTAACGTAATAAAAAGTATCGAAAAAGTTGGCACCGGACACGCAGAGGAACCTAATTGAAAGTTTTCCTTTTTTCTTTTTTTTTCTTTAACGTAAAAGCAAAGGTAATGTAAAGGCGGAATCCGTTGAAGTTCTTACCGTCTCGCAATAAAGCACCGTTTTAGACACGAATATCTCAATTGCAACGTAATTCCGGATTCCTGAATTACAATACGGCCAATATCGCAAGAAATATTCAACTTTTGATGGAAAAAGTTTTCCTCCGTTAACCGTACTTGCAGAACGATACATAAAATTATTACATTTTCATTTATTTGCGAAACTGATTTTCTTGAGAGAAGCTCAACATTCTCAAATGAACTGATGATTTCAATTAGATTCACAATAATGATATACAATAGTGTCGTATGAGACATTATCAACCGCTTTCTCTCTCTCCTCATAATATTCAAAGAGATATTACAAGGAAAGAAGGTACATTAGTTAATGATAATAGAATCTGGCGCTACTTTTATATCCTTTTCGTCCGTCATATCCTTTTAGGGACCCACGTAACGGATGTGTCGCTTCCGTTCCAAATTCTTTTCCCTGCAATATTATCTAAAGCAAGAAGAATGAAGTACGACGAAAAGGAGCTAAGAAGCGTAATGCGATGTTACATCACGTTGTATCAGCAAATTGCGTTAGACTATCCCCTCGAGGAGAGCCTGGCAGTCAGTTGAAGTTTTATCAATACGCGCGAGAGAGTCGAAATCAAACACCCGGAGATACGAAATCCATGAAGCGTCGCTACGCCGAGGATCAACGGCGTCGTGAAACAGACACGCGCTTTGCAGGTCATCGCGTCAAATTCAATTACGCCATGCCGCCGGAGGTCGTTTGGCGTATCCATAACGTTCCGGCAAACCCGGCTTAAAATGTCTCAGCGTCGCGCCCGCGCGCGCGGACAGTAGACGGATGCGACTACCCTCTCGGTCCATCAGTCCATGGCTCATGGAGGACGCCGAGGATCCCATCCCTCTACTGGCATAGTCGCTGGCTAAAATCGTTATCGTGGCCGCGCGTATACGTATCTCACGCGTATTCCGCATTCAACTACGGCGATTCTGATTGCCTCGACGTGATTTATCGGCGCACGGATTTAAAACAGAACGATCGCACCCGTGATTCTTGCAGCCCGTACAACGATGCTAAAATCTGATTTGCTTTCTTTCTTTTTCTCTCTCTTGCTCTCTTTCTCTTGCTCCCTTTCTCTTGCTGTCTGCCTCCTGACTGAATTGCGAATTGGGCGCGTTCTGGTGCACGCGGGGAGAACGGCGGGCCGAGAGGCAGTTAGGCGCCATTGTCGTGCTGGGAGATCATTAAAATTAATTACGGTCTTGCACGGCTAACTGAAGCCGGTCGCACATACACCGACGCACGCGTACGCAACGGAGCTCTTGATCCTAATAAATTCGCCGAAATGTTAACAATGCGGCGAAATGTAAAAAGTGCATTATACGCTAATCGCAAAGAGTGCTCGTAATCTTCTTGAGAAAGAAATTATATGAAAATGGTGCAAAGGATAAAATATAAGATAAAATAGAAATTCAAGACATCAAAGTGTAATTTTGCGTCCATTAAGAAAATGTAGAAAATCTTGAATGTGTATGGACGAAAATCAACATATATAACTTGCGTTTATATTATTTTGGTATTCTTTTTTATATTAAATATATATAATTTTATATATAAAATCCAAAATATACACAATGACACAACGTAACGTAGGAAAATCGAATATAGATTGTATAAATTAAGATTTTATTTGTTACATTCCTTTCTCTCTTTCTCCTATATTTTGTTTTATTTGTATTAAACTAGATGCAAACAATATAAAATATTTTACATCGTATGTAAATACATGATTGCATTAGTGTACATGGTCAAGTGATTATACTACCAACATTCCCATAGAAATTTCATTGATATGCTACATGCACGCGATTATCAAAGCCATTGATAAAACAATCCAATGTAAACTTAAATATACAATATTTCAATTGCGATATTCGTAATGTAAACTTAAATATACAATATTCCAATTGCGATATTCGTATTTTTAAATATAATCCTTTTCAAATTGAATTCATTCAAAGCATGGAACGTAATATTAATATTGCCTTGTACATCATCCAGCTTTATCGTTGCTTAAAGGCCATTCGCTAAATAATGCGTCAATATTCGCACATAAATTAATAGTACATTTTGTACACAATTTCATATGAAACATATCAAGTTTCGAAAACTATTCGCCGCTCGCGTACTCTCTGCAATGGAATATTAATATCCTTTATTAATTATACAGCAAATAATATAGTTATTGCAATTTGATTATTTAATACGTTATACATTAAATTACATCAATTGTATGCATGCTGTATTCTAAGCTGTCAGATTAAATAAAGCAAATAAATTACCTATAGATAGTTTACTAATTATGATGTATGATTGATCAAATATTAATTATGACTCTGGGCAATATGGAAACAAATGTTAATCGCTTGATTTGTGGAAGGGGCAAAATATGTATTGGCTATTTATAATAAAAGCAAATTCAAAAATTATGATACATGATATACATGTTCTAACATTAAAACCATTAATAAAAATATAACCCAACGTTTCTTACTGGACGCGATAAAGCATGGAAACGATGATATAAGGACAATATAATTAGTAGGACATGTAGAGCAGTCAAAGAGCAAAAGGTACCAAAAAAATTGCCCTAATTGCGAGATATACAATTCACGTTAGCACGTACGCTCGTAGGGGCACTCTAATTAATGCTATTAGCGGACGTTAACGCGTTCCATCGTTACGTGAGATTTATGTTCGACGAGAAGTAATTACACCTTCCGTTGTGCTAGATTCCAGCCTCCCTAGATACTACAAGTCACCTCGAACATAAAGTTACTGCCACTGTCTCATTGCGCCAGGTAAACGCAAATACATGACCATCGCTGCATTTTTGCCTGTGGCGATCGCTATCGGCAATTTCGTGAATAATGTTTACTTTATTAATTAATTATTAATGAAATGAGTCTACGTAAAATATTTCATTTTATATAAATTAACGGACTGAAATGCTTGATATTTTTTGTAATAAATTGTGTGAAGCCCTTCGAGGGAATTCTTTGATAAAGGTACATTAATTTGTTGCTAATAATTATGAAATCATTTTTAAATATAATTTTTAGTATAATTATGTTGTCTCCGTTCTCGTAGAGCGATACTCTGAAATTTTGTGCGAAAAATCGAAAAATAGAAACGATATGAAGTGAAATACAAGAACATATGTATATTTGTATAACGTACACCGAAAAAGTATTATTCCTGATAGTGATTTCCTAATAGTATTTATATATATAAATATTGTTAGGAAATCACTATATCGAGTATTAATTAAACTATAGCGAATATTAATTAAAATATAATAGTAATCTTATCTGAAACGTAAAAGGAGAGATTGTTCTTTTTTATACACGTTATCTATTAATTAATACAATAAAAAAATATTTGCATTAGCGAATCTTATCGCTATTTATAAAATGCATAATCGGTAAATAAAACTTACTTTTAATTTTAAATTTCAATTCACGAGTGAATAAATCAGTATGAATTCATTGTCAAATCAATTCTCATGTTAAAATTGATTACTAAACGTTAATCGATTACCTCACCAATCTGCGTTAATCTGTACGAATTCACGGACTTATGAATTTAGAGAGGCAATTAATATTGCGATAAAGTTACAATAAAATATATTGTACGTTAAAATCATTATAAAAACCATCAATTCCCATTATTATGCAAAATTCAATATTTGTGAAAACCTAGAATTAACTCCGTATTTCAATAATTTTCGAGATATAAAATGGATAACATTATTTTGATTATAATATATTATTGTAATTATAATAATTTTAAAAAGATTATAAGAAGCTTGCGTTTATTGTTATTTATTATTACAGATGTTTTATTGCAGCTCATTGCATTTCGCTTCTCCCAAATAGGCTGGATGCGGAAGATTAATTGGGAGAAAATACAATGACACGTCTAGACACAAGCCTTAAACAACATTTCGAGAGACAATGAATGATGCTCTGTCGAAGATTATCCTGCAATACTCAGATTTGCGTGCATTGTTTGGACGTGAACGGGGTCGACTCCCACTTGTACAGTCCAAAGCAGACAGAGCGCAGGCTAGACCTGCGTTTCCATGCAAACGGTAAGCGGCTAAAGAGGCTCTCGAAGTATCTTCAATCGGCAGTCCGATGTGCGGTCCGGAGGTGCATTAAAGCATTACAGTCGTTACGCTGTAATATCGCGTTATGTAAACGACCCGCGAATCATCCCTCGCCAACCCTCTTGCCTTCCTGCCCCTATTATGGAGCGCATTCGACCGATGAACGTTACACGCGTGCTCGCCCCGTTTAAACGCGATCCTCTCACTCTCTCTCTCTCTCTCTTGCTCTCACGCACTCCCGCTCTCGCTTTCTCACCCTCTCGAATCGAATCGAATCTCCTTTGACGCGTTTCCAACGCAATTCTGCGCGTGTGTACATGAGTCCGCGCCCACGCGGGTTTCATTTGATCCGATTTCGGTCTGCATTCTGAGCGACAGGCATTACATTCACCTTTTGTGAAGACCGACACGAATTAATGTGTCTGCCCATCCACGATCCTCCGCGCGTTATGTACGATAGTTTCTCGCGATTAACCCCGGCCCCTGGGCAATAAATAGTGCAATTTTCTTAATATCACACGAAAAATATATTCCTTCTCTCCATAACAAAGATACGTCTATTTGAAAGATATTATTATTGCAAGACTTTCACAATAAATAGCGCGCATCGTATATTGTGTATAGAAATTTTAGTATTCGGGCCATGCAAGAGAAATAACCATATAAATAATTAATAAATTATTATTTTTCACTGTTATTTGAGAAATTATCATTATAGGAATAACTGTGTCGTAAGAATCCCTGTATCAAAATTAAGAAAAGAAGAAGAAAAGATCAACTTTCAGTATTGTCTACGAAAATAATCAAACGCTTCGCGATCCAGATAAACACTATCTACCGACACTGTATTGTTTCCTTACGTATACCTCCTCTATAGCTCTGAAAGCTTCTTTTGTTACGACGAAAATCTTTGTATTTGTTCTCGCCATGAATACATGAACCATTCTACGGTATAAAGCAACACCTTATGTATATTACTTCGTTCTTTATGTACATACTTATGTATATGTATACTTTCGTTCAAGAATCTGTTTTCACTGTGGCGCGGAGTTAAACTTGCTGCAGCAATTTCGTTTCAATTCACCATACTTATACGGATACGTTCCCATGGCGCGGAAATTCTTATCGAGCACGCTGCGATTAGCATGAAGCGCGATTCCCGCTCTTACAAAATCTGACGTCTCCATTCGCGCGGACACTCGATCAGCTCCATTAAACGTGTTTTAATAGCGAGAAGAACGGATATCGGTCTTATCCAAGAGGGTATCGGAGGGTGAAGCTTACGCCGCAGCCGTGACGAGAAACGGTATATAATGATACATAGAAAGATCGATAAACGTCGCGCAAAGTTTTTCGCAAGGAGGCAGCTGACGCGCGAAGATTACCACCACCAGTTTCTCACTTGGATCTTTATTGGCAGCAATAGGAATGAGAGTCGGTAAGAGATTGATGTATGTGCTGTAAGAATCGGACCCACGTTTCCTCTTTGTTTTATTACTCTGTACGTGTTTCTCCGCATCAATCCTCCCTGCATCCCCCTCTCGGCACGTCACTACGTGTCGTGAGCAAGCTTCTCTTTTATCTACTGAACGTCAGCGCCGTACAAGGATGCGAGATATTCGTTCGAGCGCGCGCGCGATAAACTAAAGGAACTCGCGCTGCGCACGTCCAGCCCGATCGATCGAATTTGCACTGACCGTAGCTTAAGCGGGAGGGTGGTCGTTCCTCGCGTAATTTTCACCCTTAGCGCCCTTTGCTCGTGATAGCGGTAAATACCGGAAGCATGGAGCTTTTTCTGTCGAGACACCCGCAGTCAGCCGGCTTAGGTGCCTTAGATAGGATAATCGCTTCATTATCAGGTATTGCATCGGAGTGGCGCTTAATGCACACGTAACTTTTTACGATGCTGCAACTCGGATGAGAATGAGAAAGAGAATAATAAGTTAAAAGACAAAAATGGAACTGATTATATCAACGTGAGGGATATACAATATCTAAATAAGAAATGAGCAAATATAAACACTAAATAAATTATTCCATATGTATATATAACAATGTTTTGTTTGCAATAAATCAATCTTTCATTTCACAGAGAAAAAGGATCAAAATGTTCCGCTTTCCAAATATCCAACTCGCGCGTTCTTGTTACTTTACCGGTACGAGAACGTTCCATTTACTGCACCGAAGTGACATTTTCAACATCTTGTGCGGGGAAGCTTGAAATTTCGAGTTATAATTTCTTCGTACCAAACCATCCGCATGCTGCGCCGTAAATTCACGGAATGCTCACAGCTACACCGTTCTCGCGAATGGTTGTTCACGTGAGACAATTCGCGCGTGGTTTCGAAAATACAGTGCCAACGTGAGAAGCATTGCAGCGAAAAGTCATGCCTCGTTAGAAGCGCGGGAGGAATGTAGAGCTTGTTTACACGCGCAGAAAACCACATAACTATGCAGTTATATGTGCGCGCGACTTTATGTCCGCGTACTTCCATGTGTTCTGTTTATCTGGTCGACAGACAGGGGATGCACTAATTTGGGTTGCTTGCATATCTGTGGCTGGGCTACCGGACTACTCGGAGAAAGATGGAGAACGGACGGCAAACATTTATCTTTTTTCCGACGTTACAGCACAATCGATACCGCGATTACCGTAAAAATATCGAAACTTTACGTTTTTTTCAGAATGCAACTTGAAAACATTTTTGAAGGTGAAATCTAAAGGATTAACAAAATTAATTTAGACCGTTTTTCACGATGAAGAGTTGAAAGTTCGCATTCACCGCGTCGTTATATCCAACAATCACTTTTCTGATGAGCGTCAATTTATCGGAGCGACGTATTGGATCACGACAAGTATGCGCATCATAATGCTATAGCACCATAATAACGCTGGTACGTGTTCCTACGGCGGTAAATCAGATGAACGGCTGCGCGAACGCAAATACGTGCGATACATATTCACACGCTTTTAGCTTAGTATCTCGGTCTCTATGCAAATAAACGCGACGACTGCAACCACGTACGTACGCATGTTAAGATAGAATAATGCAAACGCTTTTTGGTGGATTATATTATCCGTTAATTTGCTCCCTATGTGCTACAGTCTCTTTTATTCCCACTGTTCTTTCTTCTTTCTCTTAAAAACCCTCATTTTCCAGTCGTTAATGGTTTATACAATGATTATAATAACATCATTGCAAAAATAATTTTTTGTCTCAAAGAACTGCTAACGCTTTATAAAGTACATTCATAAAGTTGAGAAAAACAAAATTAATGAATTAAATAAGCAAATCGTGCACTTACCTGTTCAGTCTAATAGTACTCTTCGTCTCTCGCACCATCAACGCTCGCTCCCAAAAATGTACGGCCTCGGGTAGAATGGTATTCTGAAATTGTAGAATAAACGGGCTTTAACTTCGGCACTGAAGACCACGCGCATATCGCCGCATCCGGTGGGCGGAACAACGCGTTGAAAATAATCGGAGACGAAAGTGCACGTACGTAAGTGAGTTACGTGCACGCAGCCGGGCTTGATACAAAACGTCTTTCTTCTGGGTGCACAGCAACGAGGGAAAAATCCGTTTCGCACGAGAAATATCATCGCGGCTCGTATTACCGCCACGTAGCGAACAAGGACAAGAGAACCATTACGCAACATTCCGTATTTACCGTATTCCGCTTCTCTGTCTGCGAAACGCGCCGCTGCCAAGCAAGACGCGGAAACATGACGCGGACGAAATCGCGTAGAGCGGGCGTGGAATGACGCGGACGAGGAAAAACACCGAAAGAATGAAATAATGCAAGCTCGACAGATGGAAAAAGCGCACGGGTCTGGTTTTATGACGTTTCGCCGGCGTGTAACAACAAAATTACGTCCCTCTATAATGCAGCGCAATCGCGGTCTTGCGAGGATGCGATGCTCTTTGGGGTTAATCCCCGAGCTAACGGATCGCGTCGGATTGCGTGTACGATTTTTCATTTCCGCGGCCACTGCGCAATCCGATGTCGGAAACGCGAAAAGTCTAATGTCGATCCCCCGGAAGAACTTTGTCCCTTTGTGCCGCGCATTTATCGTGATTATGCAAGCTAAGTAATCACAAACGTCCACGTTGAATAGAATATCCGACGGAGAATTATCATAACGCTACCGCGAAATCTCCTCTCATGGGATATTTTTCCGCGCGGAATACGAGAAATTAATGAAATGTTAATAAAATCCGTAGAGGATAAAGGAATGTAGAGGATAAAGGAATTTTAACATAAAGTCGAGACGACTGTACAACTTTGCATAAACGAAATAGAGCCGCGTTATTGGATATGTGAATAGGGCGCTTCTATTATAAAGTGTTCGCTCTCCTCAAATATGATATTTGCGAAATAATAAAAAGGAAGAGGGCAGAGAAAGACGAAGAAATTCTACGAGAGTAGATATGAGACTGAGAAAAGACTAGCAAGGGAGAATCGTCCGCATAATATATCTTAATAATTACAAATGTCTGCTCGGGTCGACGAGCCCCAGGTATTTTCTTCACTCAGCTTTTTCCTCCACGGAGTGTTACATAATTTTCTGCCTTCTAATCAAATAAGAAGTATTCTCGGGAAACTGAATTTTAAATTGACAATCGTCCTAAATGAACGTGTTCCAAATATTACAGTTTCAAGATGTTCAAGGCAAATGAAATTCGCAAAACTCGTAGATCCTTTTCCTTCTGTCTCATCGTTTGTTTAACATACGCGATATAACTTTGAGATTGTAGAATATGGTTTTATAATGCATCATTATCTTACTGCCGCAAGACATGCGATTGTAAAGTGTCTTATAAAGGTAATGATGAATGCGAAACGTGTCTTTCTCATATTGTTAAAAGGATATGACAAACACGATGCTTCTTTACAGATGTTTCTTCTCCCATTTCAGTGAAATATGTCGAAGAAGTAGAAAGGAAGTGCTGCGCATTACTTTCGGTTACCTTAAACAAACAATCGTTACCATTCAAGGGTGCAGTTGAAGCAACGGCACGTGCAGCAGAAAGAACCTTCACGTTCGAACGGACGCACGTCATTAATATCGGCCTAGTGGTAAGCACCTGATAATTAAAAGAGAACCCGAACGAATGGAGCCTGCAAGAGTTTGATTTTTCTTGTTTGCAATTATTTTTCACTGATTGCATCGTGGAAGGAGATGGCCGTTAATAGCTTTGCGCTCTTCCATTACATTTTCTTCCTATTTGCAGGTACTCGGAGGGAAAATAAACTGTCGCATCGGCAGGAAATTATGATTCGCGATATTCCGATATTTCGTGATAAAAAGATATTACAAAACTGTTTCAGACGATGACAGAGTGGTTCTGTCTCACCGATGCATTTTTTTATTTTATATCTTTCGTGATTATGTCTACATGACATCTATATGAACTTGATGTCCCATTTTTAATAAATTACGCTTTGAATATACGAAATGGTATAGGTTTAATTTAGTAAATTTGTATTATTTGTAGTACTTTGTAGTAGTAAGTAAAAATGTAATTTCGCTTATAGTTTACAATATATATACGTATTAAGTAAAAAGGATTTTGAATGCGTTTTGCATAATGCTAGTATTTTATGTATTCAAAACTTAATTTATTAAATGTGGGATGTCAAGTTTACATAGATCTACAACAATTTAATAACTGAAAACGTTAGAAAAAAATGCAAGATTTGCTAGTCAGCCAGGATATTATTTAAAATTGTTATAAAAATCAGCAAAAATATAAAAAAGAAGTTAGTTTCATCACAGCAATTAATTTTGTGTTGATGATTACAATGATTATGGAAGGAAACATATTTCAAGAAGTTAATCTTATCAGAGAGCGAAATTATGTTCTAACAAGATTAAATCTCTTGACGAAGTTAGTCAGAGTTGAATATACTCTTCCGATAAATTCATTCTCGTCATGTCTATCTGAACGTAGCAGCTATCACGATGCAGTGCAGAGGCTAGGACATTCGACCGGTTATATTTAAACAACGACAAGTAGTGAATGCGCGGAGAAATGGAATAGTAGCAAGCGGTAAAGCTGTCCTTGTGATGGTAACTTATTTAAGGAAAAAGCGAACGGAGGTGACCGCAAGTACGCGGAAAGGGTGGAATACAAAATTGGACGCGGACAGATACAGCGGCCCAATGTTTGGCTGCATTTTGCGCCTCGTTACGCTCGATTTCTGCGATGAATAAATCGATACGCGTGCGCGGGCTAAAATATAAGAGCGAAAAACCAACCACGGTCAGTAGCATCGCTATTTTTTATACATATGTGTGCATGCGTCCGTGTGTGTACGTATATATTTTATTTTTGCAGGCATTCTCACGGCGCGGTTGCAATTGCGGCTGCATCGCGCGACGAGAAGAGGCAGTCGCGCAAGATGGGAAGAGGGATGCGCGACAACTGGCCGATTATTGTTGACAGAGACGACACGCGGGTGCTCCTGCAGAATTATTCACGAACCGTCGCGCGAGGCCGAATTCAATTTGGCGTTGCGTCAACGCTCACTGGAAAAAAAAGAGAGAGAAGCGAAACGAGAATGGCGAGAAAGACGGACACTGAAAGAGCTACGGGGGATGAGTGAACCAACAGAAAGCACGTTCTCTCTCTCTCACACACTCTCGTTCTCGTCTCTCTTTCTCTCTTGGTTTTTCAACAGATCTGCCGTATTCCACAGCCATGTCGGTGAACGCGGTAGCGCTCTGGTTCCTGGGAACGACCTATTTAGCGTATGCGACTGCCAGCTGGTTCCATTGTAGAATTGCGGCCGATTAATTCGACCTCCTAAATTTTATTCCATGAATCCTGCATGCGTAATCTGTTCGGCCATTTTGGAAAAATACGACTCCAGAAATGAGAGCACAACCAACGACCGTGATAATTATTAGCTAAGCCATGATGTCGATTCGCGACTTGTCTCGCGCTGAGAGACGCGAGAAACGTTGCGAAAACGTTGATTCCATGCAGTTTTATACATGCGCAACATAATGTAAATAGAAGTCCGCACCTGCAAAGAGCTCCACGTGTATGATATCGCACTGTAACGCACTGTAAGAGGAAAGATACTCTTAACGGTATTCTGTGCTGCCGGCGAATTCAGGCGGAAAGCAGAATGATCCGCATCGAGATCGCATCTCCTCCACAAAATCGGTTGCGAGATTTTTATTCGTTACAACGAGATCCCGCAGTAACGTGGATAAACACGACAAAGATACACCTGTCAAAACTCCCGCATTCCCGTTCCACGCAGATAACGGTGCGCTGCACACGAAACGGAATATTATTTTATCCTTCAAAATACACAGAGATCTCTATCAAAATTCTATCGTCGCTCGACGCCACCAATCCGTGAAATATTTCGTGGTCATTGCTGTGCAACAAAAAAATCCCGCAATGTTTCGCCGGACATGTAGTGCGATCCATAAAAGGGAAGATCAATATCGGAGATAGTATTCATATATCTATTTTTTTTCCATAAATGTAACGTAGCTTAACTAGCAAACTTTTTTTAAACCATCGTTTAAAAGGCTGGTGCTGATTTCCCACCGGTTTCAACTTCGACTGAAACCCGGCAACGAGGGACTTCGACAATTTTACGCTCAAAATTTCAAAGCTGCGATCGATGCGGTCCCTCGTTCTAAAACTTCATTAATAAAAGTCGACGCCCTCAATTTGAGCTTCTTTCCTCTCTGCTAACGACATCCGCGCTTTCCAGGTCACCGTGTATAGTACATACACAGTCGAGAAACGTGTATATATATGTATATATATATATATAAGTTCCAACGAATTAATTCCCTGGTGGGAAAAGCGCCGCAGCAACGGCAATGGCGCCGGCGACGGGGGAGAGGCGGTGGATCCAATTTTTCTTACGGCCAGGCATGAATTTCAGCGCGCACTGTCCATTACGCCGTGCCCTTTATCCTCGTTAGTAAGCATTTCTCTCCCTCTGGTGCCTCTCCACGTCCCGTCGAGGGTTTCATGCATCGCGCGACGGGATGCCGGGAGTCCCTCATCCCGCGCCTACAATCTTCCACGTCGCGTTTATCACCCTACACGGAGGGACGGGATTTCGCCTTTATCACAATATTGCGTAACTCCCGCGGCCTTATCAGTCGCCTGTCTTTTCCGCCGTCAGGCAAGGGTGAGCAGCTTCCTGCGAGGGATGCTATCTGCCTGCGTAAAGTCGCGACTCGTGCCGTCACAAGTAACGAAACGAGAAGACGGTGAAATTAAGCATCGCGTCTAAAGTCCACGAGCATCCTCGTCGGCACAAGATCAAGAGCACTGCACCAATTGAGATTATTGAAGGGTGAGTATGCCCAGCGGCAACTTCGGCGATGTTTCCTTTAATCTCGCTTTAGCTAGAACTAAAGGATTGAATGCACAACCACATTTATTCTCCTCGAACAGCGCAATTCATCGCAACGTTATTTTGTATTATTTTTATAATACTGCTCGAGAATACCGTTTGCCTGTTTGTGTTATATAATTCTGTCAGGCCTATCAACGTCATTCTCGAAAAATAAGAAAAATTCTCTGAACTCCTTTTTGTTGTAAATGCTATTTGCATACAAATCGGAAAGTTTGATAATAAGTAAGCAATATATAAAGCAGATATGTAAAATATAGAAAAAGAAATAATATATCGCTCACATAAAATAAAGATAAATATAATTTGCATGTTTCTCGCGCTTGCATTCGTAATTGTGTGCTAATTCGTACATTCACGTGAAAACGAATAACGCTGCACACGTTTCGCAGTAATAAATCTTCCTCATTTAATTTGTGCCTTTTTCACAATGCGATATGTCAATTAAGTTTTTACTTGTTGTACATAAAATATTTTAACAAATCTTCAATATATTCAGAGATATTCAAATATTACGATATATCAAAAATTTATCTAATTTTGATTTAAAAATTATCCTCGTACAAATATACAGAAGATACAGAGAATTTTTCTAAACTAATAATTGCTGTATAAATCATTATTGCTAGAATATAGTATTCTTTTATATAAGATTTACAATAGACCAATGCGCACAGAGAAACTTCTTGTATACTATACGTTGTAAGTTTTTATAAAAAGTTCCAATTTTATTGTGTAACAGAGATATCTTCGACGAGAAAGCAAACTAAAGCAAGACACAGGAAATCCTCGACATTTCTCGAACAATCTGGATATTCGAGAGGAATTATCTTATTATAGTACTATTATGAAAATACCTCTGAGAGAAGAAGAGATAGGAAAATTCCGCGAACAGAATTCGACGATCAAGTTTCAAGTTTAATATTTTAATGCAATTTGTTGGTATAACTATGTAGGGGAGACCGGTGTCAATTGTAACAGGTGTCAAATGTAACAGAGCTAATTTTAGAGCCACTTTATATAAAAACACGAAGTAGCCTTCATTAAGTAATAAGAGACAACTTCTTGCATTACCGTCCCAAATGTGGTCATCGTAACGTTCTTGTTGTCGACGTTATTCCCAAATTTACGGAAATTGCGATCAAAAGTAAATATTCTCTCACAAATCTTTTTTGGTGTATAACTTAGGTTACTGTATTTATTCAAAATTCGATAACAGCCCATTATTATATGTTGCCTGAACTATCTTATTGTGTAGGTTAAATATTTTAGATTAAGAAACATATAAGAAAATAACAGGATAATTTCGGAAATGGCATAGAGGTGTCGATTGTAACATGAAAAACGGTGTCGTTTGTAACATTATTTACTGGGATGTTACAATTGACATCTATACATCATTTGAAGATGAGGAAGATACCCTCTGTTTGATATGTAATGACTGTTATTCTAACAGCAAGGAAGAATGGCTTCAGTGCATAAAATGCAAGAAATGGGCGCATCTCAGCTGCACTGATAAAAATGTTTCTTTTATATGTATTAATTGTCTTTCTGATTAATATTTTTGTTTATGTTTCACTTGGTTTTTAGAATTTCGTTTTGTTTGGTTCTTATTGCTTCATTGTTCGTTTATTTCATTGTTCTCGTTTCATTATTTCAATGTTTACTCGATATTATTTATAATAAAAGTATTTGTTACAATTGACACCAGCCCTGTTACAATTGACACCAGAGAGGTGTCGATAGTAACGCTTGTCGCACTATGATAAAAATGGAATATATTCCGAGACGATTCCCGATAGCTATATTATAAAAATCTGATAAGTAGCACCAAACTTGAAGGTTTGTTCCAAAAAAATGTGAAACAAAAATTGCGAACGGTTTACTGAAAAAAATGTTATTGTATTTTTGTTACAATCGACACCGGTCTCCCCTACATATTACATATGATTGACTGGAATGGTATCTGCATTAGATAATAACTTCTGCTTTCGAGCTTTTATCGGATTTCTACAATATGTACTGATCAAATTTCAATCATCACATGAAGGAACATAATAAATATATATGTACATATCAAATTCAAATCATATCGTATTGTTTATTGAATTAATCGATAATAAACGGTAAATTTCAAGCTACAATCTGGAAATCGTAATATTAATATGTTTCCGAAATATTGGTAGGTTTGAAATACTCGAATTTTAATACTAATTAGGTAATTAAACTCAAATTACATGTATAACTATTGCATGTCGTTTATTAGTTTATAATCATTAAAAATATCTTTACTGTTGTAGAATTTTTTAAAAATAAATATTTTTGTCACACACATATGACAAAATTATATTTACTTTATATTAAATATTTCTAGCATTATCACATGTAATAATAATTAAAATATTGGGTTGTAAGACAATTATTATATAATGTGTATAAATATTTATTCAATCATGTATGCACTAGTATGTTCTAGTTTGTTCTATTACTACAATATTTGCTGTCTTTGCGGTAGCTTCACGATTCTGTCCATCCAGAACTTCCCTTCCAGCTGTTTATCGTATGAGTTAGAGCAACCTATTTTAACGCTTCGACATACCGGTCGTTGGAGCAATCAAAGTAGCCGTTCGTATTGGGACATCCACCGACAGCTCCCGGGATAGACTCCCGGGGACAGGCCAAAGTTTGATGTTACGTCGTTGATGAAGTAATTCCTTTCGTGTCATGTTCGAAAGCGTATCTGCGTGCGAGCAATCAAGCGGCAAGTTTCCAGCATAACCACGCTATCGCTTGCCAAACATCGACCCTCGTCGAAATACTGTTTCGAACTGCGCGAAAGTTCAAAGAGTTGACTGTATGTAACGGCATATTCTGTATGAGCTCGATCAAGATCTCTCATTCCGGCAAACCTTGCTTAAGAACCCAAAAGTTCGGAAAGCTTCATAGATTTCCCCGTGTAGATCCATATTAAGAGCATGTATTGCTCTGATATCAAACAGAAATAAAAGAAAGAATTCGTTCCGAAATGGATAATTACGTTTCCATCATCGAATAGGAAGATGACTTTATGTCTGCATTATCAATGTATATACATAAATTTATCAGAATGATAATTAATTTAAATCCTCGCACATGTGATAGGAGGAATCGCCTTTTTGCGCTGCTACGCCACATGATTGCTTCGCTAATGGACCAATTGGTCTTCCAACATGTTCGAAATAACTCTGCATATCGTACAATCGGGTAATATGCAGCGATATAAACGCAAATGGCTAGTGCGCCCTTATAAGAGAATCTGTTTAGGGTGGCGAATCTTGCGGCCACGTTGAAGGCGGACTTTGGATCGCAGCCGGTCTTGTTTTATCGAGCTTCGTACAGCTAGTTAGACGTCGGTATTAAATGCAAATGCCAAGAGCCCATTTAAATTTTAGATGCAATTAGATTCATTTACTTCCTTGGGGGCGGCAATTATTCGACTTATACCGCGCGAAAGCCGGACAGGGAGGAATCGTATCGCGGTGAAAATTTTCTGAATAAATCAAGGGCCAGGCAATGCACGAATACCACAGCTGACCTCGCACTCGTTTTCACTTGAGTCCGCGAGCGTGAACGGCCGCGGCATTGCTCCTCGCGATTTACGATCTCGATAACCAGGACTTTATTCATGGTGCGAGCACCGGGCGCAACCTTTCTGGCGACTAAATAGTAAAAGAAAGTAATCCGTAAGTGGGAAGACGGATTGCTCAGACCCATATCGGCAATTGGTACGAACTTGACTTGGCTGTAAAGTGCAACGTGACAGAAACGTTAATTAATTACATACAAGCATCTCTTACGAACAAAAACAGATCGAAACGTCCTGAGGCTATCAGAATAAATTAACTGATACTAATTGTATAATTGAAAATATATGACTGCCCACTGAGAATATGAATGCAAAGACGAAGATGTTTAAGATGTTTATTTACTGTTGTTACGTGAGAACGTTTCTTCTTCCTTTATTATATTTGATAGCATCTTCTAATGCATAAATAGAAGCTGTTTTCCAACAATACAAATAATAATGTTACCATGAAATTAGTCCGGACGAGATATTCATGCGCACGTATATCGCAAGTGGTTGAATTTAACGGAGATATTGCAGCGAGAGAGAGTCGGTATATTATTACAACTCTCCAGTTAGAGTTCCAGACGTCACATCGTGACAGTCTGCAACCGCACGTCATTAAACACATGCGAGATATTAAGATCTGGTTTCCCTCGACCGCCGATAGCTGTCCTAAGTTTTAACAGCATCATTTGTCTACCTAAGTTCTCGCGCGCACGAATTTACATGGATTAATAAACCTCGTATATACGCGGACTTTAAACTATGTATTATCCCATCGTGTGATAAACGTACGGATTTAAATCACTGTGCGATGATACAGGAATATTTCTTCAACGTGTAACACACAATTTATCTTCATTACAGAAATTATAATATCTAAATAGATCACAACTGTGGTATTATAAAATAAATTACACTCGATTTTTTCTTTCTTTCTTTCTTTTGTGCGCACGTATACATACGCACGTGATCCTCTTAATGGTATCAGCTATCAAGACGGTAAAGAGCTTTTGAGAAAGCACGACTTTGCTTGCCCTTGCGAAAACGGCTTTCCTTCCATAGTATCGGAAATTGTATTTTACGAGAGGAACCTGCTTTGCCGCACAGAACTAAAAAGGTGAGCGCAACCGATAGTCTTCAGGTAAAGAGAATATTATAACTGTTATATAAATTACGTGTTCAATAAATATATTATTTCTAAGATCATTGGGAGAAGAACACGGGGACAAAGTGACTTTAAAGACGATTATATTTTTCTTCCGTCGACAAATCAAAACAGATTATATGACAAATAATAACTCCGTCATTACATATACATCAAACAAGAATTTTTCGTAAAAATATTGAATAAATATAAAGAATTTCATAAAAATAGTTTACTCAGTGATGCTAGATACATCTAAAAACTCGACGCATTGTAATACAAAAGATTCTGCAATCGTTTTGTAGACGAAAACAATTAAATCGGAAGTGCCACGTGACAAGGTGCGTGAATGAACAATGACGAAGCCGGATATGACCTGATTTTCATTTTCCGTCTATTTATCCGAGCCCATTATCTACTTTATAAATTCGTTCGCACCGTCAGCAAATTGCAAACACTCAGTCGCAATCGCGTTAACGCGTCCTGCAATTTGTAAAATTTATTTTGGAATAAATTTGTTGGCGAGTTTTCGCGAACCCGGGCCGTTTACACAAAACAACTGAATTGTCAAGTTACCGTTTTTATCCGGCTAATTATTTCCATTGATCAGACCAGTGCTCTCGCACGCTCAGCTCGTGTTATTTCATTCGCAACGCGTATACGCAAATAAAATCAACAGGACAGAAATGAAGGTAAAAAGAGGAAGGGTGTACTCCTCGCGATACTGCTATCGGGAATTTGTGGACGTGAGTATATTACACGCGGTGTGTTTTCATGTGCCAAGCACGTGCGTAACGTATTCATGAGTTTGAGCCTGGTTACAAATTATTATTTAATTTTGCCTTGTTGCGGCTTAATCTATCTACCGTCATCGAGATACCGCTACTGCGATATCACATAGGACAAAGTCGTCGTCAACATTCACGACTTAAATCCAATCACGCTGATGACGTTGGAGTTGAATAAAAATCCAATTTACTGCATTAATATAATCAGCTCTTATTCCATGCTGCACCTGCCATTAAATATCACAATGATACGATACGCTCGCTGAAAATCTCGACTAATTATTCTGTTCGTATTGTTACTCATACGAAACAATTATACGATAAATTAATATAAAAAAAAGTTATTATAGACGATTTAGCTCGTTGCAGTGGAGAATGCGAGTTGCGCGGAAAATTCGGCATTTTTATATATGTGAAACAGACTATTGCGTGACATGTGTCTCGATAACACATGAATCGATACATCTGCTTGCAAATGCTTCACTTTGTTTATATGTTTCCGCTTCCGTTGGCCGAAATCCAAAATTCACCATTGTCATCTATAAATCGCAACTGTATGAAAATATATCGTTCATACTGCTCATGAAAAATCGCTCCTTTTTATATATAAAAATAACTTTATACATAAAAATAATATCCTTTCGCTTCAAGCATAGATAAACGTAAAGAAACCACAATTGAAAGGCTGTTGTTCATTCAATATTAAATTCCTCGCTACGTGTCATATATACATATGTATATATGTACACATATATATGGCAGTATATATGGCAGTGTAAGATCATACTGCCATGGATGCACAGGTAACGCAAGGGAGTAAGCGGACAAAACGCGATTTGCAAAAATATAATTCCTTTAGAGTCCTCGCGTAGGCGACATGCCGACAGGAACTCTCGATAACAAACTTTAGTGGCGAATCCGTGCACGTACAGCTTTTCGGCAAATCCGTTTCAGAATCAAATCGCGAGGATCACCTAAAAGGTAAAGCGAATGTATGTTACAGCAATACACAAAAACGCTAGCTTACGTTTTCACCACGTGTTTGACAACCATTTGTGAATACGCCAACGTGTCCACTAGTACTGTTCACAAAAAGATATAATAAATCCTCGAAGTATAAAATCGTGTTGTTCACTGACGTGAATATTACTTCCAAGAAGATCGATGTAAATCTGGCATTTGATTTTAAAGAAAATACGGATTTTTAACATGGTTTGTTATTTTGTTGTTATTCTATGTTTGTTATTCTGTTTGTACTATTCTTTATTATATAAAATATATAAAAATAAAGAATACTAAATAAGTAAAAAATACTCAAACTGCAAAATATCTCAATTGTGTAACGTAAATTAAAAAAATTTTTTGTACCGCTTCATATTTCTTTTTTAATATACGCTCCAAATAATAAGAAATTATGTCATTTGCAAAATTACACAGAATAACTTGACCAGTTTTAAAAATGCTTTATCATAAGAAAGCAATCGATGGTATTTGAAACAGAATTGTATTATTGCACCCGTTTTAAATAAACGTTTAAGTAAATGCTAAATAAGTGTCAGATAATTATTAGCGATTTGTCTATGAAAAGAACAGTAAGGTCTATAAAATTTAGCAATATCAACTTCATAAATGTGTTCATTTTATAATCTGAATAATCAAATAATTGTCACTTTAACGTATAATAATCGTTGTCGAATAAATTTCTTCGGAATGCCGGGAAGAAAAAGCACAATAAGGATTTTTTACTTATTTAGAAGAATAACAAAACGTTCGAAATGGAGGGAGTGAAACATAATAGTAACGATTAACAGCAGTTTGTAATGAGCCGACACAACAGTAATACAACGATTAAACGTTAATATCAAGACAACGTATTGCAGAGATATAACAATAACGCTAATCGTGAGATAGGGAGAAGAGGAATATGAATATTCATTTGGTAAAATATAACTGTTGCGCTAATACGGATCGTTTAAATCCGTTTCCGCGTTCGCACTCACGTTGAAACTCGTTTGCGTATAATTCGCCGTATTAACGTCAGAGCTAAATGCGAGAGAGAGAAATAGAAAGATAAAGAGAGAAACAGTATAAAGTGATAGCACAAAGTATGTACATATTGGCGACAACCGTTCCAGACATTGTGTTGCTTTGTTGCTGGATTCATTCAATAATCACGAAAGGCGATGCTTCAGATGAAACGCACGTAGCTGGAAGTAGATGAGTTTAATGTGATGAAAGAATCAATTCAAATAACATTTCTAATTTGTTAACTATTCCTTTTTCGTCAGCAATCCTTGCATTATAACATTTTTATTTCTTTTACAATCATAACAGCAATTATGAAGTTTCTCCGTTAAAATTTTTAACGTTGTTAAGATGATATTAAGAACTTTTCGTTGTCTTTTACATATGTATAGATAAGATTTTGTGTAATTTTGTTGTGAAAGTAGCAAAGAGTGTCGTGTGATAAGACAAAGATTCTTCCTCCGCAAAGCTGAGCTTATTTATTGGACTTTGTTGTACGAGAAGACTCGAGATAAATGTGTCATCATGTCGGATATACAATAGATCTTCGGAAAAACTTATCGCGACAAAACATATATAATAGGGCAGGCGACAGGGCGATCACGCCATCTTTCTTCATAACGTTCATCGATCTCGACGCGAAAGAAAGAACCGTGCCATTGTCTCACGAGTCGAGGGTAAAGATTTTCTCGCCGAGCGAAACTTCCTTTTTTCGTACTTTCCAAGAGAAAAGGACATGCCGGGAGGATAGCGCGGAGCACGCCTTCTTCGTGTGCACGCCCGCAAAACTTTCCGTGATCGAACTCTTGGCATGAAAAGCGATCGTTATACAGGATCATTGTAAAATTCGCTATTGACGGCGTTCCTCCGCCGTAAAGACAAAACCTTCCTATCGGCCTGTTCCTCTGATACCAGATAATGGTTATAAATGGGTCGGTTGCACCCCTTTCGTCCCTGAATAAATAACTAAATACAATAACGCTTCAGTTTAAATTGCCTCGCGAGAATTACATTTACGAAAGCTAAATTCATTAACAAGTTTCCATTTATGATAGTTTCTTGACAAAATTGTTCACCGTCAATAATAGCGATGCGAGAGATTGTGCGATAGTAAAAAAATTAATTAAAAAGTTCAAATTAAGTCAAATCAAAAGTCAAATTAAAAAAAAATATCGACTGTTATGTATTAATAACCGTTCGCATAAGTAAAAGTGAAATTCGAGTAATTTCGAATCATATAATATAATGAGAACCACATGAGTAACAAAGCGTAATATAAAGCATAGAATATAACATAATTCACCGTTAAATTGTAAGAGCGTCAGCTGTTATTGTTTCAGAGATATAGCTTTCAGTAAACTCAGTACGAAAGTTTCGTAAAAGTTTTTCCGAGTTAACTGCACAATCGTACATATTTTAGAAGATCAGTTCTTTAACGTAATTCGTATTTAACCGTAATCCATTACTGTAAATCGTAATGCATTACAGCATATTTCACACTCATGTCTTTATTTGCAATGACAAGGAATTCTAATGCGTTACAAAATTACAGGCGGAATTAAATATCGGAATTAAAACCGCCAGCAAAAAGATTCGTAGATATTAGCTTCAAACAAATTATAAAATATAGTTTATAATTTATATAATCACTTTTTAAGTTGTAAAGAAAGAATGTTTAATTATATTTAATTGTGAAGCACTATTACAATGCAACAAAAGTAGATGTTATTTGTCTGCGTTTATAAAATTGTGAAAAGCTACAACAATACAAAAGTACATGTGACAGCAGTTTTCTCAGTAAGGCTACGTTAACAGAATAAAGTACCATCACTAATGTTTGCTTCCAATCTCTGTTGGAAACAGGAGAAACAGAGGATTACATAAATTGAGAATTATTCCTGGAGGATATCCTCCATTCGAGAAGAAGCGGGATAAAAAAAGAGTGAGTTTTTTCCAGGACAATCCGGAACTGTCGTTCAGCGGCAATATGACACATGGAGAAGATTGTGGCGTGGACACTCCCCTGAGATCACCATCGCATACACTGTAAAATGATATGCAAATGGAAGGACTTGCGCTGTCCGGCGTCCCAATGGAAAAATGCATTTCATGCATTTTTAATAATAAAAATGTGGAACATATGGTTATTTAAATGAGGCCGCCTGGTAAAATCGTTATGACAATAAATGTTTCATGGATGTTTTCGGGGAAGTGTAAATTACACGATGATTACGACAACTCAAAACTCAGGTGATTATTATTAATTTCATGACAATCTACTATCGATGTGTCATTCTTTCGAGTCGCGAGCACAAGTGTTCGGAGATTTCACTTCGGCTAATGTCATGTTACGGAACGTATGTCCACGAATCAGGATAGGAAGGTCCTTACGGATCCAGGAAGCACTCGTGGGAGGCAGTGTCCGAGAGGCAAGCGCGATGAAAACAAGTGGCTGAAAATCAAGAGAGCAGTTCGACAAGCCGGAGGAAGAACGGCTCGGCAATAAAACGCAAGCGGAAGGTTGCAGAGTAAGGCACTCTCTTGAGATTGCACATACTCAATGCTCGTATCACACAGGAAAATGAAATGGAGACTTCTCGATAGTAAGACCTCGTGGCATTTGCGTTGATGACAAAATATGAATCTCCTCGACTGATTTCCTTATCGACGATCCTACCGTCCATGTGAAAACACTAATTTAAAAAATTAAATGATTTCTGAAAATCTTCGAAAGAGCAAAAAATTTGATCAAAATTATTTTTATTAGGAGTTAAGTTTTTAGCTTTTTAAACATGTTATGGAGAAGAAAAATGATAAAGGAACGTATTAATCTCATTTCTTTCTGCAATGCGTTCAACAAAGTCACACGTAAAATATTAACATTTTAATTCCTTTTAATTTTAAGAACACCACATTGCGCAAGAACGCCGTTTTGTGTAAACGGATATTTATCAGAGGGCTATATACGATGTCTAGATCGTGGTTCGCTGAAACATTCGACCACAAGGGAGATTTAATGAACTGCGCCCCTATTCCGTGCGAAGTACAATTGCTGCACGAGGGTAAATGTAGGTAGCCTCGTTCAAGTCAAAGACGATTGTTTTGTTGCAGTACACGCGAAGTATTGCGTAACCACGGCGATTGGGACGTACCGGTAAATATAGCGGTGCACAATCGAGATAAATCTGCGGCATTGCGCTGCACAGTATCGCGGCATTCTATCCCGTTTAAGTGCGCAATTTCGTAGCGTGTGCAACTGCATACGATGCGACATGGAAGGATAAACGGGAGAATATCATTTTCAATATTCAATCGCGCCCACTATGTACATAATACCAATCCGAATTGTTTGCATTGCAAATTCCCGTTTATACTCTCATTTTAATCTATATTCTATTCGCGTTGTAGGAGGAAAAAACAAATTTTGCAATATGTCGTTATTATGCCACTTGTGCTATTGCAGAATCTGACGTAATCCTACCATTTAAGCGCGCGTATGTAAACGAATGTGTCAAACATATTAACAGTGCATAGTATTAACAGTAGCGTAAAATGTACAGATTAACAATAAAGTTACGCTCTTCGAGGAACGCTTTAATTGTCTACGACAACTTTGAGTTTATTTTCAATTTTTCTATACCAAACAATTAATTGAGATCAATATTCGTCGCAACTTTACAAAATTGCATGCCGCCACAGTTATAAAAGTACAAATTAAAACGGAACTAATTGAAAACTATTATAGAATATTAGAATAATCTATTTACATTCGCGAGGAACTGAGATCCTCACGAAAATCTGTTAATTAATGATTAAATAATATCTCTTTTTCTTTCTTTTACCTTTTTTTCAATTCCGCTTCCGTCAATATCTTTTCTAACGAAATTATTTCAGGATTTTCTTTTTCGGAAGATTATATTTCTGTTATCGATCCTCACGATACAGCCGATATATCGATATGATAAGAAGATGATCGCAATGTACGTGTTAGTGATAAACGAGCGTCCCTTTCCGCAAAATATGGAGATCATACACCATGGTTTCGCCGGAAAAGCGGTTCTCCGGGGAGAAGCCGACAATTCCCCGAGATTTCCCGGGTCGATTTGAGAGATTATCATACGGACTATGACGTCTATTTATGCGGAACAAACGACGGACTATGCGACGGACGTTACCGGCCGGCTCTGATTGAAATGCGCCCGGTAATTTCCGGTTATTTGGCGCATACAGTTATGCTCTCGACGCGGTGCATTAGGCCGCCATGACGCCGGCCACGTTTGATACAGTGCGGAATGCGTAGTTCCACCATGGTCCATTTCCATCCCGTATATCGACGTCGATCAATGTCGACGAAATCGTACGGCTTACGCGATTACGTGGAGTTAATGCCGCAGTGCTTTTAATTGATCATACGCAAAGGAGATACGATTATAAAATAATCATTTCAAAAATGTATCCTGCCTCTCGAATTTTATTTACACATTGCCTCGCTGATCAAAATTATTTGATAATATATAGCGTCTATAATTTAATAAAGCTTTTATTATATTATTAGCTGCTTTAGAATTATGTATGTAAGCTGCCATTTTCCAGTTCGGATAATATAAAATATTTTTTAAATATTAAACAATGGTAATGGATTGAATTATTAAATGATGCTTTTATAATTGCATTGTTCAAATATCGTTCTTCCTGTTTCATCAGTTATAAGTATTTATACCGTCATTTTGACATTGCAATCTCTCTCTCTTTCTCTCTCTCTCTCTCTTTCCTCAACACTGTATGTCTTTAATAATTTTTGCAGATTTATTATGTCAAATTCTGAATAATTATAATTTCTGTTCTATATTATTAAGTGAACCATTTAATTAAGCTGATGTTCTGCCTTATCAAAATTACTTACGTTAATGAGATCCAGCTTCTCGTCGTCCAACCTGCAACAAAAAGTGAGAAATGGCCTTTTAGACGGCTCTAACGGAAGATAACAATTCCTCATCGACATTTCATCGCTGACCGACGCTGAAATGCCGCTCGGAATGAACTGTAATAACATTAGAACTCGACAATGTACGAGGTGACTCGTCGACGACAGAAAACCATGTTCCCCAGTCATGCCCGCCCAACCTACCAATTTCAAAAGTTCGTGGTAAACCGGTGGCCAAAACTAATTTTCCAACTAATTTCCGAAATAGGAATCCTAAACGAGAAACTGCTCCCGTGGATGACCGAGAAATTACATTCGCAGCACGTGATGTGCACAAGTTTAGATAAAATCGGTATTTTATTCAACTTTGTGCAAATTATTTCCCATATTTCTTATATACATTTATGGCCTTAACCCCTTCCTCCTCCATAGTATTTAAATTATGACATAAATAGCGTATAGAAAAGCGCAACGTTACATTTTCAACAGATCTCGAATTTCTAATAATACTAACAACATCATGTATCATTATCATATATAATTACATATAACATATGTTATTTACTAAGCACATATAATTCTAGTAATAACATAATTATGAGCAATTTCTGATGTATTACGTACATATTACACGCATTGCATACGTGTATAACATTACATATTCGTAAAACAGTTTCAAAAATTGCTATTACTTCGTGCTGCTCTCTCGTGAAATGTCTTTCGTGAAACCACCTCATCTGGGCGCTCCATTCGCATTAATCATATCTGATCGAAATTCGATCTCCGAGCTGGGTTAATCAAGACAGACGACGCGCGAGCGAAACCGAAGTATACGCCGAGCACGAGCCTTCTTCTTAACTATCTAATTTCTCAATTAACATTTTAATTACCCAGTACACGAGACGAAAGTTTGAGCGAGCTGTCCTGAGCCTTAACGGTGGAAGAAGATTAGAGTCTCGTTAGGGTGGCGCAAATCCTCCTCTCCCCCCGTACCACCGCTCTCCATAACCGCCCCGCATTTCATCTTCGAGACTAATTTTGCTTCAGTTTGACCCAATATGCGCTGAAGAAATTATTCGTCGGCTTATTCGCCAGCATCTAACTTCCGCTCGCGAGAACGTTTCGCGCGAAACGTGAACGCGACGGACTAGCGATGAGTACCAGACCCTTTTCTGGACAAAGTGCGGAGGACTTTAATCTCGGTAAGGGGTAAAAAGGTGCGGTGTACGCGACGATTCCGCAGCGAGCGAGCGAGTCTCGTGACGGCGTTTTGTGCGGAATGCCGGAAGTTGACGAGCGGCCGTTATGCGAGTGCTCGGCGGAGAATTTGTCCGATTAGAAACGTTGTAAACTCTTCTTTGTCGGCGTCATTTAACGTTGATTCCAATATCCACGCGGTAAGAAAGGACGCCAGCAACGCAATATGCAGATTGTTGCTAATAATGGAAATAAAACATGGCAGTGTTACGTTGCAGTTTAATTTTTCATATTACTTTCTATATATATGGAAAATATGTAGATCCAAAATTAAAATAATATCTACATTTATATCGAAATAAAGATAAAAAAATATACTTCACATTAGTCATTACGCGTTTAAATAACAAAATGGAAATATAGAAATCGCGCGTATGGTCTGTTATTATTTGCTCTAGACTCTTTATCGTTTTCATGATATTTTCATCGAGGCTCTGTCGATATTAATGCATTGCATGTTATTGTATACGACAATATTCTGATTGACCTGATTTTATTCGTCGTGTTACAAGAGATGCAATGGAAAATTACAATGTCAGAGGAGTCAGTTTTAATATCATACGTCCCGAGAGGATTGAAACTGACTCTCTGTTTTGACGTTGAAACTTGCATTATGGAAATAAATTTTCTACATTCGCGAACGTGTGTGTTATGTTTCTTCTCGCGAGAAGCGAGAGCTCTCTGTAAATAGAAATTTTCATCGGCGCGACAACCGCCAACGTGGCTCAGTCATATATCATCAAGCAAGATACTAGAAAAGACGAGATTGCAGCTGCTATAATGAAGGCGACACATGCGAAAAAATTATTATGCAAAAACAGATTAACCTACTTGTCAGCAGAGTACATTGGCGCGCGTGGGCTTACTTAATTATCCTTTCCATCGTATAAATTTATGCGATATATTCGAAGGTAAGGTGCATCTGGGAAAAATATAAAAAAAGGAAAGGAGGAAAATAAAAATCGCTTGTAATATATAACTATTTCAGTATGTTACCTAACGTTTTTAAAAGTTGGCTAAATATCAACTTTTAAATTAGAATGATAAATCGCGGTCGCGCGCGCAACGGTGAAGCATACTCGCATGTACAGAGGATACGAAGTTTCCGTGGTAAAAATTTTATTACTAATGTAATCGCGATAGTTTCGGAGGCCGAGCTCGTTTTTAATCGCGCGGTATGCCTGCCATTAAAGCTACGGAACTGAGATTAAAACGGCGATACATAACGTTTCAGCGTCGCCGCGACAAAAAGCCAGATTTATATCCCCTAAGCTAAGCTAAGCGTAATGTAACTCGTGCCGTTTCATTCGCGCGCAGCATCTCCGATTCATCGAGCGTGTCGCTTGTGTCCTTTGCTCTTGACTTTTTCGTTGACCTTTTCCCTCCGACCGCTCGCCCTTTACCGTTCATCGCGCCCTTTCCTTGTGCCCACTTCAAGCCCGTTGGGAACTTTTTGTTCCAAACGCGTCGTACCTCTCTTACGCGCGTGTACTCGCTGTCGCTTTCATTTCGCCTGAGTGCGCAATTTGCAGTTTTGCTCGTAGGTGATTAAGATGCTTAATCTGAGCGAGCGGCTTACTCCTTCGTCGAATCGCCGTCCTTTGTCTTCTTCTTGTACCGGTTACTTCCAACTAATTCAACTCACCCCCTTTCGCTCCTTTTCTTCTTTCTCTTCAATCTCCTTTCCCTTCAGACCGTTCCTAGTTTTTATTCTCTCACGTCACGCCAGGTCGCATCATGTTAGTTCTTCACTTTTTTCTCTTTTTTTCTTTAATTTTTCCCCCTTTATTTACCATATCGCTTTCTGTTCTTTCTTGGTATTTCCGTTCCCGCTTCGCTTACCCTCCTTTCATTTTCTTTTCAGTTGCTCATTTTTTCCACGTTCTATCGCACTATTTCCTTTACACACAGTGAATTTCCTGTACACGCTACGCTAGAACATATCTTTCGTATCTCTTTCAGCGTCTGCTTCCATCTGAATAAAAGATGCGCAAAAATCTTTAAAAATGAACATCAAAGTCTAAGAAATTTTCTTTTTTTATATTCGTCGCGTCAGCATTCTTCTCTTATTTCTCACACTTTCACACAGTCATTAGTTAGCAAACAGTTAATTATTCATTTGAATAAGTTATGGTATTGCAGTCGCATGGAAACTACCGATTCTCGCTTAGGAAATTTCATGCACCGAGGCGTTTCGCGAAAGATTAACGTTTCTGCTTCTCATAATTGTGATTCGTTCATATCCCACATCTTCCGACTGTCCGGAACTTTATGTAAAGAGAGAAAAAAGGTTAGACAAATGTATTTGATTTAGCGAGTTACTCTGCGAGTTAGCCAGCAAAATCAAACGAGACACCAACTCTCGCGCGTTTTAGCGCCGCGGAGAACAGCGTGTTGATTTAGGACAGTAAGTTATGATCTCGAGTACTACTACTGCAGCACCGTAGTAATATCCCGTGGAATATGGAGGCGCCAGATAAATTTCAGTAGCAATTAGCGGCCGCCGCGATAAAATCCATAATGTCGCCTCCGCCGCGGAGTCGCGCGCAACGTAAGCGCAAGTGTGTTAATTGAGTGCGAATCTGACTAACACCCGCAACACTTTACGCAGCGATGGAATTTTGAGTAGCTTTTACGATTAATTGCCGAGCTTAGTTACGTAACAACGCCTATTAGCGAATCAAATTAACTATCCGCGATCCAGCCGGGAATCGGCAAGTAATACTCTTTCATAGCGCCGAAGCTTTTAAAACCCGTTTTATATGAACAATTAGCGACACACCTGTTTTACAAATGGAAAACGTACCACCCTTTCGCCAGATACCGGGAAATATTGCGTTCGAAAAGCGCTATTTTCCGAATTTTTAAAATGCATTCACTGCTGCTTTCCAATTTTACTTTTCACACGTATTATACGGACAAAAACAGATTTCTTGGTCCCGAAATTGTTAAAATGTGTCAAAAAGGTTGTCTAGATAAAAGGAAAGTAAAAACGTATGAATAATAACGACGAATTTTCGTCGAGCTGCGCATTTTAAATCTCAGTCCTCAAAATGTTCTGCTGGATATTTCTGCCGAATCAATTCCAGGTTAATAAGACAAAAAATGTATGTAAAAACTGCAAAAACAGCGCCGTCGAGAGTCACGCAGATCGTATTATTTGCGGTCTTATCTCTTGGCTGCTTCATAATAGGACACGGAAACCGCGCGCTATGCACGCGTGCTCGCTACATTAACGAAATCAGTCATCATTCGTAGCACACAGAGCACCGAAATCTGACCGCGGTGCTAATGTCCTGCAAATTGCAGGCCGCGTTACGGCGCTGGATTATTGATGACACAGAACAGCGACGACTATGCATCTCTATTATCTTTACAATCTGCAAATGGGGCGGGCATTCGTTCCCTTGGATAAATATGGCCGGGGCTACGCGATTGTTTCGAGCTTAACGCGTCCACCGATGCGAAATATTGCCTGCTCGCCATTTACTATGAGAAATGCAAGGTGGAATGTTGCCGGCAATTAGCGACTGCGCTACTGGTACACGATGAAAGTCGTTAAACCTGATTTCTAAATAGCATGTGCATGACGTAGAGGCAGAGGAGGACCCACGCTAAGTGACAGACAATTTTGCTTCTTTATTTTACACCTGTCCAATATTCTGAAATCTTTATCAATATCCGTAGAAGGGACGTTGTTAAACGTATATGATCTCTTTAATGTCCGTAACGCGTTGTGTCTATATGTTCGCCAGTATGAGTACGATGAAACGGCTTTTCTTTAGGGAATAAAAATTCATGTTGCCACTAAAAGAACGTTTCCCCCGCGTAATCGCGCCCATCCGCATAAATCCAGATCTGCTGAATTTGCGTCGTTATCCGCGGCATAAAATCCTTTTAAACGTTCTCATTTTCCCAAGGAAACATACGCTTTACGTTGCAGTAAAAGTAGCAGTCGCAGCGGCCTAGCTAGGTGTTTACCGAGACAGAGAGAAAGAGGGAGGAGGCCAGGAAGACGTGCCAGTCGCATCTAAAGTAAATCTCATTAAGATGCGGGAAAGGTGCGTGGAATACAATACAGAAGGCTAAACGACAGTTACACTTGGTCGTCCCTTCAAAGTCTTTGAGCGCGTCGGAAGCGCGTGCACGAGCAGTAAGATTTTTCGAGCGAGCTCGTGAGAGAACGTTGTCTATATCCCGTTACCGTTGCCGTAACGTTAGGTCGTAGTATCACCGCTTTCAAACCGCCTATTGTCGCGTGAAAAAACCCCTATGTGTAACGAAAGAGCCCCTTACGCGAGATAAAGTGTCGTGTAAAGTATACGACGAGATAGCAGCGATACAACCAGAGATGGGAATGCATCAAAGCATTCGCTACGCTCACATATGTTTGAGGGTACATTTGTCCCACGTTTGAAGCGTCACGAATGGCCTGTAACCAGACAGTTATCGGTAGAACGCAAAAGTTTCACGGTGAATGAAATACTACTCGCAGGTAATGCGAAACGCGTTGTTTCTCTGAGAAGGTTGGAGTAATGGAACGTAACAGGAAGTTCCTTTTAGACCAGACGATGCATGCGAATTTCACGTGTAGCACCAAAACGTGTTCTATCCATTGCCCGCATGGGATGCATAAACCCTTTATGGGTTTATCAAGAAGAATTTGCAAATTGAATTGAAGAATTTGCAAATTGAATTGAAGAATTTGCAACGTGACGTTCATTAATTAAAATGCGCATAAATAAATATTAAACGCTATAACATAGCGCTAAGAAATATGCGTTAGAATTTTCTATCAGCAAACAAAAGTGTATCGAATTTGTATTCTACATCGCTCGCGATATTCTTGAGCGCTGGATAATTGATTCGCTATTTATTCGAAGCAAAAAGATCGTTACTGTCGGAAATATATAATTCAGCTGTTTGATGTGGAAAATGTCTGGCGTGCTTGCTGTGTACATATTTTACACAAACAAAGTGTCTCAAAGTGCGTTTACCGCAAGTTTCAAGTACATGCACACACACATACAGAGTGTAGTTGTCGTAAGTTCAACCTTGGTGGGCAAGAATTTACATACCTACACGCGTGCGCGCACACACACAATTTGCATTTATGTAAGTGCATAATTCGTTATGAAACGTGAACACAATGACTATTAGCTCCGAAGATTAGTCCGCGTCGGGGCGACGATTCGCGGCGCGCTGGAGATTCTATTGTTCTCTGCGCAAGTGACTATTAGATTCAAAGGTACTATTCAGCGTTTATTCGTATTAACTCGAAGTCGAATTGTACGTGCAGCATGGCAGCACACGTATAATACGGAATTTTCGTCATCTAGATTGCCGTGTCGCATGTGGTTTACGTGGAGCGCGTAATCACGGAGAGAGAGAATTTGCCTCTCTCTGCGGCTTAACAAGTTCTTACGTCGTTGGCAGTAATAGATTAACATGCATAATTTTTGTTATGCTATAAAACGCATATAATATTTGATGTTGCACTTTAGAATATTCTGCGACCGTAGGATCCCATAATCGTAATTCGTGAAGCACAAAATATGTACCTTTTTAAAGATTAAAAAGTATTGATGAACCGCATATTACATGAAAATATATCATATTATGTTCTTATTTTATCGCTTAGTGAATAAACAACTGTACATCAAGCAGATTTTGCAAATTGAATGACATGGAAATATAATGATCAAATATTTTATTTTAATCAAGTTTTATTCTGAAAACGACGAATCTAGAATAATTCTCGAAATAGCTCATATAAAAAGCAACCAATTAAATGTATTTAATTAAGTAAAATCAATTAAAATTAATTAACGTGTATAACAATATGACGAGACATGTGCATACTGTTTAGCCACGTCTTCTCAGAGTCATAATCAATAAACTCTTTACGAAACTAAAATCTGTACATCTCCTTTATCAAAAGAGGAATGATTCTCCGGGACAGTTTCCGCGCGCGTAATTGTCTTTTGCTTTAAGCGATCGTAACGAATCGCATCGCTCGGTGGCGACTCGCAACGACCGTTCGCGGCCATGCCACGCGTTTAAGGTGACAGTTCACTGTAAATAAAGACCCTGCGAGCGGAACTTAATGCCGTGGCAGTCTGTGACGCGCGAAATATTGCTCCACGCTCGTTTCGCCGACTGCGCGCCAACCCTCGTAAACGCGCTCGCGGACGCACGCGCACCCCGGGTCCGACTGCTCTAAACGCTTCACCGCGTTATTACCATCTTGTTCTGCGCGAGAACACGTGGACGCGCCATCATCTCACCTTTTACGCCGCGGAAACGTGACACCACGAAGAAAAAGTCATTTCGGCCGTGCTCGTGCGTTACGGGCGCCGTCCGTAATCTCATCAGCCATACTTCCGCCTTCGCGAGATAGCGAGTTAGATAAGATTTTCATTTTTCACCGACAACCACGCTGATGTACTACAGAGTCGCGAGAGAGACAGAGAGAGAATTCTCATCGATCCATGGACTCGCGTGAAATTGGTACTTCGTTAGCACGGCGATTACGTATTTATATATTCGTCGCCTGATCGAACGCGCGCGTTTGATATCCGACTTTTAATCGGCCTCATTAAGCCAGTCCGTTCGAAGAGCGCCGCGGAGAATTTGTCGACGATGATGACGGGTATCGCAACAGTCCATAAAAAATTCATGAGCGCGGTAATTTACTTCCTTCGTACGGGCCGGCCCTTGATCTTCCACTCTAACATTTTCCACGGGAGAGGGAGAGAGAAAGAGAGAGAGAGAGAGAGAGACCCAGGCTCTCCGTTGAGTCGCGCTAAGACCGCTCAAGCTTTAGTCCTTGCCGGTGGAGATTTAGCGTTGCGATATGACGGCGCCTTTCCGAAGACGGCTTAAGAAATCGGCGACGGACCCCGGGGACGGGTTGTATGGGCAAAGCATCGTTCATCCGATACGCGGACCATCCGTCATGGCAACGATAACGAAAACTATTTTCCACCATCCATTACTGGGATCGCTTAAGCTGCATCGCTCAAGCCCTGTATTCTCTCCCGCCAAAGGGGTTGCTCTTTTTCCGTTGGAAAAAAAGGAAAAGAAAGAGAACTTCTGTGAGATAACGACCGTGTCGTTAGTGCGGGCAGGCTGTAGACGCGCGATAACTCCGATCGACCGCTCGCGTTGCTAAAGTATTTCTTTCGCGGCGACCGCCATAATGGCAGTGTTTCTTCCAAGTTTCATTTATTGCGCCACGGTGCAACCGCGCCATTCTCGTGGCGAATCGCCGCAGCGAAATCACGAACTTCATTTGCCGCTACATTAGAGCCGTCGTGCTCCTTGATTGCACCCGCTAGCCGCCCTCATAAGGTATCGCCGTTCGACAGCTACGAGACGAGAATTTCGGCGAGCGGCTGTATTCGCCGTGCACCGTGCACGAATGGATGTCTCCCGTCTTTGGAAAGCTGAAGCTATTTAACGTGGAGAAACGTCAGCATCGTGCCAAAATGTGCAATAAACTCGCGCGCGACTGGAGCAAAAACGCATTTACTCTTGAATCTCCCATTACTCCCCCGTGAATTCTGCAATGACGTTTTGATATCTTTATATTTCCTTCCAGCTCACGTAACGTTTCATTATAACGCCCTCGTTTACTCTTATCCGTGGAATATTTAATTTAACTTGTACATGACTTTTAAGATACTCGGTATCTGTCGTATCTACACAAAAGCGGCGGAATATAATCTCGCCACGTCGCAGAGGAAGAAGGAAAATAACAGCAACGCTGGATCACACGCATGATAAACGTGAATCAAACAGTGCACGATCGAGAATAAATATTACTTGTAACGCGCGTAAAATTTTCAGCCTTCGGTTAATTTTATGGATCGATATGACATGACTGAAGGAACGGACGTGAAAAATACCCGCCTTCGTTCTAAATGATATCGCGCCGCCCTCAACGTTATTTATTCATGGATCGTACGTTGTAGCCGGCCGTACAAGTGCATTTGTCGCGGTCTCGAGATACACATTCGATTGCGAACGCCTTATAATTAAACCTTATCGCGCGTCGCGCGCGAACGAAGGCAGCGTAGTTATCCCAGTTTTTCCAGCCCCGGATTTTCTCTTTTAGCCTCGGAGCGTCGTTCAGAGTGCGCGATTCGAGGATCGTTTGACGTAGGAAAATATTTCGCTCACGCACCTGCGAGCTTTAGATCGCAAGCAAACATTGTATTGTTACAGGTGGATAGTCACATTATCCGCGAACGGATAAGGAAAGAGAGACAAGAGGAAAATGGCAGAGAATGTATGGCGCGGCCGCTGCTATGGAAAGTCAGCGAGTAATTTAATAATGCCTGAGGCAGGCGATGGCAATTCCGCCGACTTTAACGATGAACTTTTCCATCCGTTTAAACACGATAATAACGAGAGTAACCTCGCGCGAGTCGCAATGACGATAACAGTGACGAAATTAACTATCGTGTTTTCGCGATTTCGGATAGTTCACTGATGGTACAGGTTCTCGTAAAATACTAAACAATCGAAATAACAGGTAAACTCGCGGTATCGCTTCGTCGATACTTAATATGAACATTTCATGCACTTTGCAATGACCAAATGCCTTCACGCATCTTACGCTTTCATGGAACGCATTAATCCGCGTCCGCTGTGGATAAATAGGATGGAATGATTCGAGTATGTACATTTTGCGACACATGATATACCGATATTAAATTTAACGCTTTGTTTCTACTGTATACTAAATACTATTTCAATTAAATTGATTATATAAAGATATTAAGAATCAATATTAAAATATTAAGAGATTCCATACTAACATACCACATACCATAACACATCTTATTAACAATAATGAGGTTTTATTGTCCACATGGAAAATTTTTAAATACATGAAAAAAAGAAAACAATGTACGAGAGGAATCATTAATGACTTTGTTAATTACAGACATCAAATTTATTTTAGTTTTTGCAATGCAACGTTAATGAATCAACAGTAGTAACGGTTATGAGGGTCAGTCCATGAATCGGTTTTGCTCGTGGCTGTTACTGTTGACTCTTACTACTGAAATCATTTACCTTGCTAGTAAAATCGCAGATTCAATATCTGCGTATAATATGATTATTGTCTATATATAATTGCTTGTTTTAGTTTTAGTTTTAGTTTGTTCTTTAAATATTATTTTACAATTATTCTTAACAATTATCTAACAATAAAAATAACAATTATTATTAACAATAAAAGAATTCACTTTTCTTTTTATTCAAATGTACTAGAAACTCAACTCTCACAAAATAAAATACAAGTAAGTAATTATCTCATATTCAAGCATGAAGAACGTGAAACGTTTCGATCGTACCACAATAATTCGCTTCAGTAGCTTCATTTCTTAATAACTTGGCTGCAACTTTGTTAAGCTCCGAAAGTTATGAGTAGCGATCGTAACCGCGGCTACGACTTATGATTCCGCTGATTACGATTTTAAGGTAGGCCGCCAAGCGAGAAGTAGAATGGTCAATGGCATAAAGAGTGCTGTGTTTCATTCGCTTCTTCTCTCTCGTCTCCCTCTCCCTTTCTCCTATTCTCACCACTACCTAACAAGCTTCGCTTTACGCTCCGTGGTTCAATTACAATCGGGGTGCACCTTGCGCTTTTCAGGTTTTTCGGCCATCGCGAAAGGTCTGGGGAACCCTCCCGACCCTTCCGACACGCTTCACGCTCCGAAGACGATCGTCCGAGCGTTCGCGCGGTTCGACCGCATCCACCGCGGTGAATCGATAGCCATCCCATCTACCCTTTCGGGAGGGTGGCGCGCGGCAGGTACGTGTCGCCGCGGCGCTATACACCGGCGAACCGCGCGCAGTTATTTCTTTTTGCGGATATAGACGAGTAAACCCCCGCGTTCTCCGCGGCGCGCGGGTGGTTGAGCGAGAAGCGGGGGCAGACGGGAGGACAATCGCGCGCAAGAGTATACGGCCGTACGTGTACACACATTCGTGGAAGCTTAGCCATGAGTAATGGCGTACGGCGGCAGGGAGAACCCGGACGGTTGCTGGTGGTTAATTATACGGTGGGATTAGCTTGGCCGGCACCGCCACAAACCCACCTCTATAATTTTCTCGAGGGTTCAAATTCGAGCGTAAAGCGAGATCCCGAAGGTGGGGACGAAGTGAGATAGGGAGAGAAAGAGAAAGACATAGAACGACAAGGAGAAAGATACAAGGAGAAAGAGAAGAAAGGGGAGGAAGAGGATGAGGCAGAGATGACCGGCGAGGCTTTGCACGAGATAGCGTATCCTGATTGCGTTCATGCTACAGCCGCAATACACGTTCTATTTACTATCTATTAGAATTCAGCTCCGGCTTACGAGCACGAGCGTGTGTACCAATGAGAGAGAGAGAGAGAGAGAGAGAGAGAGAGAGAGAGAGAGAGAGAGAGAGAGAGAGAGAGAGAGAGAGAGAGTGAAGAAGGAAGAGGGACTTTAACCTCAGCGTGGTGAATTCCGTGTCACGACCGTTCGATATAATAATTATTTCGCGCGATCGAAACCAATTATGATGTTAAGGATATCGGGTAAATATAGCTTATATGCGATTCGCAATGTAGCTCACGTATAATTAAAACGCAAATACGAAATACAAACTTCTGTGTAGAATTATGTATGCAATCGTCGCTCGGTATATCCTGTACAGGATCTGCATATTTCTCCTGTAAATAAAAGAGGGACCATCGGATTCCATTTTTTCGCGTATATTTATATATTTCCCTTTTTTAAAATATTTTAATGTATATTTATACCAGAATAAGAAATTCAAATAATCGCTGCAACAAAAAATTTTCAATTTACTTGTTAACTGAAAAGAAAAATCGTTTAAACAGCGCATACTAAAAATTCCCTGGAATCGATGTGCGTCTCATGATTAATCATAGCGCAATTTTTCAAGAAAACCGTAACATTTTTCTCGGAACGTAATTACCATATAATTACTATGCGACTTCAGCATGGCGCGCACTTAATTCGCTTCTACAACAAATAGCACGAAACGTATGTCTCCCGACGATCGTACAAAGAACAACGATTTATCGTGCATCATCCTTTTTCTCCCCTGTTCCTCCCCTGAAGTTCCCTGAAGTTGGCGCCCCTACCGGCATTATCGATCGACATGGTCCCTATGTGAGAGATCAAGCGGGATCCCGGACGAGGAAAGTGGAAAAGGGACAACCGTGGAGAGAAGCAAAAAGATAGATAAATAGATAGCAAGCGAAAGAGAAGGTAGGATACTATCGTGCATCAGGAAGGGAAGATCAAACGTAACCCGGTAAGATCGATGATAGCAATATTATCTTCAAGATCATCCCTTTGGCAAGGGAAGACAAGGGAAGAAATCGTGCTGCTCGCGGATAAGCTTGTCGATTACAGCTCTTTATAACCAGCTCATAAATCGCATCGACGACGTAAGAGACAATGCGAAAATGACTCCTTTAAGTAGCAGACTAAAAAAACCATCGCTGTTGCTCCAAACTGATTCGATTGACAATATAACGTCATGCATCCGCAAATACCAGGTTAACTGACGTTTGCTTCAATCCCGCTGAATCCACACTAAAATCCGCGTCTCGTTTCGCGATTGTGCCACGAAAGTTCCAATCGACTCAAATTTAGTAATTTTGAGATAGGAGATGAGGTAACGGCAGGAACAAGATAGAAAGAAATAGATCGGAAAATTTATATCGCTCGATTTGCCAGCAGGAAATTTAAAAATTTGATAATACTGTTGTTTCTTCTCGGAACAAGATGCGAGAGATGACAGGACGTCAAGCGATTTCTCGTTCTTTAATATAATATAATCCCGATATAAACAGAGTCGACGGAAGAAAAGTAAATTCAATCTTATTAAATAAAAGCATATGGAGAAATCCGATTATCGAGATGCAACAAAAATTTCTTCAACTTTATTTTGATTTATAATTTTTCATTAAATATTTAAATCTTTGAGAGAAATTGGGCGCGCACATAGTCATATTCGTTCCAAGTAAATCTATTTCAACATCCTGAATAAACAAATCTTTAGGACAAATCTTATAAGCCAAAATTATTCTAGCAATATAGTCATGTATTGGACAATAAAAATAAACACTTACGTGAAATACTCAAATAACAGCGCAATGCTGCAGTAAAGAATGCGACCGTAATAAATCCGATATGAATAAATTCAGATTGCAGAAATAGACGTATAGGTATTTTATAGAAGTATGATCGCAAAATTTGATTTGATTTGAAGAAATTGTTTTTGATATAAGACACTTTCACGCGTTATATTGTCCCACAAATTCTTGACTGCTTCACTTTGACAGAGATGTATCCAAATCCAAATTGTAGGTATAGATAAAATGAAATTTTATCTCCTCATCCCAGCGTCTCATATAATTGCATCTACAAACGAATGATGGCAATAGTTTTGAAAATATCACGCGTAATTCACTAAATTTACTAAATGACAATCACGCATAATGCACTAAATTAGAATAAAAACGTATTCAATAAGGACTTTGAAAATTAAATCATATACTATCAGTTGTTTTTTACATTATAAATATTTCTTGTTCGTTACACGTTCGAAGGTGACAAGATCATACAAGCCGCGACGAAACTTCGCTCTGCTGTATGAGGCATATGCCAACGTTGAATTTCAGATTATCCTTTAACGTTCCCCTTGTTCGACTCAGAGCCACTTAGGGATGCCTATGCGAATTAAACTCGTTCTTTCGCACAGTAGCATGCGAGCGCAGGGAGATTCGCGCGGACGTTGACGTGACGTAGCGGGCGTGTTTCGAGATTGACACGGTGCGGGTGAATCCGGATTCGGATGCGGAATAAAACCCAGTGGGTTTACGGGGTCGACTTTGATTGTGCCGTCGGTTCGCGCACGCTATTGCAACGCGGGCGAACGAATAATCGAAGGGATTGCCAGGTGGTTGTCAGAACATTCGGCCGGGCCACCCTGACGCAGCGCACGCCCCGCGGCGACAGATATTGCTTTTCCACGGCATCGTAAATTCACGGCAGCGTGTATTAATGCCCGTCCCGTCACGGCCAGGAACGCACGAAATTTCCGTACTCCGTCTTTTCCCCGGCCCATCCCGGCCCGTCTTTCTTCGCGCCGTTATTCATCGCCGCACGCTGCTGCGCGTCTCGCGAACACTCTTACTTCGTAATCGATGGTCTGTTGGTGTACGAGGGGGATGCATGCTGTAAGGGAGGTGCATACGTGACGATAGCGCCGTAAAAAAGTTCCGACGAAACGTTACGGGCGTCTATCATGAGGTATCTATCGGCCTTCTGCAGTGTATTTCTGTGCCTCTGCGGTTTCTTCGCGTAACATGAAGAAAATAGCGCGGCAGTTAAATTGAAGATCTAACATACAGAAAGCACGTAAGCGCCATAAAAAAGAGAAGAAATAAAACTGGAAACTTCCGATTTATCAATATTTATCAATATTTATCAATATTTTATTTGTGGGGAGCGCAGTATGCATTCAAAATTATAAGAATTTTACTAGAAACCTTCTGGAAATAGTAATATACAAAAATACATGTCCACTGTACAAGATTTTTTACAAATGTGTCACACGTGGATAATATAATGAAGCAAACTGACATTTCTAAATTAGAAAAATCCGACACACTCGTGCGATTCACACCGTGCGATCTCTATTTTTTAAAATAGGATTAATATGTAATTTTATTAGGTTGAATCCATGTTTCCCCGGCCCCTAAAATTACTCTAATAATAGAACGAGGATAGAGCAGCACTGCAGCAGTTTTAGACCGAAATCATCTAAAAAAACAGCTCCATTCTCCATGTTATTCTCTCCATGTTATAGTCTCCGTGTTACGTACACTATTGCACACTCATCTGTCACCCGAAATACGTGCGGATTTATTACATTTCACATTGGGCTTTTAAAGCGTGATTCGTAATATGCAATATGAGTTTTTAAAATAACAGTAGCCTGTATGAAGCAACGCATACGCGAAGCGCGAAGGGATTAGCCAAGCCGATAAAATTCCGGCCGTTTGGTGCTTTTCGCGCGACGTATCTTGAAGTTGATAACTTGATAAGCGAGGCAGACGCACGTCATATCGCGAGAGACCGGAACGGCGCGAGGAAGGGGTGTCAGTAATGAGTTATCCGAGTTAATTAAGCACACCGGCGAACATATCCCGCGCATCTTGCGGCATCGCGCAACCAGCCACTTGCGGCGTCGTGGCGCAACCCCGCGCACGGCAGGATGGAAATTTGCTGTAACGTTACCTTGATCATGCCTTCCATTCGTGCGAGCGCGCCCCTAGCCAGCGGAGGATTGCTTCGTGCTGCGCTGTTGAGGTATTAGCATACGAGGACATGTCGCGACATAAACGGAAGAGCACAGCCGGACTAACGAGCTAAGCCGGAATTTACGGTTTCGAGAAAATTGCGCGCGACGACACCACGACGCGAGATCGCTACATTACAGTGGGTCGTTGCACACGAGAATGTCATGAATGTTCTCTCTTACTTTCTCTCTCTTTCTCTCTCTCTCTCTCTCTCTCTCTCTCTCTCTTTCTCTTCATCCCCGGTGAACGCGAGAAATCCCCGTCCGAGAGATCCGCGGCCTGCTCAAGAGAGAAAGAGAGAGAGAGCACGGGTCGCGATTTAACGAGCGCACGCATGCTCTCGTTTATTGATTTCATTATGATACGAGGCGCCGGTTTTATCGGAAATTGTAACGCGCACACGACGACGGTCACAGACAATAATTGCACGGCTCACGCTCAAAATCTGGCAAATCCGCGCTTGCGAAAATATGTATTATTCTCGCACGCACACACGCATGTATATACGTACATATGCATGTACGTGCATGCCGCTTGTAGGATGCTCCATGTCAAGCTGCTCGGTCGTACACGTTGAAAGATACCGAGAACAAAGGACGACGCATTTTTCACTTTTTTTATAAAAAAATACGACTCGTCTGATTTTCCATGGATAAATTGTTATAGAAATACATTTCAATCACGTATGGTTATGGCAAAACTATCTTTCGAAATAAACCCCGGAATAGTATCATGGTACCGCGCATATCGTGTGTATGTGTACGCGCGCGCGTATGTGTGCATGACATATATATGTAGAAAGGAAAAAATGTTCTCTCATTGCGGCATGAAATAACGACGTTCGTTGCAGCGACATGCAGATAGCGACTACGAGATAGCGGGATACAAGGGAGCGGCAGCGGAGTCGCAGCGCGAGTCGAGATGCTGCGAGGCGATATCCCCAACGGCGTCATTCCTTACAGGGCGAGACACACGAAAATGCACTTGCGGACTTGCTTGCCAAAGACTAGCTCGCGCTATGCCGCGTTGCGTCGAGCCTCGAGTGCATTTCCACCCTTTTCCAATCTCGCCGATGTCATGTGTAGTTTTTGTCTCGCGTCGAAAGGCTGACACGCGTACGCGCGAGTTGACAGATTCCCGCGGCAGTAACGCGCCGCCGGGATTGCGTCCCGGGATTACGTCGAACGTCACGTCCTCCGCGTTTTGCGTCCGCTCCGTATCCGGCGTATCTGGCGCAATCTCTGCCTCTCTGAATCTCTCTCTCTCTCGCTCTCTTTCTTGGTCCTAGCTCGTCGCACGACGTCTATAACGTGGATCGCCTCGGCATAGAGAGACGTCGACGACGAGGAGTTTCGGCGGTGCCGACAGTAGACGTTTCAAGAGCAGAATCGGAGGGTAAAAGGAGGAAGTACCGACGGCAGCACCGATGGCACTTGAAATACGCCCGCGAGACAACGGCTGGTCGTATAAGTTTAATCCTACGTGACGATATAACCTTCCCGGAGCTTTTCCCGCATAGTTCCCGTCGCCTTATGCCAGTAGGAGAAGCAAGGAGAAGGCAGTGTACCCTTCGCATCGTGTTTCAGCGGCAATAAGACGAGTGCAATGAGAGACACCTCGCGATCACCGCTTAACTATTCTTATTTTAATTCCACCGGGTCATGAGCCTGATTATGTGATGTATGAGTAATGTATAGTGCAATCGTCGCCATGTAGATCGGACTGCTTTCAGCGAAGGCGTTTGAACCATCGTTTGCTGCAGTGTCAGGATTGGCGGAAACTAATTGAGAACGTTACTAGTCTAAGGGGGGGATGATTTACCTCCTCCCTCTATTGAGAATTGATACTTGATTATCCTTTAGCACACCTGACATCCAATTCGCGTCCAGAATTACAACACCGAACTTCTAACGCGACAAACTTCAATCTTTGATCGGTGTTCAAGCCATCATATTTCGATGAAAAGTTATTCATAGTTTTTAATATGTTATAAATTAATATATTATATAGATCATACTAACGTTTATCAGAAAATTTCCTTAACATCGTGTCGATATTTACAAAGCAAATGTACATCTTATTACTAAAACATCATACAGCTCTATGTAGCAAAATTTTCACAAGATATAAGACTCATAAACTGGATGTGCAAGACTCCCACTGAATTTGACTTCCACTGAAAAACGCTCGCCGAGAATCTTATTTTTCTGCGTGAGATGTGTTGCAGTAGCCGCGTTATGATTATCTTCGCTTTCGGATGTATACAACAGTTCACATCGAGCTGTGTGCACGAGTTACGCGGCCCAGGTGATACGGCAGTGCACACAAAGTGGCATTCAAAGTGTCCCGCTGAGCGGAAGATCGAGCTACGACCGCGACAATCCATTCGGATTCGTGACACGCGCTAAACAGATTTGACGGCAACGAGGCGGTGCGTCGCGAGCTTTCGCCACGCCAGCATCAGTTAGACTCCCGTCTGCCTCTGAGCAACCGGGTTTCTGAAAAGATGTGATACTCGCGTGTGTGACTTGGGACCGATCTGCGACAGGTTCTCGCCTACAACTCGGCAATGGCAATTTATCTAGTTTGGTTATTCCGCCGTCGCCTGGCATCCGATGGCATAACCCAGCGCGTGATACTCAATTTAATCCTTCCCTAAATTCCGCGTCTAAGCGATAGTTATAACGTTTCTGAAGTTTCGGAAGTTTCCCCACGAAGGCGCGTCTTCGTGATGCAGATAGCGCACGCGAAGACTCTTCTTCGCTCGCTCATGATCCGATATCTAACGTCTTTGAGCTCGCCTCGGCTGGCTGTCCCGATAGATAAATAAATTACTGCCTCTGATCCCTTTTCCAAAGAAGCTTAATCGTAAAATAAGATCTCTTCGCATGAATCCTTGCCACGCGACTTATGATCTTGTATCTAATATCTAATATTTATTTGAAGCGTATATTCGCGTAGGATATTAGGAATTTGTAGATTATTCGTTATCCTACGCGCAGAAAAATGTCATAATCCATGTCGCGCTGCATTCATTAAGGAACAATGACATAACACTGCTCTCTCCGGCGGTGTGATAAATATTGTTTAAACTCTCACCCTCTGCGTATGGTTTAATTTAAGCAATGCTCCGACTATCAGAATCGCCTGAGTAGAATTTAATGTTTGTTGCGTCCGGCGTAGATGTTACCGCCTTCCCTTTCCTCCTCTTGCCTGAAGTACGGCTTATGTGGTGTGCAACTTAATCCGTAGTCCCAAATCTCGTGCTCGCAATAGCACCGGCACTTCGTCATAATTTCATGCTTAGTTTAACGCTGCGACTATATTCGCGCGCCGCTGCGCGCGGAAAGCACAGCGGAAACGCAACGCACCGCGATACAATTTGGCGTTTTCCGCTTTAACGATTCGCCGGGTGATATAGCGGATGAGACCATGGGTCGTGTATTAAAATTTAAGACAGCACGGCGAAGTGCGCGAAATAATATTTTATTCCGGCTTTAATGAATGATATTTGCCTCCGCGCCGGTCCGCTCGCGCGCTCCGCCGAGCGCAATGCAACGACACAAAATCTACATTCTGAAATCCAATATTCTCCCGCATTAGCTTTGATGCTCCGCCGGTCCCGAGAGCCGCTCCTTTCTCTCCGATTTTCCACATTTTTCTTCTGTTTACCGTTCACTAGAGGATGCACGAAATTTGATGAGGCGCTTTAATCCTTCTAGCGATTTAATCTTTCGGTAGCTCCATCTTTGGATGCACGTAGATTTTATATGCTACATCTACGATGCAATGTAATTTCATAATGCGGAAACTATAAAGTTCAATAATCTATTAATGCATTTATGTTTCATTATACGTGGAGTCAAAGAAATGAACAATTCGATATCGATAAGCGCATTTGTATCTGGCATACAAAAGTGTAATACAAATTGCTACTGCAGAAAATTCACGGCAAATCTAAAAAATATTATTCTGAAGGAGAAACTTTGCTGCTGAAAGGCGCCGATACTAGATGAGGACGATTTATCACGAAACTGCATTTTAAAGATGTAACGATGCAGAGATTTATATATACAGCAACAATTCACAGATAAAGGGGGAGGGGAGAAAACGTAGTTTTACCTACCTGACGTAATTACGAATTGAAGGGAGCTATTAGTTGGATGTGGGTAAGAATTGAGAAACGACGAAGTATTACGGATCAAGGATTCTTTAGAGTTGCGCGGGCTATTTCATTATTACCGTCCATTATCGTATAAACAATACAGTCCAGAGGGACACGACGTCGCGGAATCTGTAATGAAGCAACGGGCGATAAACCCGCCCTCTCGACCACCCCCGGGTCGCGCACAAATATTCAGCTTTCCTCCGCTCAACGGCGCAGATCCGATTATAAACCGGCGAGCCTTTCCGCGGTCGTAATTTTCACATTAGCGCCGCTCGCTGGCCGACCTACTTCGATGAATACCACTGTGAGCCGCGGTCGCTGTTCAACCACCAGCAACCAACCCTTGCCCACTCTTGCTAGCATGCTCGCGACTCTTCGGAATATTTGCCGCGCCACCCGGGGAAACGAATGTATCGCGCGCCCGTAACGACCTTTCAATAAATCGCATTCCCGCCCTCGTCCCGCATCAAATCAAATTTCCGGCCTCGGCCCGGGGCCCATCCGCCGCGTGAGAAATTCGACGATGATCCGGAACAAGGTTTACGCAGCCGGTAGGTTGGGATACGGGAGATGATACGAGACAAGGCGAGAGGAAGAGAGATGAAGCGGGACGAGACTCCTCGGCGGACTGGCTTCACCGACAGAAACTGATTGCTTTGCGTCGAGTGAGATATAAGCAGAGAAGCGCCAGCTCTTCGATGCTGGTCTTCGAGCAAGCGACGACTCAACAAAATGCAATTTTCAGTGTGATGTCGTGTGAGCCAAGCGCGTTTGCGAACGACCAGTCATCAGTGAATAATTCAACGTATTGTTTATTTCAGTAACGTTATATAAAACGATATGACTTCAAAATAAAACATACAAAATAAAAAATACAATATTGCACTTGTAAATGATCATTGTTTTAAAATATTTTATGTCACAATCTTTTTTCGTTTTTTTATTGCATATTTGTTACCTTTGTCATAGTTCTAAACACTACATTTTCATCTTTTCATGCGGCTATAAATATTTACGCTTCAACTTGTTTAAAAATTTCGTATATATCGCTGAGTGTTTTTTTTGTCGCGTGAAATTGTAAAAGTATGTACTGACACGTAACATGCAATGTATAAAAGTATATCGAATGGTACTATCGGTGAAATCGTTGACGACATATCTTCGTATTTTTCAACGAGGACATCCAACACTTGATGTAGTGCGATGGGACACGCGCTGAAAGCTTTTAACGTAAGTGCAAACATAAAAGCTAGAAGCATTGTTGAATTTGCAGGATGTTTCGGTAACGATGATACAGTTTATTATTCAAAGATATATCTTAAATCTAGCCCCGTAACTTTCAAAACTCAAGCATATCGAAATAGGTTATGAAGGAATTTGGAATTTTATCAACAGACGTCACATAAGTTTTAAAAATTTGGAATAAATCTCAATTTATATTTTCATTTAAAGATACAATAAAATGTAATTAAGTTGTTTCGACTAACGATTAACGGTAATCAATTTTAAATGATAAATGCTATATCTGGTAAAATAAATATTATCATATCACAGACCCAAATAATTTCAACATAACTGTTAATTATATTATCGAAAAATCGTTACGAATCTTTTCAACATATTCTATTATAAAAAATGTCCAATATCCTTTTCAATCTTTAAAAACTACAATTTTTAAAAATAATAAAAACTAAATAAGAACAAAGTCAGTTTATGTCGCAAGTGAATTTAATGCACCGTTTTATTTACGTTTGATGTCTTCGTGTGCATTAAACGATGGTTTAATTCTACGATATAATGGCAATTGGTTTTATTTGACGGAATCGCGACTACCGTATTTCCGATTATTACGAAAAGCTGATTTGTATTTGCGCTCACGCGATCTCGACGGCTCTTTGCACCCTTGTTGATCCCAAGTCGGCCGTCGAATATCCTTGTAATTTCCGCCCCACAAGAATGACCACGGCGGAATATACGAAGCCGGAAATGAGTGTCGCCGCTATTCGCCTCGCGACTCATTTCCGCAAAAGTTCGACCCTTTAACGACCAAGCCTTTTATAGAAGGTGCGGGAAGTTTATTAAGTCGCCTGGCGGTTGTTATATTCGTCGATCCTCGTCATTGTCGTTCACATATATCTTCCTGTACATGCACTTAAGGTATATATGTACATCCACTAGCTACGTAGACAATGTCAATCAACTTAGTACGACCGTGATAAAATCTGGAGGCACAAATTTTGTGCAAGTGATGAGTCACAGCGCGCGCGTGTCACGGGAATACGAACTTCGTCTTAACAGAATCCTCTATAAACACGTATGCTGAAGGTAGAGCTATAATAAAACATAAATTTACATTAATATTATTTGGCATTAAAAGCTTTCGTTCCCCTCATATTATTTCATGATCTGAATTTACTGACGAAGAGAATTGTTGACCGATGACTTTATTTTCTTCACTAAGAGCTTTCCAAAAACATCAGGAAAAGATTATGGAAAAATTTTTAAATAATAGTTTTATAGAAATAACCTATTACAAGTTAGCGAACGAACTGTTTTGCTGTTATGCGCGCAGACAAAAATTGCAGTTTTCTAACTTTTCGATCAAAAGCTAAAACGCAATTGTTTTGAATCCGTCTAGATTTTAATTGCCAATTGCAAGTTTTTCCAGAAACGTTTGACTTTGTTCTGCAGAATGCAAATAATATAAATAAACTCTTTGAATGATATACATGCGGTTCCATTCATAAAATTTAAATATTAAAAATGGAAACTTTTTGAATGGAAAACTAAAACCGTTTTCGGAATTTTTTCGATAAATGTTTCCTGTTTCATGGAAATATATGCGCAATCTCACTCATCTTGAAATATCAAATCTTCAGATATCAAATTTTCTTAGAAAATGCAGAGTGACTTCGATAGATCTGCCTCGGAGATCTCCAACGCGATGCATAATAACAATGATAGTCGGAAAATATAACGGCTCGGCAGAGTATACAGTCTAGATAGCCAATGCATTTTGATGACCAAAAAATCGTCATATTTTTCGAAAGGTATACATTCATACGAGCTCTGTCCTTATCGTACCGATTTAAAAATGGCGTTGCAGCCGCCTACCATGCGCATTCTACTGATAAGAACAGAACAGACTTGCTTGTGGATGATACATCGATCGACAGGCATTTCACTCGGGGGTAATGCATCACGCTTACGCTCGTTCGCATTGCCGCTACGCTTATGCCGACATTCAAATGCATCCAGAGCATCTCGTATGCGAGTATCCTCCACCCGTTTCTCTTTTTCTCTTTTTGCTCAAATAAGTCAACCGATTCCGCAACATTCTGCATCGATACAGAAGTTTGCCGCTGTATGGCTGCGAGCTATTTACGTGGCCGCATCGTTTCGAATGGAACAACGGTACGGAACACGGACGAACGTTGACGTAACTGCAAAGCCCAAGTTCTATAGAACGCCGGATAGCAGTCCGCCTTTGCAATCTTTCGCTTTGTGCAAGATTCCTGCAGCGTCTTCCCTGTGCTTCGTATCTCTTTGCAAAATCTGCTGCCGTCCCTGACTGCATACGCCAAACCGAATCAATAATGTTTTCGCTCACCGGGAAGCTAAACGCGTATATATTCGCCGTTCTGCAAATATTAAATCGATCTGGCTGTCAGGAAACGTGTTGCATGTTACAGAAGCGTATGTACACACCGTTACCTCTGGAAATCGTGATTTTATTCCGATCTCGAATAACAGAGTTTTAGCGTAAACTGCCTTGTGCTAACTCTTCACGGTGTTGTCGAGTGGTCTGCATGATATAATAAAAGATGTAAAGATTAAATGTCACGAAGGAAATAGCTCTTCAAAAAGATTTTTCATTCAGTTTGCACTTAGAATGGACAATGCTCCCAATATTCAGTTGCGTGCTTTTGCAAGAATAAAAAAAACCTTACAAACTCGAAACACCATCTTCCATATACGTCAGAAGTCTCGACCGAATTCTATATCGGGAGAAACATCGCGATATTCAGCAATATGGCTTACCCATTCGCAGATTAAAACGATGGAAAATTGAATTGTTGCCAAACCGCCGTGCAGAATCCATATACGGGTCAGGTTTAGCCCAAAACATTTCAGCGGCTTTTTGCGATCGGCGGAGTCTTCGCCCGTTCAGTTATCGAACACTTCATTTTATTGTGGGCTGTTTTATAAGCCCGGGGAAATTCATCCGATCGGGCTGTTTTATAGCCGTGCGCTAACCGTCGCGTCGCCGTAAACCGCGCAAAATTCGTTACCGCGACTGCCGGTAAACACAAACCGAACGGAATAACTCCATCAGCGGACTGCGATTAGCCCGTTAAAAACGCGCGCGGGAACGAGCTGGGCGTTCCAAACCGCCCAGACGTAGAGAACTAATCGCGTGCGAGTTAACGACGCGCGAGACTCCTTTTTCCTTCGGCCGATCGCTGAATCAGGTCCCAGACGATGTGGGCTTTGCAAGTCAAATACGAACGAAGCGAGACGGGTCTCCATCCTCGCATTGCCGGGCCAAAGACGAGAGAGAGAGAGAGAAAGAGAGGGCCTGAGGCAGGGGAAGGAAAGGAGGGAGGGAGAGAGGAAACGCGCGCGCGCACGCGTTCGATAAATGTGATTTATCGTAATAAGGTCTTTCCGCGTCGCAGGTTTTGCACAAGTTTGCGCCCAGGAATGCACCTTTCGCCCTTCGGATCGTGGTGGCTTCCTGGGTCGACCGTCACGGTCGGAAACTTCTCTCCTCCACACTTCTCCCATGCCACCCTTCTCTCCCTCACTCCTTCGCTTCCACGTACTCGGATGAAAAATGAAGGTTATCGAGTTATGTGCCCGAGGAAGGTAATAATTCGCCGGCGATGATGAAGTATTCGGCTTATGCCGTTGCAGCTTCGACGTGCCTGAAAGATAATTTTGGCGAAAAGAGTGACGCCCCGGCGAAATCCAATCGGTCCTTAAATTACAGGAAAGGACATCCAAGGAAGGGATCCTTGAAAAATTCCGCGCGGCTTAAGTGCAAAATGGCTCAGAGACATCCTGCGAATGATTAAATTAAACTTGAGACACAACATGCCTGTTGAGTCCACACGTCGATAATACAAAACTTTGCGCACGTCAGACGCAAAGTTTTTAATCGCGAGGCGACAGTTTGTTAATGTTACGTCATGGCGTGGATGCATAGCTGTGTACTCGCTGTCGAAGTTTGTAACAAAGTTATACACAAGACACCGCAAAATAAATTCCGTGTCACGCAACTTTAATTCACTCTTGATACTCGAGATGCGCGAGCTGATCTATTTACCATGTTTTATTCTTAGTTTTTCGTATCAATCTTTATCCCTCAATCTCCGAGAATTTTAGATGATATAAAATCAACGTTGATGATTTCAAGAATAATTGTAAATTTGACATCAGAAGCAATTTTTTTAAAGTAATTTTGAAAGCATATTAAAGTATTTTTAGATCTGCGCGTACATAATGCCATTGTATTATAATACGAAAGCATGATCATGGCGTACTGTGTATTTAAAATGCTTCCGTGAGAACGAAATATGATCGTATACACGCGAAAGAAGACTCCACGCATAGATTATCATAATTCTGACAATGCGTCGATCGTATCTCCATGTAAATTCCATTTATATCCCGTGGAACGAGATTACGATACCGCGCGATAATTTTCCGCAGCGCCGACGTTACGCTACGCGAACAGAGATTATTAAGATACGCTTACGCTCTATCGGATTTTCACGCTCGATCCGATTTAATTCTGTCCATTTAGGCTCGCCGAACTAATAGCTTTCAAAGTTACTTCCCTTATGCGCTGATCGAATTTCAGAAGCGCCAGACCGACGCGGTCCGATAAATTGGCAAATCCGTGGCAATGCTTCTGGAAGGGCGCCAATTATTGGACGGTATAACGAGGATCAGTGGCGACGAAGCGAAGCGGAGCGACGCCCGCGCTAGACCTAATTAGATAAACTGATCTTTGTGAGCGTCCGATTCCAACGAGCATATACGGCAGCCCTTTAATGTATGGAGCAATAAGTGTGTAAATACGTTCCGGCACGTATGCTGGAATCGCGATTAAACGGGTACTGGCTGTTCGTGTGTAATATGGTTATTCGGATACCACTTATTTGAAGCGCCGATTACCGGAAACTATAATTGTAGATAGCGTATAGTTATCGGTGAAGTATGAAATCCGGGATGTTCGCGAAAGTCTCGCGGATAATTTATGCAAAACCTCAAAGAGCATTGAACTGTGGGACCAAATTTTTGCGCTTTTCCGATGAGATATACGGTTTTCGAATGTTATGCATCTCCGTATTTTCCAGGATCCGAGGTACCACACATGAAAGAAAAATATATGAGCTTGGAGAAAATTATTCAAACATTGAACAAAATTCTGAAAAACTGTGAATGTGTATCTGGTTTTTCTTCAATGGTCGATGGCGCTTCAAAGTCAAAGCTTATGAAACATACGTGTTTTTCTATGACTGTTATTAACATCTTTTTGGCTTCCTTTTTGGTTCCTTTTTTAATTTAGTTTAATTCAATGGTATGCAGCATGAAGGTTGTTCGTTTTACGAACGTTCTGGCGCGCGATGTTCGGTGCGGTGCTCGTGAAAAAACATGAGTTTTAATTAGTTTTAATTACGATACGCTTTTTTCTTTGCGGTACGTCGCAGCTTTCGCACGACTGCCAAGCTTCGCCAGGCGCAATCGTCCTACGGACATAAGCGCGGGTAATCTCCCTCAAAAGAGATTTCCGCGGTTGGCAGCCAGATGGTAACAACTATAAAATTGATATACCGCGGTAGGGATTGAGCTGAAAGTACCCAGCTTGCAAGAAGATATGCTGCTAGTAAGGAGATTAAAGGAATGAAGGTTGAATAATTTACTCCATAATCGGCCCAATTCCATTTAAAATTCAAGATGACATTGCTACGGCGCGCACTCTTGTTCCTGCGCTCGCTACGTAAATCTCGCTTTAGGATTTACGTAATTTAAAATTAAATATACGAATAATAAGGCAAGCATTAGTCACTGAGCTTTCAGTTCACGACTGGACGTACAGAAACGGAAAAATGCTACTTGTTCTATTAAAACTTTGTCAAATTCGTGGAATTTTATGAAATAAACGAGATTGGCTTTGACCCGGGAAACGAGATTAAGCAATCGTTTCTCATGGGAAAGAGAAGTGGAAAATTGTAATCATGCCAATAGAAATATCAGACAGCACACATTTCATCACAAAGTTTATTAAATTTTCGTTTCTATATTTTTTAGCATGTTACATATAATATCATAATAATGTATAAGTTTAATATAAAATTAAAATTGAAATTTGCGAATTTTTAGTCGCATGCACTGCTCACAATAACTTGTATACGATATAAAATTAAAACATTAAAAACATTAAATGAAATAACAACATCCTGGGTCTGACAGACAATATAATACAAAATTGAAAAAAACAGAGAGAAAAGTAGCCTCAACGCATATGTTTCACTGCGCCATTTGTTCTCGTTCTCTCATGCAAGACGACAGGAAAAACCGGGATAAACCGTATTACCAGATCGGAGCTGAGTACGCAGCCGGAACTGAGAATCTCAGACGTGGGATACACGTGTGTACGCAGCCGGACGAAAAAGAACGAGAACTCGTCGGAGATTCCGCAAAAGATTTCAGCAGCATTCTGGCAGCCGCTACCGCCGCCGCCGCCGTCATCGTCGTCGTCGTCGATCGGGACTCAAGAATCCAATAACCGGAGCAAAAATCCCGAGGAGGACGAGGAATCACTGGTGCCGTTTAACAATCGGGATTTCCGGGGAGTATTTACCAGCAGCGCAGCCGCGGAATCGGAGTCAATTTAATCCGGTTGCCTGCCTGTCGAGCAAATTTATCCGCGATTTGTGGCGATTTTCTCCCGATTTCCACACCGCGTGCCTGCCGGCAGTAACTCGCCCCTCCGCCCGCCGCGTCTCTTGATTGCTACGATCCTCGAGATCGCGTCTATCGGCGCGCGTGCGTATTCGTATACCTATATGTGTGCTGCTATATACATATAGACGTGTATATATAAAGTTATACATGCGATCTATGGCGCCTAGGTACAGGGAGCGCGTTTACACAAGCGTGCATGTTCCCTCGTATATACAGTCGCACATACAATGTGTTCCCGACGTGTCCGACGACCAGGACTCGATTACACTCTAGCCGAAGTACCAACAATGTTTCCCCGATGTGATTTCGCCGATCGGTTTCACGATTGTTCCCGCGAAACTCCCGATCGACGAATATCCATGGTGTAAGCGATAGTTTATTATATCGTAAGCCGCGTATATCGCGCTTTTATCATCGCAGTCATGTTCATCAAGTGATCATCGTCTCAAGAATGAACCTTTGTCCACAACTATTTTTATTGTATCACTAATGACGTCCTGTTCACAAGCTATTAAAATGTATATGCTTAGTACGGATCGTTTCGTGACCATTGCGTTAATTGTACTAAGGGAGAACATTTTCACAGGAAGAAACCTTAATCAAGCGGGGCAAGTTTGCGCGCAAACGTGGACGCGAAGCAAAACGCCAGACTCAACGATCCACTTGAAAACAAAAAGATTATTCGTTTACAAGGAACAACACACGGCCGGCGCGTCGAAATGCAACTTCCCGCGAGTAAATTCGTTTCTTTATGCTTTTTTGCAAATGAAGCAAGAGCTCGAGGGTTATTTCGGCAGCGTTTCGTATTATTGTTACAGCTCAAGGGAGAATTCTGGGGTTCCGCAACTACCCGGTTTCACTGAGAACACTCTCGGATGCATAGAATTTTTTACTAGACGCGAAGGAAATTCCTATGTATCAGAGGACGACAGGGCGGAGATGGGGCGCGAAAAAACTCAGGAAGTACGCACGCGTGCTCTCGTGCGCCGCGAGAACTCGTTTACCGTGGATATTAATATTATCGCGAAATGGAATCGCGCCAAATGAGATTATTTTCGAAACTCGATAAACGCCGAAGATTTCATTTCGCGACAGCAAAGTTGCTGACACTACGATTACGTGCCATCCCCCTCTCCTCCCGCCTAATACGGTACTCCGAGATTATGTTCGCAGATAAAATCTCTCTAGTTTCTAAAATAGTTACCTCGCGAATTAACGTGAAATATATGAATTATATAAAGTATTATCGCTTAGCTTGCTTCATACTGAAACAGTTACGTGCTTCACAATGGCATTTACGAAACACTTTCGCATTCATATCATTATGCCAACGCGAAAAACCAATTTGCAATCGTCAAGAACAATATAGTACGAAACTGTATGAGTTGCATTAATAATGTACATAGATATAGCATAACTATAATTCGTAATAGCGACATGCATGAGTAAAGCCACTTGCTATCGACAGTCGCGATACCCATTGGCTGAGCTTAATCCGAATTAATCCGAAATAACAATGTGTCGCGTGCATAAATTAACAAAGGAACAATTCCCGTGAGACAATTGCTAAATATAACAATCAAAACTGCACGACATTTTCGCAGGTGTACATCAAATTTGCTAACTAAACCAGTATTAATTGATGACTGGTATCGATCGTCTAACATCATTACATGTAATGGCACTAATACCTATATTGGAATACTCGTTGTAGCTTGTTTTGAATATCTGTCTAGGATGTTGTTTAATTTAGTACTAACACAATTTTAAAATTCTGAAGATAATTGAAAATCTAGTACATTTTGATTCAACTGTGTCGCAGTGTTTTGTAAACAATAATACATTGACATCATTTTTGTAGTCAAAAAATTCTCGTATTCGTCTATTTTTATTAAGGAACCTGATTGTCTCTTTTTCTATAATAACGTTCCAAAATGATTAATAAATCAATATTTTTTTCATCCAGTTTTTTAACAGTAAAAATACAAAAAGACAGTGAAAGATTTATCTGCTTTCAAAACAGAATTGTTTTTCAGATTACGATTTAATATGATTAATAATACGAAAAATAACACGAGCTAAGTCTGATTAAACAAGCTATCATGCAGTTTACCACCTATGATGTATATTTCACTAAAAGCGTTAGTGGAAAGTAATGTACGGCACTTCTCGGCGGTGCACTTTCGCGATGAAGAGCAGGGAAACGAAGAGACGGAAGTGACATGGAAACACAAAGGAAAAAAAGACATCCCGAAGGAATCGCGAAACTAGTCAAGCGACAAACAAGCGTTTGCATCGTTTCTCTCCTACTATATTTCACGCTTGGCGGAATATCCCCCCTCGAATATCGCTCTTAACTTCAGTAAGTTCAATTTCAAATTACTCGTTCCTTGCTGGGAAATGGTGCACATGCACTGTCAAGCAACACCCACGCAACTGCGCCTCGCAAATCGAGTTTTCGCATGGTACAGCTGCCACGGTAGTCGCCCAGCCGACAGACAGACACCAGGTGCACAGACGACCTTGATCGAGTTCGCAATTGTTCCACATGCTGCCATTATATCTGGCAATATTGCTATGAGACAGATAAGCAAGACTGGAATTTTTATATTTTATTTTATAATATAATATTAGTATACAAATATTATTCAAGCGTTTAAATAGAGAAGGATGAAGAGACATTAAAAGAGAAGATTGCGTGACTGTCAGATGTTATACTCAAACGTCACGTACTAATGTTCTAGCATAGAATTAATATCCTGTCTATGTATTATTGAGAATGTATATTTTTTTATAACTGTTTAATATCATTTTGTAACGACTCCCTTCACTTGATGGATTCCTCATCTATGATACTGAAATAATCGGTTCGACGATAGCACGTGACAGTACCGTTCATTCTTCGCGCGGATACGGATATTTTAACATGTCGATCAATAAGCTCCGCACAGTACACGCAATAATCTTCGCGGTTCCGTTTACCAATTGCAATTTCGTTTCGACCTGATGTTCACTCGTACTAGGAATCGCGGCACTGTATTCATTAATCTCTCACGCCCGCCGCTTTCCGAGCGCGGCCGTTTCGCGGTTGAAACGCGATTCTTGCTCGTCCGGGTGTGACGATTCCGTCGACGAGAGGGACGAGAGTCGCGACCGGTGGACCTGGACGAGCAACAGGTTCGCCGAGTGAAAAGGGAAGAAGCAGCGGCCCCGCGTACGGACGGTGAGGAGTCATTTCCTCGATAAGTCGGAGTCTCCGGTACGTCCGGAGCTCTTGCAAACTTAACGAAGAGTAATTACGCGCTTTCTCTTCTCGCGGAAGTTGCCCGGAATGAATACCGCGTTGTCCTCGTCTTCGTCGTCTGTTGCTATCGGCGGAACGATCGATCTTGACGAAACGGGCGCAGGTGCGCAGCCTCGATCTGATTGCCCTCGTACGCACGGGATTTACTTTTCCAATTTCGCGGACAATCGCGGACGAGCGCGTTACTTCCACCCGACTTCGGGTGAACGGTAAAATTCGCGAATCGGATACTTCATAGAAACACCGAATACTTTATGAAATTTTAGCCCCCCCCCCCTCTCTATCTATCTATCTATCTATCTATCTATCTCTCTCTCTCTTTTCTGTCAATTTTCATTAATCTGAACGAAACATTCCACTTATACATCATTTCTGGACGCTAAATACGTATTGCCATTGTGAATATTATATATTTCATATGTCTGTTTTAATATCCAAAGAATATTACTTCATAAGGATATAACTCTGTGACATATTTTCGTGATGCATAAAAAGAAGCAGAAAATATCATACTTATGAAAAAAGATTTTCATGAGTTCATATATAAATATCCTGAACTAAATTGCCTTTATCGCAAGAAACATATTATACTTTAAAATATTCAAAGCTGCTATCGTCGACAGCAGCTCGAATAGAATATTGCTATCGGGATAAATGTCTTTCAATAAACTTGATTTCCGTTTAAAAGAAAAATTATGCATATAACACTGTTGATAAACAGGATATAGATGAGTAGTATAGTAGAATAGAATGTATCTAGTAGATATATTTTGGTAACATCCTGTGCAGCACTAAAACGATATCATAAAAGAATAAAGGTCTCTTCACACATATCCGTGACGTGTCAGTACCGTATCAGTGCCGTGTCGATTCGCATATGTTACTACGCCGGACATGTATAAATACTAGTATAAAAACATGTATGTATAAAACTGAACGAATACGGCACTGACACGTCACGGATATGTGTGAAGATACCTTGAAAGAGAAGATTTGACGTTAAATCACTGTTAGAAACATCAAAATAGTTGAACTCGGGGAATATTGGAAAATCATTATTTCTATCAGGTCATAACCAGTATTCTACGACTGCATGGAATAATTAAATTTGTAAGCTATAATCCAGTTTGGTGATATGATCGAGCAGTATCGCCGTTACGATGAGATATCGATATGCAGCGCGCAGCCGGCTGTTATTTGTTAATGAGAAGAAAAACATTGCGACCGACGATAATGAAATTTTGCGGATTTGCCACGACTTCGTACACGCAACAATGTTGATTTGCAATTATCGCCCCCGCTCGGCGGAACGCAATTTAATCCATATTTGCAAGAGCCGTTGATTCACTCGACTACGCACGACGGGCTCTGTATTTCTGACCCGAATTGGGTTTCCCGGAAATCCGGGTTGATGTCTCGCGTTTCAACTGTAAAGCTAGAATATCGCAGGTCGAGATGGTACTCCACGCGTACCGAGAAGAGAAATCCTATGGTGATTACGTTCGCGCTTAGATCGCTTTCCTGCGAAGCCGAAACGATTTTCCGGCGTGAGGTATCCAAGTTTGCGCTCGCGCGCACATCTCTAACGAGAATCACAAGATTTGTGCCAACATCGTGGCCTGCAGGTAGCCGACAACCGATAGATCCAATACTAATACCAACGCTGATACCTTCGTATGTTGATACAAATAAGTGTGTGCACGAAACCTACAATCAGTCATTACACGGAAGCTGCTTCTGCCAACATCATCTAATCGTAATTAAACCCACTCTGACCCTTTGATCCCTATTCTCACCGCGCATTTATCGTTAAATGTACCCACCCTGGTTCTCGTCTTGCGTCAACATCAACGCAGAAACGCGATATTCCTATTAAAGCAAACTCAGAATTCAACATGCATGATTCGACATTTAATAAGCGGCAGGAAATAGATCGTTTCATCCATTTCGAATTCTGCTTATTAATTAATAATCGATAATATCGTTTAATTAATGATAACAGATTCTTTTATTTCATGATATAATAATACGATAAAACTATTGTGCAATACACACGTCCATATAACATTAAAAAGGAACTGACTCGCAAAAATAAATCACGAAGGAACATAACAACGATCAACGAAAAGGTCTTCGTCAATGTTGAAAGTGCATTTCGTGATGATGCAGTAACCGTAAGCTGCAATGCTGCATTAAGCCACATTTACTCCTCCGTCGTGTTTTGCGATAACAATATGGCTCAAAGGAGACGAATGATTACTCGGACATGTATGCGAGAATATCTTGCAGGATACAAGGCGATTTTTATTCTCCTATTCCTTCAATATGTTACTGGGTTACTAACGGCGCCGAGGATTAACTCACGAAGTCACGTGGATTCGTGGGATCTTGGGACTAACATCCGCCATTGTTCGCCATCGTAGAGAGCATCTATGCGTATAATTTCGCAAGTACTTAACGCTCCGTGCCGGTGGTCACGAAGAGGAGAGAACAGCCTTGTAACACTTGCTGAAAGCTTGCCGCCTTACCTATTCCCATCTTCTGTTCAGCAACGCACCACCTGTTCCTCCTTCTTTTCACATGCTACATACACATGCTACATACGCTACGTATTGAAATGCTTATAACGCAGAAACGCTGCCTTTTCATAAACCGCTAACGTCATTTTCTCCATCGCCTAGATTTACGTGAATCTCGACAAAGGATCGATATTTATAAAGACGAGATTTCTATCGTCACAGATAAAATAAAGAACTGCGCGAAAGTTTAGATTTAGAGGAAAAAGAATAATGTCATAAAGATTTATTTCATAATATATCAAGATTTTAATATTATATAAATACTTATTATATTAGGTCATTAACTAATTGTAAGTAACCCTGATCGTGTCTGGCAATATAATGTAGTGATGTTTTGAAGAATATTATTTTTTTGTTTCTTTTGTCTATCTTGCTATGAAATTAACATACAATGAGCTATGTTGTGTCATAAGTATGTGTTTAATTTGATTCAGTTTGATTCGTCATTTAGATAGTAATTCGGATTATTTATAAGTTAATGACTTAATATTTATCGTATATATATATATTATATATTCTCGGATATATATTTATACATATGACGATCATTTTTAGTTAATTTCTAACTTTTTATGATATCTTATTCGTTGTAAATATCCTCATTACAGTATTTTTCCCGTCTGCACGTGCTCTCAAACGTCCCGACGTGAAGATACCTTTCACTCTCAACCTGGCGGAGGAAATCTCCCGATTGCAGTCACGAGAGCATCGATAATGAAACAGCGGCGGTCGCGTGATCGCCGTTATGCCCGACTCGTAAGGCACGCGAGTGCAATGCGCCTGAGAATGCATTTGCAAACGCCTTAAGGCCGCCGCACACCGGAAGCCACGTCAGCCGCGCTATGAATGTCGGTCACCTGCGTTATGCATATCTCGAATACAGAATCGCATGGTGCGTGTGTTTAACAGTTCGGCCCTTCCCTCTTGCATTTTGGTCCTAAACAATGTTACGTGCTAAATTCATATAGAAATAATCTGAAGTCAAATTCAGAAGATAGATATCGATTGATTATCATTTTAGAAAGTTGAGAAAAGATTCAAGAGAAATGTATAGCAGAAACTATCGCGCTACCATATAGAAGACCATACCATACGAAGATTAGACACACCATTTGTCAGGGTAATCCTTGGCCTCCATAGGAACATTGAATACGTTATTATCGACATTTGCAGATATTCTCGATACTTGCAAGTTTTTAAAAAAATCTTATTGATAAACGACACGTGTTGCAACTGTGCGTGACACGTTTATCTTGATAAACTATAATGAATTTGATCGTGTTCACATATTTGTTTTACATAGGTAAGTAATCGTAATCAGCTTTTCTGAATGGTACGTGTCTATTGAAGGATTAAAGTTCATCGAAACGGAGAATACCGATGTACATATTCATGAATACGATAAAAATCCATTCCTAGACGAATGAAATCGTCTCATTTATATCATTCTCGTTCGCTAACATTCGAACTTTCTACTGTGAGTCGCTACGAAGCGCTCGATTTTCCGATAATCTCCTGAACTATTTTTGAGCAACGCAATTTTCCTTCTCTTCTGATCATTCATTAGTCTGCGGGGATCGATATTGCAGACTATTCGTTAAGAACATAACTCTTTCGATGAGAATGTAATGAGAAACGTTCTAATTACGTTCGTCAAAGATATTATTGGATCTATAGATTGCTTGAGTATCGATAAGCGAATGAACGTCAGCAGAAATAATTTCTAAGCCGATGAAATGATTTGCAATTCTTCTGTCCTGATTTGGACGCCTCGCTTTTAAAATGTCATTATTCATTCTTTGAGACTGACGTGTGGGCAGAGTTGAACACTCTATCTAGTTGCACACACCTGATCAGAAATACATTTATTTATATTAAAAGTGGAGCAACATATTAATATCACTCTTTTTACAGCATGGTTTTTTTATGAACATGTGTAATAAAACAACAATCGCGAGTATAAAATCAATTATCGTTTTTATTTAAAAATACAAACGTATGGCTTTATTGTGGAAGCTTATGTAGATCGCATATGTAACTTTACAATAATTTCTCTAAGTTGAGATCTATTAGTGATGAAACCAATAGCCTAGATATTTTTCATTCAAATAAAATATTCTTAATCTCTATCAAACAAATAATAGCTTATAAATATATATAATCATAAATATATGAAATAAAATGTCAGACTGTAATCGAAAATATATTGATTTAAAATTAATATAGATATACAAAGAGAAAAATTAAATTCTGAATACGTGGATAAAAAAAAATTAAATATCTTATGTTTGAGTAGTACAAAGTTATCTTAACGTAGCTAATGTCGTTAATTTATTTAACCAGTAATCGCGAAGACTAGTCGAATTTAATTTAATATAATACTAACGACTATCGAGCGGCGAACACGCAAACGCGACATTTAATCATTTGATGTAAATATATACATATATGTATAGCGCGCTCCATCCGTTAACGAAGCAGCTGATCCTCCGTTCCCTGCTAATACATAAATAAATTTAATTCCATAATTAACGGACTTCATAAATACAGCATATTTTTTTAATTGGCTATAACTCGCCGTTAAATCCGTAACGGCGCCTAATAGCAGTAATTATTAATTATCCGCAATAAATAAATGGATTGAAAATGTGGGAATCTCACACAAATCAACAATAAAATATTGATCATAAAATACGATAAATACATTCGACGATGTAAAATCAAGGAGCGTTAGTTAATTATTCCAAATACTTGGGATGAAATTTAAATAGGGCATTGAGAACTCTGCAGAGAATCGAGCCGATTTTACGCGATTAAAAAATATCCCGTAAATCTGTAAAATCACCTCTTAGCTGCACTGGCATATTCGGGCACGATTCGCTATAGGTGTGGATCGTGAACCGCCTCGATTACGAGCAACGACAGTGGGAACAGCCTGGGAACAGTACGCCCTTTGTGCGCCAGCAACCTCTCGTGACTGTGAATCTGCTTATTTAGTTTATCATTCTTGAGCGAAGTAACTCGCAAAAAGGCATCTAGACAGATCTCGGGCCACGATGTATTTTTGTATTCTACTATTACGCTCCGCGACGCGTAATAGAAATGGAATATGTGCGATAGCGACATCAGCAGATATCGAATTTGTGTCTATTTTTGTGTAAACAATATTATCTTTTTCACCAAATAAAACTTTAATGTGTTACAGTTCTCATTATGGGCAATCATATCATATAATCAATTAAAGTGATCATTTACTAATGATTCCAATCCTTGTCGCTAATATTCCATCAGTTTCAACATCCCAATTAATTCACTAATTTCAAATAATAAATTGCTTCTCATGCGAGATTACCGTTAACTTATAAAATTAAAAAACGACAGGGCTTCTCGGCATATCTCATTATGCTGGTAGCGGCGGAAAATTCGGTTGCACTACCGAGGAGATTAAAATCCTAGAGTGAGAGAGAGAGGCGCGGGGGCGAGCGTAGCAAAGTTCGAAGCCGGAAGAATCAAAGGACGCGCAGAGTCTAATCGCCAGATTAAAGCGTCGAGATTCATCTCGGGATTAAGGGATAACCGGGTCTTGCCGCTGACGACGAGGGACGTAACGAGTCCGGTGCACGATCTGCGAAGCGTGCTATCCGTGCGCTTGCAACTTTTAGATCCAATAAATCCGCTGCGCGAATATGCCCTTTGACGCGACGCGTGCACCTCGTAGTCTTCCCACGTTGTTTTCCAGTCGAACAATACCGGCCCAGGGCGTCGGTTTGCATTAGGAACAACGGTTCTACTGCCCGAGTATCTCAACAATACCTTTACTAATGTTCTACGTTACCGTGATTATCTTTTATCGTGTTATGATTCGCGACAAATTCTCATCGCTTTGTCCATTAAAAAGGGATTTTTAACAAAGAAGCGGAATGCTATTTTGCTCCCCGTGGACGCTCATCATCTTAATTCTTTTAGGTCGTAACAGTCAAAAGATTTAAAGCTCCGTCGCTTTTCATTCAATTCAAAATTCAAATGCAATCTGGTTTAATTGTTTGCACAAAATTCCACCGCGCATTGTGCACACACGAGCACAGTGCTTCTTGGGCGCGCACTCGTGCGTGTAGATATTACGAAACCTTCTGTTTTACACATCTTCGTGTACGTTCGTGCATCCATACATACACGCACGCGTGCACACACATACATACACATACATACACTCTCACACACATCCTCGATTGCGTATGCAACAGGTTTCTCGCTGACGTGGTACGGTCGACCATCATTCGCGAAGATACACACGGCATTACTTAATGTCGCGAGGACTTTCGTAAAACAACGCAAAAGTAAATCTACATCCACGCATTTTAGTATGAAAATCTTTACAGCAGCTAGAATCGCAATTATTAATGCAGATGTCGAGCGACGTAGATGAAGAGCGCAACCCCAACGCGCATAATCTTCCGGAAGAGAGGAAAAAAAAGAGCCTTGTCTCGAGAGGGATTCTTTGTCCGTGAGGAAGGATTAGTGTCCACGTAGGAGATAAATCACTGCTTCGAGGGATTTTCCGGGCTTCGTTAAAGCAGATCGAGTTATCCCGACCTTGGAGAAAAGAAGGGAGAGAGCAGGAGGAGACGGGATATGGTGTGAAATATGGGATTTTGAGTTACGCGATGCCGGTACACACCGACACAATAAAAGGATGAAATAGCGCAAGCTTTGTCTTGCGCACGGGAAATAGGTATACAACTAAATCTCGCTCACAGAGACTGATAGACATGGCTTTAATTTCAACGAACACCCCTCGACGTTTAGCAAATTTTTGCTAGGGAGATTGATATTGAAACGACGAAGTAAACATAAGTAACGAATGATAATGTATATTCGATACTCATAGCTGTTAAATACCAAATACCGGAATGAAATATCAAAGCACTTATCCAAACATGTACATCGGATACCAGTCTTTGGTCACCAGAAAGCAAACGAAAATTTACGTATCAATATCATCAGTTTCGCTCGCGTTGTATCTTTTGGCGCGAAATTAATCGACGGTAACGTACACACTCTTCGACTAACGTAATTTTTTTTATTATTGTATCGTAACAGGTACGCGCAGGTGTGTACGAAATATTCTCACGATTATTATTACCGTCGATATATCGCACAATCAGTAACGCACGTTAGGGATGTAACAATGCGAGAAAACTCTCGTCGAGAGAACTCTCCTTTTTCATTCCAGTTGCGCGTAAAGCACCATTAATGAGGACGCGTATTTGTGCAGGTACAAACAGTAGTTTCTGAGGAGAGGTATACACGGATTGTTTGCACGGTGTTTATTATACGTGCAGCATCATTAGTGGGACTTCAGAGTATTCTTCAGCGCAGGAACAGGAGGAGAGTTTTTACTTGCACTTTCATCGTGTCTTTCATTTTCCACAAAAAGCAGCACGATAACATCGCGCGTTGTCAGGATGCTCATTAAAAATTTTTCGTACATAATGCGTATTTAGATTTACGATGGCGCAACGAAGTAGCACAGAATCTTTCCTTCCATCGCCAAATAATGCATTTCCGATAGGAGTATACGATACGAGCGGCATTCGTGATCACTCGGATTTACGTGAAAGCTAAACGTAAAGTTCTACCGATGCGATGATTGTGCACGTTTGAAATTCGATTCGTAATACCGTTCAAGTTGCGCACAAAGCAGCTCCGTGATTACAGATCTCCTATCAAGTAATCGTTAAAGAGAAATCAATTGCGGGCTCATCAGAGGACCATTAACGACATCTGATTTACGAACGAAGTGCCCAACAGGTGTCACGCACGCATCAATGTGAAACATGCGTCCTGATCATCGTCCTGATGATTTTCCACATACGCTTAATGAAAATCCATCACGCATGGAAATTATCGATGCGTTCGTTGCTTCAGTACGATCAGTGAATTTTCTTTCATCGAAATAACATAGACGCGCGTTTTATTTCGGACGGTTCGTGACGCAACTCGGGCACGCACGAAACTCACGAGTCGTTCTTTTCCGTTGGTGCGCGTGCACATCGATAGCGTCGATATTAATTGAGCGACGTCACGTGGATGTCCGTCACTGCGCGACGGCCGTCTCGTTCAGATCCGCAAAAATTGGGCTGTCAAATCTAGCAGCCGGCACAATAACCGAACGCGTATCCATTTTCTGCTGCAACCGTGCTTCCGATTCCGTGGACCGGAGAACTCGATCGACGTGCAATAATTATTTACGCCCAATTGTATCGTTCGCGTATCGACGCTCCTCGTGATTCTTTTATATCTATTATTCGATCTGATACTTCCCTCGTACTCTTTTCTAACGACTAAAAAAGTAAAAAGTATTTTTGCACTATTTTAAAAAACATATATTAAAATTAATCAAAACAAAAAATATATATGTTATACATAAGGTGATTCCCTTGTGATCCGCGCAGGCATACAAATTACAACAGTCGCCGCGGCAGTTATGCAAATTAATTCCCTTATTAAAGTAATAAAAGAGGAGTTTACATATCAGATTGGAAATTCGCATAATCAAATGTACAATTTCGAAAACAAGCATTCTGTGCTTTTGTATATTGCGTCCTGTAAACGTTGGGCATTATCGCCAAATAACGCGGTTCGACACTAATTAAATAATCCATTAACGAACCGTGCACGTTATTCGTTATCATATGCATATGTCGCCTGCGGTATATTGGATTTACGTTGTAATATGATTTTTATCATCAGGAGGAATATCATGGAGGGAATCTCTCGCATTTATATCTCGTAAATATCAAACCAAATCAGAGATAAGTTAATCGTTTTAATTTAACTAATTGTCAAATGTATTTACTTTCAGGTATAGAAAACCACGTATTTGTCCAAATTATATGATGTATCACTGTGTTCAGGCAAGAGAGAATCATAGGCATAGAATACATAGATACGACAAACGCGCGATGGCGCTACAAGCAAGGAAGCGTGGCGCTGGCGCCCGTATACCACGGGAGTCCCCGCCGACGCGCCCTTCTCATAGCGATCTACGATCGAACGGTACGGCGCCACCACGGTGGTACGTATATTCGTGTGAGATTTCTTTGTGTGAGGACGTGGCGGGTTTATCTAAAAGGACATCGCAGTTTTCTTCGATAGGTGACCGAACCCATGAGACATCCCAAGACGAATATTCAACCCATACGAGCTGTACGCGATCTTCGAAGACGTCAGAAGGAGAGCCTCGCGACGACAAAAGGAGAATTGAGATACTTCGTCGATCGATCCTACGGATCGATGCCACCATTGTAGCGGACCGCTACAACAGATAAGTGAAGCGCTTCTGACTGAGCTTTATTTCGTCTCACGATCGTAGTTTCCATTCATCTCGTCGGCTCTGGTATTAATTCTAGCCGAGAGATCGATCTACAGACACGTCAGAAAGCACTATCTCTGGCTTCTCCGTATACTACGGGGAAGCGGCCATCTTAGTCCTTTGTTCATCCGGATATAACGTAAAAACGTTTCCGAAACACGTTGCGATTTATATACGCGTTACGATTCAGATACACAGAACGATTTCGAGCAGCTTTTGCAAAGCTAATTACTTCACTATTTGAATACCCGATCGTGATATCATTTATTTGGATTATTCATCAATTATGCATTGTCGTTCAGTTTATTAACTTGTTTTGATCACTTGTCTCTCTTGTTGTTATTATACTAAAGTACGACCCGATTCTTGCGTTGCGTGTTGCGTTCAGACAACTTCATTATATAACGTACAAGTATTCTTTTCTCTCTTTCCGTCTACAACGGAAAAGATTCACGATTCATATTTTCAGTTCTTTCTCAATCTACCTCTACGACGCAGACTCGTGACATTTTCTATACGCAGGACTTTCGAGTCACCGTTACAACGTGAACCTTTTCGTTCTTTGATTACCCTTTCGGTAAATGATTCAATATATGATTTATGTGACATATATATAACCGATTAGATATATGATATGTGTGATTTATATGGTTTCTATGATTTATGTGATTCATATTCTAGTGTGACTTTATTATATCTCTCTCTTTGTTTATTGTATTCGAGCTGCTAACCGCTTCTGCGAAACCGTTTATTACCTTGTGTTTGTATCTAGATAAAGTTACTATTACTTTTGGTTAACTGTTAATATTTCTTAGCGAACGATTATCTATTCTTTAGTTTTTTACGATGACAATTGGCTTACGCATTATTAAAATATACGATTAATTGATTCTTTTATTATTTGCGATTCTGTCTCAAATTACCTCTCCTACATTCTCTGAGATCAGGTTCCCGCGGGAGCTTGTACACACTGATACATTTCTTAATCCGACGATTTACCATGTCCAATCCGTCGAATTCCTTTTTAATCCCCGAACTTATCCGCGCTTAATTCATACAACTATTCTTTCCATTTCATAAATACTGATCCCGAGCAATATGTCACATACATGATAATACGGCTATCAGAGATGCAAGCTACTTTATTACAAGCACGACGTGTGAAAACGCTCGAAAAATGTATCTCTGCGATGAGATCCGGGAAAAATCCGTCGCGCTTTAATTGATAGCCGTCTCCCAGATAGGCATGTACGTGATTATTTCGCAGCACGCTCAGGCGCGATACAAATATCATACTTCAACATATTTTCACCGCCACTTCATTCCGACTTAATCTCTCCATAGAGTTCTCTTACTCAACCATAAATCAAGAGCGAACCGATTCCGTCTAATATTTCACGTCCTGACACGGTATGTGCGTTATGTTGTACGGCACTTCTTTCACTTCTGAGCCGCATCACGCAACGTACAAAAAATTTTGAATTAATAGCCGAAAAGACTGAACGTCCATACGATGAAGCGGTCCGCGACAAGAGCCGTGACGCGGGTTAATTGATGGCCGAACTCATCGGACACCCCCGTGTAGCCGTGATCGTTTTCGCTGTAGCACCATAGCGGCGACATGGCACAGTCGGAGTGGCCGAATCAATTTGTGCTGATGTATCACGGCGTCATTTGCTTGTACAATCGAGCGAATCACGAGCGTTTTGCCTTTGCAACCTCGACGGGACCAGCCCGGGCCTGGCGCGCGTCCCGGCCTCGTTCTCTTCCGCCGTTCCCTCTCTCGTCACATGGCCGTCTCACCTACACGCTTGTTATCCGGCCATCCACTCGATGCGGCGGCATTGTTTATGTTGACGCGTATAACGATAACGCTCGTCCGCGTACATCCAGCCCGATGTCGCGCACTGAAACGCCGATAATGACAGCGCGACCGTAATTCGCAGGGAACGGGCGATTGTCGCCCGTCCGCCCGTCGTCAGTCCAGTCCGATCCGGTCCAGACCAGCCTGATCGGTTCAGATCATCGGACGCATCGACGCTGCATCCCGCAAGTGGATGCGATCGCGAGACGCGATCACGTCTGTTCGCGTGCTGCACATGCGGCATAATCGCGACTCGAATGTGAAATCGTGTTGTATGCGTGATTCGCGCGTACTTTAGCTACGAATCGACACGTGGCGATTTTTATTCATGCATGCACTGACATTTGTCTTTCGACAATAATCACTTTAGAATTTTTCTCTTGTGCTCTTTATGGTCTTATTAAAAGATAGATTGTTGTTTCTGAATGTTGCTTCATAAAAAATAATTTTCTCCGATTGTTTACAACTGCAGGAGATATTAATATTTTGATACTCTTATTCAAATAGATCACTAACAATAAGTAGTAAAATTACTCATGCAATTATTGATATATTTCCTAATTTCTAAATTCCTAGTAATGCTATTACAGCATTGTGCTGTTCGTAACAGAACTCTTATTAAATTTCTCAGGGCTATTAATCATCCGTGTTACCAACAAAATTCATGTAGGTTATGTTATAAGCGTAATAAAATTAATGGCGGATTCGTGAATCATTCCTGCTATTTAAAAAGACTATATGAAGCTTTATTACCTGTCTCGCTTATAAATTTACGTTTAACTTTGAAAATTAAAAATAATATATATATATATAAAACAAATGTTTTTTGTGATATTCAACTTTAATTCTATAATTAATTATGATGTAACGAATGCATCTATTTAAAATATAAAAAATACTAAAATAAAGCAAAGAGAAATAATATATTTAATATTGCTGTTTATTACAACCGATCTGGCAATACAAGTAAATGGCCCACTACGTTTCGACCATAATTAGGTCCTTATCAAGTGGTAAGTGATGTCAATTTCTGTGTAACAAATAAAAATGATAAACAGATGAATAAAAGGCAAAAACCAGTACCGCATAATCAAACCAATTAAAATTTACAATACTTACTGACAGAAAAAGACTTAACACTGTAATATATAAAAATTAAAAACAACGAAGGAAATGTAAGAACACAACGATCAGCATCTTTCGTCTACAGTCTCAAGCAGACTGAGACAAACACGCAGCGCATAGTCACAAGCAATCACCACAGATGGCCTAACTTTAGGTGTGTTTCAAAATTGGATCGTAAATGCTCGGTAAGTCTTCCGTATCCCTTTGTGAATTAATCGTATGGTTAACATTCTTTATGAAACACATTTCAGCCAATTCTCTCCTTCTCCGGTGGTTCTCATGATGTAATATCTGGACATTGTCCCAATCAAACTCATGCCCCTTACTTCTATGTTTGCTAACCACAGAATGTAAACCAACATCCTTTTCAATATCAGACTGGTGCTCTTTAACTCTCTTAATTAAGTGTCTTCCAGTCTGTCCTATATAGGACAGATTGCAGTAGTTGCTATATAGCAACTACTGCAATCTTTACAGCATAATTTATACACCACACCTGTCTTCTGTGCATTCAGTAATTTGTCTTTACCTCTTTTTACAATACAATCCAATCTCTTATTCACCCTATACAGTACATTAATACCACCTAATAGTTTCAGTTTCGATTTGATAACATCGCTCAAGTTTTTTATGCATGGAATGGTAACAAACGTTTTATTTAATTCTCTTCCGTTAACACTCTCTGGACCGTCAATGCACTTTATCTTTCTGATTCTTTTATGAATATGTTTGTTAACAAAATTCAACGGGTAACAATTGTTCGTTAATATCTTTTTAACCATCTCAATGTTCTCACTATGAAACCGTGGGTCGGACAACAAAATTGCTCTATCTACTAAACTCGTTATTACACTTATCTTATGGTTATCCGGATGGCCAGAAAGACAAGAAGAGCAATTTTGTTGTCCGACCCACGGTTTCATAGTGAGAACATTGAGATGGTTAAAAAGATATTAACGAACAATTGTTACCCGTTGAATTTTGTTAACAAACATATTCATAAAAGAATCAGAAAGATAAAGTGCATTGACGGTCCAGAGAGTGTTAACGGAAGAGAATTAAATAAAACGTTTGTTACCATTCCATGCATAAAAAACTTGAGCGATGTTATCAAATCGAAACTGAAACTATTAGGTGGTATTAATGTACTGTATAGGGTGAATAAGAGATTGGATTGTATTGTAAAAAGAGGTAAAGACAAATTACTGAATGCACAGAAGACAGGTGTGGTGTATAAATTATGCTGTAAAGATTGCAGTAGTTGCTATATAGCAACTACTGCAATCTGTCCTATATAGGACAGACTGGAAGACACTTAATTAAGAGAGTTAAAGAGCACCAGTCTGATATTGAAAAGGATGTTGGTTTACATTCTGTGGTTAGCAAACATAGAAGTAAGGGGCATGAGTTTGATTGGGACAATGTCCAGATATTACATCATGAGAACCACCGGAGAAGGAGAGAATTGGCTGAAATGTGTTTCATAAAGAATGTTAACCATACGATTAATTCACAAAGGGATACGGAAGACTTACCGAGCATTTACGATCCAATTTTGAAACACACCTAAAGTTAGGCCATCTGTGGTGATTGCTTGTGACTATGCGCTGCGTGTTTGTCTCAGTCTGCTTGAGACTGTAGACGAAAGATGCTGATCGTTGTGTTCTTACATTTCCTTCGTTGTTTTTAATTTTTATATATTACAGTGTTAAGTCTTTTTCTGTCAGTAAGTATTGTAAATTTTAATTGGTTTGATTATGCGGTACTGGTTTTTGCCTTTTATTCATCTGTTTATCATTTTTATTTGTTACACAGAAATTGACATCACTTACCACTTGATAAGGACCTAATTATGGTCGAAACGTAGTGGGCCATTTACTTGTATTGCCAGATCGGTTGTAATAAACAGCAATATTTGATGATTATACTGGCGAGTTTAAGGAGTTCTTTGAAATAATATATTTGTTATTCAATTCATCTACAAGTGACATTATGTGGAAATTATCGTGTTCACATCAGATATATATTCAAATAATGGACCTCAGGTTTTCATTACATTGACAATCCATTCTGATAATTTAATATCTGGCGGAACTTATCACTTTCCTATTGATACATCTGTATAATTGAGAATTTCGCATTAATCAAGAAAAGCGTATTAAGCGGTGAATCTGTCGAATTCATCTGCAGTACTAATCAATATATTATAGCAGAACAATTGTTTCACCATGATGATATATAATATTGAAATATTTAGTTATCGAATGAGATAAGAGATAATTTGCAAATGAATACAAATAAGAATGAAAAGTAATAAATTAATTTAATTTAAACAATTTTCGCTAACAAAAAAGTGTAAGCCATGACTATAAGTTTAGAATATCTCATATTATGTGTCATATCGTGACGTGCATCTTTAGATGTATATTTTAGACATTAAAAATATAAAAGAAATTAAGATATTAGCATTTTGTCTTACACGACGATCAGTCTTACACGAGATTATACATATTGTTCGTAGGTATGCTCATATAAAGTATTCTATCCGAGTTCGCCAACACTCGGCAATCGTTTCAAAGTCTTCAAGCGTGAGCAAAGCCGAGCGGAATTGTCTGCGAGGCATCCTGCCGTGTGGTCGACTTTTTGTGCCAAGCTCATGCCTTCAAGTTTCGTCAGTAACAAGTAATTTAGCGTAAAGCGGCTACAACCTCCGCTGCTCACACTGCATCCCTGCTGAAAGGCATCGGTAAAGCCTATTGTTATCGAAAGCCTAACTTGTTCATATAATATATTCCATGCGAATACCGAGAAAAGTAAAATTTAAATCCAGCTTCTAGCATCTGTATATGTATAATAAACATAATGAGTAAGACTAAACATATATGAACTGAAATATAGTTAAAAAATTCTATTCAAGTTTCGCTATTCTCATTCGCAATCATTCTGTAAAAATCTTATCTCCTTAATAAACAGCATTCACTAACTGATAAATGCCGCTGTCATGATACAATGATAAACGTAGTTTATGTAAACAACAGAAACATAAAAAAAAATGTTGCTGTATTGTTTGCTGTCTGCATTGTTCGCAAAGTAGCTGTATTGTCTTCGTAACGGAACGCCTACGAACTACCAGAGCATTTTTACAACATCTTGCTTTTTCCATGAACTTTTTCATTCAATGATCGATTAGCAATATCAAAGCAAACAGAATTGCAAAAACCTCTTCACTACGATGCATAAAGTGGGCGTACGGTTCAAATGATGCAAATATCTGTTACGCCCAGAATGTTTCTTATTCAATATTCTTGTTGTAGTTGTGCTTCGTAAAATGATTGATTTGCACAACACTATACTCAGAAAATATAAAAACGAAATTCTGGAGAGGTAATAAAATACATTCATTACGTAAACGGTACCCATAACATAATAATGCTCTGTCATCGTCGCAAGAGTATGGATCAGTATTGCAACATCAATAATATCCGAAATCCAAGCTAATCCAAGCTTCGAGAAAAGGCCGTTCGTTGATATCACACGAATGTCGATTTCAACTCAACCACATTTCAGGTACGATTCGTAATTACGATTATTGGGCGAGATAATGCAATGCAGCTTAGAAGCCCGCCACTGCGCCACTAATTCGATCTCTCGTGGAAGCGGTTTACGATACCCCGGTCGAAAATCCATATGCAGGGAACGTCCAATGAGTCAAGTATCCGGTAGTGATTTACAACCTTGTGAGGATGGAGGCGACGTGCCTTTCCCGTGGGGCTAAGGGGAGACCATAAACCTCGCACTATACTGGAACTTTATGGACGTTATACGCAAATCTATCACGATCAACGGATTTCCGGAGACGTTTAGGAGCGATCACTGCCCTACGTTAAGCTTGACACGCGCTATAACTGGAATGCGCATGTGTTAGGAAGCTTTAGCTCATGAGAGCTGAAAGCGTTTTCCGTCGAAAATCTATTGAATTCTGGCGACAATAATTCGCAGTTATGCTGCTCCATGTGTCCTGGAGTAATGTCGCTTAAACAAGAACTTTTGATGGTACAGTAAAAAACCAGTTCTTGTGGATACAGTGTATAAACAGGAAAAGCATTATTTATACTAAACAATTATTTATACATTTTCACATTCATGTAATTTCGAATCATTGTGGAACAAATGCAAATATATCCATTATATTCTTTTTTTGTATATATACATACATGTACGTATAACTTTTACTATTTGTTTCATTCTTATTTCTTGGAAAATAAGAATAGATATATGCACATGTGAATATATAAAAAACTATTAAGGATTTTTTGAGCAATTAATATGAAAGTTAGTGAGCAAGTCCACCTTTGATTGGATAAGACAATATAAATATAATGTTATTAGTTGATAGTAATATCTTCCGAACATACTTATATTTGCTATTAAAGCGAAACGGGAATTTAAATTTAGATAATGCTGTGGAAAACTGGTATATTCAGACCTTACACGAGGAGGAAAACGCGGATGGCAACGGATGGATAAGGTCAAACATGATAATAATCGTGATATCTCTATTATGCTGGGAGCTTTATATGGACTATCGTTCGGGGTTTAACATGTCGAGAGCAGACGTGTTAACGCATTAAGCATGATTAACCGCATTAATCGAGTGCATCGCAATTTCGAACTCCGTCGTATGAAATTTTCATATAGCCCCCGCCAAGTTAAAATTACCTGATGAATAACAAGTTAGATGAATATCCTATTCATCTCCAACGTGTAATTTATGTCACCATTAATGCAAATGACGCTGTCATCTATTGGAAAACTGTACATCTATTGGATAAAACATAAATAAAAAAAAGAGAAGGAAAAAGAAATAAACAGATAACCAAAAGAAAGAAAGAAATGAAAAAAATTGTCCGGCGATCGATAAGAGATACGGTGAAGGTGGCCAAGGCGAAGACGAGAGAAACCAACGGACAAAAAGCACGCCTGAGAATGTGCGGAAATACGGCAACCGAGGTACAGCCTCGTCCCTCTCGCATCGTTGAATTCGGCTGCAGGTGTAGCTGCAGACACTTTAATTCTGGAGAGTGCATCATTTGCATCCTGGCTGTGCGACCGTTACGCGCGGATACTATGAGCCGGGATCAAATGGGCACCAGCGCGTTTCCCAACAGTCAGACAGATGCGGACAGCGCGCTGTCATGCTCTTTTTTCCTCCCTTTTTCTCGCACCGTCGCACGGCGGATATGGATATAGGATGGAAAAGGGAGGAAAGTCCACGAGGAAGGTACCGGAAACGGACGGTGAAAGATAAAAATCCCGTGGTCTTCTCGCTACGAGACCGCGAGACGAGTTTTCTCGCGCGAGAAGGAAAAGGGCCGCCGTGTCTCGTAATGGAAAGAGCTCGAGCGCGAGTTCTTCCGTCGAAAGATTATACATGTACGGGATTAAAACATCGTTTCAGCGAGTTCTAAGTACGAGCTTATGTATATGGAGCAACGATGTAACAACACATAGAAAAAAATTGCGCTTCAGGTTTTCGTTACTTCCGTCTCTTCCGGAAAAACTGGAGCTGCCGTAACGTTGCGTATACTATATATTTCTTATTCAGCAGGGAATTCTCTAAGCACTTACATTCCTGACACGATATGATTCCCTCTCGGCGAAATTTATTTCGAATTCGGGTTTTACGGGGCTGATACGAATAATCAGGCGCGATAGAAGGCGGTGGAAACTAAGGCCGGCTCATTATCGGGGAAAAAGGCGACGGTCGGGGCTTCACCGTAGGTCCGGATATCGTCGCGATAAAAGGGGGGTGGTTACGCACTTGGCCCTCGAGAGAGTCGGTATTAAGTGGGACGATGGTAGTAGGAGTACCACCGGTGGAATGGTTGCGCCAAGCTGCACACACAACCGGAGCTCGGCACCGGTGGCATTGTCGAGCGCGACCACGCTTTTATTGTCGGCATTCTAGACGAACAATAAAACTTCTGTTCCACATTTCGCGCTTATCGTCACATTCATATCGACCCGAGCGCCTCGTTTGTCGCTAATGGAGCGGCACGTCAACCCCCAGGCCTGCCGTACCCCTCCGGAAGCGGGAACTTAACGTTCTCGATGTTATTGCTCACTATTGCTGCTGTACGCTCCGCCCGATGACGCTGCGGAAAACGGAATTCGAAGCCTTGACCTCACCTCCTCTATCTATCCCTCTCTCTTTCTTTCTCTGTTGCTTCGTGCATGTCACTCGACCGATTCCCACAGCCGTTTAGCAGACTAGAGTTACTTAACGCGCCAATACGTCCCTTGTTCAGTGATCGCCCCATCTAACCGGATGATACATTTTAATGCATGCTTTAGAGATGGCAGAGGGAGATAAAATGGAGATTTAATCCTTTCATGCAAAATGCTCACATACGTATGCGATTATGCTTATCATACCTACAAAAGAGATAACGTATAATTTTATGTGACAGACAGATGTGATAGCAGAGAAACGACAAAATAAATATTTTTGAATCTATGAACTTGTGCAAACATAAATTTCTTCTCTGATAATTATATACACCTATTTTTTTTCTCAACAATATGCATGCGTATGATGGATTAAGAGAAAAGAAGACACCAACTGATTTCATTCTTTTTCAGACCATTTTATAAAAGTGATCTTTATATAAATGGTCTTCAGACCATTCTCCAAACGCTATATATGTTTGAAATTTAACCTAATTGATAAAAAAAGAAAAATATCTGTGTATTCTGTACTCTTTCATTTAATCGATGATATACCATTAGAGTCTTACAGTTCCTTATAGTTTCTTTATATTATGAAATGAAATATTGCATCATGTTTGATAACAGATAAAAATCTCACGGTTTCTGTCACTAACTTAAAGGAATGCTGCAAAACCGGCATAGTAATAGTCATAATAACGGAATGCATACGCGCAACCACTGTTCCCCATAAATATCAATTTCGCGAAATCGTAGGAACAAAATAACTGACACACGTTATGCAATACAAGCATACACACATGCACACGCACACGCACACGCACATGCGCGCGCGCGTGTATATATCTGTCGGACTTATGAGTTAATTAATTACGGGTAAAAAAACTGCTTCGACGCGGGTTACAAATTCGGGACTCTGCGCAATAATTCATGACGCCGCGTGTATCCTGCGGCGGTTCGTAAACTCTCGAGGAGAGACAATAATATTCTGCCGATTTATTTCACAATAAAAGAATAAATATGCGTCCGCCATCGCGCGTGAGCAGCACGATCGACCGAGCGACCGGCGTGAGTTTGCGTTTTAATATTTTCCACGAGCGTGATAAATCAACGTACTAATTTATTCCTTTAATTAACCGCATTAATCGAGTTGGCGCGTGCGTTATTTAGCGCTCCGATTCCCCGGTACTCGCGGTTTAAACCAGCGGTGCTGCCTCGCGCACATAAAAGGTACCGGAAACATACCAAAGCGAACCTTATTCTTGCACGCGTATAATAAAGAACAAATGTACAGAGAAAATGCGCGATAAAAACAATTACCTTTGTGGAGCGTTGCCGTTGCTCGCGCATTTTCCAGACTGACGGGATACAATCAAAGAAGCGAGGGTAATTTAACTTATCTTGCAAGCGCGCGGCATTGCTGATGTTGGAAATACGACAGACGCAGACCATAGAAAGCTCTCGTCCATTTTATTCTTCTGTTCCGTTATGCAACGATGATCGTCTTACAGACGACACAGTGCGAGCAATCGGATACTCGTAATCAATAAACGTGAAAAATAACGGCAGTTATAAAGGACAAAGGAAAAAGAAAATGATGAAAGCGCATAAAAGCGACGTTTCACTGAATATTCACTAAGAAACAAGCTAGTCCAATTGCATCCACGAGTCGCTGCTCGAGAGATTGAGAGCTGCTCCGCGTAAAAATCGCGAATGCTTCCAGCATCCGGGACCGATGTAATGAACGTTTTAACAACGAAAAACGGGAAACGCGTTTTGAGATATGTGCGACCGCGTGCACGCGGAAAGTCCGAATTAATTGCCGGGATTACGCTCGTTAGCTCAGATTATGGTCCGTCGCGTTAATAAGTGCCGTAAAGGGATTTTCACGACGTGCTCAATTAATTAACTCGAGGCGACGCCACCGACGTTGGAAGATAATCTTCGCGCGGCAAGTACGGTTCGTTTGCCTTACGAATTGGCGCTGCTCGCGCGCCGATCGATCGTCGTCTTCGAAACCCTCCCGTCAATTACGTACGAATTCCGCATCCGCCACCGCAATCTTCCAAAATGACCGCGCTAATCGCAACGACTATTAATTACCGGAGGATCCGCGGCTTGGAGAACCGACGAGAATCGAATAATCACGCTCTCGTTTTGTACCGCACTGTTTGGCGTTCCGAAGGGCTGCGGGCTTAATTTCTTCGGCCAGAATCCAACATCGAAACTGCCGATCCGTTCCACAATTCCGTCATTATCGCTCGCTACTAATAGCCCCCGTTGCGCTAATTGGACCTTCGGCGTGTCGACCGTGTTAATCGCCCCGATAATGCCATCGTTAAAACAACGCGCTTGGTGAAACGCAAATATACGAGTAGACATCAAGCAAAAATACGTTTGTTTTTTAATTTTCTTTTCTTTTCTGCTTTATGAACGCTCTGTACTTTTGCTGGGACAAAATGGAACTCGCTAAAATAAAAATAAACCGCAATATACGTGTAGCAAATTTCGCTAGACCGACGAATTTCACCCGGCGAAACTTTCTTAATATTGTTCTCATTCTGTTATGTCAAATTCTATTAAACAGAAATGTTTGTTTGTATAATGTAATATCGTAGATCATATTACTTATAGTCAGTCGAGCGTCAACGTTGAAATTACTGAGAGCAAAAACTTATTTTTACGAATATATTGTACATATAACTCTTCATAAATTTCTCATTAATATTGATATTAATATTAAGAATCTAAAATGTGTATTTACATTAATAATTCCTAGAACAACGAAGAATTAAAATGCACGAGTGTGCACGTATAATTCACGTTTGAGTATATCCACAATTGACCCAATGATTGACAACTCGAAATTGCAATTTCCCGTGACTAGACACTCTTAATGCCATACAGAATCACGTATACAGGATCGTTCTGATTCGTATCGCATCCAAACGTATTAGCGAGCTGATTTACCAAAAGTACAAAACACAAATAATGATTGTGATAATTATAAGACGGCATATCCATTCCAATATTACCAACGTTATTACTAATGATGATTATATTCTTGAAAGCATGTAAGTAGAAATGTAGAAACACGAGTTAGTGAAGAAAACTCTTTCGTTTTTATCCATCCTGATGTTGCTAGCATCGGCGATATGTCGAAGTGCACAATTATCGGGCTTCACGTCATCCGTGAAAATCTCTGGGTATAACGTTAACGAGCGTAAGCGGATGTATTATGGTGTCTGTATAGAAAAAGAGGAAACGGTATCAACCATATACTCTCGCTTCGACACACTGCGCGCAATAATTGCATGAGTGCACAACTTCACGGAAGAAGATAAAAGAGAAGATTATCCTCACATAGAAGATAAATATCATACCGAGTATTTTTCTACGTAATGCAATTATTTGTTCAACTGTCCAATTCAATCTTATTGAATAAATAAATTAATACCGCGTAATATCTGAAATTCACGTAATATTTCAAACTCTGTTTAACATATTTATTCGTCCGGCTGCGAGAATGTACAGTTACCGCTGAAATGGTACTTAATACAAATATTTGTTACGCAGTCAGCGTCTTCCGTGCCAACCGACTGTCACAATTAAAATTGCCGAAGAGGATTAAGCACGAAAGCTGCGAAGCGTAGCGGGCGGAAGATGAGAATAAGATTTTGATCGATTCGACGTGAATCGACGGGAACATCTAGGGGCGGATTCAACCGTGAGGCTTTACCTCGTCGCGTTTACCCTCGTCGCTAAATCTCCCGGGAAACTTTATCATTCCTAAGGCGACGTAATCTCTCTTTTTCTCATTTCCCATCTTCCTCTTGATCGATCAGACACCGTGGCGATTTTCCGCACGCCGGCATTCGTATTCAGCACATTCCCATTCTCATGGACATTCCTATTCAACGGATTAAGGACTGCTAATGACTACTTATCGAAATTAAAGTGCAACGGACTGGAAACATAGAATTTCCACCAAACGACCGATTTTCCTAAATCTCATCATTTGTATTTCATCAACATAACGAAGTAAACTAGATACACTTGCGAACGAAAATCTGAAAATCATCCTCTTTTAGTCATAATATACTAAAAGAATATTTTGAATTCTTAATATTTCATGTCTTGAAGTACTATCTAGATTTCAGTTAAGCGAACAATGAAAGCTAAACGGATCTTGTTCTTAAGAAAATTTCATTTGCCGCTAAATCGTTGAAAGTCTAGTTTTAGCAAATTTTATTTCAAATATTTATTTCAAGCGAATTGTAGGGACTGATGTACCAGCGGCTTGATTAGATCTGCTGCATTTAACACGGAATTTTAACGAAGTGTCTTCCCGGGATTACAAAACACCGTGGTGATTAATTCAGCAACCGAACAGAGACATGTTAAAGTTGACGAGCGTGAAACTTTTGCCACCGCTGAAGTTTCGACGGTGTTAATGCGGCTTGCAGCTGCAGATAAGTTCCGACCGACATAATCGAAAGTAAATCCCATTACGAGGCCTTCGGCGTCTATCGTCGCTGTGCTCATTCGGGATTCCGAGCGTGGAGAACCAGTTCGTTGACTTATTTAAATGTCCCTTGGTAAGTTTCGAACGGGATGACGCCGCCGGATGAATATTCAGGAGCGACTGTATACCTGCACGCTGCAGGTGTCCTCCGACGTGTCCCGCTTGTCTCCAACGACTCAGTTGTCCGCGATTGTTCGTCCGCTACGACTTCCATGATTTTTCCGCGCGTATACATATAAATCCTGACGTTGCAGCGCGTTAATTTCCTACCCGGTACTCTCGTGCCGGTATTTCACACCATTGTGTTACAGGGTCAGCAGTGTTAAAGAGGATCCGCAACCGGCATTGATCGACGCTCATCCATTATCGACGTTTACTGCGTTTCCGCTGCGGAACTCGCCGTGCATCGCACCGCGCCGCGCATATACGTGCCGGATATCGATGATGGAACAGCCGCTTGTTTCGGGAGTAAAAAATATTTTCGCTATCGTCGACGGTGAGCGAGTGCAGCGTGTAATTCTAGGACGGCTCGGACGGTTTTGCTCTGTAAACAAAGTACCGCGCGCTAACTCGTTACGGAGTTTTTTCAACTATTCCATGCGGCACTGTGGAAAGCGCCGCTGCGATCGGATCAAACGGTGAGCGGTAACGGGAGAACCCCGAAGAAATCGACGACACAGGTATCCAATATTATATATATATATATATATATATATATCTCGATTTAATAAAAAGGAAACCGCCGATCGATCTTATTGTTAGTGACCTCAGGCGCTTCGATATCATGGCAAACTTTATTTACTGAGACCAGAATTTTTCAAGAGTACTTGTATACACACTTATGTACGTTTCAGGAATTTTCAGAAAACTTTCGTCAATTTTCAATTCTACTCCAATATTATTACGATCGATACTTAAAAAAGCAACTGGCGATGTGATGGAAAAAGGAGAAAGAGAGAAGGGCAAAATAGAACAAATTATAAATTTCTTTCAGTTTTTCTTTGAAGTGTATGATAACACTGGCAGGCCATTGCATTTCGTGCGGATAGAAGTCGTGACTCACATAAAAGATAACGCACGTTGCATGCGCCTGTTTAATGGGAATTCGCCGTTTAATCAAAGGAGATCATCTTGTACCACTGTCGTGTGTCTGAAATAGCCGCAGACTTTTCGCGTTTCGTGATCGAACAATAATCACAACGAACTGCAACATAATTGTTCAACGCACGTGATGCCATCCCGGGTAGCAATATTGTCTAGTTTACAGCGAATAAATGCAGAAAATCGCAATGTGGTAATAACAGATCAGAGAGCAGACATTACATGATTTATATATTCGTTCGTTCCGCTATACAACAAATTAATAATAATACAAAATGCGTTTTCAATATTTCAATAATCATAAATCGCGCAATTATTTGTTAACATAATTTGCATAATTTAAACTTTTTTAGTTTTCTTCAACTAAAATTGTGCTTTTCTTACTCTGATTGAATTGTGCTGAGTTCAACAAACATGAACTAGAATATTCTTAGGTAATAATAGTTGAATGACTCTTATTCATTGATGATATCCGAATAGATATTGACGCGCGACATGCAACTTACAAGATACAAATTACAGGAAAAAGGCACGTGGAACCGGAGAATAATAAATAAATAATTTGCTGAGAATTGTGATGACATGTTTCCGTTCATCCCTGTGTTTCTCCCTTTCCTTTCCTCTAGAATTCCAATTCCCTCGTGCAAACTTTTCGACGTGTGTATCCATCCTGTCCCGCGCTTATCCGTCAGTCTACCCTGACGCGGGACAGTAGAACGGCGGTACGGAAGTGCGGTATAGGGCCGTTTGCTTCTGAAAGTTTTACGCGTAACGAAGCGGCGTGGGTGAGCACTATGGAAAAAAATGGTTTTACACTCACGTACAGCTGCGCGCCACCGTCGATTGTCGCGCGTTCCATCGCCGAGTAATTAATTCGTCCTGGCCGCGTGAAATTTTGATAACGCTCACAAGGTGGCCTCGGCTGGGCGGGACGCGAGCACGTTCACCGTTAGCGTGCTCAAATCGCGAATAAATCGACGGGCACGAAATTAATGCAAAATGGTCCGCGCGCCGCGCGCGCCCGTTAGGATATTAAACGCGCGCAACGAGAATTTACGCGACGCATCCGGCCGAAACGCGGATTAAACAAAGAAAAAAGATTTTTAAAAAATAGAAAAAAAGGGAAAAATGCACACGCGCCAGTCGCACCCCTTTCGCACGTTCTCCAGCCGCGCGTACTCGCGTCTCGCAGTGACGCCGCGTCAACTCCATCAGATTCGGCGGAATTGTACGCGGCACGTGTGTGTCCGCGACTTTGCGGACTGTCACGAACGGTTGAATATAAATGTAAAATCGGGTCGTCGTCCCGTCCGACACAATGCGGCGAAAGGGAGAAAGCGGAGAGTATAAAACGCCGGTGTGTGATGTCGAGAACGTGCACATAGACCGGAAGCAACAACGGTGGTGACGATGCGGTGGCGAGAAAGAGGGACGAAGGGAAGAAGAATGTTATGGTAGATTATGGATATATGGAGGAGGGTTCATCATTATCATAAATTTATATACGAGGTCTCGTGTTCGAGCGATGATACTCCTCGTGTGTCACGTGATCGTGCGGGCGTGGAGCGGGCTACCAGCGGACTTGCAGCCTGGCACTGAGCCATCGCGATTCCCACGATTAAATAAACAACAAGCTCGAGGAGCACGCAACGAATGCAAAACATCATCCGAGAACATTCCACCTATCGCGCGCGCGATATAGATCCTTCCTTTTTCGGTGCAACTTTTTCGTCCGCGCCGATATTTGGCTCGTTTGCCAAAGCGCGCATGTAAGTGACTATGGAACGTATGTGAAAATCGATAGGCGCGATTATAATTCAAAGGATATCTCCAGAAGAGAGGAAACTCGATCCCTTTGGGTGTGCTTACCGCCGCAAAGGTACATGAGGGCAATAACTCGAACTGTTCAACCTTCATATATACATACATACGCATGATTAATATGAATCCTGAATTAATTCGATTATAATGCGTTCACATTTGCAAGAAGGATATACATTTATGTTGGCTAAACACTGCTGCACCTGATCGGAAGATTCTGAGTGCGAGTGTGTTTTTTCCCATGGAAATGCGATAAATAATGAGAAAAATAAATATGAAAAAGGCTAATCAATAATGCGGATTTAAACTGTGCGCTTAGAGAGACAAGGATAGTCCGCGAAAGAAAAAATCGCGCTAGGTAATGCAATTCTCTCGGCAATTCTTTAAGCACGGTTGGCATATTTCAGTCATAAATTATATCGCAAAAAGCGTTTAATTCTACTAGTCAAATACATAAGCACGAACTGCTCGTGAGCTGAGGGAGCGTGCTCTTGGTGTTACACTGTATCCAAGTAGATATCCAATTACCCGAAACTTTCGGTTATCTCAGGATCACAGCAATTCGTTATCGGATATCCCGCTTTTACGAGTTTGTAATCCGGTTATCGATCGGAGGCAGTTAATCTCGAAATATTAGGGACGCAAACCATTACGATATTATCCTGTATATGTATATATCTATTATTCACGATATTATTCATGCAACTACCTGTACGAGAAACGTTCTTGCCGAACACAATTATCTTGATAGATACTCATATCGATCGTACGTGCAATAAAGTAATTAATATTCTGGGAAAGCGCGAATGATAACATTTACTTCTGAAATATCTCTTTAAATCAGAACAATGTTCGTTAACATTTTTGCAAAAATATCTCACAATTTAATCGTCAAACTATTATGCGACAAACACAAGCTGATGGATTCTAATGGTCGAGATGGTTATATGAGAGAATAATAATGTTTACTGCCTTGTCATGCAGAAATGTACAATATTGTCACGTTAACGAGATTATTTCATGCATACGATGTGAGACGTGCCTTGATGAACATATGCCGAATGAAGGCATTGTATTTGGAATCACCTTTATGCTTGCCACGTGTAAGGCCACGATCAACTTAACTAGTCAATTAGTCCGTGCGAGACAATGCATTTACCTTCATTACTGGAGACGTATCCAATTAATCGGAGGTATAACGATCTCTCGATACACGCTTCGATTAAATGTTCGTCGCTGAATGTAGATGCGCATAATTTGGGAATAAAATCGTTATCAAAATGCGCATGGTGATTAAATTATCCGATATAAAATAAAATATATTCGGTGCAATTAAACACGTATTATTATATTATGCATGCACAATTAAGCAATTAAACTATTAGCATATTACAAAATCCAAGTATCGTTAATCCGATATAAATTCCGGTCACCTTGTTGCTTCTAAGAGAAATTTTTACCAACTTTTACGTCACGATTCTGAATCATACATGTGCATTTTAATCAATAATGTGCACACGCTTCAGTTAACTTCAGATTAAAAGATATCTACCAAGAGGAAAAGTAATTATCTACATGCACTTTCGACTACACCCTTAAGATCGAGGTATCTTTAATATTTAATAAAAATGCATCTCACAAGATCAGTTTTTCCGAAGCGTGCCTCTTCTCAATAATGCGGAAACGCTTCCTCTAAAAATCAGCAGTAACGATCTATACACTTCCGTACGCGCAACATGCCATTGCGCCCGTGCATGCCGCGCTATACGCGGGAGCATCCTTTCACCAGCCTTACGTTCCATTCTTTATTCCGTCCCCTTGATACGCCCACCATCTTCCGCGCTTCATCGAGCTCCCCCCGCAACCCCTCCAACCATTCCACCCTATTCTTCCATCGTGGCTCGTTTTTCTTTTTTACGCGACCACCCTCGCCGTTATACACGGTATGCATATATTTTACAGCTCGTCGTAAAACATCACATCCCCTCCCCCCTTCCTCACCCTTCCCGGCCATCGAACGGGCGACCACCACCCCCTTTGGATCCGAACGTTATCACAGCCTCTGAGCCGGTCGGCCTGTACCGGCTAGCTATAAACCGTCAGAAGATAACATCGAGATACGAAATGGGTGTCCGCGCGTAAAAGTTGCGTACAAACGCTGCGCTGGCACCTACGTATCGCGAGATTTACGGTATTTATGTAATCGAGCTCTTTTGTGCGCGCCGGGATCCAAGTCCGGATACGTGATACCGCTGAAACCAATTGCCGCTGGAGCGAATGATTATTTCGATCGGGTATCGCGTAACATATGGGAGGAAGAAGGCGCGAAACACGAAAGATTGCACGATTAAAATGACAAAGTGCAGAATGCTAATCGGAGCGTAAAATTAAAAGTGGTGGAAACGTACGTGAGATTTATGTCGTTCTTTCTGCGATACAACTACTCAACGCGATAGTAGTATATATGTAAATGTATATGTAAAACTCTCGAAAGAGCTTCAAGTTGAGCATATAAAGTACAGATTCGGGAAACACGCATTATATAGAAAATTTCTTTTATCGAAATACGCAATAAAAGAAAAAAAAATTAATTAGATAAAATAAGAGAACACATGTTGTATAAAAGTTTTTACAACGACTTAATATTAAATTATAAATAAACAAATATTTTTTTCCTTATAATACTGTGTATCTTTATCGGAGCGTGTGTTGTGTCGGTTTAGAAAATATTTGACCGTATAACGTATACCTCAAAAATATTTTCTAATTTCTCAGAGTCATGTATTATGAAAGATACGAGGGGATACGTGCCTTTTTTTAAAGCCTCCCTTCTTGTTTACGATTCCGCTGGGAGCCTGGAAAAATGATTAATTTCAAAAATCACATCACGCGTAGCGTGCCATTGCCACGAGAAATTCCATTCGAGTATACAGAGAGAAATTTTCGGATATAATTAATGTTCTTTTTGTGGAAGCCGTAATGCAGGTAATTTCAGCCATTTGCGACATTTTTACCTTCTTCTCGGCTACGTGTAAATATTATAAGAGTTCCTGCGTAGCTTTAATGCAAGGGGCAAGAGTACTTCGCGCGGAAATGCCACTCGGTCCTACAGAAACTAGAATCTGCGCGGTTGTCGACGTCGTCGTCGCGAAATTATATATCGTCGGCGGAAGGAGAATCTCTCGAAATGCGGTTCCAGCGGAGCGAGGAATAATGGGCGAAGGTGGGTATCATGGATTTCGCGGTAGGCGAAAGAGAAATCCTGGCGAAGGCTGAGTCGTTAGAGTAATAAGGAGAGTCTGCCTGGGACAAAGTTAACGACAGGCTCAGCTGCGGCGCGACACCGAGAACGAGGGAGTTGTTGCCATCGTGGAGACAGGACGACGGAAACCATTTCCCACCCTGATGCGCAATCCCTTCTGATCTACTTGCGCGTCGTTGGTCCGTGTCGTAGATGCAGCCTGAATAATTCCGCTAAGCAACGACAGAAAAAGACCCTCGCTGAGGCAAACGAAGGACGACGTCAGCGACGACGTGGCCAAGCGTTGCCAGCGACCGTGTAACTCTAAAAGCGGTCGCCAAGTAAAGCAGAAATCAAGTTATTCGCATGACTCGGGATGGCTTTTCTTGCTTAACATGCTCTCGTAAATCCATTGCGAATTATTCTGCACATTACGAACGCTTCGTGGGGAGTGCGTACACTGTGTCAACGTCAGTGTGTTCGATAGAATGAATGTTCCTAAAAGTCCAATTCGTCGGCGCGCGATTGAATTGGAAATAAATTACAGCACGGCCAAATTTACGCAGGCGCCATATTTACGTTGCACGTAACGACCCGACCGGTTCGTTAATAAAATTCAGGACGATCGTTGATAAGTTCAACAGATTACTTGTGTTTAATGCTGCGTTTCGACGTGTTAACTACGCGTTGAACGACTGTGGAGTAAAAGCGTAATGCACATCAAACTGCCCATTGTTCAGAGCTGCCGGTCGCGGCAGCCACGATTAATAATTCCATTCGATAATTTTGACAGCTCGCGCGACGCATCGTCCGTTATGCATGCCGGCGATGGCCGATCATGCCCGTACTTGCGTAAATCGTCGACCGGGGAATCGCAGCGCGCCATTTATCACGCGCCGCTACGATTAACACTGTCGCGTGTGACGCCAGCGAATTGCAGATGACGGTATTATCTTTGGACGTCGGACAAACTGGCGTGGGGTGTCGAATAAAATCGTCCGCCAGATTAAGCGAAACGAATATCCGTTCGCTCGTCATTTGCTTGAAAGTACGCCATGTTGCGATGTCCGAGAACGAGTGGCCAACACAAACGTTGGTGATTATTCAGTATGAGATTACTGCTAAATATTCACGTTTCTTTTTTTGTTGTTAAATATATGAATTCCAATAACTCCCTCTTATCAATGTCTGTCCACCCATTTTTACATCTCTATCTGTACATAGTAGAGTCGCCCGTGTTCTCCCATTCTTCTCACATCTTCGATATCTTTTATTGTGGAATATCCTGAAGGTTCGATACAAACATCGTGGAGTCACGCATGACTTTGAAGACGAGTCCGTCGATTTGGGTCAGACGTGACGATACTTTAAGAACGACCCACGACTTAAGCGACAAATATAGGCGCTTGTCGTTATATCTAGTTGAGCGCGCATAAAAGAAAAGAACAATTGTGCCAGTACTAAAAAGATGAATATATTTATTGAAATTTATTATATAAAACACTGTATCCGTACTTCTATTACGACACAAAATAAAATAAAGACCAATAGTTTATCATCTTCTAAAAATTTCGTATCATCTATTATGTATATAGATAGAACTCTTAATAGATTTGTAGGAACTCTTAATTGAGACCTGGTTGACTTGTTAGACACGATAAAATATTGGGTTGGCCAAAAAGTAATTGCGTTTTTTTTTATATAAATAAAAGGCGAATTTTTCATGGGAAACAAAAACTTTATTAAACAATATATTGTCCATTTTGTTTGATTATCTTTTGCTATTTTTCAGGCAACTTCATGATTCCGCGCTCAAAACAGTTCTTATCTTTTTCAGCAAAAAACAATTCCAAGAACGATTTGATATCCTCATCAGCAGTAAAGGTTTTACCATTCAAGGCGTTTTGCAAAGAACGAAACAAATGGTAATCTGATGGTGCCAGGTCTGGCGAATATGGTGGATGTGGTAACACATCCCATCCAAGCTGCAACAATTTTTCACGAGTGACCAAACTTGTACGTGGTCTAGCGTTATCATGGTGAAACACAACACCTTTGCGATTCACCAATTCTCGACGTTTCTGTTTGATGGCATCATTTAATTTATCCAGTTGACGACAGTATACGTCTGAATTAATGGTTTTTCATTCCTTGCAAGCAGCTCAAAATACACAATACCTTTAAAGTCCCACCAGACTGATAGCATAATCTTTCTTTGGTGAATATCTGCTTTTCAAGTGCTTTGAGCAGGTTCATCACGCTTGCTCCACGATCTTTTTCGTTTGACGTTGTTGTAGACGATCCATTTTTCGTCGCCTGTTATCATACGTTTCAAAAATGGATCATTTTCCTCACGTTTCAAAATAGAATCGCAGATGTCAATACGCTTAGTGAGATGAATTTCTTTCAGCTCATGTGGTACCCAAATATCGAGCTTACTAATGTATCCAAGTCGTTTTAAATGGTTTTCAACACTCGATTTCGATATGTTAAGATTCTCAGCAATCTCTCGTGTCGTTAAACGCCGATTGGAATCGATCAGTGCCTTTATTTTGTCATCATCAATTTCGATTGGCCTTCCTGAGCGTGGTGCATCTTTCACATTAAAATCTCCAGATCGAAATTTAGTAAACCAATTTTGACACTGCCGCAGTTTTAAAGCATCTTCGCCATATACATCACATAACTTTTTATGAGCTTACACAGCGTTTTTCCCTTTTCGGAAGTAATAAAACAAAATATGACGAAAATGTTCTTTTTGATTTTCCATTTTGAAATCGACGGCAAACAAACAATTGTTAACGAAATCGTGTACTTTCTTTTTGTAAAACAAGCTTGAACTGTGAGTTGTTAACCTACATAATGAATTTGCGGTTTAGAATGAAGTTAGTTACATTTCAAGACATGTATGTCCATCTATTGGAAAAAAACGCAATTACTTTTTGGCCAACCCAATACAATAATCGTTGTGTGAGTCACACAAAAGGACGTTCAAGATTTCTATGTGCAAAATTGTTCTTTGACATTAAGACACTTATTCGTAAGTAATACATAGTCAAAGAAAAATGAGCATTTATGGTTTTACCTTTAATTCTTTTTCACTCGCAAAATGCTGGCGTGCTTTTACCGCAGCATCCTTCGTTAACGGAACAACAGTCGCTAGTGGTACAAGAACGTGGAGATTATTGCGGATTGCTTTACAGCCTCGTTAAAATACCGGGGAGCGTTATTACACCGCGTTAAAAGGGGAAGGGGAAAACGCCGTCCCGTCCTTTTGCGCCATTATGAAGGCAAATGAACTATGTGGAAAAGAGGCGGAAAAAGGAAAAATGGTAGCTGCGCGACACAATGTCGGAATCGGTTGAAATCGCTGAAAAAAAGTTAAAAAAAAGACAAAAGCGACAGTAAAGTGTTTTTAAAACGTGCCATCCGTCGCGCGCGAACTGTCCCTCCTCGCGTTTTGTCGCCACGTCTCTCGCCGACAGCCATATTAAGAACACGTTAACGAGAACCTCTTTTATCGCCTGATCACAACCGCCGTGGAAATGGCGAAAAATATATCCAGCCCCATCCGCTGCCATTTCTTTCTCGGCCACGTGGAGTCGAAGCCCTTAGTCGGCGGTTTTTCGTGGGCTTCTCTTTTGCGCGGAGCCTCGGAAAGGAACGAAGAGAGCGAGCGAGCGCGCAGAAAGTTTTTCCGCTCAATTACTTTTCGGCGGGAGTCTCGAGTAGTTTAGCTCTCGGAGAAGTTTGCTCTCCCACTCGTGAACAGACTACATATGATGGACGATTAAAAAAGGTATCGAAAGTACGAAAGTGCTCTTTTAGCCAGGTATACGCCCGCCAGCAAAAAGTTTCACCAATCGACCGTCCGGCCATTTGATATCAATTCGATACTTTGCGGCAAAATAATATTATAGTAAGCTCTTCGGAAAATAATTCCCGTAAAAACCTTGGGAGAAAATAGAAAAGAAATAGAATTTCCAATAGTTTTATCGTTATAGATATTCGTGAATTCTGCAGCAAGTATACCCGTTTATATGAAATTTGTGAGGAACATTTCATTTAACGGAGATAGAAGATTGTAAAATCTTTAAGTTGGTGGATATGAAGTCCTATCTTACATAATACATTTCTCACATTAAAATTGCAAGTGTATGTAGCTCTATACGGGTAAAGTTTCTAATAAATTAAACAAGAAGTTGTAATGAAATGAAAGATTCATAGAGATATTAATGTGATGAACGTCAATGTATGCGACTGAATATTCATGCGACAAAGTACGTAACAAGTTTAAGTTTTTCATGTTTTCTCCGTGTTTGTCATGCCTTTACGAGGCTGTTAGTTTTCAAAATAGCACAGATATCACATTATACCTGCATAAAGTATGTATGCATATGATGTCGAAGGTAATTCGTGTAAAACGCCATAGTCACGTAACATTTACATTTACATTTGTACAAGCAATCTTTACATTTTCCGTTTACAATTCTTTCCTATATGATAAAATAATTGTACATAAAATAAAATGTGAAATTATCTAAACTCATAATAGAATGTTTAGAATTACATTAACAATCTCTGATCTCTGATCGAATCGACATTAATAAACAAGTCTCAACTTTTGCTATACCCGATATGTGCAGTATATTATTTTCAGAAACATAAATTAATCGTACCAATATTACTTGAACATTCTGCTCCAATATGAATCATCAACTTTCTTACAGATTGATCGCATGGGCATACATATCTCGCGTGAGATATCTTCTGCGGATGGAATACGCGTGTCTTCCTCAATAGCGCCTTGCGGTTGGCAGCAAGTAAATAGCGGCATGATTAACGATCACCTATATCTGCGTGAGAAACTTTTCGGAGGCGACAAAACCTGTCCCGGTTGTGTCTCTCTTGACAGCAAGTGAGTAATTTCGCGGAAACCTGTCGGGTGCATCGCGCGCGACTTCTGCGCTTTCCTTCAAAGCTTCTCAGCCACCGCGGAGACTGACGATGATTTCCTCTAGCATTTATGGCGTCCGACGACTTACAAGTTTTTCCCATTATGCTAATATCCCGCTCAGAATGCGTCGTTCAACAGCATAAAGGGGATTTGAAGTTTCAAATGGCCTCTACATCGTCACGAAGTCGAAATCGATAAGAACACCTTCCCTCTCGACATACGAATCAGATTTGCTCTCCCAGTATATCTTCCCTAAAGATATCACTCTTCTAAAGATGTTATGTCACTCTCGGTGACTTTCATATTCTTAGTTTGGCATATCTATTAACCAATTTGCTTTTATCACTATCTTATAGATATTATATAGGAGATAGGAATTTGTAAGTCAGTTATTATCGACAGTATTATCGAACGCTTAATTATTTTAGTCCTTATTCTTTTTTAAATGTTTCATCATATTTCATCCATCCACCAAAGCAGAACGTGCTCGAGAATTCTCAAGAGCCATTTGATACTACCAGTTTGAAATTTTATGAAATTTTTTGAATTAATTTATAACAAGTAGTAATCTCGTGCTCTTCAGAATTATTGATACCAATTTACATTTTTAAGCAGATAACGGAGGAAACTTAAGAAAAGCTCTTTCTAAAGAATCTTTCTAAAGAACACTGAAATTACATTTTACATTTTCTCAAATTATACATTTACGCTTGTCTAACATAGTTCCCTAAAATATCAGAGATTCTATTTTTATTGATGCCATGTATTAGCTACATAACCAGCTAAATAAGTGAAAATTCGTGTCATGGAAAGATATTTGACATTATAAATAACTTGGACACTCCTCCAATAAACCAGAGATACAAATTTAGTAATCCGTCAACCGTTCGACGCAGAGATTGAAAGCTTTGACGGTAAATCTATCGATCATGGTTGTAACGATAAAAAACGGTACTGTCGAATGCGCGCGGATAAAATCCGCGTTGCTAAATAATATTTCAAAGACGCTTGCGATACAAGCATGTATTTTTTGTGGTCAGGACTCAGCTGCACGAGCTGCGGTCCAGCATGAAAATGCCGTGTTGCAGGGATATACATATCCTTCATCGGTTCGGCCGTGCTGTATGTTTTGTCATTCGGTAACACACGCGTGTGGCACAGCTGCGAGTGCGAGCCGGCTCGCTCACGAGCGTGATCCGCCTGCTTAAAACACGGCACTTGACAACGTGGACGTCCGTTTACACGGTCGTTAAGCCCCGGACGTGTCGCCGCGCCATTATCGTGACGATTAGAGACCGGATCGTTACGGGCTAAAGTTATTGCGTAACCACGGGATGCAGTTACGAGGTTCGAGGTTTCGCATTATACGGTCACCCTCGACCCCGCACCGTTCTTCTCTTCCTTCCCCCCCGTTCTCCCGCCATTCCGAAATCAGCGTTGAACACAGTTCTTTCGGCACATATGTGGCTAGTAATCATTAATCGATTCTCGATTAAGAGCCCACTTACTTAATGTGAAACATAAATCACTATTCTGATAACAAATGTAATTCAAAATATTATCCATTAGGAGAAGCTGAAATTTATATTTATACAGATTATATAATGATTTTCCTTTCCAACATATAAAACTTAATACTTCGTTTAATTAATTAATATTTTGTTATTATTATAAAAATTATGAATATGTAATATATAATAAGCGCATATGTAATTATCCATATTTTATATAATGATAAGTTATATGATATAAATTAAATGTATATCTTGAAATATGAGAGTATAAAATTATAAAATATAGAATATTTTATAATTTTATAATGATTATATAAAAAAATTAAAATGTAAAAGATATGCTATTATATTAAACATAAGATTATTATATAAGCGTCAAAAAATATTTCTATCCAGTGGAAACAAACATTCATGTATATACGTATGTCTAGATTGTGAACGCAACGAAATCGTGTATTGTTAACATAACATAAAATATTAGATAATATACACATTAGCTGTATATTTCTTATAGTAACAAAATTCATATTAGTAACGAACAAAACGACGAAACAAAGTAATCTTTATGGAAACCAACTTAATGCTCTGATCGAAACATTTCGATAGAAAACAGAAGACGTCAATGAAAGAAAAAAAGAACTCGCTGGAAATGTGTGAATTTGAAACAAAGTTTCTGTATTTTCACGAACAAAGCCAAGTTGCTTGGTAGATTCTCTAGTAACGTATTCCAAAAACTTTCCACTTGCTTCCCTTTTCTGTAACACCTTTTTCTTGTTCCTTTCGTTTCCTTTCTATAGAAAAAGAACCTTGTCAGAAACTGATATCAGCGTAAATCCGTGTTTGGTTACACACTTACGCGAGATCAGGTATTACTATATTGTATTAATCCACTATAATCCGCTTTGATTCTAACACGAAAAGTACGACAAATTGCGGACATGTGTGTATCGTGTAATTTTTCTACAATCAATGTTTCAAAAGATTGCGCACTTTGTATAATATTGCAAGTAAGTCCCGGAAACGAGATATTGAAAAATGTTTAAATGCATGACGCGAGGGCCACGTAACACGACAAACTGACGGCAGCGGAGATCGAATGAAATCAGTGTCAGGAGAATTTCCATGCAAATTCAATGGAAAAGTCTAACAGGATGTGCCTCAAGGGATTGAAAATAAAATCCGACTTACTATTCGCTAAATTTGAATTTTTATGAATAGGCATTGGAAAGAAAGAAACTTAAAACAAAGAACTGATATTAATACATTAAAAAATATATGTTAACTTGTGCGCGTATTATTGTTTTATAGAAACGGAAATATATTTTAAATAAATAACGCAAAATTAGTTCTTCATTATTTCCATCGATAAAACACAATTATAAAAAATATCTATAACACTTTTTTTCTATAATATTTTTCATCCAAGTAACCAAATATTCAAAATTTTAAACACTCGTTAAAGTGAGCAAACGACCTTTATGCGAGGATATATAATAATTTTGGAGAGCGAAAGTCGGGAGGAATATCGATACTCCAAGTGCAACGTTACATTCAATAATCGGGTAAAATCGTGAAAAAATATAATTTCGCACGTAAATTCTCTTTATGTGTGTCAGAATTGGAAAGTTCTCGCAGAACAGCATTAAATACGTTAATTACGAAGACGGTATTCAGCATAAACTGCGATATTGATATCACAGCTGTTAGGCACGAGCAAATTTTACAATTAGCAATCAAGAGTTCTGATAGAGCGGTTGCGGGAAAGAGCAGACAATTATGCAGGAAACTCGTGTTATATGGCATGGCTCCACTTAACCCCGATCTGATGCACAGGAAGTGTTGTTGGGAGATGGTTAGAAATTTTGCGCGCGTGCCACTCGCTAGTTAAGTAGCAAGTGTGTAACGGTAAACGCGCTTTTATCAGGATTGGTTTCAGTCACGAGGTCAGCCGCGTTGTATTTTCACCAATTTTGCGTTCAATTACATCGCGCGGCTTTGCTGCACTCTGATATTTGTGAGTACCCCCGTATTTTCCGGGAAAGGGTGTCGCGCAACAAAGTTGCCCTGATTCTGCAGATCACGCGATTTACCTCATCACATAGATGATCACGTAGATTCGTAGATTTGTAGGTTGATACTTTGTGAAGTAGCGTGTGCCGAGCCCGAACCGGGAAGCTGTTGCGATATGAACGATTCAGGAAAATATGGTACTATGCAATTACCAGGGCACAGTAATTATCGTAAATTAAAGATAAACATGTTATACGAGCGCATCGGGCAATTTGCATTTTCCATGTAAATAAAGCTCATTCGGATCTGTGATAGATTGAAGTGTTGTAACGTATCGCGCGTAACGTATCGGAGTTTCGTGCGTAATTCGCGTATTATTTATGAATGTATTAGAATCTATTACAATTATATATAATCTTTGTGAAAAAAACGCGATATGTAGATATATATATCCTGATTTCGATATATTTGATCATCAAATCATGTAAAGTTCAATTAAACCGATACTAGCGACAAGGTAGGCTGTGAAAAGTCACGCATTTAATATTTTGAACGATGTGCCATTATTTAGTGGCGATGGCGTATTAAATTCATCGATCTACACAAATTAATTGCGCGTTCAATGATTCCGTTATCAACTTCGTTTAATGTTTGGAGTGAATAAAGCGTGTGCACACGCGCGTTACAAACCGGATTGGAATTATTTATCCGCAGCACGTACAAGTGCTCCATTTCGACGTCCGTAATTACATATACATGAAAGAAGAAACGCATAATATTCGCTAAAATGTTAACAGGGAGATTCAGACAGATTAAAATAATGAAACGAGAAATTTAATATCTTTATCTATTTACATCTTTCGCTATGCTTGATCTCATGCAGAGAAAATGTATAAACAAGCGAATTGACAAATAATCTCGTTCATGCGATTAATTGTAAACAGAATAAAGTTTCAAAGAAACAAATATAGCGTATATTTCTAAATTAAAAACATATGAATTAATGAACATTTCCTTCACAAGATTAAACAAGGATTAAATTTCAAAGAAATGAAATATCTTATATTTAAAAAATTTCAGTTATATTATTATATTATATTAAAAATATTCAGAGACGGAAGTGTCGATGACGTTATATTTTTTCCGGGTCTTTCATTGAACCCATAATCACGCTAGCATTTTGAAACAATTCTGAATTATCGCGCCGCATGCTGAGTTCTATGCATGTTGCATTTATGCGTGCTATGCGTGCCAAGTGCACCATCGGCGGTATCCACTTTCGTAATACTGGTATCGTACCGCCACGCGCGCTTTCCGAACGTTCTCCGTTTCAATCGCGGTGAAAGTGCTCGTGCGCTGCAAAAGTCAAGTTGAATGGCATGAGAATCAAGCGCAGGCGGCAACACGGTTACACCCATCACATGATCATCAATGCAGCGTGTCCCGTGAAGAATTCCTTTTATTGCCGAGGTAGAGATAATTTGTAAATAATGCAGTAGGCATACCAAGATGCATTGAAGATTATGCTGGCCTTACGTGCATCGATCAATAAGCATCGTTTATGATTTACGTAAAATATCATTTTCTCTTTACAACTGCAAAAATATTGTTGGGAAAAAATATATCGTTTTGTATATAACATAATCCAGAAGTTGTATTTAAAACCTCAAACATAAAAGAATGTATATCTGCTGTTTTTATTTAATATAAATTTTTATTTAATATAAATCGTTTAATCTTGGCATCATCAATTAATTGATCACTTTTTGTCGCAAAATTTTCTTTAATAGAGCTTTTCGATCACCTGTATCTGTATATAATGGCAAAAAAATCTAAACGGAAATTCGTTGTTGGATATTCCCTACTTTTGGAGAACGAATTTCGAAGCACGTTTATGACGATGACGCACCGGGTGGAACGAATGGCTGCGTGCAGAGAGCGAAGGGACCGAATTAATCAGACGCAGCTGGAAATGAATCGAATTAATTATTGCAATTACGGCAATTAACGAACGCCGACGACGGTCGTACGTGATTCTCTCGCTAACAAGATACGCCCGAATACGAAGAGCTTTATAATGCAAAGACCGTGGCGAGATTCAAGACGAGTTTACGGAGTTTTCGGGAGAATACTCGAGAAATAGAATTAATTATTCTTGCTTTAATGCAATTTTCAAAATGGTTTAGTTGTTTATTTCCTTTATTTATTCGTATGTAATTCCTCTTAAAAAAAGAATCTTGAAAACAATATATAATAGACACATATTATATTCTTCTCAAGAATTTTTATCCATATTAGGCTTTCTACAAATGAAGCTTATTCTTTTACAAACATTAAATGTGTAAACGTAGATTACTTTCTCTGTCCACCATTTTATATATACAACATAAATTTAAAGTCATTGTCTATAATATAACGATGAGATAAGGGTATCGCGAAAATGCAAAGCGCTTTTAAACATTAAAGAGAAAAATGTGTCTTGTAGAATGTAGATTGACAAAAGATTCGTGTAACAGAGAGTTAAACCAGCAGAAATCCTCAAAGTGACAAAGGGGAATAAAGGCTCATTCGTCGCCTGCACTCATCAAAATAAAAAAGACAATATTGACTCTTGAAACTGTCCGACTGCGAGAAGAGATCAACGAACTTATCGGTTTCCGAAAAGCCAATCTAGAAAGCGGATCACCGTTTCTTCCACAAAGCCGTTTTAATTACGCGCGAATATTCAGTGTATCACAAAGAATTATGCTGTTTCACTCGCTGTATTGGAACGACTTTGAGAAGAAATTCTTGCGGATATATCGGAGATTTCAGCACCGAGTTTCACGATCACGTACGTACGATCGAAACGCACTCAAGACAAAAAATAATAATCCATGAAGGAGAATTACTAAAAGCGCAATCGGATATAATAAACTTTTACGGAATAATTTAATCGTTATAGCGATGAATTCTCTCTCTCTCTCTCTCTCTCTCTCGATAATAAGGATTATTAATCGAGCTATCTACGCACTTTCGGCGGAAACCGAGTTTAGTCAGCAGCAAAACAAACTTGGTATATCCACCCAGTTTCCTTCCTAAACGTGTACAGTTTTCCCCGGAACATTTGCAACCTCGAAAGTACATTTTCGTCTACGCGCTAGCCCTTTCCGCGTACCCCTCCGCAACCTCTTCGACACTCGGGGAAAGTCTCTTAATACTCCGCCACCCCGGCGCTATGGGATAAAGCGATCGCCGAAGTTCGTTAGGAAGTTTAACGGCGGAAGAGTATTGTTTAAAAAAGCAATAGGAAAGTTTCGTTCATTAACAACGTGGAAGGCGTCGGGACCCGGCTCTGCGGTAGATAGGCAAGCGGGAGCTGCACAGTGCACAGACGAACTGAGAAAGTAACGTAATTTCTACCAATTCGTTCTGTGCACGCGAACACACATACATACATGTTATATTATAGGGTCTAAGTTACCCTTCCGTGGGACTCTATATCCCAAAACTGCATTAGGTATACGTAAGACGACGTCGACATCGGACTCCAAGCGACTGGTTACCGTTCATTAATACAACAAACTGATAGCCTAGTCGAGCAGCTTATCCAGCGACTTGTACGGCCGCCGCTATCCTGCAATTCGACTATTTGCTCGCGTAATCCCAAGTGCAGTGGCTGAGAAGCATGTCAATATCGTCGCTTCCACGATCTCTCATTTAGCCCGCATGACTCTTACAACTGATAATTCTACATGATACTCCAAATTTTCAATAATTTAATGCTTGTAGTTGATGTTCTTGTGGTTAATACTTGATATTCTTGTAAACTTGGAAGTTATATCAACATATGTTTCTAGAAAAGAGCAATATCTCTATCTACGTTATCAAGCATATCGATAAGCATATTTGAATGTTATGTTTAATTTACGATCGACAAGTAGAGTACCGGCAAATGTACACAAATATCGCTCAAAGGTATATTCCGGCCTGTTGCAGCACTGCACAAAGCCACGACAGGGCAAACATTTACCGGAAGAAAGCTAGTGGAGGTACGTGGTGTACCGACGAAAAGAGAAGAGGAAGGAAGAAGAGATAGGCAAAGAGAGAGAGAGAGAGAGAGAGAAAGAGCGCAATGCACAATTTACGCGTGCAAATGCAAACAACCAATTAGGGTGAGACCTTTGACGTAGAAACGGGCAAACTTGGGCACGCGCGCGCCACATGGACTCGGTTGCCTTTGAAAAACGCCAGCTCGCTAATATTTTATAAATGGCTGCTGGCATCGGTCTCTGTCTATGTATGTGCATAGACATATAGATAATGAGCAACACAGCCAGAAAATTACCGGGCTTTCACGGTTTACGGTGTTTTCGACACTGTCGCGAAAAGCCGTCGCGCAAGTCCGCGAAACCTAAAATCGATGTGCACGCGATTCAGCAATTTATTAATAGCAATTTCATCGATCTAAATTCATTATTTTATGAAAAATTAATTGGAAGAAGCTAAAAGGAAAAAAGGAAAATGTAAATTAAAAGATAAAAAATGCCGGTTTTACAAATAAACGAAATTTTATCCTTTCCTCTTTTTTATATTTTCACAGTGCAACGTAAAAATAATTCAATGTAAAAGTGTCGGTATAATTGGCTGTCATAATATTACACAAAATATATATGTATTAAAATATAGAAAATTATTTTGAAGAACTTTAATTTTCTGTTCTACTTTACTTGATGTCGATATAAATATTGATTTTAAATGAGAGATGTATTCTTGTAAGCTCCGAATATTTTATTACCTGCAATTAACGCTGACGAGAGAAGAATGTCTTATATATCATAAAGTAAATTAAAAAATAAGCCATTAGCACCTATAGAAAAAGTTTTCTTCCAACGAAGAACTTTATAATAGAAAGTTTTCTGAAAAAATTTCGCCTTTAACAAAAGTTTTCCAACTATAGGTTTTCCTCGAGGAATATTATCAGAAACTTTTCTACAGAAACCATTCACACGTGACCGTACAACGTGTAAGTTTGCGTTCTATTTATCAATGGGTCAATTGACTTTCGATTTATGAATACGCGCACATACACTACAAAAGATGCAAATTATAAAGTATATGCAAGAGTAAATAACATATAACAAATAAGTAAGTACGCACACGCGTGGATATAAATTCATCAATATTTTACAATATTTTTAATATTTCACACAGGAACTTGATAAATATCATAAGCACAATGGAAGCAGATAAATATTCCTCGAGTTAATGTGATGCTTCATGAAACTTACACTTCACGTATGTTAAACTCTGTTAAAAAACAATTTTCTGTTATGCTGTACAGTTCAAATTAAATTGTTTCGCTAAATACTGAATACTAAATAAATGTCTGAAACATTGTAAAAAGTGTTTAATAAATTTTAAATATGTGGAAACAAATTTCATTTAATTTACATACTCAAGCGTGCGTTTGTACGCCATTTGTTGGTTATTTTCTCCGTTTTTATACATAAATTAGAGATGAGCACTGTGGAGATAAAGGAAGCCAGCTATGTAGAAAACAAACTATCAGTATCATAGTACCTGTTTTCACATGCGAAGGCAAGGATGTTAATGTTCTAGAAATTGTTACTGGAGTCCGTTGATGAAGCGCCACTTCAGGTCAGGAGAGTATAAATTTGCACATGAGAACGAGCACAAAGGGCATAAAATTACCAGACTCTCTTCCTTTACCGTGTTTTCTACACTTTCATTGTGAATGACCGCGCTCGTGAGAATTGACTATGTGCCACGTTGCGAATTCGTTCTAACAAATGAACAACGTTTTGGTACATCGTACACCGTATGAAATTCTTACGTTGACGACAATTCTCCCAACTTTCTAACTGTGAATACTAGGTAAGTATACGAATATATACATACATATAACAAAAAAAGTACGCGCAAATATAGCCGTGCAAGCATGAATGTTCATAACGAATATTTAATTTCTTTCTGTGTATTTACACATATCTGATTAAGAACGAATTTTATTTTGATCCAGTAATACGAATCTATCTGTTATAGGAAACATAACAAACTTTGTCGTTTAAAGCAAAATATAGCGGTACAATAGCAACTCTCAAAATAGGAAACTTTCTTGTAAACGTGTCCAAGAAAATTGCACGCTCATATTGCTCGAAAAAGCTTATATTTTATAAACAGCTGCCGCCATCGAATTTACACACACGTGAAAACTTACATGTGGAACACGATGTATCTCATTCTTTTTTCACGTATACAATATTCCCGACTTCTTTGGTGAAAGCGGAGGTGATACGTGCCCGCGTAAAGTTGGGAATGGCTTATATTCCACACTGCAGTCATGCCAACAGACGTACAAATACCAATGAAAGCTGGATTTAATTTTGGAAGAAACATCGATATCATTTCCTACTTATTCAATATCATCGCGGTGTCTTAAAAAAAAGCGTAAAGACACCTGTATTATATAATCAATTGAAACGTATCCTGTACGTTCAAAGCGAGAGATCGTCAAGAGCCATTCAGATCGGTTTACACAATTTTCATTTTCGAAGGTAAGAGCAAATTCGCGATCTCCGTAATATTCTGAGAACTCATCTTCATCAGCGAATCCAAGTTTACGTGAGCTGTAGGCTTGGCCCAATCCAGTTATTAAACGGCTGTTGCATGCAAGACCAGAAAGACAAATTGCAGGTGTGGTTCAGCGAGGTTGAAAGATTCGTGCTGCGTGAAAGAGCAGTGCTACCGAGATATATCATTCATAGGAAGTTGAATGAAAAGAACGCGTTCGCTAAGTAGAGAGGATAAAGACAGTCTTTCGACGCTGGTGATGTATCGAATGTAGACACGAAATGCTCCAATTTCCAAGCTTAAGATATCATCTGCTCGCATTTAGGAATCACCGAAGGTGATGTCTTTTTTGTGTGTCATTCCTCTGATGAAATTCCAATATGTACAATTATATCGAAGATTGCGCATTCTGTGCATCCAGAACCAACGTGAAAGTTTGCGTGCAACGACCTCTTACCTGAAGCGCATTGAATGGAGCACTTCATCACAACATGTAGCTCGCATTACCATTAAAATGAAAAATAATAAAATGCAAGCGCGCACACAATTCAAGACCAGCCGGCACTTTGACCGAATGCGGTATTAATGCACGGTCGACTGATAAACACAAATCGAGAGCAAAGTTCGAACTGAGCACAAGGATTATGACGAGGCTTTAGTTGGTCTTTTTAACGGAACGATAATATCGCGGCGAGTACTTTATGCTCAACGTATAAATCCAACGAAACAAAAAGGATTATTGCAATCCGCTACGTACTTGAAAACTCCTTGTGCTTTCCCATGTTGAGTTACTCGATTTTTAACATTTAGCGCTTAGACTTTACGTCACTTAGGACATTCATGTTACCGGACTCGATAAAAGTATCCAGAAAAATAAAAGCACGCATGCGGCACGGATAAACCTCTAGATTGAGAGCTCCATTTCCAGCGTCGATACCGATGCCGAAATTCAATAAGGCCGCTGCGAACGGGCTTTTATACAACGGTCACTGCGGTTTCTCTGGCATGCGGCCAAATTTTCGACGCTGCACAGCGAAAATTTCACTGCTTTCTGTCGAGCGGCTCGCCAGTTACGATCTCCCGGGAGGAATCGCCACACGGTCGGATAACGACAATATCGATGGATCTCTCCTCGCCGGTTAATTTCAGCCTTTTTTTTCATTTCGCCGCGCACGGGCGACACGGGATTAATTATCGGTAACGCGGAAACGCGATTAATTACAAGGGACAGACGGTCTAGACAGGGACGGTCGAAATTCGCGACGTGTTGCAAATTATCGGGAATTGAGCGCATTTCGCTCAATTAAATATCGACTTCAAATTTATCCCTCTATTGAACCAATGGGGTAATCTCAGAACAAAGACTTGAGAAAATAAACGTGCTCAGTGACAATTTGCCCCATTTATTCAGAATTTCTGGAGTCCTCAGGAATTTACATAAATAAAGCCTAATGCATATGTATGTATATTATCCCTTTGTAATAGGAAATAGTAGAGACTATATGAATATATTATACATGAATACGTTACATATACAATATTATATATACAAATACACGAAAGGATTAACTTCTCAAACATAGCCTTCCTATTTGTCCATGCATCTATTTATGTAAAGCAGACGTAATAGAAATTGGTCAGATCAATCGATGCACATCCGGAAATGTAAACCACATGTACACATATGAACGGAAATTTCAACTGTTCGCGGATAGTCTATGACCGCAGCGGGTGATCTACAATTCCTGCAAGTACTCTATCAATATAATATTACCATATCGTTCTGCAAAAAAATATCGCTTATTATTCTGCTGCAGTTATCGTAGCGGATCTGTCGCAGATAACACGAGCGAACGACAGGCGAGAGACTGATATAATAGAGACGAAGAAAAAGACACCGATCACATCACCGCATGATATAACATGCGATCCGTCAACAACGAGAGAGATATAATTGACTGGATGACACAAGCCTGATTGATAAAACGCTGGTACACAAGCTAATGTATGTGTTATTTAGTAAAATGCGGTAGTTACTGCCTGCTAAATTCAGTTTGATGTAGCATTCACATGAAGATAAATTCGCATTTTTCCTTTTTTTTCGAAACATGCATCCACCACATTTCAACTTTCAACCCGCTTGTTAATTAATTTGTGTTTGCGCTGCGTGTTAATATTCCTGCGTCTCTCATGATTTGTATCCGTGCTCGAACGAATCTGTTGTAAATAACACTGCGTCGAGACAAGGTATAAAAACATTACGGTAGCAAATGAGAGTTTCCAATCTGCGAGAAATTCCATTTAATAGAGTATTGTGCATTGTGTAATGCAAATATAAACAATTTTTTAAAATTATTTTGTTTCGGTAACATGTCTGCTACATTTTGCATCGAATACTCTGTTACGTAATTATGCACATGTGCATAATTGTGTTGTGAGGATATGATATGACATTTATTCGAAATTGCGATGCAAAAGTAAGACAGTTTAAATAATATCGTATCACAAGTAAATAATACGATACGAGAACGTTACAATTCAGCTCGCTGATTGTTGATGAAGGATCGTTACTTACACAGCTATCAACTATACGTGAATTAGATAGTTGAGTAAAAAAAGAAATTTTCTATATTATTTCGTTTGAATAGAAAGAATTTTAACAAAACTAGTCAGAAACATTGTGTAAAGACAAAGAAATCTGAAAATTCGATTGAAATAGTATTTTACCTTCCGATTCACTTTCACGTATTGTTTTGTCAGATATTTGTGAGCAGAATTGTACAGTCCATATAACTAAAGCGTTCAGAGCTCATTCACACGGATCCACGACAAGTGTGTTTCTTTGGCTTCCTGCCTGACGCAACTGTTTCTCGTCTTTGAAATCGGAACAAAAGCAGTGAATTTTCATTAGACTTCGCTGCTGTTGTTCCGTCGTGCACCGAATGTGTACCTGGGAAATCCGCACTTCACGACGTCGCGGAAATCGGCTTGGATATCGCGATAACGCGCCGCTCGTAAATATCCAACAAGTATCGTCGATTGCGCGTAGAAAGTGAAATCAACGAGATGCTCTGTCGCGGGTCAATGCTCTTTCGCGCATGAGGATAGAATAACTTCCGGCGCGACCTGTATGTACAAGTCACAGCTACGTTACATAAGAAACCGTGCATGACACAATGTCGCGCATCCGTACAACGCGACGTGACCTTATCTCGCGAAAAGTGGAGGTCTGCGACTTCTCCTATGTGCACTTGTGCATCGCGGCACTTGTGTCGGTGTGACTTTCGAAGCTGTCAGGTATATCCGTACACACAGCTCTTCAACACAGCGCTCGTTGTTATAGAAATTAGAACGGGTATTGTTATACCGGGAGAAGAAAGGACGAAACATGTCTGTGAGATGCAGAAGTGACGGAAGTGCGGAAGAAAGTTTCACGATAAACCGACGAACAAGAATGTTAGCTATATATCGAGCTGCTAACTAAAATAGTTGATATATGACTGCTGCTGCTCTGTGTGTGTGTGTGTGTGTGTGTGTGTGTGTGTGTGTGTGTGTGTGTGTGTGTGTGTGTATGTCGTTTAATTGTGCTGAAGCGAAGAACTCTTATTTAAGTATCTACGTAACCATCACATTCAACGACCTCGTCGAAACCATGTTACAATATTTACGTGGAAACTGACTACCTTGAAAAGTCTTTTGTGCATAGCTAAGAGCTTGTTTACAGATGAATACACGTCCAAGGAACAAGACGCGCGGTTAATGCAACGTGGAGAAACTTGTGGGGGCTGGCGTTACGAAAGTTTCGCCGAGTGCCACGGAGGCATTTAACAACTGCTGAACTTCCGGTCTTGGGAGTTAAAAGTTGCCACGTCGCGTCGCCGTGGTCGGCACTTTAAACTGAGTCTTGTGCGCGATCCGCGTCATCGCCGCGCGAAATGACGTGTTCCGGGTGTCCGCCCTTGAATCTTGATGACTATCGTCTCAGTTATCTCTGCCTCGCTTTATATCCGCCCGCCGTGCTTATCCGCAGTCACGTGTGCTTCATCATCCCTCGTACCAAACAACGGAAACTTGTACGTCACACCCTGCTTCTGTAAGAAATATTCCGCAGGGCGAGGTTCTTCGTTAATCTCTTCGTTGATCCTTCGCGCAGGATCTATATCTATATAGCGCTAATCAATACCTGTTCTCCCGAATCCGAGAAAGGGATAATGAAAGGGCGCATTGCACGCTTATCCGGATCGCGCTATCGCGTGCCACGCGTGCAACATGACGCAAAAAACCGCGTTAAGAAATCCCGACGGGTTCGGCGAAGCGAGATCCTTGCTCTACCGTAACTGGCATAATGCGACGGCTTTCCGGCCTGGCTACCATGGAATATTGCGAATCGTTAATATATGCGCTGGCCCCGGGACATAATTATACGTTCGCGACGGCAAAACAGAGCACCGCTTATACACGCGCCGCGTATCACAAACTTGGGGATCGGGTCAACGGTCTGTGAATCGCCGGGGCAAGATAGGAGTTCGCAATGGTCGTTTCATAACGGTTATTACGTCGCCGCGCGTTGCACTTCGTGACACGCCGGTACACCGACCTATCTGATGATCGCGAGAACGGAAACGGTTTTTGAGAGTACATGAGATCGAAACCGCGCGCTGCTAACTCGCGACGCGAACTCGCGTTTTGCACGCGGACGAGGACGGTTGTTCCAGAAACCTTCAGTGCAGTTTAAGACAGCCGTAACCATCGTGACGGAATTACCTCCCTTGCAATGGTGAACGTTGCAATAAAAATAATTGCTTTATAAGCCACTAGGCATTAGCCACTGTTTGCACGACGATAATCTTGAATCAAGGGAGATGAGTCAGGATACGGTTGTAAAGAGACAGGAAAATGGAACGAGATTTTATGCGTCGAATCACATATGCAACTCCTATCAACTAATGCTAACGCAGTTAGCTTTACTTGTAATGATGATTAAAGTGAATCGAATCGTTTAACTTTAAATAAAATGCAAGCACACGGTTAAACTGCAATTCAGGTAAAGAGTAGTCCTTTATTAATACTTAAGTATCATACAGTGCAAATAGCAATATCGTATACCACCCCGATGTTACGTCTCATAGTAGCTACCACGGAATCCGCGTCGTTTAGCGCAGTAACCGTATCTTTGCTTATCATGTTTCCAGCTATTATGGTCTTAACGCATTACCTTCCGCGGGAACTGCGGCAGAAGACACTAAGGGATGCGGTGGAGATTATCCGCAGCGTCCCTAAATTTCTCGAGTGCTATTCCCGAGAAATAACCGGGGATGAGTGTGTATCAGAACTTTACGGGGAATAATATAAATAATAGCCACGCGAAATTTGCCGTCTCGAGCACCATTACTGTAGCTCTTGAAGACGTTACCTGGCGGTACCGAAACTCGCGATGGAGTTTTCACGGTAGATCGTATCACTCTTTGATTCGAGAGTGGATTCCTCGGTAACGGCAAACGCGATCGTATATACGCGATGTAAACATTTAACGGGCGCCTCGCGGACGTTACAATAGTCATTTTCGTGCGGATTAGAAGCAACGTCCGCAAGAGCGGCAGCAATTACGGATAGGAACTATCTCTGCGAGAGACGGTAGACCGTACTGTTCTTTTCACGATGCGGATAAGCGACAGGTAACTCGAGAACGTCGTACGCTAAGGAAAATATTACGCGCGCGCGCAATGCTCTAGCTAATTTCTGCCACCATTTGAAAATTAAGCGGCGCGGCGGAGAAAATATATTTATGGGCACTTTACTAAATTAGCTACGCTAACCCTGCCGTAAGATGCGTACCAGATTAGACACACCCGTTGCAGACGTGACAGCGAGGTGACATCAGCGAGAAACATATTTATTCTATTTAATTATGGGTACATATGCAGGTAAAACATTAATTACTACAAAGAAGGGAAATAGCGAAGCGTATAAACTCATTGTGCGACAAAACAGATATATTTTTACGGAACGAAAAAATTAATTTTTTAGAGTTTTAATCAGAGTGTGTTCTACTAAATTTTAAAAAATTCAGTTCGGATTCGTAAATCAAACTAGAGCTACATATTTCTCTATTTTCGATTGCTCCGGCAGGAGATTGCCGCTTAAGATAATTAGCGCAGTTCGTCGTGCTGCGAGGTGAATTCGATTTGCCCGATATAGTTGATTCGTAAACCCCTCCGTAATTTCAGAGTGTCGACAAACACGTTCATCGCGAAAATACGTATGTATGTACGAACTTACCTGAATACACTCTCGTCGTAAGATAGCAGGATGCGAACAGGTTGACTGATGCTACGTTTCTTTACTTCATGCGCCGGTTCGATGTGCACACCGTGAATTACCTAAGAAACGAGAAAACAGAATTCGGTTAGAAAATCTGACGTGAAACGCCGAGAATATCGTAGCGATTTGAGACTTCAATAACAAACATATAGATAATGAAATAACGTTACTAAAATAATTATTTTTAAAAGACAATGATATTTTTAGGAAAAACCTGAAATAAGAGAAATGCTAAATACATTATTTCACGTTTCGAGGTAAACAGTTATTTTTCTGAAAAATTGCAAGAGATGTTTTTACGTATTATTGAATCATGCGATACGAGAATGGCTCTCAGGCGCGGATGAGCTAACAGTTTTATAATTATTCTTGCACAGACTCGATTTACTTCAGCGAATTGTGATTCGCAAAGCAATTCAGTGAACTGCGCTATAAACTACACAGTTAACATGACGATGTGCCTCGATACACACAAAGTACCTCCAGTATTGGTCATCTGACTATTCCCACAGAGCTGTAGAGATTGTTTTTTTTACAGCGCGCAGAATTGAACCCAAGGGACAACGTCGTCGAGTCATGACATGAAATCGTAAAGACGTGACGCTCGTGGATACGCGCGCGTAGAACTCGCGGATAACTTTCGTATAGGCGAGTCATGAATGCTCACTCTAAAGTCTATTCCATGTGCTATAATTGGTCGTCGAAAGTTGAGCTCGTTACCGATCTTAATAGAAGATGCGCTAACTACAGTGAATCGCGCGCCCGGTATTATGATGCCGGCGATGCGTGAATCTGATATGCTCCTCGACGATTGCCCCAGGTTGCGAAGATCATACGGCACGACGCGACTGCAATCTCGCGCTCGCAGGAACGGCAAGCTTGCGGCAAAGGCCGCAGCCGTTTACAGAGGTTGTAAGAGGGAAGAGACAGGTGCATAAACTAGATATAAGTTTCGGTTAACTTCAACGCGCCGCCGCGTTTCATTCGGAAGTTACCTGCGATAGCGAGGGTAGCGGAACCAAACGGGGATAATGGATAGAAGGCCGCGAAGACAGCGTACCGGCGCTCCGCTTTGCGCGGCAAGTTTCATCAGAAAGGTGAAATCCGACGCTCAACAAAACGATGAGTCTCTACCTGCGAACGTTTACGGAGACAAATATTACAACGCTGTATTTTTCGACGTGTCGCACGAATCAAGCTCGTCGCGATTTGATTCGAGCTCGACATCGCGGAGTTAAATCGCGAGCCAGAAAAAGCGGCTTCCTCGCGATGCAACTTTAATATCACTGGTGCACCTAGCGAATTCTCCGCTCCGCTTTAATAGGCTCTTGTCGCCACAAGAGATATTCGGCCAGTGGACAGACCCGACACTTCGTTTAATAGAGCCTCGTGTAATCGAGGAAGGTCACCGTCCGTCGCCACGTTGCACAATAGGCGCGCTTGTTAGAAATGCAATTATGCGAAGGATCCACGTTAAGTTTTAATCCGATCCACTTTTATACTTGCGGAGAGTTTGCGTCCCGCGCGGAAAGCTTCTTAGTGATAATGCGATATCTTAAGAGGATAGGAGTGGCATTAACTGCGCCAGCCAAGGAGGAGCACGAGAGAGGATCGTGAGGACTGGATCGAAGGTCGAAGTTAAGGTGCAGCAGCGCTGGGATATCGCGTATATAGAAGATAACGGTAGCTAAACCACGCACACTCCATCGTAACTTACAAACCACTCTAGCGAATAGTACTCTCTTAATTATCAAACTTTAGACCGCTCCTAATTTCCATCCTTATACCCATGGTCTATCCAGGTAATACGAAGAGACGCGCGCTTACGCAGCTTCAAGCGCAAAGCATTCTTCGCTTAGATTTTGTGATGCTTTGCTGAAACGTTCAGATGTGTTCAAAATATGTTTATCTATTATTAATGTATCGTTAACATGTACCGTTAACATAATATGATTAACAGAAGAATTTCAAGTTTTAATTACGGTTTCCAACAGCATCGTCTTGCCGTAAAACCGAATTAATTTAATTAAATACGAGTCAGGCGAATTAATTAGGTCAATTCCGAAGAGACTACATTAATTTAAACTCTGAGCTGATAGTACTTAGAGATTCTAGTCTACAGCTTCTGGAACATATTTCACATATTTTAGTTGATTGTTATATACAAGATAATGTAATGATATAGAAATAATGATCGATAAAACTGGAGCTCGTATATGTTGCACTTAATGCGGATAATACGCTAAAAGAGAATTCAATACATGTACTTAGCGTAATGGCGTTACCTAATCCAATTGCTTGGAGACTAATGGAAAGGAAATGGTAGGATTAAAGGAAGTGGACAATGTTCAGGTGACGGCGGAAAACAAGAGCATAGGGATCTATAAATATCCCGCAGAGAAACTCCGTGAGCTTTATTCACTCATTGATTTCTTTTAGTGACATTTAGTGACCTTAGCAGTTAAAATATTCGACACTAAAAATGATTTCCACAGAGAATTAATATTTCCTAACGCTATAATCACTGCTAAGTATAGCGATGATCACAGCGACATTAAAGTGCATAAAATGATTATTGAAACTGTACAATTCGAGAAATGTCATTCCTAAAATATCCAGAGAATATTCAGAGTAATGTTGTTAATGGAAAATTAAAATAATACAAAAAGTAAAGACGATGGAAGTCATGAACTAAATATCGTATTTCTGTGCGGAGGATTGCTCGCGTTCTTCAATTCATTCTTCTGCGAGGAATTCATATTTTCGAATAAGCATGAAAACTATTTATAATATATTGTAATCATTTTATACCCATCGCAAAATCACGTGTATAATAAATTCTATAATTTAAAGAGAACTTTTGCGTTTCATATCTATCATTTGATAAGACGTCTATTTTAACGTTCCATGTGTATGCGGTAAGCTATTGATACAGAATGGAAATATTCAAAATATTGGTCGTTCATTTCTGTGTAATTCACTTCAAAGGAAACGGTTTGCCCGTTTCTCTCGAAAGGATGGAAAAAGCGCTCGCTCTATTTATGCATTCGAACATTTCCGTAACAGACTGGAGTAGACGTACACATCTCACTATCTACATTTTGAGAATTAAGTTACCAATGCGCTACCTATAACAGAAATGCATAGTGCAAAGTTATTTAATTTTCATGATTTTTATAATGTAAATAGCGTAATATATATGTGATAATGTAAATATCGTAATATATATTATTAATGAAAAAATTTGTTTTTGTAATAGCTTTTTATATTTTGCAAGAATGGCGAACAGGATAAAATTTCCGATACACGTCCGCATGGCCGTATCTCCTTTTCCGCATGAGAAAGTGCTCGGATGCACTTCGATTTATCATACATGTACGCTTCGAAATAGGGTCCGGGGGGATGAAGAGATCGTGGAAACCGGGCAGGTGGGCAATTTCCGTGGTAGCCCGTCTACCGTGATATACCCGTCTCTTTCCGGCCGTACTGCATTTACACGCGGTGCGATGGAAATTTTGTGTTTCCTACGCTCCTGCACTTTTGCAGCATTTTTATGCCCGTCCTTCCTACCCGATGGAAACGAAAATAGCCTAACATCGATTATTCGTCCTCTACCTTGAGGCTTAAAATTCTGCTATGCCGCATCAAATGGCGTTGGATGAATTGTTGATCACCACGAATATACCGATTCGCAACCGCAACGTCTATTTTTCAATGCTGTCGCTGCTCAATACTGGCGCATTTACACGATGCATAATTTAGCTTCATCTATTTCCGTTTAATTTTTCAAGCTTTATTCGCTCTACCTAAAATTCAATCTGTTACATACGGCACCGCACAACGCGCGCAACATTATAACGATATAATGGAGTAAAAATTAGATCTAAAGAATCAATTATAAATTAAAAATTCATAATGTACAGGATAAAATTACATCATGCCATCCATGAATCTATTAATAATAAATATCTGATGTTCCTGACAAGGTTAAATATGGCTACTGTGAGAGGACTTCGCACAGTGACTACATCACGGATTTGAATCATCAATTGTGGATTAGTCTATTCGTGAATATTCGACATGATCCATTTCCGAAATCCGTCTGTAACGCAGTTTCCCGAAGTAATGCGAGTCCGCCTCGGTCGCCCATCCAACTGGCGAGGTCGAGGAAGGAAGGAGATTGATCTACGGCGGAAGTTACGCGCGTGAATTTGAGGACATTATCTGATCGCATGGAGAAAGTAATTTATGGGAGTAGTTTAGCCGCGCGCGATAAAACAAATTCCTCGCGGAAGAATGAACCGAAGAACGCGAACAAATTCTCGGGATTCTCAGGATCCTTTATTCCAAATCCTATACGTTCAAATAGCTTTAATTAACCGAATGTAGTCTTCGAGCACCAGCGATTAATGGTATTGTTTTCAGATGCGAGTCACACTTAATTAAATTCTTTGCGTTACATCGCAAATTCAACGATGTAACAGCGCGAGGATAGCTACAAAGTCATTTATCTTTTAGTGACATAATTTAGTATAAATTCCTCAAGTTATCATGCAATTTATTAATATACAAAAATAATACGAAAATGACCCATGTGTGATTTTCATGCAAGTATTAGAAATAATAAAGATGCAAATTCGACTGCGATTTCGCGAAATGATTTCTAGAGGTGCACAGTTTGCCTTCCCTTTACGAACGAGAAACACCGAAAAGGAAAATAGCCGAAGTTTGTCTACCGAGAAACAATGCCGGCGCTTGTCAATTAACGGAACGCTCGCGAGTGAGAGATTAAATGAGCTCTGTTATTTTATCATTTGTAACTAGTTGTTCCCGAACAGCTAGGGCTCTTGCCCGTCGCACCGACTTCGTCTTCCGTTTACTCTGATTGTCGGAAGACAGCTCGACAGCGCTGAACTTCGAAAACACGCTGGAGAACAGCTTTCGCGCCGTCGACACAGAGATAAACTTCATCGCGCCTACATCTCAACGTACGTCTTTCGAACGACGTAACTTCGTGTACTCGTTGAGGCTGGCAAGGAATTAACATCGAAGATTCAAGCTCCGAGATAATTGATATCTCGGGGTTACAACGCGGGGAATTAAAATATTTAACGAGACTATTTAAATACATAAAGTCTGACTGAGGCTCAAGAATAAGAGGCCCCTCTCAGTATGGAGGCAGATTAACACTCTTGCCGCAAAATTTCTTTCAGCAGGGCGAAAATAGAAGAAAAGACACGAAATGCCCGAAATGAGATTTAAGGGATCGTTGGGAAGAAGCGGAAATCCTATTTCTGGCGTGCACAGGCTCGGCAAAAGGTTCCTCGTACAATAGAGAGCGGTTACGGCGACAGAGAGTTTGAAACCGCACTAATTGTCGTCCGAGACGAGGTAATTCCGCGCTTGACGCAGCGGACATCGTGGCAGATGTCTCGTAATTGCAATCCACTTCACTTTTTCCGCCCTTCCCTCCTTCACTCCTATCCCTCTTCCCCTTTTCACATCTCCACGACAAATCGGATAGGCCGACTTCCATCAGTCATCGTCAGGCTCGTCCGATAACAGGTGATACCAGGTGCCAGGCGACAAGACGCACAAGTGCGCGGAATTATGTGCTCGAGTTTCTGTCATGATGATCATAATGCTGTGCAATGGGAGAGCTGTCCGAAACACCACGAGCATTACCGCGGACCGCGACGCGAATTGCGGACGTGCCGATCGATGTAATACGTCAATTTTGCTTTTACGCCGCGAACAGCACTTAGGTCGAACATAGAGGGAGAGGCTGGAGGAGGGAAATACACGGTCATATACGATATCGTGCTCGTTTGAAATACGTGTTCAGTAGTCACGTTCAGTTTCGGGTGTCACTCGATATGGCGTATCTGGAAACGAATCTCTAGAGTTTATTGTTGTGAAATACGTTTTACGATACGGTTAACGTATCGCGTTACTTGTTTTAATCATGCGTTTCGCAGCGCGCAATTGAAGCGCGGGAACTTTGCGTCCGATATGCTTGGCTTCCCATCGAGAGCAAATGGTATACCACGAAAACCGATGGGGGAAAAAGGGGTATTGCGATTACACGGTGTAATTATCGATGGTTGTGAGTTTCCCCCAATTGCAAAGTATAATTCTGATAAGAGGCGGAAAGACGTCTTTGGAAAACACTTTAGCGTAGTTCAAACTTAAGAGTTTTACTTTACTTCTAAAACGGAAAGACGTCCGCGCGCGCGAGCGCACCAAGTACAATTATCTCATTAAATAAGGGTTGAATGGAAGAAGTAACAAAATGTGTATCTGCGGGCTTTCGCTCGAATACGGGGTAATAGGGGGTAAACTTAATCAAGAGCAGCAACATCAAACTACTCCGAGTTACGTGATTCAATGTTATCCGCGGACGAGCGCGCGACGAGCTTGCAAGAATTACAAAGAATTTGATAGGCTTTATATCGTAGTGAAACCGAGCTTGCAACTCCCTACAAGACAATTTCCCCTGACTTTACGTCAAAGTTTCTGGGACAGCATGCATATAGCTTATCGAAATTGCGAAAATGATCAAAGTGCTTGATGCTTCCAAGCTTCGTCGTTGCCGGAATAGTTCATTTGGTATTCATCAATATGCAATGTCAAATTAACACGGAGAAAGTGTAAGACTCCGTACTACGAGATCTGATAGAACACCTTTGATCTTCCCGATCTCACGTGTGTTTCAAGCTCAGCAAAATCGGAGCACGCACTCGCGAGGAAGTGTAAGCACTTTTAGACACTTATACTACGTAGAAACGATTGGTTGTACGTGGAATCTTTTACCACTGGGAATACGAGAGAGATGATAGCGTCTCGGGATCTACCCTTGTGGCGATGTTCGTAGAACGTGGGTACCATATAAAAGTATTTCGGCAAAGCCGGACTCTCTCTCTCTCTCTCTGCGATCGTAGCTTATTTAGGGGATGCGGCGTTGCGCAAACGAATTCCTGCCTACTACGAAAAAAAAGGTACGTCGAATAGTTTCGTTTTAACTTTCATTAAAATTCATTGAGGCGTGACTTAATTCTCATAGTCAGCAATCCGCGCATTACCGTCGCGATAACACTTGCCATTTTTGGATTCACCTCGATCAGGGAATTCCGGATTTCCCGCAGATATAACCGCAGATAAATGACTATTGCATTTTGTACGGTACCTTTATGAATATGCAACTGCGTTGTTATCTCTAGAATTATAGGGTGCAATTTCTACAGCCACACAAAATGGGCTATCTTGATAAGATATCGCATGCCGAAGATAGCGGTAAGCAATGAGGGTATATTTCAATATATTACACGTATATTAAATCGCTGCTTGTATGAAATTACTAGCTTACATTACATGGGAATCATGAAATATACACGTATTTTACTTTTTATTGATTTTTATGATAAGTATTGCATTATATGTTATGTTATAATATGCGTATATTTACATATACGCAACTTCTAATATTTTTTAGTCATAACATTGTAAAAATACATTAGGCCAGACATTAGGCCAAATACATTTCTCTTTCCATTACGCAAAATTACTTGCAGTATCAGATGAAGCGTGTTGAAGTACCGACACTCGAGTAAAGTACCTACTTTTAACGATATTACATTGTATGCATACATTGCGTATTACACGAGATTGTATCCGTTTAGGCAATTGAAACGCTATTCAAGGAAACATTATCGCAAATGTGTTTCTACAATCCCGTCTAAATGTAAAATTGTTACAACATGTTTTAAGCTTTTCTCGAACAACAATACGAAATTATGGTACAGTACGCAAATAGTAAAATTTAATTTATTATAATATAATACACGGTTTTCTGCGAGACACATTGCAGATTATTGATTTAAATATCCTTTTTCAGTTAAGATATTTGTGTGTGTCGACATAACTAATGTAAAAGAAAAAATAGCTGTTTACGTTCCACAAAATACGGTAGACGAAACGACTAGATCTAATCAGTATAAACGGCTAAAATTAGTTCAACGAACTAAATTATCGATAACTTGAATTATTTTATACTAAATTCTAAAATTCAGACTAAAGTCGGTCAATATAAATTATTATAGCAATTTTGCACATGAAATGCTCTATATGAACAACGTTTATAGAATAGAATTAAATATAACTTAGCTGCATCTGTTAAAGAAAATATTAGCTGTCTAGATTACTATTTTTAAATCCTACATTTATTTTTTAGATATATATTTGATATTTGAAGAATAAGGTAAACTAAAAGTGCTAAAAATTATTAAAAAATGTTTCTCATCTCTGCATCATTTTCGTAGTTTAATAAAAAGATGCTTTTATAGCAACAATATCATAAAGAAATAAATGCACACATCGATGTGTAAGAAGGATAGCCGAGACTTTCGGCAAAAACTAAGTTACGCCATCGCCAGTCTACGTTAACGTGATTTGGATATCCATTATAGTGGCGTACGAGCGAAAAAAGAACCGCTCGCTTTCGTGATAATATCGTGACGCGCATAGAGTTCGTTGCACTCACGTGTCTGATACTTCCTATCGCACCGAGTCCTTTTAGCACATCGCCGAAACTAAACATTTAACCAAACCAGAGGAAATTGCACATGGCGTTTGCCATCACGGAATTATGCATTTTAGCAGTTTTTAATGTCCGGCACGTGTACATGTTGTAGTCCTTAAATAAGCATTAACCACGGACGGAATGTAATAATGATAGACAATACGCACGCCGGAGTTAATTCCGGGAAAATTGCGCTTTACTCTCTGCTAAACGAAATACACCCATTTAGCCATGGTAATATATAATCATCCCATCCAGAAAGGGCTTTTCTTGCAGAAAAACATCAGGGAAGCGAGATGAGGAAAAATCTAATTAAAGCACGGGAAATCAAATACACAGTGGAGAAGCGGCCGGCCATTCTTCCCTTGCTGTGTGCCTGCGTATTCACACATTTTAACATAAGCGGTACTCGCACAAAACCGACGGTCCGAGATTGCACGTAAATCCACGCGTTTTACGTACCATGCATCGTAACTGCACGAACCGTGGACGTGCTACGTGATGTTCCGAGACCGAGACGATATCAATTTCGGAGCGCGGAATTGAATGTTCGAATTACGACGGGAGAGATCAAATGGCGCTTCGTGGCGCAACCTCGATGACAACCGCTAATTGCGTATGCGAAGCGGATTCGCTCTGACAGAGCGCTCCGCTCGGTCGGCGCTCGCTGAATGCAAGACGCCGCTCCGGGCCGACTTATGCGAATTGATTCCGCAGGCGCTTTCGGTTACGCTTATTACCCTCGCTGGTAATAAGGTACGTACTGAGCGCGCGGGTATCTCCGCATTCACGATACCGGATACACACCCAGGCCTTGTCTGACGCAGAACCGCGTACACGTGAATACCTGTGCAGCGGTGGATTAAATGTCGAAACGCCGTCGAGCAATCAACTGTATTTCCGCCCGCCCTTACATATTGCAAACATGCATAATGCACGAACGATACAGACGCATGCACGATACGCATAAATGAGATCCCGTCAGCTTACATAAATCAATTTTATTTTTATCGGGCTCGGCGTGGATCTTTCGAGAAGCGTTGGATCTGAACATTTCGGATGTGAAAATTTCAGAAAATGGATTTCATGTGTCCTCTTAGCTCCCTGCAGCGAGATTACAAGAGACAAACGCGCGGCTTTTACGGTGTAATTACATTATAGTCGAGCACGCGAGACGGAGGATGAATATTTGCTTGCCGCACATATGTTTCGTGTACGATAAACCCCTCTCTTTCATATGTTTTATATCGCGTATAAATTGTATCCTAATAAATATTGTGAGTGAAGCGACACAATAAGGATATTCGTATATCTTTCAAGTTAGACACAAGTATAATGAGATTTTGATTAAAAGAATCTTCCATAACATGGGCGAGTGAATCGATAATGGAAATGAAACCTTATCGAGAAGAGCTTTGACGTGTTTCTAATCGCCTTTCGTGCTCAGCCTGCAGTCTCATAAAGGCGAACGTAAAGACGGCTCGATCGAAAGCGAGAGTTCTTTACGCTCGGTCAGCTACGTCGGGCGCACTGCAAGGTTGTTTGTGCTGGTGCAATAATTTGCGCAACAGCCGTGTCTATGTCAAGGTAAGCTAATTAGTCGAGCAGATAGCTGAACAGCGGCTATAGACACGAAAGGGCCTTATTCGCGTCAAGAATCCATTATGCACGACGTTGCAACCCGGCTAACGGACTAATTTGCTGCGTGTCACACAAAATGGGAGAGGCATAAAGATCGAAGGACGGACGCGAGAGAGAAACATGAATCGGACACGGATCCTCATTACAGGTGCAGACAGTTATTAGAGCGCGCGCGAGAATACAACTTGAAGTAAAGTTAAGTAAATCGACAAATTAATAGAACGTATCCACTTCTGGAAACATTTCTTATTAAGAATTGCTGATGCGCACGTGAAGAAACTGGAATTGCACATTTTAAAAGATCAACAAATTTAACAATCACTTTACGATCACGCAAATAACTTTTCTTCAACATAAACGTCATAGTTCAAGGAAGATATAGGACTGCGCCGTAAACTACATCAGGAAATAATCCTAGCGTAACGAATATTTCAATATAATATTTCTGTTTAGAAACTTTTACAAGCTTAATCAAATAAAAGTTTGATGTATTTCCATGTATATTCTGTTTTAATGATAATTAATTTATTCCGTTAAATCCCTTTTTAACTGCCCTTTTTAGCCTTGTCGCTGAATAAAAAGTTCTCTGACCCGCTTAATCTCGCTTTATTCCGTTGCTTAGAGGGCGAATTTCCGGACGTGCCCGTCGCGGCGAATTTGCAGCAAATTGTGCAACGCCCTAAATAAATTTCGCGTCGTGGGGCTTTGTACTGTGACGCGGGAATTTTGGTGCGCATGTGAGTGTACATGAGCTCCTAGAAAATGTACAGGGTATTTTGGACAGACGCTCTTTTGGGCTAGCTGCATTGTCTCCGCAGACTTCCAAGTCAAACGCGATGTGCACCTTAACAATCCGAGATCTACACTTGATTGAAACTTATAAGTCTTTTTTTTCATAATAGCTAATTTGATGTGGTTTAATGATCCAATGTTTACGGAACATTTTGTTATGACATGATGTTATTCAATATGATTTTCTCCAAATTTAATCAATTTTTTTAATTCAGAAGCTAAATTTATTGCAAAATCTTAAATAATGCTAGCGATAACAAAGACCTTGAAATTAATGTTTCATTCTTACATCACGTATCGATGTAATCATGTGCAGTTATATCCTAGCGCCTACAAGTGTAGACATTTTCTAACTGAGTTGATTGTAGATTATGTACATGTCATGCAATTGTTTCACGATGAAAGGTCTGCGTGTTCTATCCGACACATATGTATCTATCTGCTTAAAGCTCAATCCATTTAATGTCTGACAATGATCTGTATCTGACATATCAATGATCCGCCTTTGCGTCTAGAGATCTATATACATATATCTAGAAATCTATACAATATCTCTATATGTATCTACAATTTATATCAAAAAGCTATGTATTAACCAAATTCCATATAATAAAATAGGCAGTAAATTATGAAGTGATCTCAGAAAAATGCAACGATTTTATAATCAATTGTAATAAATTTTTTACTTAAAATATAGTTTGATAATTATTACGAGGGCATTTTTACATTGAGAGACTCTTAGATTTAGATCTAGCTTTATAAGGTAAAAGATTATCTCGATATCCAGGAGGTAGACTCCTTTATCACCGCAAGCACTAGCTCAGCCGTGTAAAATTTATGAGATATCCAATGTAATGTACGATATCGTTACACGTGTGTGCGTATATATCGTAGGCGCCGTTCATAGCGTATATTAAACTACCACTCGACAACCTAGCCGCCACCTCCGCCTCCTTCGACCTGGCACGATGTGATCTACACGTGGCAATATTGCACCACATGCCGTGAATTCTCTTAGAGCCATTTCGCCTAATCGAGACGGCAGTACCATGCGCCGCTCGTGCTTGTGATCGTCGAAGTAGTCCCGTAGCTAGTGACCGTTAAAAGGTAGACGACGGACGGAATGGGCGTGTTTGGACAGACAACGTCACGTTGCCGCCGCAACTCAGTAAATGAAACCGGTAGGAGAGGAATTCGTTTGCCTAGAAGACGATTGTCAAGATCAGCAGGGCAATACTCAATTTAGTTGCTGACTCCCGTGTGGACAAATTTATTGATTTCTATATAAGCGGCGCATTTATTACAAATTAAATAGCCTTAAGTACACAATTCTCTTGACACAATCGTAATAAACTTTATTTTGTCTCGGAAAACCGTTTCAATACACAGAAATCCGTTAAAATATTAAAATAATCTAATCCCTGATACGTATGACCTCTGAACTAGCTAGTCGACATGATGGGTGTCCCACAAACCTCGCAGTTTCGCCGTACGTGCATGCCACAGACAATGGCAAAGCCCATTTCCGTTAGTGTTCCTTTTGATTTGTTTCAGGCCAGCAGTAGCATATGTCTACTTTCGAAATTAAACTCGCACCACTTAACAGAAATGTAATATCATAAAGTGAAATAGTTTAAAATATATCGTACAAATAATGTGTAATATCCAAATATTTGAAAAACAGATTAAAATAATAATAAGATTATTGCAATATTTTTTAAGTGTATCATTTTGTTCATGTGTTTATTTGCATGTATCATAAGTTGTAAATTTATAAAAGATGACAAATATATTACAATATTTTAAAATATAATCAAGTATTCAAGTATATATTATTATCAAATGTAAAAGCAACACATTTCCATTAAATCATATTTTAAACAAATACATACAAAAATTTAATTTAATTTATGCAGAATTTAATTTGTGCAAAAGTAATAATAATCAATATGGATTAATATAATAGATTGTGGAAATTACACATGAGTTGTATTAACCGCATCCCTTCAACCTTGGTCAATGAATCCTATAATTCACCGATTGCATGCGACCATAATCCTCTTACTAATTCACCGCACGTATTACATGAGTTAGAGAATCGCATAACCTAGGTCAAACCAAAATCCACGGATTGACAAAGATATCATGCCAGTGCGTCCATGTACCTTGTCAATCCGTAGATTGATGGTTGTCTTTACATCGATAATAGATACCATCTCAATTAGCATGCACAGTTTATTTGATAATTAATGGATGGCATTACTCAGACGATGTCACATGTATCAATGAATATTTATTAAGTGCGCGAACCTCGATTGTATGGAACGATTGTATGGGTAATGTAAAAATCGACGAAGTCGTACTGTCAACAATGATTAATGTTGTGACGCAGAATAGACGCTCATTCAAATTAACGACTCCATGGAAAAACTGACCTAACATACAATAATGGCGTGACCATCGCTCATACAACCTTGATGACGCGTTCTATGTTAAGTTAGAGAGTTAATCAAACGTTAGATAGTACCATAAATCCCTCTCTGGTCAGCGTGGAAAACAAAATTTACGGCCCTACGTAGATCGATCGCCTGTCTCGAGACCAAATGGAGTCTGAAATTCTTCCACTGTCGACCAAAAAACAAGATTTACGGTAATTGGATTTCGTAATTCCACATCGCTTGATTCTAAATTAACCAAAATCTAAAATCTCTTTTAGACTCAATTTATGATAATTAAGTTTCGCGATTCAAATCAATGCTTTCAGAACGAAGTATGATAAAATTTATTCGAATACGCTTTAGTTTTAGAAATAACCAGCCAAGTCCCCAATAATAAGTTTAACTAATAAAAACATGCAAGCAAAATGAAATGAAAAGCGAAATGAAATATTCATGTGCGCAAAGTATCTCACATTATGTGCGCTATTTGAAACAAAAGAGAACACATTTCGGCAATAAATATATTAGTCACTGTATAATACTAAATCGAGAAGAGTGATTGAGAAAATCTCTCTGGAGCGCAGAACGAACATGCCCTGGATAACTTCGGCACTTGCCTCAAACTCGCGGAACGTGTCAGCGGCAAATAATCTGAAGTGCATAAACTTGAAATGCATATGAAACTCCGCTGCATCAAGGACCATTGGGGAAGTAACGGCCAATGCGATCACGAATACCTCACTCATCCGATCTCTTAAAGCCACAGCAATCCTCGCCAAAATCGATCTCGACCGGAAAATCTACCGCGTCTTTCCGAGTTTGCAATGCATCTCCGATGTTATAGGTCTCTGTTCCCTCCTACGATCTCGTCCGATTCGCGGTTCACTGACACTGTTTATATTTATGAATTATGTAAGAGTATCTTCGCGAACCAACGGGGAAACGATAAAAAGCTCTACGACCACATTATTTCGAGATCCATGATGAGGTGCACTTTCGCAAGGTAGTCTTACATTACACCGAACGATCGAAGCCCACCTGGATCCCAAAATGTAGATATCAACGTAAGGCAAATGCTGATATTTGATCAACGTTAGTTTAAAATAACTCATAGTTTTAAACAACTCGATGTAAGCTCTCTCGTTCTTTCTTTGTTTTATAACAGTTATAATACTTATAATACAATCGTTTTATTATACACAATCTATTGTATTTGTTCATTCTAATAAATAGGTATGTAGCACGAGCAAATGATAAAATTAAAGAAGTGCTTATTAATTAAAGCATGCCCATCAGGATTCATCTATCAACGGTAAAATTATAAATTATGCCAATCTATATTAGAGATTATATTAACTTTATTCACGGCAATTTTATTCACCATCATGATTTAGATATTAACATCAGCAAGCAAAGAAGACAACAAAGCTAATAAATCAAACATAGCGTGATGGCTAACATCACTTGCGTTTATTGGGTGAATAGCGGTACATCGAAAACCTTTTATTGGCCGTTGTTTATCCCCATTACACCACAAAGGTTAACGTTTCTGCGGGATATCGATCTAAGTGGGGATTGGCAAGATTATAAGGTCACGTCGCTCACCGTACTCCAAATTTGTACAAGTACGTAACGTTTGGTCGATCGTGGCCGATTACACGACCACAGTAGCGAAAACATCACATGCGATGTCGTCCACGTGTCTAGCACGCACGCATCGTCGCGTGCGTGGATCCACATGAACGCACGCAATGAACGAGCAAATGTTTTCATTCGTCTACATTTATTGTGATTCCGATTATTCACATTGTCGGACGAGGAAACAATAAAAAGTGAACACATATTTTCGAAATGCTTACACTGCAAATTTAGCTTACGTAGGGAAAGAGATTTTCTATTTCGAAATTATAGGTCAATCAGTAATACCACGCGAATAATCTTGCGCCTATTTATACCACATTATTCTACTATTCTTCCTACTGCGAACGAGGTCTTCGACTGGCGGAATACGACTTGTACGACGTAAAGCGTGGCAATCGATGCTCAGGCACGTCCGTCAGACCTGAACCACCCCAATCTGGCTGGCAGTCGCCAACCTGACCAAACAACAGTCTCCCGGTCCCGTATAAATTAAAGCAATTTGCATGTCACGCGCGCTCACGGGTTCCAGACACGAAATTTGACGCGGCAGAAACGGCCAAGACCGAATGTCGTTAGTCGAACAATCTAGCTATTTCTGCTGCCTGGCCGATCCCGCGCACGCACGGAGATATCGCTGGAAATTCTCAGCCGCGAACGGCACTTGGGAATAGTGATGAATGGGCGACGCAATGCGTACGCAAACTCTTCGCGTCGCTTATAAATCCGCTGTGATCAAACGATTTGCATAATTACCTTCATCAATTGCCCCGAATGTTCAATCATCATTGCTGTAATATCAAACATACGATGTTACATACTTGCCTGATAGATGCCTGTCACTTCCTGTACCGATTGATGTAGGATGATATAGGATGAACATGAAAGTTAGATGTGACAAACAATACACTTGTTCAAATCTGTTATATTATAAATTTTATCAATTTCTTTGCATTTGCTTGAGAAAAAAAGAAAGATTAATTATGCACGAAGTGGAAGTAATTTAATAAATATTCGTTCGAATATTCCTCCTTCACGCTCGAAAATTCCTCTTTTGATCGACGTCCCTCCGCTGGTGTCCCACTGCATTGTTTTACCCTATTCCGCCCCGTTGTACGTTAACTCTCCATCAATGTACGTCGTATCTGTTAATAATGTCACAGGCCGACCTCTGAACTCTCCACCTCACACCCTCGGCCCCTGACGGCGCTCCCAGAGCGGCGCCAGGCCTGAAACAACCCTGCGGGCCCCGCACGGACTGCGTTACGTTCCATTATGCACGCTTGGTCGATTCTGCTCGAGCGATTTAACATGCATTAACTTGTAAACTTGCCGTGTACTCGATAATGCAGCCGCCACCGACGCCGACGCCCGCCGCTGCGCGGCGTCAGGACGCCTTTTACGAGGCACAGGCATCACGGACTCACCCTCTCCCGCATACGCCCTCGCCTCCCCGCCCGCAACCTCTCGATCCTCAACATCGACGACCCACGTTCGCGTTCCATCTGCCGTCCGGACGATTGCTGGAGCTTTCGATAATACATTATGAATGAGCCAAGCGGAAAGAGCCACCGCTACTAGTCCCTCGGTTCTTCCGAATTCGGAATTCTGATTCCTCGCCGAAGAACGAGAATAATATTTAAATAATTATCGTCCAGGCGCATGAATCGTCCGCGGCCAGAGAAACTTGTGATTTTCTTCTGGCTGAGTATTCATGACGAACGCTCGTCGCGATTAAAAGATGCCGATGAAAACCAGACTGTTTTTTTGCTGTCAATGGAGTGATTCGAGGTAACAGAGTTTAAAATACGTATTGGAAATAGATTTCAGCATTGATAAGACATTTATTTTTTGTATTGTCTGTATCTCTGTGCAAAAAGTAAAAGATATCGAGGAGATTTGTATATTTTATTGATACTGTAATGCAGTATGATGAATATTATACTTCTTTGCACAGGAAAGGGAAACTAGAACATGATAAATAATGAACTGCATATTCTGATGTAACGTTTATGTACGTATACAAATATTTGATGCTTTAAGAGAATCGTTATATACAGGGTGGCCCATTTTAATTTATACAGTCGATTTTTTAAAAAACTAAAAGATATACGAAAAAATGTTTCAGACAGACATGTCACGATTTCGAGGGGGACATAAGATGATACCATTGGTTTGACCTTGAATAGTCGTTTGAAGGTCACGCGAAGATCACCTTCAATTTCTTAAATTGAAACCCCAACTTTTTATTGCAGATTCTTATTCTCCATCGAAAAGTAAGTAACTTTTGTCTGAAACATTTTTCCGAAAAATGTCATCTTATGTCCTTAAAATGATCTTCAAGATGAGTTTTGAGGACATTTTAAGGACATAAGATGACATTTTTCGGAAAAATGTTTCAGACAAAAGTTGCATGTTTTCTCGCGTAGAATTCGAATCCGTAATAAAAAAATACTATGTCTTATTAAAAAAAAATTTCAGACCGGAAGTTAGAATTTCGATAAACAATGACCCGTCTAGTTGTATCCATATTCTCTGTCGTGTATGGAGATCAACGTTCGAACAGTGTATTGTCGAATATCGACAATGTCAAACGTGATTACGTAAATCGGTATTCGACAATACACTGTTCGAACGTTGATCTCCATACACGACAGAGAATATGGATACAACTAGACGGGTCATTGTTTATCGAAATTCTAACTTCCGGTCTGAAATTTTTTTTAATAAGACATAGTATTTTTTTATTACGGATTCGAATTCTACGCGAGAAAACATGCAACTTTTGTCTGAAACATTTTTCCGAAAAATGTCATCTTATGTCCTTAAAATGTCCTCAAAACTCATCTTGAAGATCATTTTAAGGACATAAGATGACATTTTTCGGAAAAATGTTTCAGACAAAAGTTACTTACTTTTCGATGGAGAATAAGAATCTGCAATAAAAAGTTGGGGTTTCAATTTAAGAAATTGAAGGTGATCTTCGCGTGACCTTCAAATGACTATTCAAGGTCAAACCAATGGTATCATCTTATGTCCCCCTCGAAATCGTGACATGTCTGTCTGAAACATTTTTTCGTATATCTTTTAGTTTTTTAAAAAATCGACTGTATAAATAAAAATGGGCCACCCTGTGTATATATATATAACATTTATTTCTGTTTTCAATCAAATAGCCTTGCATTACTTCGTCAATATTCTGCACAAATACATTGTATCAGATCGTTTTTAATCTGGAGTTCTTAAACATATAAATGTATCACGTTTATTTATGACACCTTCTTCATGAATCTTTTGCGATTTTATGAACCAGATACTTTTTACAATAAAGAATACAATGCGATGACACAATGGCTTTTTCTCATAGAAGAGGCGTACAGATGTACGAATCGCGTAAAATTTATTCCGTTAAATTTCAACCTACACAACTATGTTAACGAGTCTTGTCGCTCTTCACGATGAGATTGAAAAAGTTACCGCGTTCCGCGGGTGTCGAGCGACAGAATAGTTGAGAGGGATGTTAATCGACGGCTCGGACAGGATGCAATTCGAACATTTGGAAAGTAGACGTGGAAGAAGACCGGGGGGTGGCAAAGGGTGCAAGGGTACGCGGTGAAGCAGGCAGTGAGAGAGGAAGTGAGGCGAGGCAGTGCAGCGGCCGCCTAAGCGAACGTTGGTGTGAGTGGCCATTCAAATAGAAGCTTCTCTCTTGTCCAACCCCTAGTTTCCCCCTTTCCCTGTCGCTCGCCATTCCCTTCCCGTTTCAAGTGGTCAGCCCTCGGCGATCGTCCGGGTGAGGAGCGGGTGAGAGGCGCAAGTCGCAATCTGTCCCTCGTCGAAAATCACCGCGGAAACAAAGTAAAAGCTCCCTCCGGAACGTCGCACTATAGAATTCCTAATCGAAACTACGAGCCCGTGCCCGTAGCCCGCGGACTACGTGCACGGAGAACCGAGCGGATAATCGATAGTCCGTTATACCGATTTCGCGCAAAATCGAAAGGCGCAAGACGCGTTGATTGCAGACGCGGAGGCCGCGGACAACGGCAATCGCGATCCATGCGAAACCCTTAAATACGTTTTAACGGCTGTTGAAGATCGATCGCGATATGCGGCTCACCGAGGCATGGCAAGTGATTAAATTAGAATGAATTAAATTGTTTAATCAAGAGTGATTAAATGCTATACATTCATGGTTCATTAAACAAAATGAATAGCGATCTAATTTGACAAATATAATTTATAAACACCACTAATAATTTATAAATATTTAATTAAATAATTGTTATATAAATGTTATATAAAGGTATAATTTTGTAATGAGACATACAAGTTTTAAATAATATAAAAGTCTATAATATAATATAAAAGTAAATAATATAGAAGTAAAACTAAGCGTTGATAAATTATAAAATACTTTATAATCTAAAATAGTGATAATAATTATTCGTGGAAAGACTAAAGAGCTAATTTTAGAACAAAATTTGCAGAACACAATTTCATTATAAAATCTATCCGAGTTCAGTATTTAACTCTTTGCACTCGACTGTCCCCTTGAGAAGACATCGTAAATGTAACAAATAACTCAAATGTCCTTTCTAAGGAGACACGAAAAGACTACAGGTAATTATTGAAAAAAACTTATGCAAAGATAAAGTGTGTTCGAACGCTATTATTTTATTTGAAATGATATGTTCATAATTTGGTGAATAAACATGTTCAAGTTGCTGATGATCTGAGAAATCTCTCTGAGTTCAAAGGGTTAAAATGCACCGTCGAATCGAACGAAGATACCACATTCAAGTGTATAATATAAAAAGTATTACTATTGACAACTAAAAGTGATTAATTATTTGAAAAAAACTATCTTTTATTATAATAGATTTGATTAGTATCTGTAAATGGATTTTAAAACAAGAAATGTGTTTATAAAAAGTTCGAAATAAAAGTGGTTCGAAAAAGAGAGAAATTTCATTTAATAAAATTCTAAATTCTAGACTGGAAGATCGAGAGAGGAAGTAGCCACGATGGGAGTCACTTGAAGAATTCTCGCAAGATAACTGTCGCGACTCAAGCGCTCTCTCAAGCAACGAGAACCATCGCAATGGCTCGCAGCCGCGAAACTATTTTCCGATAACGACCGACACTCGCTTGGTGAGGTACATTTGTTCCAAGCTCGCACCCTGATTGCGCGGGATACCCGTTTTCCCCGGATGCATATTTTATCCCGTTGACAGATTTATTGCCGACATGGTTATCCGGCCGCGCCAGCTTCTTCCTCATTTTTATTGTTTTTATTTTGTGTATCTAGAGGATCGTGCCCCGTCGATTGTCAATGCCATGCTGTGCGACAGCCGGATGTGACTAGGTACATTATCAAACTGTTCAACAACAAACACAACGACGCTTCGTGACATAAAACTGCTTCGAAACGAAATTAATTTCGCAAAAATAGAATGGCACTTTGTAGTCTCAAAATATCGGGACTATTGAGCAATCCAGCCATATAGGTAAAGGAATCGATCTCCTGCGACAAAAATGCTCAGTGCAAGGTAAAAATATAACTAATGTAATAATGTTTAATAATCCATCATGGAACCGACGTAAGTTACAAATTTATTGTTCGAGGAAATATTGAGATAGTTAAAACCTACATCATGCACGTAACATTTGCAATTTAATGCATGCAATTTAAATTCGTGCATATTTATATCCTTATACTTGACTTATTTTATTTCTAACAATAAGTAGAAAATTATTAAGAACTTTTTATCCTAATTGGAAGTTTGATAATATCGTTCCATAATCTGTGAATTTATTCTTAAGTGCCAGAACGCTCTAAAATTTACTGTTGCGAACTGTCGCAAGAATTATGATGCATGGTTGTACAAGAGTTTCATACGTCTTGACGTTTTTCTCAACTTTTCTCCGCCGTCTCAACGTAGATATATTATTCCGTAAAAGAAATATCTTTTTCACGAGTTCGTTCTCGCCCGAAATCAATGACCGTTACGTCGGCAAGAAGTTTTTTATACGTTTACAAATATAAATATAAATGCACAAATGAAATGTTGCGCGTACGAACAAATTTAATTCTTTCCTGACAGTTACTTCCACCATATGACCTAGATTTCAGTACGTTCGCGTGTTACCTACAGGCGGTCGCAGTTTCATAACGTACATTGGCTATTGTGAAAAATGCACGAGTGTGTATATATGTTTGCACCGGCAAAACCCTAAATTCCAACCAAGCTGTCGAATCGATTTCAGCGGAATTTCAATGGAATCCAGTAAAAAATAGTTCTCACTTTAATTACTTCGTGCAAAAAGCGCTATTGGTACTCGCAAATTACACACACGCGGAATTATTATTAATTTTGTCAAAAATCTCATATACGACAGTAGCTCGAAATGATTTTGTTTAATTTTGTAAAATGCTGCGCGTACACACGCGCGGTCGTAATAAATATTTTAAAGATGCCTGCATATTTAACAGTACGGAAAATAATATTTAGTTTAAAAGTGGAACATTCTCATTTATTTTACAAAATAAAAACTTTATTTTATAAAACGCTATGAGTGCTTTTAAAACTAGCTAGTTACGTTGAAAAGATAAATTGAATTTTTAACTTAATTTTATGTGAAAACATAATAACGCATTATAAAGCGATTATAATAGTACGGATAGCTACTAGATGGAATGAGAATTCGGGATTATGTCCGTGAGATACACAGATATAAGAAACAGCAAAGTATTTTCTCCCGTGCTAGTTACGAATGTGCCAGTAACTCCTACTTCAGCCGAACAAAACTAGGCAAGTCGTAACGCTTGCACGTATGTCCCCGTATTGCAGAACTCCTTTCCAATCACCAGGACTACACCACGTACGATCCTTACGTGCAGCGATCTACCAACCGTCCTGCGCACGTGCAAACCACCCCCATGTATGGTGTCCCGGTTCATCGAACGTGGAAAGGATACGAGATGGTAAAATCACAAGGCTATGTACCCAATAACGGACACGGACGTTTTTCATGGCCAGAATCGGCCAGAACCGGCCGTGATAGGAATACGTCGAGAAAAGTCACGGGAAATAGAAACTTTGGGGCTATTATTGCCATGGACAGACGCATAACAATATTTTGCGAAAAACGTATTTCCCATTTTGTTTTCTTTTCTCCTTTTAGTTACAAAACTGGACACGAGAAAAATTCAGATTAAATTTTAGAGCGAGATTGGTAAACTGAAACATGCAGCGCATCACCTCGAGTATTAACCGCTATACCGAGCGAGTAATTACTTCGAATGGCAAAAAGCGTAATTCAACGGCGCAACCTCTCCAGCTACGCTCACCGTAGCGTTTAAAATAGTTCTCCAAGTTCCACAAGATATTTCGAGCATGGCGTTTGGCACATCGTAAATTAGATTCCACCCGTTCACGCACGCAAGTATTGATTATAGAGGAAGACCCGCGCAACTCGAGTCCACTTCGGTTTGCCCAAACACACCCTTCGCGTTACAATGTTCCGGCCACTCCCGACCACAGGAGCATCACGCCTTCCATCCCCCACAAAACATTGTGATTTGGCCTATGCTTTAGTTATATTTACCGCGTAACGCAAACTTATTTATGGAGTTACTGGTACCATTTTTTTCAAGCCCGAAAATAATCGCCTGTGTTCCCCTCGTGGATAACTTTACGCTTTCCGCATTCATCATTTAGCTCCAACTTCGCTGTTGCGGTAAAAAATGCAAGCTTCCAAAGGATCGCAAATGTGCGAGTCATAAGAGATGATGATTAATGTTGCGCTTGCATTCCAATAGATTGGCGAACTTGCGCACTTCATTGTGTTCTTACCCGATGAAGGATTATTAAACCTTGAGATATCGATGTTACATCATGGTTTTTTATTTCTATCGTTTTCTATATTTCCTTATCGCATCATGCAGTTGAGAATATTACTGATGCTAGATATTGCAGCATATCTTTGCATCATGTCTGTAAGCACCACGTCTGTAAAACCAGATCTGCTCTAAACCAGATGTTGGCAAGATATAAACGTCTACCGTATAACCATCGCGTGATATTGCATCACGTAACGAGTTCAAACCTGCGTCCGATATTGACAATGAGGCATGCACACAGGACAGCTACCGAAAGCGTGATTGCACAAAATTGGTGCGACACAAATTAATTTCCTCTTCTTTTTTTCTATTTCATTGTTATATGATCCACATTCGTTCGTTTGAGAAAGAAAAATCACGAACGAATTGGGGAGATCGAGGACAATGCATGCGCGTGATTGGCGAGGAAATAAGTTACGGGGAATCGCGGGGAGGGTTCCGGCATGTTTTATCGCATGTTGAACCGAAATTGGGAAGGGTGTCGGTATAAATTCACCTTCGATGGTGGCATTATTTGACATCGGCGTAATATGTGGGAACATGGCGGCGAGCCACAGGCACGGAATGACGTCGAGGTGGAGGAAAAAGTTCGGGGCGAGTGCGCGAGGGGCGGGTTTTTATCCGTTCGTGTTACGACGCTCGACTACGGAGGAAACGGTGGGTAAATCGAATCTCAGCTTCACACCCTCCCCGCCCGCCCTCTGCTCGGTCCCTGTAGCCACGGTAACGAGGAGCGAAACGGCAAAGCCGGCTTTAATTACTTTTCGCAAAACAAAAAACAAGAAAGAAAAAAAAATAAAGATCGAGGGTACGCTTTAGGCCGCGAAGATTGAATTTTAACGCGTAGCGCCAGCAAGAAGGGCCGTAAACCTCGGGCTCGGAATTCCGGATCACTTTGTTGCTCGTAGTTAAGCGTGAACCGCAATGTGGTTTAACGTACAAATTTTAGGAAAGATAGTCTCTTTTAATGCACAATTATACTCACAACTAATCGGAAAATAAACATTAAAGAACTTATTAAGCGTGTACATTTATTCGCGTGCTTTAATTTACCTGTCGCAGATGCACTAGACGACAACAAATCGATACAATACCTAGTCAAATAACTCGTTCGATGCATCAGCCTCGGGAATTCACGCGCTCGAGTGTACAACGGAGTATTTCAAACGTAATTGTTGTTGAAAATATAACTGACACGTACAGCGTCGCGTGCGTGTCCATTTGAAGAATTAAAATTTTAAATTCGCTTTGAAACAGAGAGAGAGAGAGAAGAGAGAAAGAGAGAGAGAGAGAGAGAGAAGAGAGGAAGAGAGAGAGAGAGAAGGGCGAAAGACTGACTATATTCGTTCCTTTTTCCGTAGATTTTTCACACAGAGGTTCAGTCCAGTCACGTCTAGCTCGTGTAATCCGCTAAATTCTATTCCACGACGTGATGTCATCTGAGAGACGAAAACAAACTGCATAACCGATGAACGCGGGACGCTTTTATTTACCCCCTTTCGCGCATCGCTGCACAATTTATCGGTGCAAGTGCAGCGAAGGGTTAGCTTGGCATCATCCCCTAGCAGACAAATGTAACGCATGAATGACACCGCTGAGAACTAGTAGCTCGTAAAGCGTCTACGTCACACGACGTATACGTGACGTGCGAGGTAAACGTTTCCGAGTCCCTGGAGGCTCGCCCAGATCGAAACTCGGGAGTGGCGCAGCTACTCCGCGCCATCGAGGGACTGTTTATCAATCAAGTTAAGCAAATACCGTACACGTAACGTAGCGTATTGCAGGACGCCGTTATGTCTGGCACATCTGTATGTGCCCGCAGCGCATCAGTCCATTCACTGGAAAACGCGACGCAAAGTATATTATGAGAATCTTAAATCCGATTCGCAGCGGCATCGAGTTTGTTTAAGTCTTTAAGTAAACGCGCCATCGTAATTAGCGACATACAGCAAGCGCTGGATATTTATATTCCACGTTGCCAAGAATCTCCATTGACAATATTAATAATATCATAAACAAGTTAATAATTTTCCAATATCAGTTCGATCCACGAGGAGATGAATAATCGTACTACTTTCTGTTGTTTTCATAAACAACACACCGACAGGTTCACGAATAGCTTCATCAGACGTTCTCAGCCATGTGAAATTCGTGTTACTCGAGGTTAGAACGCGCATTGAATAAAGAATGGGACACTTTGCTGCACCTGCATGTTTCAAGTGTGGAGTTGCTTGATACTCCGCGATGCGCTCTTATCGTAGTGGAACACTTTCGAATGCGCCAAAGTGATCCATAATCGTAACCAAGGTCTGGCCTTTCCTAAAATTATGCCACAGCATGCATAGGGTCACATTCATCAACAATGCTAATATCGTGGTAATGTTAATATTGTAACGCGCTACAAATTCCGTTTAATTCGCCACTGATGAATTCTGCTCCAGAAATTATATCTGCAATATACAGAAGCTTCTCACGTGAGCGTGAAATTATGACGATCGTAATCCATTTTCGCAGTTCGCGAATTATGTAAAAGGATAATATCTAACTACGAATATAATAGAGAATGTAGGTAACGGATAGCTTTAAGCATAGCCGATGCTTCTCCATTCTGCAACCAATATTCTAGATAATCCAGCATCTTTGTGAGTAGAGGCATGAGGGATTTTTGAGAACGCACGGATATCGTGTATCAAAGGAAGTCATTATTTAGCGGGCTAGAATTACACGGCTGTGATGTCACCTTATACTGAGGTGTCCTCCAATATAAGCTCATCCTTCTCCCTTCTGTCGCTCTGCTCTCTTTCTCTTTTGCTTTTCTACATCGAGCTCCTTCTCCTTTTACCCTCCCTCCCTACGGATTCCGCAATATTCATGATAAATGAGTACACGCAGACGGTGCACTTGTATGAAACGCGCCAAATGCGATTTGGACGTAGCAAGTATTCCGTTTTACGAAGGCGCATAAATGTGTATGAAGCTTTACAGGCACAGACGGAGGTGTAGACCCGCGTAATCGTCAGCCGTGGCACGATAGGTTGAGATAAGCAAAAGAAACTATCATTTCAATGAAAATAAAGTCCGGTAGAGATGGAATGCGTTGGGATGAACGCGTTGCATTCGATATCGTAAATCTTTTCGCAAGTGGGTTATTGTTTCTTTAATCACCGCGTTGTCCCGTGAATCACCGCTCGCGCGTTCGCCAAGGTTCGCTTAAGGTCTTTACCGTACTGTTAATAGAAGCTTTCTTAATGACGGCGCGTCCACAAGTTGCTATCGAGAATGCAAATTAGTTACGCAAATATGTAAATATATGCCGACCGCGTAAAACGTACTCGTGCGGTGCAGCGGGGGAGATTTTGACCGCACATTCCTTGTCCGGATCATGATAAACCTCCTCCAACAAAATTGTTATAATTATTCGTCTTTGGAACGAGATAGAATTACAGCGCGTCGACGAGAACACCGCACGAAGAAACTCTGGACGGACGTCGGACTTAACGCGCGTCCGCAGCCAGCGGTGATGTATGGTTTTCGCAATGTTACTACGAGGGATGCCAAGTTAAAGGTTCCTCGTGGTTGGCGAGCTTTACGACAGCAGACTCTCTGGAACGTTTCACCGTTCAACTCTGAAACCGTTCCCTAGTTCTAAGGGATTCCAGCCTAAAATAACTCGCCCATCTTGCATTTACCAAATAAATTCGCTCGAATTCGCTTGCGGCCAACGGACTTCCCCGCATCCTTGCTCGCATCTTTACTAATCAACTTGACATTCGCGTCACGATCTCGCCCGCTTAACCTTCCGTAACAATGGACACGTGCTCAAGATTCGGGGATGCGACTGTGAGACAACGAAAGTTACTGGGACTCGGGAAAAATCGAAAAGTTGAAAGCCGTAGCTTTAACTAAAAGTTTCGGAGAGATGAGGAAGGGGAATCGAAGGGGAAGAAGCCAAGGGATATGTTAGTAACTGATGCTTGCGAATCTTTCGCGAGTCTTATCGGTTCCTGGCACTCTCGAAAAGCAACTCGCCCGCCGATACAGGATCAGGTACGCCTTAAACTTGGAAACCACGAATCCTTCTCACTTACCGCGAAAAGTAACTTGCATCGTTGAGAGCAGAAATAAGGAATAAGTTTTTAATCGCAAATTCGATTTCCTTCTCCTCAAGAAAGTTTTCTCCGAGTTTCCTACTTTTTTAGGAAGAATCAAGTTCAATTGAGAGATTTAATCACATTGAAAGTAAGTAACCGTATTTTTATCTGCACATTTTTATATATTTTTTCTTCTATGATCATTCATATCAGTAAAACAGAAAATTAGATACAATTTAAATTAATTGTAGTATTATTTCAAACATAGTAATCGTCATTCGTTTGCAACGCATTGTTCCATGATTTATGAATCACGCGCGTAATTGTAACGAATTTATAATTTAACAACTGTTTCTTTATAATTCACAGAGGCGGACTAGTTACGTCTGTATCTTGCATCACGCAAGCTACACACTGCAGAAACTTGTAAGTCAAATACGAATGCTTTTACGATCAGTTCTGCGCGTTGCCCGACACAGGACACAGATAACCATTCGGATTCCGTCGATGAAATTGCACACAGGTGCACGGTAGACTAATTCGACACGCTATGCATAGCGTGGTACTTTGGTATACGGCCGTAAAAGTCGCTCGCGTAAACAGACGAATGCTTCTCGTTGCATTTTAACGTTCCAGGCGTACTATCTAGACGAGCGCACACCAAAGTGCCGGCTTGCACATCAGTAATTTTCACCCAGCGAACGAAGAACTTGGACGCTCTGCACGACGCTCTGTACGTGACTAGGCACGGTTTTCAGCTTCGGTCATTTGGTCTCTCGTCACTTCGCCGCTGTAGAAAAACAGAGGCGAGAGGGAAGTTACACCGCGTAGCATATCGCGAAATAAATCTTGCTGAACTCAAGAAAACAGAGAACTATGTGTGTGTAGACGAAAGAGCTCCCTTCGTCGGTGTATTTATTACACAAATGTTCTTTATGTATTACACAAATTATGTAAGATAGAAGTGACACGATGCCGCGCAATTGAACTTTCAGACGCTGTACGCGCTAGTTAAAAAACGTGTTAAAAAGCGTAATAATAAAACAACGTACGGTAGAGCTCGGCTAATTGGGCGGTAAGAGCGAGAGCAAAGAAATGAAAAAGACGTGAAAGTGTCACGGCGGTGAATACTTGACGGCTGGCTCATTTTTGCACTGACGCGGCCGGAATGGCTGCACGATTAGATATGTATGAGGTAAGAGGAAAGGGTCGAGAGAGCGAAACTATGCAAACAGCAGGTAGGCCTTCTATCGCACGGGTCGTTCTAACTTGCAGGAAGCCTCGGGAAACTAACGCGCCACTTTATCCTTGTGAAAGCTTGACGTGACTGCTTAGGTTTCCGCGACACTTCAAAATAACGCAACCTCGCCCGGAAAATGAATTTCAGGGAGCACGCGACCCAAGATGGAACAGTATTTAAAACAGGATTGAAACGATTAATGTCGTAATTTACGTGTAATACTAGAAAGAAACATATATTGCGTGTATGTCGAGAGAATAATGTTCAATATATTGAAAGCTTCTTATACAATGATTTAATAGAAAAATCACAATTCTTTAAAGACAAGAACAGGTTTTCACTTTCATTTAAATTAACTGAGATAGATTTAAATTATTATTAAATAATAAATTACACATACACACAGAATCATTGAAAGGAATTACAGCGATATAATGCGTCTCTCGGCATACTCGAATATTCATCAACATGTGCATGAAAATGCAAAGACGGAAGGGCTTACTGGTTGACGCACGACTTTGTTGCGACCACCTTGTCGCTTCACGTAAAGGGTGACGCATAGCAACGGAGACAAACAGATTTCGTGACTGACACATCGTACGAGAGGAGGAAGAGAAAATAAAACGGAAGGTGGAGAAGTTGAAAACCTAAGCCAAGGTGTCCTGCAACCACACGCTGTAGTGCAGGGATTTGCCGGAATATGGAAAAGATCCAAAAACTCGAATCCTCAGTCGAGCGTAAAAGAGTTTCGACTAAGCGACCGACGAAAATAAACATCACCAGTAAATTGGTGGCTCTCGTAATTTATCCTATCTCAAGTAGTTACAAGCTCGGAGATGTAATACGACTCTATTCGCTCATTGTGGTCATATCACGACGAAGTAATAAATTTTATTAGGTCAAAAGTTTTCAATACATTAAACTTAAGTTTTCATCATTATTTCATCGACGACGTTATTTGAATTAACTCAGCAAACATTTTGTTATAATACATCAACATGCATTATTTTTAAAGTTACGATTATAATTTATTATCATGGACTACATACTTTTATGTTTTATTTAGATACAGAAATTTGATCATGAAATTTGATCATGATCTAGAAAGATGTAAAAAATAAAATCCGAATAATACAAATTATAAAATACAAAAAAATAACTTATTTAATATAAAAGATTGAATGCATTATATTTTCATCTCGAAATAAAATTATATTTTAATATTTTATCTCTTCTCTTTGATTATATGAATGTGAAAATAGTTTCTGATATTCTTAATGTTCATCAGTGAAAAGTAGTTTCAAATAATATGTAATGATCACATTAAAATAATAAGATAATAATAAGAATCATGACGAGATGATATAAAAATAGATATAAAAAATAGCAGTAAAACAGATAGAAAAAACAGCAAAAGAGAAATAGATCTCGACAAATTTCTTCATCTAAAATGTCGACCTAAATACATCTTTCAAAAAGATTGAAAGGCGAAAATTGTAAGAGAAAAAGTAGAAAAATTGAAGAGGAAAAATAGAGAAATCGTGATTTAAATGGCATTTAAATATTTATTACAACCAGCGAATGATATATTTTTTCGTCTGTACAATCCACAAGTCACCTCAGTCAATCTCTCATTGCCGTCTCTTCTTGTTACAAGATAAATTCCTCGATTCCAGTTGAATTATTGTTCCCGCATGTGTGCATAGCAAGCACATTGTTGCGGTCTGTCTTTTCACCTCAAGTACGACAGCGCTGTAGAGTATTTCATATTTGTTGACTAAATATTCATCTTAATGCATTTCTATAAATTTACATCATTTTACACGCGACACAAGTCACCCAATTTAAATCACAACGTGATAACGCACACAAGGCGGCTGATAAGAACCAAGATATAAAAAATGAAGCATATAATTTACAACGTAACAATAAACATTTCGCATTTCAATAGCACATCGTAACTCGAAGTAAACTTCATTTCAATAAATGACAAAGAGAAATAGTGCGCAAAGAAATCCTTCTTCTAAAGAAATATGCGTGACCTCGTCAGAACTTGCTTTTATCGTAACTGGAAAATCAGTAGAGCTATAGGTTCCGCCGTGCATGTTCCATTCAGGACAGATAATTGCAGGATACGACAGGCGTCTGTGACGATGTCAATAAACGTTTCTTTACCTCGTTACATTCGTCACAGCGAAAATGCACAATGATGTTATGCACAGAGGCGACTCGGAAATCTAATTTCACCCATACGAGAATATGCACAGGGATGCAAAGAGAGAAAGAGAGAGAAAAGCTCGAGATGGCAAATCATCGTGAGTGGGCGCCTCCGTTTCTTTCGAAAGTAATCTCTCAAACGAGTAGACGATTCACCAGAGCGGCAAACGTGCCTTCCCAGTTTTAATAAAAGCGCCGGTGCACGCCGGCGGTGCAAGGAAGCCGCCTCTCGTGCGTTAAGCGGCTTGTAATATATGACTCAGCTTCGCGACGTTAAGAGCCCTTTTAAGGTCGTAGCGTGAAGATGATATTTTGCCATCGACAAGCTCAGTGTTAGGAGGAATGGCTATTTATGCCAGAACGGAGATAATTGAAATTATCCGTGAATACATGGCATTCAAACTCGCATTTATGGCTAAAGCGATAATCGATAATAATCAATTACTTAAAGCAAAATCTTCTATCTTACAAATTAACAAAATTCTGAAAAGTCCATTAAAAGATTCCGTAAAAAACATCCAGAAAAACATAAAGAAGCTACGATGTCGATAAATCAATTGAAATGAGACGAGTGACTACCTCAACTCTCGTTAATTTTTCAGGATCCAGTATAAACTCAATTCCGAGTCAAATCAATCAGTGAATGTAAAAAAATGAGATTGAATTCTGAAGTACGCGTAGAATCGTTCATGAAATACATGTGGCGGATCGTTTCGATAATTCCCACGATATGATTCCGATCGAATTTGTGGCCGATAACGTCTGGTGCATAACGCGTTACCGATCTCACCGTTACAGGAAAGTTTCGCGTCTCGCTTCCTAAGCAGTAAGCAGTACCCGTCGGATATTTGTCGAATTTTGCAGCCGGAAGTTTGACCGTCCGTCCGGCCAGGTAGTTGCAGCGCGCGTTTCCACTCCCGGGCAAAGCCGACATTTCTGAAAACAGTCAGTGGTCAGACTGTGGGGGTGGCGAGGGGATCCTGGTACCGTCGGCACACCGCAAACATTTGCCACAGTTGCGTTCGGTTCAGTCGCAAACATTACTGACAATTAGTCCGTATCTTTGTGCCTTCACTCGCTGCCACCAGAGAACACACGGCTCTCTCGGAACTTCCGGCTGCGCGACAAGCTTCGGCCCATTCGCTTCAACTCAATCTTTCAAGACAGATAGCCTAGCTCTCTCGCGACGTACAAAAAGGGAAACGAAAATTATTTCGCCGACAAACAGCGCAACGTAATTCGACTCGACGAAGATGTAACACGCTTGTAAATGCGTTCACGTTTCACGAGAATATCGTGCATAATTTTTTAATCATACCGTTGATACAACTTGATTTATGATCTCAGAATGTACATCGCTCGTACGTTGCGCGCTGTAAAGCTTTAGAGTACAAAGATAATATAATCTGCATCGTGATACATCTTCTTTACGAGTATCATTTATTATTATCTTGCAGCCAAGATCTGTCTGCTTCTTTGCAAGAGCGGACAAAGCTTCTTCGAATAAAATAAAACGATGACGGATGAAGATGCAGATCGAACGACAAAAGAAGGAAATGCAAATATTTGTATCCACGAGAGAAAAAAAGAGAAAGGGAGGGGAAGAGAGGAGAGCGAGAGAGAGAGAGAGAGAGAGAGCGCAATGCACCGCACATTTGAGCAAACTCGTGGTCTTCGTCGGTTTCTTGTAAACATGTACCTGTCTCAGCAAGAACGTCCGCATAATCTGGGAGAATTTCGCTCGCGTTGCAGTTTCGCATATTTGCATAAACCTCGCCAAATCTTGCCGCATATGGGAAGTGAGGAAAGATAAACGATATAGGTACCGCCGGATACAGAAGCGAATAAAACAGACATACAAGCATATTTGAAATCAAAGCAATCTATTTTGGACAAATTCAATAAAAGCTACTGTAACTAGTTTTGTGTGTGTTCTTTCCAATTTCTTAGATCGTTACGCGATAAGATTAATACAATTTCTGATTGATATTTCCGACTTTTCTCCTATATTTACCTAAAAGGCAAATCCAAGGGAAATAAAATACGAAATAATAATTACGAGATAAATAAACCCTAATCATAATTGACAGTGCAACAGATATTCAATAATTACTGCATGCATGCGACACCAACACTTGATTCGCAAGAGAAAAAAATTGGTTGCAATAATTAATCTCAAAACACAGAGAGAATCTCATAAAGGATAAAAATACTGGAGAGATATAGAGATGGACATTCGTGTTAAAAAAATTCCTGTTATTTTTCATTTTCCTGCTTCAGTACTTCCGTTATTATTTATGCAAGGGAAAGAATGACAGTTGCTAGGTGTTGGATCGTTGATTAAAATGGCGCCGCTGAGATGGAGATGGAGCGTCTAATATAGTTGCAAGCGTAATACGAAAAAGACAACGACGAAAATTAGAGGTGCAATAAATGAGACGCAATTTTCCATGATATTACGCCTCTACTCATGCCCCGAGAGTATACCTATGAAGGTGTCTACGCGCGCGCGCGCGTGTCTTTACTCTTTAAACTCGAGAGATTTTTAATCCTCGCAAAATAAAAAAAGGAATTACCAACACTGCAGAGAAGATAAAGCATGTTCGTTACATTCTACAAAAATATAATGCATGTTTTGTTGGTCAAATATGTATCTTGTAATCTTCTAATCTTGTAAAAATTAAAAAATATTAGAATGCTTGATTAGCAGATAAGACATAAGAAAATTAATTAGTTTAATAATAAATATTTAAAAATAAAATCTCTCACACAAGGTAAGAACAGTTAATATCATTTCCAGATATAATTTATCTCTAAAAGAATTCGAGATTATTTATACACTCTCCAGAAAGTTTTGCTTAATCTCATGATGTTTCCGCGCTGGTAATTCGCTTTAAATTTCATATAAACTTGAAAATGAGATAAAGACCTAAAGTGCCATTAATTAATATATTTATGTTATTACGTTGTATAATTAAGTTTGCTTTCCTAAAGTTTTTGTAGTAAATAACTGGCAAATAACATAGGTATGTAGTAACTTGAGTGCCTGAATGTTGCCGGACATGATACCAATTAAGCAACAATGACATTACAGAGGTAAATTAATATCAGAAAAGTAATAACATTAGCCAAAGAATGTGCATTTCCTCCGCGGCATCATTAAGCGTTTCTTGCAGCAATGGGGTGTACAACTCATGGTGTTGCATACAATCTTAATGCGCGAACCCATCTACTCAGTCGTTAATTAAGATTCTTTTACGATTATACGCGGGCAGAGCATTTCAGAGAGACTTCAGGTTGCTCTTTATCTACGCCCAAGAATTTTCCAGAGGAACTTACTTTTCAACTGGCGTATCTCTATTATACACTTTCCCCGCTTCATCCGGCCTAGCCAGTTGAACCAATTTCATTAAGTGGCCAAACGCAACGCCTTTTTGTGCGGAGCAATAAAGACGTTCCCGTCTTTAAGACTCCGACTGCGGTTATAGGCCAGGTAAGACGATGATGTTCTTATTGGGAGATTCGCGACGCGTCCTCGAGAAGAACGTGCAATCGAAGAAGAGAAGAAGGAGGAAAAGATGAGGGAGGAGAGGAGGAAAAGGATGAGAAACGGGTAGAAGGACGATACCGATGGTGGTCGAGGCTGGAATTTTAAGAGGCATGAGAGCTATCGCTCTCGCGACTGAAAAGCCGCTGATCTTTGGACAGAGCGCCTTAAGCGAATAGAAGAGATATTGTACTTGGAATTCAGGATGACGGCGGACGTTATCTAACCTGGTGATACTGACACGGTTGCTTGGAGGTCTCGCAAAACACCCCTCGGGGTGCAAGTGAAGAAAGAAAAAAAGCGCGAGGAGACGTGCGAGCGAGGGAAGCGAGGGAAGCGCGATCCGTGCGTGCTTGACATTCTAACGAAAGCTCGCCAACAAGATTCCGCATCACACTTTAACGCAATCGATACAGACAAAATGATGACAATATCAAATGGAAAGTCAAAATTTCTTTGATCGAACAACGCGGGATAGCTAAAATCGTTTTGCTTATAATAACCACTTGTTAGACATGTAAATTGATCCACTATCTTTTTAATAAAAAATAGAGATTGATTTTCAATACTTTTTTGGAAAATAGGAGAATTGAATTGATACTTCTCATAAATATTACAGTAATCGATAATTTCTACACAGTCAGCACTCAATTGGATTAATAATCATAATTTCATTTCTAAGTATACATAAATCTATAATAATAATCTGATTCCCAATGAAAATTTATATAACTTTTTTACAATCTTTGATCTAGTCTCGATAAATTATTCTTATCGATTTCACTAGTCAAAAAGAGCGATGTATGACAGTTTTACAATTGATTACTTAAAGTCGCAAGTGACACGATATAATTTACGAAAAAATAAAGGAGGAAATGATTATCCAAAGACAATGTCTCTCCTGCATCAACCGAGATATCGCCCATGCTGACGCTGCGATCGGCAATCCGATAAAGATAATAACTTTATAGAGAAACGTGCGACTGTGCATAGCGACTTATCGGGCTTTGCATATCAACGTCAGTTCGCGCGTGTTGACACGAAAGAGGGAAGTAAAAGCGGCGACTTTATGGGCAGGTGCCCAACCGGTCGTTTCGCTAAAATCGTAAATCAAGGGGATCGCACGGGTGGTGTTTAGGTCGTTATGCATGGGTGCGATTTTCGAGCATTCGTGGCCGGAGTGCAGGATATAGCGTCTTCAGACTTGGGTCGAAGTACTTTGGCGCCCCGCATATAAACCTACTCTTCAAAGAATAAAGTAGGAGCGATAAAAAATGCATTAAGCGAATCAATGTTGACTCCTTCTCTGCATAAAGTTAATATAAATGTCACTCGTTATTTTATGTATCAAAGTCAGCGAGACAATCCACTTTCAAATAGAAATAATTAATACCGTAGTCAAACATTCATTATAACAGACGGTAAATATTTAATTCTGCTTCAATTGAAAATATCTGAGGATACTCTTGTTAATCAATAACACTACAAAAATGTTAAATTCACGTATACATAAATCCTTGTTGTATTATACTACATTGTTATGTAGTATAATATCTGTCCTCTTATCGTAGTGACTCTCAATAAAATTACCTGATTATTCTACATTGATGTACAACTGCCGTTAATTAAATCGAGCGACGTCAATTGGCTGTAACACAAGCTCTATTTACAGAATTTACACATGCAGTATCCTATGTATCCTATCAATATCTAATTCAGCACAATTTCCAGCGCGTATAGCGTTTGAATCGTAGCGGAACCCGATATCGGGCAACAAAATATCGAATCGACCGCGGTCACTTTAATCTATTTCGTGCTCTGCTACGTTACACGGTTTGGCAGCGAAATCTAGAAACGCCACCGCCGTGCCAACGCGGCGTGATGCGTTCCGACCGATGGTTACGACATATGTAACGCATGGGATATACATATACGATGGGGTGCAATAGCGTACGGTGAATACCGGAATATAATACTACAGCGCGATTGCCGCGTCGCAAGGTGGTCGATCGCTCCAGTTTTACTGCATAAATGCGACCGCATCCTTTGACGCGCCGTCCGCGCCGTTAGGAACAAAACACGTGCTGGCGACCGAACTATTGCGAGCAAAAGGTAGCGGTGCACCACGTAGAGCGACATACACGGGGAAACAGACTGACACAATGATTTCGAGAACGGACGGACGGGTGCGACGGGACGACGAAAACGGCAGCGTTATGCCTGGCGAGCGACAAAAGCGAACCGGGCCGAAGATAGAGTTCGAGTAACTTGTAGTACCCGCAGCTTTTGTCGAGTATTCGGACACGATGCCATAAAATCGACGGTCGTGCTGCGCGGCGACAGATTCGTTTACGAGCTCGTGATTCCGTACAACGTTGGCCGGGAGTGTGATGCGTACGCGCGCGCGGATACGTTTCAATTCGTAACGCTGCGTGCAGGTATTTCGAAACGTATCCGGGCCGGAATTTTATAGACTTTAATTCATCGCCGTCGCGCGCTATGAGCAAACGTTTTCAATGGACGCGATAAACACTCGCCGCGGCGGAAACCGACGCTTTACGCATTCACGGAACACCGCTGGGCGTTCTTACGGTTCGCAATTATGACAATGCATTTTGCGGTGGATTTACGAGCTGTGAGGGCCAACTGTCCGGGAAAGAATACAATGCAACGTTACGTATCACACGGAATTCTCACTGCGATATGTTACGTATTATTTTAAATATTATTTTCATAATACCAAAAATATCGGAATAATATGAAAATAATATTTAAAATATCATCAAAAGATCGTTCGTACAAACGATATTATTAGCCCGCATTTTCAATGAAATTTATAGGTTCAAATTTTCGTAGAAATTATTCAAATTTCACTGCTCACACGCGGTTCTGTGTAACGTTTTATTTAATTCGGTATATGTATTTGCTCGATGGCGCATATTAATTTATTTTATCCGGTGCACCTCTATTAATCGCGCATCGTGGTGTACATACGTTGAAATAAACATTCGCATGCGATACGGGTAGATCGTGTCTGGTAACAACGCAAAACAATAAAACTCGCAAGTCCGAAACAATTTTCGCGTATGAAATCAAGAACCGATAAGATTAGAGTGAAAATTATGTTGAAGCGACAATACCAGTCACCCATTTGCTAAATATTATATTTATGAGCCATTTAATCTGTGACTGATTAATGCGGGTCCGTCAGCTCTTGCTCAATTATTGCGCCCGCGTAATAATTGATGAAAACATCAGACCGCTTTCTGTTTTACGCGTAATGATCCCATGGGGCTCGTTCAGCCGATTAAGTAAAATTGTGTCAAAATTCCGCGCCGCACGCGGCTGATTAACTAATCAAATACCGGGCTGACACATTAACACTCGCGATCGTCCGCGAATACATGCGACACGTGCTTTAAACGGATCATCGCGCCGCTATCGATTTTCTTTCAGTCATGCGTAAGAACGCAGAGAAAACGACACGTGATTTTTCTGGACGATTAATTCAGTTGGCAATTATAGCGAGCACACGAAGCGTAAGGGAGGGGAGAATATTCGGCGAAGTTATTCAACGATAAACAATAAATTATAGAAAACTGCTATCGGCTAAAGCGATCGCCTTTTTTCGTGGGATAGAAGCGAAGTCGCGCGGAGCAAAAGGAGTGGAAGCGGAGAATGAAAAATTCGCGAGCATCCAGGCAGTGTCGCGGACAGCCAATCGACGGCAGAAGATTAATACGACTCCGGGAATTGCTTCGATCCTCCCCGCACTTGACCTACGACAAACGAATAATTCCCACGGAAGTGCAGCGTCGCGCACTGATCTTTGATAAAATGCCTCTACGAATCTTCTATCTTGGCTCTACCACCAATCATTAAAGATAATAAATAAGGAACACGTGCGATCGATAAGAAAATGAAACGCAACATGTTAATCCTTTCAGATCAAAAACCGCATAGACGCAACACTTTATAGTATTTTATCTGATACATCATTTTCTGTGAAATTAACGCACGTGTGTCTAACAATATTTTATCAACAATATATTGCTATATAATGGAGAGCACAATGTTCTTATTCAAATTCTTTTGGCTGTTTTCGGCTTACTTAGTGAAAAATCAAACGAGAGACTAGATGAAAGGACATCACGAGATTGAATTTCATTTTGCTATTTGGGCCGAAGGGCAATCGGCGTTGGGGAAAGGGGGATATTCGATAGCGCAGACACACGAAGACTGAGCGTTAGCCGATAAACGTTTTCGGATTTTAGAAGGAGCAGACAGTGTATACTTGTCTCGCGCCGTAATGGACCTTACAAGTGACTTCGATCGCTGCCATTTGTCAACTTCTTCCGCCTCCATCGCCGGTGAAATCCGAGAGATTCGCGGATACTGCGAGAAAAAGTGGGATATCGGTGACATTCGCCACAGTAAAAACTAGCATAAACTAGATACTATTTTAATCTATTGCATCGTAAAGACTTCCAGCATAAACGCGCGGTTTTAGCAAAGTGTGCTTGCAACTTCGTTCTGAATTATCATGTTGAAATGAATTTATTCTATTTTAACAAAATAGATATGTTCTAAAAATAATGTAGATTTAATTTTAAAACACAAACTTCCCATAGTAACATATAAATTAGATGTAATCATTTTTACCAAGATTTTCCACAACCTGAATTTATATTGTCTTTTAAATATACATATATGTCAATTATTGTACTATTAATATCTAAACTTGTATATCAATGTTTTGAACTAATACTATTACAATCGTCGAAAAATTAAGAAAGGATAATAAAAATTATAAAATAGCAATATGGAATAAATATCAATATTGGAATAACTGTGACACGTATAAGTATCAACTAAACATGTATTTATTGCAAGATTGAGCACAGCAAAGTCAGATCAATATCAGAAAATTATCAGAATATACACATATATAGCCGCCTGTTTTGATTCAATGTTTTTTTCATTATCGAGAAAGTACATTATTTCTCGACAAGATGTCACAGTAACGCTACGGCTGTCAGTTCTGTATCATTAGCGAATATGTAAATCAAATGTGGTTTTTAGACACGTTTCCTGCAAAGCAATTTTTGAGTAATTGTCATTTTCAGGTCATGTGTACCAAAAACAATATACGTTATAGTTTAATAAATATGTAAAAATTATCTATTTGTTCGCTTTTTGTGACCTGGAAATTTATTTTTTAGCAAAGTAAATAGTGAAACTTGATGCAATTTAACAAATATCAACAAACATCATACAGCATATAATAGTGATAGCAACAATTATTTTCTTGCACTTTATCTACTAATGATAAAAATATTACTTGGTGTGAAAATAATTTAATAAAACATACAATCTCGATAAACCAGAAATATTATTGACATATATAAAATCGACATTTAACAAATATCGCTATTTACACACATGAAATCACAGTATTATCTATAAAAAATAATTGAATAATAAACTATTTTATACAGATATCGCGCAAGATTTATTGCACTACACTATCTCAAACAATAAATTTATCTCATTAAACTTAATATAATAGAATCGAAAATATATCTCAGCGCAATATAAAAATAAAATAACGTATGCGCAAGAATAACAGCCGTATAGTGAGCCGTATTACGAGCAATGGACAAAGCACACGTCTAAGTTTCGCGCGTATCGTTAACGCGGATAGGATTCCATCATAGGCGTCATTGTGCCAAAGGGCATGCATATGTGTCGGCGGAGAAAGGAGGGATGCAAAATTCTGAATTAAAGCCAGTGTCGCGCGCGTTTCCGGTATGCCGCGCATAGAGACAATGCTCGTCCTGAGCGGATTACGCGAGCGCGGATTGCGCGACCGCGGATTTTCGCGTTCGGTACTGAGCATCGCCGCGTAATGCAGCGAGCGAGCAAGCGAGCATTACGCAGAGCGGATGGTGAGCATTCGACATGCTCACAAGTTCTTGATTGGCAGACATGCAAAAGTTTTCTGTTCCTGATCAGCCTGCGTATCTTCGTGCTCCATTCTGTCTCGATTCTGCATTCACTGATAATCGGCGTAAAAACCGTATCACACCTGAGCTAAACCACTCGCGACAATCTGTTGACAGGGATCCGTAAACAATGACCCATAAAAGAATGATCCCGCCTTTGGATTTAATTGTGTCATACTTTTTTAGCCACCAAAAGGACTCCATACAATTCAATATGATATGTATGTGATTCTTTTTAATAAAAATTAATTCATTTTGTACTCTTTTGTACTGCCGTGAACTGGAGATTGCCTGCGCTGGTTAATCGAAATATAAAGACTGCTCTTGCAATAAAATTATTATATGAATTTAATATGTAAAATATAATGTGTAGCGCGGTGTAATATCGCGACATATTAAAAAAATAAAACATGCTACATATAGTGCCTGCTAGCACAATATCCATGAATAAATTCTAATAAAATTCATATTTCACTCACTCGTCTTTTATCGTAAAAATCCATATTTAATGTAACATTGAATTTAATTTCAGGCGAATGATGCTCCACCCTGGCTCCGCGAAATATTTTCTTTTATAACTGCGGGATATTGCGTTCTTGAATTCGCTCAAGAAGAGAAATTCGTGGTGTTGCATTCTAACTCGTTTTACGAAGCATCATTCAAGGAAGATGTAGAAGTGCACAAATACATGTATTATTATATAGTATATTATATTTGCCATAACTGAAAAGTGTATTATGGCAACTAGATATCACATAATGCATGTCACCTTACATCACATATAAAGAAAATCGTATAGCTACATTTTATATGATGCAAATATATTAAGTAGAAATATAGAGTCTAAATTATAAATAACATAAAATTTCTGTTTGTACAATAGTAGTGATGGAATTTGACAAAAGCTGATATGAGACTTTTTATTGCTACATAAATAAACTGCAAAATGTCGCGACAGAGAAAATATTAAACTTAAGAAAAACTTAAGAAAAGCTTAAAAAAATATTAAGTTGCTCTTTTCGAATCTGATGTAATTCCTAATCATGTATCATGAATAACTAATCTGGTAATGGATAAAAAAATCCATTCATCAATTAGAGTGCCACTTGCAAAACAGGAATAAATTGCTTTCGTGATTAAAATGTAACAAAGAAAAATTGGCATAAATAAGTTTCATACAACAAAATAATGATCGTAACAATGTTCTTATTAAAAAATAAGTTGGAGATAGTGCACATGATTATTATTGAGATTACCATTAAATAATAAATTTTCTTCCGTATTTTTACAATTCTTTTTATGTAAAAAATATTATAATTTTAATATTATAATATGAAATCTGTCAATGCATACAAAGTGTTCCGGGCTTACTCTAAAAATATCTTCATAATTTTCAAGACTAAAACAGCAAGCGATTCTTGTCGCGTACGAACGGCACTATTAAACCGAGAAAGATTGCGTCTTGATGTGTGCGACTTGAAAACATATCAGGGCTATCAATCTTCCGCGTAATACGAATATGGACATATCTCCAGAGCAATATTTTCGCATAAAATCCTTCTTGCTCTGCCTGCTGTAGATTTACGCGACCCGATATTTCTCCTTCGCGATTCCTATCACAGCAATCAGCGTATGTGGCAATCGCGAATGTGTCATCCGGCATCAGTGATCGATCGAAAGGGACTCCGCGGCGGTATTCATATTTCCATCCTTGCTACCACGTGTCGCATTTTGTACGTGCCATACCGGCGTCGGAGACGCAATAATCCGCGTTCGTGAAGCTACGCTCGTACATTTCTAACGTCGCGCGATTCTGCTCGACACGCACCGATAGCACCGTCCTTCGACTTTTATTGTCGTCCGAGATAAACGTACCTGGCGGAGTGGACAGTTTCGATCGGTCGAGTGGTAAGACTCAACGTTATGCCGGGCACACGTAGGACCGCAGGCGTACGTAAAAATAAGGTGCACTCTACCGTTCCTCACGTGCCGAGAATACCATCACGAAGTAATGCCAGCCACCGTTTTACTTCACGATGTTTGTCAGATGTGTGTACGTGTGGTAAAAAGTGAAAAATGAAGATCTTTAGCATGTGCATTGGCGCGCGAAACCGATCGTTCGCAATTTGACGTGACTGCTTCTCGAAGATTTACGAATAGGTGTCTTCCTTAATTTGAGTCTTTCTGTTAAAGTAATGTCCATGTGTATGTATCTTGAAAGTTCTATTTAGTATAACAGAACAATTTTGTTTTAATTAACAAAGCGTTAAAAAATGATACATAAACAAATAATACTTTGCCGTTATGGCAAAGTTGGTTTTACAGTTATTGCCAAAATAGTATGATACATGGTAGCTCTTTAAAAGTCTTTCTTATCATCTTATCAAACAATTTTTTCAAAGATATTTATATTTGTGCCTTCAATATCAATGCTGATATATCAGTTGACAAATATCATATGAGCTCAACATAAATATTTTTTAATCTGCTTCATCAACAACTATTTTTATAATGAAAACCGAGAATACGCCATTTGCGCTAATTGAGATTTAAGCTGTGGCTTCTCTCGGTAGACAGCATTACCCATTAAGCGAGTGGCTCACTTAGAAACAGCCAGAAACACGTCTATCTATGTTCTGCATCCCCCGGTTATGTATGGTTATGTCAGGATGAAAATGCACGTGAAAAAGAGAAGATATATGTATTCGTTGCTAACTGTAAAGTACAGTTATCGCTGCCTGGATTTACGATCAGTCGGACCACATTTTTCGTTCGCGTTGCTAATCGCGAGTAAGTACACTCGTCTCGTCCCTCAAAAGTGGACGTAAAAAAAAGAATGGTGCTTTGATAACACCTGTTACATTCTTCGGAAAAACCGATGATTTCATGGATGAAAAACAAGCAACGCACTAGAAACCCGAGCCGAAAAGTACTCATATCCAATAGCGATCAAAAAAGATAGACAAACATAGAACGAACAATGGAGCAACTGGTAACGAAATTGCGGCATAATTATTTTATTCGATCGAATTATTCTCATGGTTTCCGCGCGACGTCCGTCATCCCGAAATGCGTGGGTACACTTTCATAAATAGCCGCATGCATGCACTGTGCCACTGCATATGCATGAATGTGCGACATGCGTGACCGGGACACTCGTGAAAGCCTCACAGCCTCTGAAAGAAATCACGGGTAATTCGCACCAAAACTCACCGGGAGAGTGGCAAAATGAGACCTCTGTGAAGTTGGTCCCCCTTCTTCGAAATTTGAAAAAAATAAACACAGTTCTGATTGCCCCCCGAAGAGTTCTAGAGTTCTCAGTCCTTTTTAGAAAGAGTTCTCCCATTTAAAGTAACGAAAACACCATTTGAAACACCGGGGGGGCTAACTTCACGAAACTGAAAATTCAAACGGCTATAACTTTTTGTTTTTAATTTTAGAGCTTTGAACCTTAGGAATAATTTGTAGAACTCTTTGGGGGGCCATCAGAACTCTCAATAAAACTCCGGATTTCCAAAAAATTTTCAGACCCAGAATTTCAAAGTGCCAGAACTTTTTTGTTTTCGATTTCAGAACATTGGTTCTTAGGGATAATCGGTAAAACTCTTTGGGGGGACATCAGAACTCTCAACAGAATTCCGGATTTCCAAAAATAATTTCGGACCCAGAATTTTCAAAGTGCTAGAACTTTTTTGTTTTCGATTTCAGAGCATTGGTTCTTAAGGATAATCGATAGAACTCTTCGGGGGGCTACCAGAACTCTCAACAGAACTGCGAAATTATCAAAAAATTTTCGACCTGAGAAACTTAGAAATATTCGGACTCTGCAACTTCGAGTAGCCAGAACTTTTTTGTTTTCGACTTGCGCGCATCGAGTATTAAGGATAATCGTTAGAACTCTTCGGGGGGCCACCAGAACTGGCAGCAGAACTGCGGAATTATTAAAAAAATTTTTGACCTGCGGGACTTAGAAATTTTCGAACTTTGAAACTTCAAGTCGCCAGAACTTTTTTGTTTTCGACTTGAGCGCATCAAGTATTAAGGATAATCGTTAGAACTCTTCGGGGGCTAAGAGAACTGTCAACAGAACTGCGGAATTATTAAAACCATTTTTGACTTAGAAGTTTTCGAACTTTGAAACTTTAAGTCGCCAGAACTTTAGTTTTCGACTTGAGAGCATCGAGTATTAAGGATAATCGTTAGAACTCTTCGGGGGGCCAGCAGAACTGCGGAATTATTTAAAAAATTTTCGACCTGTGGGACTTAGAAATTTTCGGTCGAAATTGTTTTTAATAATTCCGCAGTTCTGTTGACAGTTCTCTTAGCCCCCCGAAGAGTTCTAACGATTATCCTTAATACTTGATACGCTCAAGTCGAAAACAAAAAAGTTCTGGCGACTTAAAGTTTCAAAGTTCGAAAATTTCGAAGTCAAAAATTTTTTTAATAATTCCGCAGTTCTGTTGCCAGTTCTGGTGCCCCCCCCCCCCCCCCCCGAAGAGTTCTACCGATTATCCTTAAGAACCAATTCTCTGAAATCGAAAACAAAAGAGTTCTGGCACTTTGAAAATTCTGGGTCCGAAATGTTTTTGGAAATCCGGAGTTCTATTGAGAGTTCTGATGGCCCCCCAAAGAGTTCTACAAATTATTCTTAAGGTTCAAAGCGGTAAAATTAAAAACAAAAAAGTTATAGCCGTTTGAATTTTCAGTTTCATGAAGTTAACCCCCTCCCGGTGTTTCAAATGGTGTTTTCGTTACTTTAAATGGGAGAACTCTTTCTAAAAAGGACTGAGAACTCTAGAACTCTTTGGGGGGCAATCAGAACTGTGTTTATTTTTTTCAAATTTTGAAGAAGGGGGGCCACCTCACAGAGGTAGGCTCTTTACTCGCGGTTACTTCAAAGATACCTTTTGCATACGTATGTGCGCGTTCTATCATCCCGGCGTGCGGCTGACACGACCACGTATTTCTCTACTGAGGGCGACCATTTCGACGTATTCGTGATTGATGCGCCTTCTCCGACTCTTCGTGAGAATCATATTAATCAACGATGCTGCGCCCAGCATCGCTCGCGGCGTTTGAAAGCCCGGGATAGCAGCCAGCACAACATCGATGTTGTTGCTGCTGTTGCTGCTGGTACTTGCTAGCTACCTCGAGATAAATCGGATTCGAGTCTGACAATTCACGTTTCACGGAGAGCTCGTGAAATATCTATCTACAACCTTAGCTGCATCTACCAACGCGGTACGTGACTTTAAGGAAAGTAACAATTTCGAATATCATTCGTTTGTATCTTGTTTATAACTGTTTGTACTTCGTTCCATTTCTTAAAGAATGAAAAAAAAGTATAAGAAGATGCCGAGTCAAACTACAAACTACTCCGGTTTCATTAATGCATTTCGAAAAAAATCCGTTCGTCTCTTATTTTGCTTGTATTACAAATTAAAATTTGTTTTAAATTTAACGTATTCTCAAGGAAAAACAAAACTGCCCGTCATAAACTTCCATAATGCGTTAACTATCTTTTTATTTAAAAGTTATACGACATATCGCAGTTATATTTTAGAAAAATATCTTTAGCATATTTATAACAAATTCTGTTTTTCTTAAGTAAATTTCTTAAGTAAATTTCTTGCTTAAAAATAATTCACATGCATTATATCGTATAATCGTGTTATACGCTTCCTACAATAAGCTATTATGAATAATCCTATATACTCCGCAAAGCATATTTCCCTTTATTAAAGAGTAACTCCTATCGCGCGCGTTTACCTTACTGTATCGTGCAAGGACTCTTACTCCTGCCATTGTAAAAAAGTGAGAGCACCAGATGTTATACCATCGAGACTGCAGTAATGGTCTGATTTTCCAGTCCACCGAGATCTTGAGAGATATCAAGCGTGCATATACAAAAGAAGCACTTGAATTAATAAAAAGAAAAAAAGAAGAAAGCATATATTACCTGAGACGTGCGTCACGTGTAAGATTCTCACAAAATTGAGGTAATCAATAATCGGATTTCTCTGGCAAATTTATTTTAATAAATTCATCGATAATTTTAACAAGAGAGAAAGACGGTCAATCTTATTTATTTTCTCGGCTAATATAAATTTTCATTAAATTATTCTAAAGTACGTGCTGATCAGCATACTATATTATTGCACTAAATATTTCTGCAAAATGCATATATCTACGTCATTAAGGAACGTTTCCATTAACGTATAATTCTAAGATAACGTTTATCTAATATTATCAATTAACATCTCGCTGGAGAGCAAAGATGAAGTAGCTATAAATGCATTAGTTACAATAAGGTAACTAGATCCTGACGGAAGATAGTAACGGTGATGTATTCATAGGTTTCTGTTTAGCCGAAGTTAATCGCTAGCTCGTCCGACGAAACACTTAGATCCGCCGGCGGCTACACATAATCGATCTAAACAACGAGATTATCCCCGCTAATTGGTGTGTGCATCCTGGGCATCCGGAATAGTGCGACACGAATATTCAGGGAAGGATGCTCGCGCGATCTACCGAACATGGTTCAACGTGATGACCCTCAGTATAGGCCATCCAGTTGAGTCATCCTATTCATCAGGGTGTCTATACCGCGCTTCAAGATCATCTTCCATACCTGCATGTCACTACTGGTACATAGAACGCGATAATAACGTCATTGTGCGATATCGAATTGCGCACGGGAAGGTATAATCCGTCAAACAAATATTTATGCAGACCATCGCCGTCTCATCAACTCGATATGAACAATTCATTTCAGAAGGAACGTGATACATCCGTAAAGTGAAATTTTATATATTATCCGTGCTTTTATATATAAGAAAAACGATAAAAAGAAATACATTGAAATGATTTAATCGTCCTTGGAAACAGTGAGTCGTACGAAACAGCCACGCCGATGGATGAGAGCATCGTGGTTGATTGGGAAAACTCTCGCGAAGAAGAGTCTACCTATCTACGATTCTTGGCTATATATTGCTAGCCGCGCAATACGCTGCGCCTGTATTGCTTTCCGAAGTCTTTTATCCCGTCGACGTCGTAAGAAAGTTCGTTTCGCACTTTACGAGCACCACAGCGGGATACAGCGCCTCCGATCTCCCTTCCCATTTGGAAAGTGGAAGTTCGAACTAATTCCCTTCGATTCTCGCTTGACGTGCCCCATAGCATGGCGAGAGTGCTACTATGGTACCTACGCTATCTTATAATGTACCACCACAATGTAAAGTTTGTGTGAATCCATGCGAAAGATGCTGCGAACGTGTGCACATCGGTAGAATCTCGATGTCACATATCGCGCTTCGGCATTGAGCGTTCGCGAAGCCGAACAGTTCGAAATTACAATCCGCTTTTACAGCGAAATCGCTTGACCATGCAACATCCGTGCCGGATCCGTTTAAAACAACTTCGCGTATTTTAGTTAGAGAGAGCTGCGCAGATCAGAGAAAAAGCGCCAGGAATTCCGATAATTTTGTACAATATTAATAGATTGCGGAATACTATTTTAGACTGAATTTAATATACCATAATTATGCTACATGAAATTGCACGAATAATATAAGTGCTTATAATTTTGATTATAATGATTTATTATAACAGAATTTTCTCGCTCTGTTATATATTGTCGTCTATTATAATAAAATGTTTTATAGCTATAATAAATTCATTTATGCTATCTATAATACATTTTTTACAGTTAATATAGTTAATGCACGGACTCGTATGCAACTGCTTTTACGTTGCAACAACATAACAAATATATTCTGACTGTCGTACATCAAAGCATCTGATCTGTAATAAAGTACGCAGTACAACTTAATGCAATGTGATATTAAAGTAGTATTACCATTTGCTTGTACAGCCGGCGCGTAAAAAGGGAGGAAGCGCGTCTTGACAACATCGCATATGAATATTAAACGAAACGGAAGACGCAAGAGACGGATTAAAAATTCAGGAGCCATTGAGCGAAGACCTTTGCCGACCTTTCCGTGTTCATCCCGCCCTGTTATACCTCATCATCCAAGCTTCATTTCTTTTGGTACTGTTATCTGCTGTTTTACAAACAGCGGGAATACTCGAGTCTTCAGTACGAACCGATTCAATGTCACGCTCCAGGCAAGTTGAAACCAATTATAATTAGTATTGAGCGGCATTGAATGCTGCTGTATCGATTGAACAATGTTAACAGATAGTGACTAAGAGTAAATCTAGCTTAGGATTATATACCGAGCCCTGCGCACGCAGTTTGGCCTGCGGTAATGATTCATTTGACAAAAACATTTTAAAAGTTACATGCTTCAATCGTATTTTGACGTAAAATAAAAAGGCTTTTTTCTTGATCAAAATAATGAAATTAAATTAACACGGTGCTTTCAGGAGAATCGAATACAAAAACTCAAGGCTTTTAAAGGTAGATGATACGTAGAGTACGGAAAGTCGTGAGATTTCACGATGGGTCTTTCTACAAAGTGGGTGTTGCCGAGACGTTTAGACGTTTCACTTGTCTTCGCGTGTATCGCTTAAGCTAAGTGAAGCCTATTTTTCAGTCTACTATTTGTATTATCAAAAAAACAACACATCTCGAAGCAGCACTCTGAGTAAAATTTAAATCTAATCCTTAGTGCTTTATTAATTTTATGTTAATTACTGTTGTACCTTTGTAGAAAAAACTTTGTTCTTATTCCAGCAAATAACACGAAATGCGATAATGTTGTTAAGGTGAATCCAATTCCAATTTTTGAAATGCGCTTGGCGGATCAAATTAGATTGCACCTAATCTTGAATTGCAAATGCTACTTAAAAAGAAGGAGAAAAGCTGATCCTTACTGCAAATAGCGACACTATTCTGAGGATATTTTTTCCTCCGTAGCTATATGAAACGTGCCACGCATGTGTACACGTATGCCAAACGCTATATAAAGTATTCTCGATCAATAGCATTTCCTGTTAGTGGCGAATACTAGCATATAAGTACTTGAAACCGGTACATGAAGTGGTGCATCAAGAATCTAATAACGCTAAGAGTTTAAGCGCTAAGAGGAAAGTTCTGTAAGAGGAGATACGCTTATGTCGAGAGAGAGAGAGAGAGAGAGAGAGAGAGAGAGAGAGAGAGAGAGGGAGGGAGGGAGTGAGGGAGGGAGAGGGAAAGGGGGAGAGAGAGAGAGAGAGAGAGAGAGATATGTAACTTTGCCTCATGGTGAATAGATATTAGAAGTATTGTTTAACACTGACAGCGATGATTGTAATTATAATACAATATTTACGAACAAAAATCTCAATGCTTGATAATCACTTTTATTTAGTCTCGAAATCTCCATTACTTTCAGACAGACACGATCGAGCCAAATAGTTTAACTATACAACTACCAGTTGCAGAAAAATGCAGCAATCGTGGGATTCTCTTGATTCTTCGTACGTGTTCGAATAAGTACTGCGTATCTAGTATCAAGTGCACATAATCGTAGAGCTATTCACCGTAACCGGTGTGAACCTGGCACCTGACTTTAACGAAATGAAAATTTTCGGGCACATTTCGTTTGTACCTCGTTTGTACCTGTTTGTACCATCGTTCGTTTCGTTTGTACCTCAACAGTTTAAAAGTTATAAGGGGTCAAACAATAGCCAGCACCCGACTAAAAGATATCCGAATTTTAATAATGCCATTCGAAAGAGCATCGTTTGTACCTTCAGGAACCATCGTTTAAATCGTTTGTCCCTCAACGGAACCGGAAGTACAGGCTCTTCAAAAAACGTCCAAGAGGTACTTTCGTCAATTTTCGAGATATTCGAAAACGCCAACGGCGGTCGAAAGAGTTGGGATAGCGCCTGTTTGTACCTGCGTTCAAATCGTTTGTACCTCAAAGGAACCGGAAGTACAGCATTTTCAAAGTAAAACAAATAGTTGTTCGTACCTCCGTTGTTTGTAGAGATATCCGAAAATGCCCAACGCCATTCGAAGGATTTGAAAGGAGGTACAAACGGGTAGAAACTATACTCCTTCGAATGGCGTTGGGCATTTTCGGATATCTCTGCAAACAACGGAGGTACGAACAACTATTTGTTTTACTTTGAAAATGCTGTACTTTCGGTTCCTTTGAGGTACAAACGATTTGAACGCAGGTACAAACAGGTGCTATCCGAGCTCTTTCGACCGCCGTTGGCCGTTTTCGAATATCTCGAAAATTGGCGAAAGTACCTCTTGGACGTTTTTTGAAGAGCCTATACTTCCGGTTCCGTTGAGGGACAAACGATTTAAACGATGGTTCCTGAAGGTACAAACGATGCTCTTTCGAATGGCATTATTAAAATTCGGATATCTTTTAGTCGGGTGCTGGCTACTGTTTGACCCCTTATAACTTTTAAACTGTTGAGGTACAAACGAAACGAACGATGGTACAAACAGGTACAAACGAGGTACAAACGAAATATGCCCGAAAATTTTCATTTCGTTAAAGTCAGGTGCCAGGTTCACACCGGTTTCACCGTATAGGCTTTCCGTCCATATTCAGACTGCACTTCACGATGGAAGGTAAAGCGAGCGAGCTGCTACGAATCTCAAACTGATGGGGAAAGAGCCGCCGCGTCGTATTGTGCACAAAGTGCTCAACGCAAACGGCAACCCCAAATAGCGGGGGAGCAGAATCGAGCTGTGGAGGCAACAATCATCCCCGAGGAAAACAATGAGAGGAGCGACAGCCCGATAAGACCGTCGTGCCGGACAAGTGCGAGCTGGTGCGCGCGATATTTTTCGCTCTTTCGGCTGGAGTTGAAACAGGAGAAAAAAAAGAAAGAGAAAAAAATGGGCGAACGAGGATCATCACTCCCTCCTAGTGGAGATGGTATTAACCAGACAATATCTTTTAGCGCGGGAACGCTTTTTCGACGGCAGAATCGCAATTTCGCCGGCGCAAAAGATTTTCACGACCACGTAACTTCGTCGTGACACGTTATGCCCGCCATGTATCTCGCAATGGCGACAGAAAAATTTCGCGAACGCGTGCACAGCATAGAGCGATATATACGTTTAAGCGGAACTTGTTATCGCGATGATTTAACCTTGTGCGATATATCGCCACAAGACGAAGAATGTGCGTGTTCGATGCAAGATATGAGATTACAGAGAATACTATAACGCATTTTCTCACATGCGCTTATGATTCATTCACGTTTAATACGTGAATACGCTCGTTAATCGTTGACGTAGGCAATATACGGATTATTGTATAAGAGTAATGACGAGAAAGTCCTGCAGTATTTCCAGAAACGATGAAAAAAAATAAACTCTACCGTAATAATTACAGATTCTATCAGGTGTTCACTCGACATACGGTTACAGCATGATTTTTGAAAAAAATCTCTTCTCTCTCGACTTTTTCCTCATCAGAAACGTGTCCTTTCTGTGTCACAAGCATAGATGTAATCCCTCCACTATTGTATCTTCCAACGAAACAAATTGCACGCCCGCTCGTTACCGTTACCATAAAGTGCATCGACGTGGCTATCGGTCGCGCTTTCAATGAATTATTCCTTGTCGTCGCAATATCCATTTCGCGCGGAAGTCAAACGCTACGATAAATCACCATCGATGGTATATAAAATGACGCCGCCGGCCATCGTTCCGATGCACGGCAACGATCGCAAAAATGCGCGCACGATTCTCGCGTATGTACTCGGGGCCAATTAATTATCGAGTCATCACGCAAGTACACCACACACGACCCTATCGATTAACACCCCGGCTCCGATCTCACCCCTCCTGCAGTACGCGAAAGTTTTTGCGTTGTGCCCGTAGGGTGAAGCTGCCTGAGGACTTAATAAAGCCAACTCGATAGCTATCGATCTATCCAGTTCGTTCGCGAAGGTACTAAATTTCGCCCATCAAGATCGAACGACTACGCGTTTGTACAAAACTTCATCTTCGTTTTCCGTTTCCAGGCTACATTTTCCGTTTTAATCACTCGGCTCCGTCGAGTTTGAAGTACGACGATGAGAAATTTATTTTATTCACGTGCGATCCAAAATATACAAGTGCAATAATTTTGCCATAACGAAAGCTAAGCGCTTTTCTTCTTTACATCACTGGTTACAAAATCAAGATTTAAATACAGTCACTCGTATCAGGATTTGATATTCATATGCCGTGTGTCGGTTTCGTGCATCTTTTATAAAGGCAAAATGTAATACATTCATTATGTATTACAACTTTTAAATCTAAAATTTTCCCGACATAATTACACTTTCTATGAAAAAGAAACACTGTAAAATAAAAAGTTAACGACTAACGTTACTCTCTTTAATAAGTCTACTTATCGATCCAATCTATGATATGTTGGAGAAGCATTGCACATAAAGACCAGACAAACAGCTGTTTCTGTGATGAGACCATCACTCTTACGTGTTTTTCTTCATTTTTTATTTATGCATTACATTACTTTTTACTCAATACAGATAACGTTTCTCCAAGTCGCGGTATACAGTATTATACATTATGTCTCGTTAGATCTCGAGTCTGCAACTCAAGTTAACTAAATTGAAGTTCTAAAATAAAGAAAAGTTTTGCTTTTCGATACGTTTTTCTGTTTTACCGCAAATAGACAAAACAATCAGAAACAAATTAACAAGAGACAAATACAGAACGTAACTGTGAAGTGAATCGATACCGGAGCAACATGTCCCCGAATCGTTCGTAAATCGCGAAAATGTAGTGTCCAACAGTTCGCAAAGTTGCGTTAAACGGGAATTGAGATTCGCGGTCACAAACTGCGCTGACCAAGATGATCGTAAATGTCAGTGTATTTGAAACTCGAGATGAAACACGAGAGGAGAGCTTCGCGGCCCCGTGCCGACCTAGCAAGAAGGAGCGAAAAGTTAATCCGCGGAGTCATTACGAACTCACGGATCCATTTGCTGCTTTGAAGGATCTCCCCCGGAAAATGTTTCTGAGGGGGATTAAGAGATCGGCCATCCAGCGAGCACCACGAAACGGCGCAGAATCGCGCTCCATCAAACGCTCCACCGATATTTACGGTTCGCTTCGTGTCGCAAGGTTTTGTGGGCCCCCAAGTGCCCGGAAGTTTCCGGAAAGGAGTTACTTCTGTGTTGCAATTAAGGAGCCCCTCAAACGGCGGTTTCAATTCGCGGCCAATCCCTTCCCCCTCGCTCTCAACGCGATCAGTATAGCCCGATGAGCGTAGAGCCTTTCCGAGGCGAATTGCATTCGATATAGGCAAACGCTTTCACCACCGGCTCACCGCTCTGCAATCGACGTTGTTTGAGACTTCGATTGAGACTTAACCCGTTTCCCTCGCTTAGAGTTAGGAGCACAGAGTAGCGAGGCAAATACGTTAGCGTCTCCCAGAGGCGGGTTTGCTCGCGCAAACATTTTGTGTCGGCAACATTTCGCTTAAACCATTCACTGGTAATTCACCGGTAAACTGTCAATGTATTAGGCAACGTCTGCTTGATTCGCTTAGCATACGCAAGCGCGATAAAACGTGAAAGTTTCGGTAACATCGTACGATTGCGACGATGGAAAGCTGAGATTTAACTAAGATTTAAATGCGTCGTTTATTGCCGATCCTTCGCTAATCCCGTCGACTTCTGTTATCTGACTGTGGTAATCAGCAGTGATATACAATTGATACTGAGTAATCTTTAATCCTGTTTAAAAAAGACCCAGTTTCCACTAATCGTACATAATTTCCATCAGCTTCCTGTGTTGAATTGAACGCGCAATCGTAAAAGTAAACGTAAGCAATTTGGAACTGCAAGATATAACATATTTTGTGGCGCGTTTATAGTACGTAGAGTTAATTCATTCAATTTATACGATATAATATTCGGATGTGTGAAAGGTAAATAGAAATATAATTTACATTTATTACGGAAAATCGTATCATTTATCACTGTTTCTCGAAAACTTGATAAAGTATTCATTAATTTAACTCACATTCAATTAAACAAAGCAAGCAAACAATAATTGAATAAAATAAAGTCCGGCAAAGTTAACAGATCGCATTGCATTAACTAACAAAGCTTTCAAAGGGACTCGAATTACCATACCGATTATAAGCAAAATAAGGCGTTCTAAGGTAATTATTTGTTTGTCCGAAGATAACCCGGAATGAACGTAGACTATATATCGAAGTGTGCGCACTATGTTGAGATTTAACAATATGCTTTTGTAAAAAGAAATCTTCCTAAGTCTCGCATTTTATAAAACAGCTAAGGAAAAAAGAGATTATATAATAAAGTGATTACTTCCTTAAGTTAGTGCTGTATATAACTTCGCCAAGGACACGCACAAAGAAAATTTCCAATTAAGGTTACCGTAGTAACGGCAACGACTGCACGAGCCACGCGAGTGCACGGCCGAAGAATCAGAAAAGCGATGAGACCGCATAAAACATCGCCCAACGCAGCAGGAAAGAACTTGAGATGATGTACAAGTCCTTTGCGGTCGGTGCAGTTTGCGGGATAAAAAATAACGGGCGGGACAGAGAGAAAAAAAGAGAGGGAGAGAGAAAGACCCGGAAGAAAGAAGAAAAAAGCACTAGGTCGCGGACGGGTCTAATTTCAATTTCCGCGAGCACGCCAGCGCGTTGCGCGTCTCTAGTTTAATTAAATTTGTTTGGAGATCAAGCAAAATGGCCGGCGAGAAAGCGACGTGGCACAGCTTGCGAAGACGTCGTAGGGCTACAGGTCGTTGCCGTCCTTCGTCGTCCGTCACACGCGTCTCCGAGAGACGCTATACACACATCCATCCAACACCCTTATCCAGTTACAACGTTCAATCTGATCGACTTTCGCGAAGACCAGCAGCGCGCGCCAAGGCTTCCGGCGAGAGTTTTTTCTCTCTCTTACTTGCCGAGATTTCGTCTGGCGGAAGATTTTCCTCGGGGGTCGCAATCTCGCAAGGACGTATTTTCAGGATCGTTCACGCCCACGAAGATAACTCGACGCGTCATAAATGTTGAAAATTTAAAGGAAAATCCCTTGCGGTCACACGAGGCAATACCGAGAAGCAATGATCAAACCTGAAAGGAAAACGCCTATCGGCGACTCTATTCCGACTTGACAAGGCAAAATCAGATGTGCGAACTAAATTGATTATCTGATCACTTCTTGCGGAAAGCTTATGATATAGCATCAGTCAGTGGAGTGTCAACATACAGCGTTCAAATACTACTAACATTGGTTCTCTACTTTTATCCTTAATTAACTATAATATATCGAATATAAAAAATGAATAGATACTGATGTAACATATCTTTATTCAATTTTTCGTATTTTTGTATGATAACTATACGCATTTCTATTCAGTATTGCAGAACTACGAGATATATAAAATTTATTTATTAAAATTTTTTGAAAATTTTTCGACCAATGCGTATTGAATTGCAATGAAGGTGTAATCAATATCATATATTTTCAATAGGTCAATAAATTTTGTAAAAAAGGTACCTAGTATTTAATTGTAAAGATTCTACCTTAAAGGACTATTATTCTTTCATTCTTCTGCACGTATTTGCATGGATGAATGAAATAGCAGTCTAAATGAAACTGATGAAATTGTGCATAGTAGAAAATGTTATAGCTAGCATATATAACTGGACCGCGGTTCATCGGAAATTCTACGAATTTTTGTTATAAACCACGTAGCTCCGCTAGCATTCCGTTCGACGAAATTGTAACGCATGCCTTGCAATCCTCGTAACGCGTCATTCTGCCCGTAAACACCAAATACCATCCAATGTAGTCACATACTAGAATAATTGTTCATTGGTTGACCAGAAACATTAAATTTTTTTAAGTGTCGTTTGACAATGACAAAGCTATACAATATCCATGTTTATTTTAATTTTGATTTCAACGTAATTCTTTTAATACTTTATTAACATATAAAATATAATATCTTTTCAACGCGTATTTGACAATCACTTTTTGATAAATAATCCATTATTTCATAAACAGTTACAACATGTCATACGTATTCATATCAAAGAAAATTAGAATACTATAAAATTGAAAGCCAAAGCACTAAATTAAAAGTCAAAGCACTATCTTGCTATGTTAGGCCTCGAAATTGTTCAATATAAGTACCACATATAGTTTAATTTTTTCATTTGAAGATCCTATTATTATTTCGTCCATTTATCTACACGAACGCGAGATTAAAAAGCGCTCTGAATGAGGCCAATAGATCGAACTCTTCTCATTTTTTGCTGAATTTTGATGTACGCTACAGGTTTTTAATAAGTACTTAACACAGCTGACATACGATTACTTCATACAAAGAGTGCTCATCGTCTCTCCCTATCCCCCCTCTCTCTCTCTTTTTCGGTGCATCGAAATGGGAGCAAACTCGTTAACTGAACGCAAGCTCTCCTTTTCACTCGCTCTCTCTCACTCGTCTCTCGAACACCCCTCCATCTCGCTGATGCGTGAGATGCAAATTGCGATAACTCAGCGCGATTGTAACGCGTCGTGAATCTATATGTGGATCTATATGTAGATATGTCGACCGAATCAGCGAGATGAAACGAGGTCGATCAACGAGGAGGTTTACGTGTAATACAAAGGATATAGCGCAAATTTAGTGTAGTAGCTCAGTGTAATAGACGGTATCGACAGGACGCGCGCAAGTTCTTCATTGTAAAAGGCATGAACAATAAGTGGAAATAATTTAAAATTAATTAATTGTATTTATTTCTTCAACTGCCAAAAGCACATGAATAATATATCGATATCGAGCGATGTAACACACATATGTAATTGACTTGCAGCCGCTGCATATCTTGAAACTTGATGGTATACCATGAAAGCACCGCGCGATGCACTTATCTGTCACGCTAATACAATAATTTAACCGCTCAATATACGATTAGCGTTCAAAATTGGATCGATATCAAAGCAGACACTGATGGAGGACATTCGGAAATTGGGTATCGAACATTATCGAGCAGCTGGTGTGAGTCAAATTACGTACCAGCATCAATCGGCGTAACGGATATGTTAGCAGAATATCATTAGACTAGTCGTGGAGAATACCATGAAGAAAACATACCTGTAACAGAATAAAGTAATCTTGTAAAATTTATGATTTATACATACATACATAATTACATGTACAATAAAAAAGAAATATTTATCTACATTGACCAACTTGCGAATATTTCTTTCAAGAATCAACGTTTCGAATTAATTGATAGTAGTTTGTTATGCAAATATTACTTATTAATATGTATAATATTATATATTACATACGCGATGTGAGATACGCGATACAACGCATGATGTTTCAAAATTAACAAGTGTTTGATTGGAAGAGATAAAACAATGCTTTCCTTATTTTCCAATTAACTTACTTAAACTAAACTCAGGACTCAGTTATTCAGCTCTTAAATTTTTATGGAGAATGAAGCGTGAGAGAAGTTAATGCTGCATAATGCTCAACTTTCAAAGCAGTCAGTAACACGAAGCTAAATAAGCGCATTCGTACGCACAGGTACGCGGTGAAAGACCGTAGAAAATGAACTCACAAGCTTTACGTCGACGTTCGAGAGTAGGAATCGGATGAAACGTGTAAGGATGAGAAGCAGACTGGCAGTTTGGGGCAAGCGAGTAACTCGCGTTGCCTTTCATTCAATGGTTGCGCTTGAGATCGTTACTCTGGCATGAAATTAGAACGGCTGCACCCAATTTTCGCTACTTCGCCCGACTATAGTAAATAATTCCTCGTCATTTTCTGCCATTTGGGATAAGTGCCTACCCGTGAAATTGGCACCGAGCGAGATCCACGCAAGCTTCGCTCCCAGCATCTGCGTAACGACGTCCGTTCCAATCTCAAACGATTCCTTACACGGAGATAATAATAATTATTCTTTACAAAGCAGAAAATAATTATAGTAATAAATCTTTGAGAAGATATTCGAAAGTAATTTATAAGTATGTTAAGTGATTAAAGATTTACATCAATTCTAAACGTCTAATTACAGATATAGATAGTAAACAGTCGAGATTATTGACCAGATTTTTACGATTAGATTGCAATCAGAGTTCGTTCTGAAATAAGCTCTTTTAAAGAATATGTCTCTATACACAGGGAACGTTTTATAGACATCGCGTTGCATTTTATCGCGAATCGAGAAATCTCGCAGGTTATCGACGAGAAGATTAGTTCTCGCGCGCTTATGCTAACTATAAGTCAAAGTGGTTGGGTATTTACTTTCGAGCGTAGCATTTTCTTAACGCTTCTCAACGATAACTCAGCTTCCGCTTGGTCCATTAGTTCCGCGAACATCGAAAAAACACTTTACTCTGAGGAAGAGATGCAAGGTAAAAAATTAAGAAAAGGTAAAAAATATTAAAACCTACTTTTAGATGGCCAATTTTGCCAATCTCTGATCAATTTGTCCCTTCTTAAACGAGCGTTTCCAATATTAGATGAACGTTTTCTAATTCATGATAATGAATTATTCATCACCAGAAACAAGACGATGCGCAGCACGCGACAAATAAATAAGTAACAATCACATTCAAAATTCAGATATTCGTAAAAGTAGTTATCGATTGATTAAATTTGGTGGCCTGCATTTTGTCGTCAAAGCAATCCCGGTACTTTTAAAGGAAAGATTTAATCCATGCTGACAAAAGTACAGGGATCGTAGAAACCAATTTTTACGGTAATGTTCGCGGAACATAGCTTAATGCATTTCCAGATATACGAAGGATAATGCGTTCCGTCTGAAGAGTCTAGAGATCGAGATGGAATCCCTTTGAAGCTCGTGCCAGAACACGCGCCGTGCTTCAAATGCATCGATCGTTAATCCTTGGGCGGACTTTTACAGTTACCTGCAAGAGAGAATCGCGACGTAACCTGGGCGAGCCGCCGTCGTTCCACGGATAAATCATTGTGAATAATGCGACGAGTAGTTTCGTCGGCTCGCGTTTCTCACGCGAGCGCTGCTGAAGTGCCACCGATACCGCCGCAGCGCCAATCGCGAATCACAGTGCGGAATTAAGATCATTCCGCTCGATAGCATGCGTGTGCACGTGAACTTTGCCCCGATCACGATCAGAAACACGACCTGCACGCTGGGAACGAATAAAGTACAAAGGGAATGTTCCGGCGCGCTTAAAAAAGTCATTTAGAGCATAACCGCCGTCACCAGCTTCAAAGGTACAAGAGTAAACGCGTTAATTTTCTCATAAGAGATACGTCTTCTTCTGCGATCCATGATTGCACAAGCGAATTTTTACTTTCTTTTACTAACTTGAAAAATTCTACTTCGATGCTACGTTTCACCTGTGATTGTGCGACATTTTGTGTCACTTAAGACTGGAAGAAGATGTGAGAAATCTTAACGAAGATGTTCACCGAACTATGGTAAATTTGGATTTTCAGATTCATCCTGCAGAATATCCGTCAATCTAGCAGTCACTCTGCATAGCAAATAGAGTGCATGTGGGGATTTCGATTAAGCGAGGGCATTTGGGAAACAAGAACGAGCTGCCATCTTAATAGAATCAGGATTACAGATATACGTATATTTAGATCGAACAAAAGCAACGGCCTCAATTGTTTAAGCAGCGCATCACGATTCCGACACTTCGATATTCTGGTTGCCCTTTGCTTCTGAAATATCTATCGAGAATATAGTCGATTTGCTTCCAGGATTGATCTGCGCTGCACTATCTATTGCATATCTATGATACATGCACCCTCCTGCACTCATCAAGCGACGCTGATCTTCTACTATCGGCGTTCCCCCATCGATTACACCCATTCGCTATCTCGCCATCCATTTTCGCATCGCCACTCGACCTTTCATTTACCTCACTTCGATATTTTAATATTCGTGACCAGAGATGAAATCCCACCCACTGCACCCTTTATTTCTACCGGCGCCATCGCTTTCGTGAAATATTCATGACGATTTCGCGCTTTCTACAGCGAAGAAAGCGCGCTGGTGCGCTGATAATAAGAGGAAACCATCGCGACAAAGTATAGAGCATGGAAGATAAAGAAGAGGGTCGGAGAAAAACGTGAGAATAAGAGACAAAATTACATCACCGTGCTGCGTTATAGCTCTGGATTAATATCTGTTCTTACCAGCGTTGCTGCTTCATAAGATTCGCTTGAAAATAAAGAACAGATTTTTTTCATAGCAGAACTGGTGCGCTTAAAAGTTTATCCTTATAAATAGACAACATTTTTACACTCGCTCGTTCAATGTTCTATTAGTTTACGAGATTATGCTCAACACAGTTTCATAAATAATACGCGATACGTCTAATGATAAGCGTGATTAATGTCGTAAAAATATTTCAATTAAATTTAACGACACGACCATTTTTCATGACAGAAGCCGAGGTGTTTATTATTCATTGAACCAGTATGTCTCATAGCAAAATATTTATCTTCTCAAGCTATTCTCTCATGAGAGAATAACTTGCGCACAAAAACACGGTAACAAGATTAAATTCAGCAACGAAGTATATAAATTACGAGTTATAAATTACAAGAAATTGAATTGAGTTATAAATTACAAAAAATTGAAATAACAACATTTCTAAGACCGTTAACAACAACATCATAAGACTCGATATTGCTCATCATTTATTTAATACAAATTAATCTCCGTCCAATTTTTCAAGATCTGTACAGTCCTTAAGCTCATTGAAATTTTATTGACCAATTATTCAACTTTATTGTACTTTCTCATAGTTTCATTAACGATATCTTTGTTTTAAACAAAGATAAATAGGAAGATAAATCAAATTTAAATTTCAAATTTACAAATATTTTGCTATTAAACCTGATTATACAATCCAATAAAAATATATACGAATTAATATTTTACATTACTACTTAAAAAGTCTCCCTGAGGAAATTATCAAAGAACGATATTATGACGTTAAATACCCCGAAAAAGCATGGACATCTCCGTGAACACTCGCTGTTAATTAACGGTAAATTAAGAAGAGGCTGGAAGGCCTCAGCGGAGAAACCTAATGCCACGTACCGACGATATATTAATTCTACGCTTCTACGAAGCGCAAAGATCCCTTCAACCTGGCGTACGTGGTCGAGTACGTACTCCGGGGCTCTTTCGGATGTTAAACACGCCGGATGCACCCCTGGCTTCTTCCGCGGGAAAGTCCGCGAGACCACCGCCTTCATAACTCATCCCCGGCCTTCGCCGGCCTCCGGTCCGCGAGAGCGCATACATCACATCGTTACATTATAGAAACGAGTCGCGTAGGGAAGTTGCGCCGTGGAAGCTGAGCGAGCCGGACTTAGCGCAGTCATAATTTCACTTTTAGCACCCTCTTCACTTCTCTCGTCCGTCGCGATAACGTCGGACACTTCCTCTCGCCTTATCCCCTCACCTTTCTCCCCGCCCTTCTCCCCGTTCCCGTAAGAAACGCGCCCGCGATGATAAATTTGGCTGAATATATCGTATATTCGCTCGCACGAACCGAACCCGAAAGCAAAATTATGCCAGACAGGGTGAAAGGGCTGCCGCACAGTAAAGACAAACGGTGACCGAGTTGAATATGATGTATCGCCGTGCCGCGCGCTAGAGCTTAAATTTACCGAAAAATTACGCTGTCGGGGAGAGCTACGCGGAGAAAGTCGATTACACCAGGTGTTAAGAGCACGTCGGTGCTGCGCGCTAAGGAAAATGCCCTTTTCGGTAAATGGGCCATTACGAGGGCAAGTAGGAAGGTATATTGGCTTTGAGTGGCATTAGGAGAGCGAAAAAAGAACCGACAAGAAAAAGGAGACGGTGGCGCAGCGATGTCGAGACGGGACGAGAGATGGAAGAGAAAATTTCGTTATTATATAACGTAGAACTGGGAGCTATATGTATCGGCAGGGAAAGAAAGAGAGAGAGAGAGAGCCGCAGCAGGAAGGAAAAAAGCTGCAAGAACGATAGATTTATTACATCGTGCGACAGCAGACCGCCGAAGTTGAATATTAAAAGATAATAATCGGGGTCGATCGTGTTTAAACGATACCGAGAGATATTGGAGCTCACCCAATATAAAAGGAAGACGAAATGCGGCTGCAAGCTCCGACGGTGCACAGATTGAAGGAAGAGATTTAACGGAATCACTTTGACGATTGTTAATCGAAAACGGAAATAAGATGTCAGTACCGAACGAATTTCCCCGAGGCGGATTGAGGCGCTGCAGCAGCAATCGACATCATCTCGCGACCAGAACGAGACGAATCCTCAGACAGGAGAATTCGCCGCCTGTTAATTATATTCTCCCTTCGAGGTATCGTCATATTTGCACAGATGCACTCGTAAACCATGCGTGCACTCGCACGCGGTGTAACACGTTCGAGAGTGAAAGCGTATGGGCGGTACTCGCGGGATCTCGCGGCGGGTTAGCCTTGTCTCGCGACGGAAGATTAAACTCGAGTGGAGTCTCCCGCGGTGTTTACATGCGTAGCAATTAGGATTAGCATTTAGAGGAGGTCTCGAGACTCCGCGGGATCGCGCGCGCGTGATTATGTACAAGCAAACACCGGATGAAGTGCGCGGCCGTAATGAGAACGCGGATGTAGACCGCGGTCTACGTTGAAGATTACTTGCAGCCTGGGAACAACAAATGATGCTGCTGCGACGGTTGCCACGGATGCAAACGAGGCATCAATCGCCGTGGGCTAGGAGGTTCCCGAGTTCGAACACGGGCGACCGAAATCGAGGAGATATTGACGACGCGTCATCCCTTCCCACCCCTCAGTCGTGCTGTTCATAGTAACGCGAGCGGTACGCATCCCCCGGCGTTGCTCCCCTAAGCATGGCTTTCCCTCCCCCTCCCATCGAAGGGTTCATTGAACTACATCGGGAACAGGCGGCGCGCCTCAACTGCGAAAGAATTTCCGCCGCGACGTCAGGAATTCCGCCGATAAAGCGCACGCAGATTCGAGGATTGCGCGCCCTTCCTTGCGGAGCTACTCCTGGAGCGTATTGCGTCGCCGGGTGGATATTGAATTTCGTTAGAGGAGAATTTTCCCGGCAAAGCTATCGCGAGGTGAGCCGTGAATCGGATAACAAGGTGGGCGCCGTAGGATCGACGCTTTTGACAGGCCACGAAGGGAGGAAGGGGAACGAAGAGGAAGAGGGAAAGCGGAGGGGCTTGTGTGTGTCGCGACAGCGCCAACGCGCCAAGGCGCGAACGCAATCAGTGACGATATTTCCGCGGTCCCTTTTCTTGCCGCGGCTCGATCGGTCCCTGGACGTGTTCTCTCTGGCGCCTGCTAGCAACAAAGTCGTACTCGAGCTAAAGGTGCATTTCCTGAAAGCACGTAAGAGCACCGTCGCGTATACACGGAAGAAAACATCCCGACGCGGAACGCCGTCGAGCATTTCTAACGGAAATCCTTTTCTCGTCATTTTACTATAACGATCTTCGACCTGCGATATGCGACGGGAATCTCCGGCGGGAATTTTTTAATTTGTTATCTTGCCCGCGGTATCAAACATTTAAAATGAAATATTGTTCAAAGCGAAATTCCCAATTCACAATTGTTTGCAGCGTGCCGCGATAATCAAAGCAATACGTTATTTGATCTTTATTTATGGACTTGCACAAAGCTTAAAAATCGAACGCCGTAATGAACAACAATCCGTACTGTAATTACAGAGCGACGAAAGCTGAAAAGTCGGTGCATAAAAGCGTATATTAAAGCTATAAGCGAGAAGCCCTCGGAGCAATCAGCTCTACAATACAGACAGAGGCTTTCAAAGCTGCGGTAGCTTTGAAGATAATCAAGCGTCGCTACGCTCCGATACGAATGCAATAGCATTAGTTGCTTCTCCCTTACGGTTGAGAGAGAATGCAACAAATGAATGTACATGTATATGCGACAGTAGCATTGCAATATCATCGTTAAGCATATTTAACGCTTCATTTGGCCGAGTCGTGTGTTCGTTAACGAGAAAACAATTCCAATATTCTCACAGTTTCGCGTCTTCTCGCCCGCAGAGCACCATGCTGCGTGTGCAGTGTGCACATTGCCAAGCGGTAAACCGCAAGATATGAGGGATGCAAGTCAAAAATGTCCGTTTATTAAACGTGACAGTTCAAACAAACACGTTACACGTAACACGTTACAGAATTCGACAAATAGAATCATGTCTAACGGAAAATAAAATTGCTCTCGTATCACAGACACCTGTAATTTTATTCACTATAATATTCCGCATCCAAGTGATAGAAAGTATTAATATTTAAAAGAAATTGGATCATTTCCGATCGTATGGACTGATTCTCATGAGCTATCCATCTAATCGAAAGCAAAATCCGTGTCAAACTCGTTCGACTCGATGTAGCACGTTTTATTTCACCTGAAAAACACAGACCGGTTCTGATCTCACTTATGGTAATTACACTTCACCGACTTCTTTCCCGAGGGATACACCGCCGGTAGATTGAGTACCTATTCATATTCATATTCTTGACAAGTGTGGTATTATATAAATTGCTCTATATAAAATTACATATTATATACGCAAGTATATCCGATCATTGTGAACTCGATAAATTTCTTCTTCCCAAGAAGGAGAAAGTCATTTACTTTTATTAAGTAATTAAAAAGTATAAAGCAATTAAATAAAAATTGCCATGTGTGCGTATTCGATTGTTGCATTGATTAGCATTACGTTCGTCGCGTTGTCGATGTATGTATACAGCTTAATTAGTGCATATATGTCAACCATAGTTAAAATCTTCGATATTTAATGATAATCAATATCGGATACCGTAATTCTTTTTTATAAGTGTATCTCTAACAAGTTCGTGCACGCTCGTTCTTACAAAGCCGATAATATATCAGTAAGCGCATTACGTGTAGCGAATTTATTTAGCCATTTTCGACCTCTATAATAGCTGATCGATACTGATAAAGCTCTTCTGCGTCGTTTTGCATTTTGCTTTTGACATGCCACGCGTTTGATTTTATCTATTATAGGTATTCGATACATACGACATTGAATATTCTTCTTTTATCGTGAATTATCTTATGTCATTTCATAGAATTATTGATAACTCAGCTAGAATCCAGTAATCAATTATTCAATGCGTGAATATTGTATTACACGATATACGCAATACTGTACTTTACTTATTTTAACTTTTTGTATATCGATCTTCCCGCGTTATTTAATTAGCGGATGTCGGATATTACCTGTCTGCCAGTACTAACAGCGTATAAGATAAATCGATGAAAATGTAATAATATAATTAGCAATACGAAGCTCACGAGTTTACGAGCTATTTATTTAGAGTTTGGATATTTTGCGAGTTTCTAGACGTCGTTTATCATTGTTTGCGAACGTAATTGGAGCATATCCCAGTTCGCTACAATTAGCTCGACTCATGATAAGATTGGTAACGAGGATCTATCCAATGCATCCGTATTAATGAAATGCGTACGTGTATGAATGGCGGAATTGACGTGTACAATAGAATACAATCAAAAGTAATAATTAATATCACTGAAATGAATCGATTTTCATTAAATAATACCACCAGTTTCAATGATAAGCAATACCAAAATACATGTTTAATTATTCTAAAAAAATAATGATATTTTGATCATTATTAATATAACGCGTAACTATCTAATAGATTTTTTTTTTAATATTCTGCTTACTGAACGATTACTCTCTCTTCCAAACATCACATAAAACATTATAATATGGGAATTAATTAATTTTCTATATCTCATAATACGTACATGTATATTGTACTTAATTGTGCAATGTACATACATTTTATGTATAATAGATAGAATATCATGATAACATAAAGATATACTATATTACAGTATATCTGAATATACGCGCAGGTAAAGAGCATTCGGCAGGAGCGCAGAAGACGTCGAGCTAAAAAAAAAAGTATTACGTATGTTCGTGACGTCGACGGATGGTGGTGCAGACGACATTCGCCGATCGTCTAGGACGAAAAAAGGTACATCAAAGACTTCGGGGACAACCAACTTTGAGCATGCGAAATCTCAAAGTTAGAAGCCGACGAGTACGACGACTACGTCGTGTCGCTTTGCCAAGCCCCGCGGAAATAATCCCGACGAGGGCGGACGGAGCGTCGCGACACGTCGGTCTGCGGCGCAGCAGGACCATGCGAACGGGACACGCGGACGGGAAACGGTCGTGTCGCATAGCTTGCTGGTAGAGTAAACGCGCGAATGCAATAGAAAATGGATTTATCGATGGATTGCTAAAGTAAAATCGGTTCCCTTGTTCCCGCGCTTCTACTTTGCATAGAGAGCGCGCATCTAAGAACCCGCCGTCGTTCGCCGCGCGAAAATACATTCGTCGAGCGTCAAAATCGGAACAAGCCCAGACGTCGCCGTTGCTCGAACAGAAGGTAGCAGGAAATGCAATCTGCAAGTCACGAGAGCGTAGATTGTCGGGACCGATGCTCATTCCAACACGAGCATCCTAGCTTTATATAATATGTTCGCGCGTCGTCGAAAAATCACGTTGCTTGTGACGATAATAAAGATCTTATCATTGCATTAGCGAACCTTACGTCGCTCACAATAGTAACATGAATTCTTGTTTTCAAAATGTTTTGGAAACTTTAAAAATCTTGTTAAGAAGATTCCCTCTTTGGTTATAGAGATCAATATATTATACATTATATTTTTTTCATATTTACCTAATAAATTAGATTTGTTACAAAATAAATTAAAAAACAATTTTGTTGTATTTTGTCATTAAAAATTCAAATAATCTATAAATAAAATAAAACGCGTTGAAATGTCCACTGTGTAATCATGAGAAGTACTGTTTTATTGCTTCCGTTTATCACTTGATAATCGCTTTCAGCTTTCCCTGACACATATATTATATTAGAAATTACGTGTCTCCTCATTGCAATCACATGATCCATTCGTGCACGTTGCGTGACCTTCATATCACTTTCAAATCACTCTCATCGTCCAAATCTGACATTATAATAAAGTTTTAGCGTAAAAAAGTGCACATAATAATTCTGATATATAAGTATGTACCAGAGTATAAAAATATACATAAATAAAACTAATGTTATTTAGATAAACATCTAGACATATAGTATAAATGAATTATCTGAAAGAACAATAATCTCGCGAAGAACAAAATTACATGTCATGTATCATATTTATGTTGCGTGTGTTGTATTTAATTCATAACATTATACATCGCGCATCATTATAAATGCAACTGTGTACATTACGATTAATAATTATTTATTCATTAATTTACCTTGCTAATCAGAAATCTGTTAATAGGTCAATGCCTTTAAGCTAAATAACGAGCGCAAATTTAATGGACAAATATTGTCAATGAAAGAAATCACGCAAATTAATCAGACATAATGCGGAAATATTGATAGAAACGATATCGTGCGGAACTGATGCAAATATCCCGAAATTCTGAACTGAATATGCGATCGGAGATCAGAGATCAGAGTGAAATTATTGGCAATTCTCGCTACTGGACATCTCATCAAATACGTCCACTGCACCCGAAGGCCTAATGGAAAACGGCTCGTCATCTCGTCTCGCGGCTACGCCGAGAAAGAAAAAGTAACAGAAAGAGACAGCAAGAGAGAATTCTGGTTGTTTTCCTCGTACATTTCGCACCCTGAATTTACCTCAGCCAGGACGTAACGAGTCTAGAGGTTTTTTTTGCCGGTCCGTTGGATTCGCGTAGGTAGGTATACGTAGCACAGCGCTCGGCAGGGTAAATTGCTTTCGAAACGGAAGACTGCCCTGGAGCAAAAGGGAGCTTTAAGGGAAAATGATTCGTGTTGTCGCTCGGCCGTGAACGAATAGTCTTTCTCGGTTTCACCTTCCGTCTTCCTCTCTCTCCTTCTCTCCTTCTCTCTTTCTCCATCCTCATCTTTCGTTTTCCCAGTCTGCAACTCTCCTCTCCGATTATCTGTTCTCCTTTCCTCTTCTTCATGGTAAACTTTCTTATTTCGTATTCCCTTTCTGACTTTTGCCACATCTCACTTTCTCTATAACCCTCAGATTACGAGTGCATGAGCAAGCGGACAGTTATATACTAGTAATACTCGGGAAACCATCCATCATCGACACCCGTTTAAATGAAAAAGCTGAAAAGACTGCAGGTCAATGAGCCGCGGAATAACGTCAACGTTGCCCGATATTGGATAAACGTATGCCTATTTACGGACGCGAGACGCGTCACGCGAGTGAATTCAATTTCGGACCGTGTAAGTTGATCCGATACGCGTTCAACGCATTTTCGAAGTAACAGTATCGATAAACAAAGTCGCAACTAACAGAGTAACGAAAGTAACTGAATCGGCTAACTCGTTGTTGTACCAGTCTAATCTTCAAACATCAAACTTTCAAGGGATGAGTCAATTTCAGATTCTCTCGTTCTCGTTTGGTCAGAGTTAATTAAAGCATTCGAAGAATGCGTCCGATCGATACGGCGCAAGTGAAAATTCATTTGCCGTTTTTGTTATTTTCCAATCGTCAAGTCGAGCTGTCGGCTCGACTAATCTCCCGTAAAACAGACTCGTCTTTCAATGGAGCTTTCCGCGCATCCTCGGTGTGCTGTACATGTCAAAAATTCTGTTTTCGCTCACGTAGCCCTGGGTCATAACGCGGCGCGTTGTACACGGCGTAGCAGAATAAGCTCCTCGCGCGCGTATTTTCGCCGTTTTTCTCGCCGTTTACCGGACACCTCTGCTATCTGCTCGAAGCAGATTACAATTTTCACAACACACGGAACTGCGCATATGCACAAACAGGCGGATGCGCAAATTTTTTTGCGAAATGCTCGCACCCAACTGGCCTCTCTTTCTCTTTCTCTCTCTCTCTTTCGATGTGTGTGAAGGATATCCGCGCTCTTCAAAGCGCGGTGATAAAACGAGAGAAACAGTTGCCGATAACGAAACGGATGACGCGAAACGTTCTCGCAATGCTTCCATACACTTTGCTTGCCGTATTAGCCGCGCGATACGCGGCGGAAGTATTGTCCAAAATCGATTAGTCCAAACGTATCGCGTGATTAATGACGGAAGGCGATATCCGTCGGAATGAGTCGCGATTCCGCGTCGCGCGGGTAACGTGAAATATCGTGTGTCAATTAACACATCTCACGTGGCTGTCAGATTATGATGAAGTAGAACATAACGCGAAATGGGAATCTCTCACGCGATATGTGTGGCGGATAAACGTCGAAAAGAATTTTCATCAAGTAAATTCAATGTTGGAAGACTTACAGTTTCCGCGCCGTACCGCGTCGATTTTAGGTCGGTTTACACACGCCCATTGTTAAATGTTTTCAACCTCGTTGCAACAAACACTCATGGCATATCAACGTTTTTAAAGTCCGTGTGCGTATTACTGGCTTACAATTTTATTGTCGCGTAAAGTTCCATACACGACATTGTCCCGTCGTTTTCCGGGTACTTTAACGTCCGCTCGACGGGCGTTACATGAACGAAGCAAGTTACATTTTTCACCGCGTGAAAAAATTACGCACGCACGCAAACGGGCGAATGTGCGAGACAACGTAGCTTTTATTGTTAAATATTCGCGTAGTTGACGCGCCGCTACCCCTGTGTCCGCGTCAAAACAACGATAAAACAAGAGCGATGCTCATGGTTAGTAAGTGACAGACTCTATATGCGCAACATCGGACGTCACAAATGATTTAATTTTAAAATATGTCTCGTGCACGCGTTCAACTCAAATAAGTTTCACATATTGAACATTCGGCGTGAGTAACACTAACAATTAAAACAAATTGTAATAAGTTACGCAAACTTGGAAGATTTTAGAATGGAACTTAAAATTGAGATTAATAAATTAAATGAATACATAGGAATCCTTTAATTTTATAAACTTACTTTTATAAATTTAGTAAAAAAGTTTTATATGAATTTCACAGAGTAGGCATAAAATTTGTTTATATTTTTTGTTTATATAGATATGATTCCTCTCTTTTTGCTGTCATCACGAGATCAAAAGAGCGCTTTCAAATACAAGTGAAACTTTATATTGTATTAAAACAATTAATTTTATGTAACATATTGCTATTGAATCGGCACCACAAAAAGTAAATATAACTTTTGAATTTTATGCGGTATTTCAAAACTGTTGCAAAATAATTGAAAAAACGCTATTATCAACATCACTGTACGTATATGAAGTGTATATGACAAGTTGATAAGTTTTCTCTAAATTTTTTTACAATATATTTTCTCTAAATTTTATAATACACTACAGTAAAAATTGCAATAAAATATGTTTATCTTTCTGTTAAAAAATGTAAAAAGTAGGAAGCAAAAGTGGACATAAGATAAATGCAAGCATATCATTGCGCATTTCTCTCTCTCTCCTGATAATACTTATTTATTTTCTTAAATAAAAATATTTTTATGCATATAGTGAATTTTTGTGCGTGACTTAAATACAATCTAGATGCATTATTTTACGTTTTGAAGAAAGAAACAATAGCGCGCGCTGAAAATTCTATCTAATAGACATGACTATTCACTTTTCTGTAGCAATATATTAACAAAGATAAACGAAAATAAATACGAGACAGAAGAATAGAGTACCTTTGCAACGAAACTTTAATAATAAAACAAAACAGCATCCAATTATATTAAATTTGGTATCGAGGTATTCTGAGAATACGCTGTTACATACCTGTGTTCTACAATCGCTGTCGCTAAAATACATTCTGCTGCCAAATTTTACTATAGTTACGAAATCTATTTGTCCCTGTGTAAAAATATGATGATAGTCTTTTTCCTGGCGTCTATTTTTTTCAGTTTTGTTATATTCACTGTCGCAAGGGAGTACTGTCGAAAATATTGTACATCTATATACAGAAAACTATTATATATATACATATATACATATATATGCGGAAAGCGCGAGACATATGTGTAAACATTTAGAGCCAGCATTCGTGCTACTGCAACAGCTTGCAATATACGATATGCTACCAGCGACAGACAGATATCGATTATTTTTAAAAATAACGGGTGTCCAAATGACTTCCGACTACACGAAAACGATGCGGCAGATGAACGGAAAGTATCGTAGTGCATTCACATTCTTCCTTTTTCTCTCTTTCTTTCTCTTTGTATGAAAAAAAATGAAAATTTGCTTCATGTATTCCAACTTCCACAACTATCGCAACACCGGTGAACACTAACAAAAGTAAAAGTCTACAATAACAAACTAATTATATTCTTTTCTCTTGAATATCGAAATGTCAAAACGTCAATAACTTTTGTTAAACTCAAGAATGAAAAGTTCAGAGATGTAAATAGATGACAAAATCTATTGTTTCTCTATTTCTATCCCAAGTTATTCTTTCTTTAATATTATTTTAATGTAGAACTTAATTGAGACTAATATCGAGAATTAAAAATTTATAGATAAGTGCTGTAAATTTTCATAGCGCCATTTTGAAATCACTGTGTACACATTTCTAACACCCAACAAGAGATTTTCAACGGCGGCAATGACGCCGACGCTAAAACTTGCTTTACTGGCGACAGGGGAGTGAAAGCAGGTACGAGTCGGCGCGCAAACGACGCCGATAAAGTGGTCCGATAAAAACGCATCGGAGAAGATCAGCTGGAGAGCGGGAGAAGATCGCGAAAGACATCTTTCTTCTGTAAGATGGAAGATTAACATTGACTCAAATAAGGCGGAATAAGCGAGCGGAAGATGCATCCCCCGGCGCACAGAGGGTGGAACGCGCAGTGGTATCTCGCACGGAGTGCCTGCATCGTAAGACGTGAAAGCGGCTAAAGCGCCCATTTAAACTGCTTCGACCGCGATTAAACGAGGCAGCGTTACATGGATGTTCCTACGAGACATCTGCTTTGAATTCGAATAGTTCTCCTAGGCGCAAACTTTGCAAAGCTTGTGCACATTATCGGACACTGATTGCACGTGTAGTTTCGCATGATCACACAAAAATAAAATCTGACTCACTCATTCTCATTCGTTACATCGGCATTAAACCGGTGAGCAAGTCATCTTTCCTCAACGTAGCGTATTCTTCATCGCGATATTTAGGATGAAACTTGCTCGTTTTCGCAAGACACGTTAAAAAATATTCGGCATCAAATGTATTTTTCTAGGAGCCTCGAGGCGATGCGCGGACGAGCCGAATCACGGTTACCGCGCTTTTGAATGCGAAAACCGTGGCACGATGCACCGATGCACGCCGGAACGGCGTACGTAAATTCACAGACCGCTTACTTCCAGGGAACTTCCTGCCGCGACGTTGACGGATGCTTGGCAATGGAGAAGAACGCGCCAGAAGAAGAAGAAGAAGACGAGCGAGAGAGGTCGGGATTTCGTGAATCTTTCGCCGGAAGAAATCGGGTTTCGAGTGGAAGCGAGTAATAGAACGACGGGAAGGTAAGATGAGACGGTAGAGAAGAGTGGAGGGAGGAGGGAGGTAGACAAGGGCACGGGATTTTATATTCATTCTAAAAGCGGACGGGGATGATGTGCATGAACCCGCCGAGCCGCTGTTTGACGCTGAGAGGAGAAGAAAGAACTGCTCGCAATTTCACGGCGATTTGCCGCATTCTAAGTTAAGCAGCGATTCTAACGATCGTCGTTCTCTTCCGATTTGTTTGCCGCTTTCGTGGAACGCGCGGAAACGAGACTCTCCACTGTAAGCTCTTCGCGCAAGCGGGATCTTACCTCGAGAGCTCCCCGAAGGGAGATACTCAGGGTTCAAGCCCCCAAAAAACTGCTAATTGTAAGACTCCTTACGAGAGTGCATAAACAGAGATTTCCCTAATTGGGTAATTTCAGCTCTAAGTAGCTTACGGAATTGCACGTTCATTCGCGAGATGTAAGAAACCCGAGCCGCTCCACTCTTTTTCTCTTTCTCTCTATCTCTCTCGCATGCTTTCGCCGTATCCTATTTGGAACGACTTTAAAACAGACAAAAACAATCTTTTACCTGAGATTGTACCTAAAAATCGGTAAAAACACGAATAGTGTTCTATAAACCGGGGCGAAGAGTGTGCAGGCGCGCCACGGATAAGTATGATGGATCAGCATAAAGCTGACGCGAAAGATAAGACGAGAAGGGAAAGAGGAAAATAACGTCCGCTCATAAGTTCATGCAGGTTTGTGCCCTCGTTACATCATCCATGATTTTAACGGGTGCTATCCGTTCGCTATTCGCTTCTCTTCCTTTTTGCTATGAGCTACTATCTACAGAAGAAGTGCGGACCCTCTCGAAATGAACGAGATTTAAGATCCTCATCGAGCCAAGCTCTTATCACAAGAAGACTCTTCAGAAGGTTTTAAAGCCTTTAAAGCGTAAGAAAATTCGCGACAGGCTAGATAAGGTATTTTGTGCGAATTGAAGGTGCAGCCGCGCAGAAATCGATCTATTGGCAGTACGAGAGACAACAAGAGAGGGATAACGCGATTTCAATCGCTTACTCCGCAAATTTTTATTCCCCAATTAGGTCTAATTCCAATCGGCCGTAAATTCTGTGCGCACCGAAAACGTTCTCGCGGTGCTTTAATCGCGATCACTAACAGTGGCGCGTGGATGCCAGCACGACTGGAATGATGGATATTGCGGATGGTTCCGATTCTCACGTTTGTGACTAATTCGACACGCGTAATAGCCGTAATTAAGGGATATCGTGTGCCGTTTCGCGGCTACGGCTGATCCCCATGACGCGCAACGTCGTCGTTTGCGGCGAAACGACGCGGCTATAAAACGCGTGGAAAACGGCGCTCGCCTAATGCCAGCAATGACGAGCGTGCGATTCGATGTTCCCGATTCGCGGTTAACGATGGACATAACGAGTGATTGCTCGGTATTGCTGGCCAGAGACTAACGTGCGTTGCCGGCACATCGGAAAGCGATTTCGGTCGTGCGAAGAGCGACACGTGCTTTTAATGCCGCTCGCAGAGAGGGCGCGTGTCTGACCTATTGAATTCCGGAGCGTCATTGCGAAGCCTGCCGGAAACGATAGTGACGCGCGTGATACGGTAATTAAACCATTCGTCCAGTTATTGAAAGTTGATTAACCATCACTCTCGGGGAATCGCGCCGATAGTGTGCGGCCGTGCGTTTTTCATAAAACAACACGAATCAATCGCAACTCCTCGTTTATCCCGCCTTTATTAAAACCTGCAGAGATGTGCTTAATTGCTAGCAATTTATCCCAAGAAAGTCTGATATTAAATATTATTTGGCATTAAAAAATTACGTATTTTAATAAAGATCGCAGGAAACTGCCAGGACGGCAGAGAGAAGTAAGAAATAAAAGAGAATGTGGATAAAATATAGCAGTGCATAATTGACGTTAAGTACTGTAAAAAGATCCGATAAGAATATCCGATGAAATGGGAATGATACCCAAGAGTATATCATACGTGCGTAACTGCACGCGATTCGATTATCAACGGTGCTGTCCGCTGCTTTTTACCTTCCTCGACACCGTCTTTCGTTTTATTTTCCTTTTTTGCGTTCTATCACCGAGCACAATTCTAAGTGCGCGTCGCAGGAGGGTAGCAAATAAAAAGTGAGGTGGCAAACATCCGAAGAAAGAAGAGCATGCGCAAGAATGAGATGAGGTTCGACAAAGAGAAGCAGGACGAGATAGAAAGAGATAGACAAAACTCGCGTTCTCTTTATGGCATGTTAGCACGTCCCTCTTGTATCTTGTATCAAAATAAAAGCTTCGTGATCTCGTGCAGATGTTTCCGCATGTCTTTTCTACTAATAGTAAATGTGTAAACATTTGATTGCTTAAACAGTATGAATACTCTTAATTAATCGATTAAGAAAACACGGATATAAAAAATATTGATGCATTGAAAGAGAGTATTATTTATCATCGGTATTTGCATTTCATTGATTGAGTGCATGAAAGAAAAAGCAATTACTTCTGATATTTTCAAGATTCTTTATATGCTTGTATATCCTGACGAGCACTCCCAATCCGACGCGGAAAACCGCCGATCGATACGCCGCATTTAGACACGGTTCATTTTCTGTTTCTTTTTCTTTCTCTTTCTCACAACATAAAAAACATGAACTCTGCTGTAATTTAACAAGCAATGAACAAATAAATGATACAATTATGCCAGATAACCAATGAGATATCCATAGATTGTGCACAGTGTCACGGATACACTCCGCAAAATGCATTGCTATGCATTTAGCACGAACTATGATTAATTGAAGATTTCGAGATTCGACCACGCGGCATGCGGAATTCTGATATGCGGTAGTCTGAATGAGAAAATACAAGACAGTAGCGTTACGAAGACGGATGGTTAGACGTATTCACTATATGCGCACACTTGCATGCTTACCTCATCAGAAAGCGATATGCTGGAATTACACAATAACGCAAACAAAAAAACAATTAAACGGCATCATAAGAGAAGCTGCATTGACATGACTGTCGATGCATTAAGATGATTGTTTGAGCAGCAACTATCAAACAAAATTGGCTTCTTTTAATTCTCTCCCCATTTTGTCAACCAACGATGAATGACAAACCTCGCCGCTAGTCTTCAGAATGAGTGATAATCAAAATACTGATCTCTCAAGATGATCACCAACAACGCCAGTCGCCGTTCTTCAATCAGATCTCAGCGCTTCAAAGAGTGCAACGATACACAACGAGGCCGCGATGTGTTTCGCAATCTGGTAACCTTGGCCTAACGCTGCACGCTTCTGTACGCGCCAAGGTATTGTTTAAGACACGGTGACACGCGACACGACAGCCATGACCACGGACAGGACGAGGGCTGACAGCGGAGTGGTTACCTTCCGGAGCATTTAAATGGTGTCTTGTCGGTGGTCTCGAATAATGCATTGCTTAAGCTGGTAGGTTGCTCGAGCTGCGGCGGACAATGAATCTCAGGATACAAAGTGCCCTTGCATTTCCACTGCTAAAGGTTTCCCCTCCCTTTTTACCCCCTTCTCCCATCCCTCCCTCCCCTCTCTTCCTCCTCGTCGTTTCCTACATCCCACTCGTGGTTCTCGTTCTACCCTCTGTCGTTTTGCCATTCCCGCCTCTCGTCGCCATGTATAACTGGAGACGACAATTCGCGCTCGCGTCGACGGGCCAAACCCTACCTATTCTCCAGGAATAGTTACCGCGAAACAAACGAGGATGCGAATTGCTGGAAATGCCTGTCGCTTGATCAAGCTGACAACAAGCACGTACACGTGTGGCGAGCGATCATTTTCGCGTATTCAAGTCGCGACGATACATTGGTCTCGAGCTGCAATGATAACCAGTACATATAATAGCAAATCTCTACTGTTGAAACAATGAGAAGTGTGTGTGTGTGTGTGTGTGTGTGTGTGTGTGTGTGTGGTGTGTGTGTGTGTGTGTGTGGTGTGTGTGTGGTGTGTGTGTGTGTAATAGATACAAGAGATATTGACATAACTCCACTTCGACATAAAAAGCGATATTAGCGTGCGCGCATGTATAAATAATGCATCACAGAAAACATCAATGACAGAAAAATCTTAAAAATACCTGATACATAAAACACCAATGACAAAACAGAAAAATCGTAAAACTAACTGAGAAAATGACAAATGGAATGACACTTGACGCCACATATTGAAATGTTGAAATATGTAAGCATATCCTACACCACTCAACCACGGAACGGGAAGAAGGAAGAGAGAAGACATTAATTATAATGTACATTACCGAGTTTTGAAATATTCAGATTCACGTATCTCTTAGCCGAAAACGGTCGATTTAACCGTCGTCGGTTTGCGAGAGATACGACATAAAATACTATCATTATCTCCGCGAGTGGAGCCACGGTTACTGAATGGTCTTGTTAAAATGTACCTCGCGAATAAGACGCTCTTCTGGCACGACTGGCGGACGGCTTAGCGGAGCATGGAGACGTCCGCGACAAATCTTCGAGAAATCTCACGAATCGCGGTAGACATTTCTTGTGCGCGCGCGCAGACTCTCGGTAATACGAAGACAGAAAAAAAATTAAGATCTTCCCCTTGTGCTCCTCCTTCTGGAAAACGTGCTAAAAATCGGGAGCAGAAAGCACGAGATGACGGGAAGAAGAAGGTCGGGTCTCGACGACGGCGAAGAACCAGGTGCAGCAGTATCTCAAAGCGAAGTCTTAATTACGTTATCTCGGTTCGGCGCGTCTCCCTTTTCCCGGCCATATCGCGAATCCCGGTTGATTTTGGCCGGCTGCCAGAAACCGTCACTGCCAGAAATTGTAACGTCGAAAAGAGACGGCTTCGAATGGCTGGAGCCGCACAAAGCTGGCAGACTCGCAGCAAGAGGATTTTAATTAAACCGACTGCTAAAAGCTATTTGTAGTTTGCAGTTTCACGTAAGAAGATAGCAAAACGATAGCAAAGATGGCGGCAAAGGCCACTTATCGTCTTGTCGAGAGACTAACGCGCCGACGCGTACTTAAAACTCGTGTAGATATGGAAATATTTGAGAAAGTAGTTCAATGCTACTATTAGAGCATTTACTTGGCTGACGTGCAATATTCGAGTTATATCGGAGGATTATTCTTTAATTCAAAGTAAAATCAAATATAGGTCACGTGCGCGTGCGCGCGCACGAGGCGTCTGCTAGATAATAGATTATTTTCTTCTCATGATATAAATCTAGTTAACGCTAAATAAATCTTGGGCAGAGTGGTAATTTCCATCCATCATCCTTTTAATCCTTATCAAGAATTAAGCGGAACGCACGTGCGGATAAATATCGTATTCAGGAGCACGAAGAATTTCTTCGAATTTCGAACCCAAATTTTTATTTTATAATACATGGGAGGAACGTGTCTGGAAACCAATCTGTGAGAAAACACCGTAAAAAACAATGTATAATGTGATGTCGGATCTGTTAGATGTATCGCGCGAAACGAGGATGCTGATAGATATAGATAGAAATGAGGAATTACAGAAGATGGATGGATGTGAGCAAGAAACTCGACATTATATTACCTCAAGCACGATAAACGTCATCTCTTAAAGCTGACGTATCTGTATCTTCGCCGTGCGAGCATCTTTGATTGCGCGATGTTGAAGTGATCGAAACAAGACAGTGAAGTGAAAGCATTAAATTTCCAGACGGCATCATCCTTCAAAATTTCATGCTACAAAAGAAACTAACGAAGTAATACAGCGACTTATGCTACAACATTTATGCAATATACAGTCAAATATGCAATCAACATAGTTACCGAAATTAATCGGCAAAACTATTCTGTTTCGCATAAATAATTCATACATTTCGTCATGAACAGAGGCGACTATTTTGTCAAACTATTAAATCATGCAAAGACTATTTTGATGATTTTCGACAAAATAAGATTGGGTAAATATTAGATGTATGCAGATATCTTAGTCACGTTTTCGCTTTGTAGGTACATAACATATGCTAAACAGTTCAGTCATCATTATATTTTTTTACGATTCATTTGAGGAATATTTTTGCGAAAAATATTTTTTCGTATCTCAGTCATATTTCGAAAATTTAACTATTTAGTTAAAAAGTACTGCATCGATTGGAATAAGTAATCCGAAGGTGTCAAATTGGCTGAATACGCCACATGCGAAAAAACTTTTGAGCCCAAGTTCAAAATGGTTTACTGAATACGGCTTGCTGAAAATAATATGAAAGCACAGCTTTTCATTGCTCATCATATTCACTATTGTTTTTCAAATGTTTATTATTAACGTATAGCATAGCATTTTATGAACTTTGATGCCAACTCTTCAAAAACATGAAAAAGCGAGAATTTAGAGTTTAAATAAAAATATCAAAGCGCTAAAACCAAAAGACTAAAACATTTACATACACTTAATATAATAATAATCTATTATAATGATTTAAATTTCAATCAGTCTTTTTGTAGAAAACATGTAGTTTTTACAAAAGAATTCATTGTTTTCATTATCTCTTTACAATAATATATTTCTTGGCTGCTCGAATCGAGATGTACAAGAGACAGCTTAAGTCACTGGAAGAAAAAAACCATTGAGGATAATGAATCAATACATCTCCAATGCAATATCAATACCTATTAATGAAAGAATACAAGAAAATATATGTCTAGAGAGTAGTACGATATATCTTCCTTTTATGTATTACTTTATAATTACAGACATATTTTTAGTCAAACAATTGACAAGATAAAATGTTTGTATCAGTAATCAGTAACTAACAAGAGAGAATAACTACGTTATTCACATTAATAGCTGCTCATTTCAGTCAAAGAGTCCGAAATATTATTAATATGCGACACACATAATAGGAAAAGCCTAGTTTAACAAAAATGTTGTGCCACTTTTTATCGCTAATTAGGAACTCCACTTTTATCCGCGCGAATGTGTTTTTCACGCGGGCATGCGAGTGCCAGGACGGATGAATCGTCGGATTATTACACCGCTGGCTCGCAAGCACGCGATTCCAGAGGCTTTCAACGATAATTAAAACGGCCCAATTGAAATTCTCTGTAATGAAGTAGCGGCTCCGTCATCGTCGTTTTCCTTTGCCACCCTCCACCCCTTCGTGTTTTCCTTTCGCTTGTTACATCTATTGAAGAGACACGCCCTTTACATCAACGCGCTCTTTCCGCATTTCCCCGTTCTGCGAAGCGAAGGCACTGAATTAATTGGTAAACCATGGTGCGATTAATTAAAGCGCTTTCGCAAAACTGGACTGTTTTCAAATGAATGCTCACGCTGGAGAATTCGCTGTAAAGAGCATTGGACGGTGGAATGTTACAAAAAGAAGAGAATCGTCTTTTCAGAATCGGAAATGCTTACGTTTAATCTATCTATATTAGTTCGAGCTTCTCGAGTATCGCTCCTTCGAATATCGAGTGCCTATTAAAAAAAGGAGAATAGGATAGTTTCTTAATGGTTATTTCAATATAATTTCCTTCCGCTTTGTATCATTCATATTATTAATCACTATTATTACATCAACCTCACATCACAAATATTTAAAGTACATATTTCAAATTTCATAGATTAATTTACAATATCTACAAGTGTTTGTAACGCAATCTTCGTAATTATGTATCATTTGCTAATCTGTCAATCTCTAATCTATCAGCATAATTAATGCCACAATAATTCCTATCGTACAATAATTTACGCGCGCATTAATACTCAAATGCAAGTACTAATTAATCTAGTATTTCGTTCTTGCTAATTTAGATATTGATAAATATCTAAACAAAAATTAATTATGCTAGAAAAAGAACCAATGTACAAACAATACGACATGAGTATCAAATCTTTTTATAGTAAGACGAAAAGTGTCCAATACCTTTTCTCCGCCGTATCGACTGAAAGCCATATAGCAGTGATCACCGATGCAAACCAACGAGATTTGCGGCAATAAAGACGATTTTACACGATTTTACGATTCGTGGACTCAAAGCCGCGTTACCGCAATGAGGAATGAGATTCTGAAGAATCTTGAGGGAATAATGGCGAACTCGTAAACCTCAGTGTTGGTTCAAGTAAATTATGTGAAAGATCTCACATTGTACTTTCCAACTTAAAACTTGCACGTTGCCCAAGCTATTGTATGATTTGTAAATTACCATTCGGAAATTCACAAGTAGAAGTAATAAATCTGTATCACACGCACATACATACCTGGCTTAATAATTTAATTATTCATTAATCTACACCAAAAATGTAATGTTAATTGTAAGAAATCGTTGACGTTATTTTACCGGCTCAAACATAACACAAGATTTGTGGCGAAATATCGTGTACAACGATTAATTCAATATTTGGAAAAATGCAGTCGAGTGAACACATACATTCGTTCATTAATTACATTCTTAATTAATTCATTAGTTACAACAGAATCACGTATTCGTAAATGACAGAGATTCGTTATATATTACAATCAGATCATTTTTGATCTAGATTAACAAACGTAATTATCCGATTTGATCATGTCAAAAACGCAAGATAAGCGTAAAGAAGGAATTTCTATAATGCAGCAAAACTAATCAGCGCTAAATTATCGGCATACTGCTCGCAGTGCAGATGATTAAACGTACAAAGCGCACAACGCAATTTCGGCAATTTGCCGAGATCACTTTTATCCAAAAAGCATACGATTGAATCGTTGCATATTCCAAGCTTCCATTCCGCCGTGTAGCGGATGCTTAATTAACTCCAATTTCGCCAATACCAGCAGGTGAATCGCGCCCTAACTATTTCGGCAACGCGCTCAGCTATAGCCCGTAATGTCTTAGCCAACTCCACGTGCTTCACGGTAAATGGCCAAATGAGAGAGCCGGTCGGGAAGATAACCAAATATACCGAGTAACTGGTTCTTCAAGCGGAAAGTTGCTACAGGAGCCGCGAGAAAGGGCCCGGCGCGACGTAGCCTAGTAAACTGCTGATACTCCACATCTCCAACCTGCTACGTTCTTACGCGAGCGTATTACGCCCAGGTAACTTGCGCTGGGCACGGTAAGTAAGTGGCACGGCAGGAAACGGCGGATTCGGCGGAACGGGAGGGTGGAACGGTACCGAAACCAGATGGAGAACTCGCGGTGAACTCGAGCTCTAAGTTTTGATTTATGTCGCTAATGCGCGGTTGAAAGCGAGCAAAACGTGATACGAGGACGGTAAGAGCATGACGTGGGTGGTTTGCTCCGGACCATATGCGGGTAAACACGATACGTCGCGGGATTAAGCGCGCTGATAGCCGGAGCCAGTTGACAACGGTGGTTATAGCTATTAATCTACAAAGTCACATACCTGTCGATATCTCTGCTCTTTATTTTTGTCCGTATAAAAGAGTATTTCGCGTGTTGTATCAAACCGTGCCGATCAATGCGAAACGAAATCGACAAGCTAATCAGTTTAGAGCAGAACATACGTAATTGTATCAACTGTTACAACTAATGTTTAATGTTACATAATGTTTAACATCGCGATTCAGTATTATGTCAGGAATTTTTTGAAATCATATCTGTTTTAGAAGAGAGGAATAAACTGCAACATTTTCTTGAAAATTTGTAAGTCTGATATAATCTACATGCTACTATCCGCGAGACGCTTTGATTGACGTAATAAAATAAAAAATAATTAGTGGTCTTTGTTACGGATGAACAATATAGTACATTTCTATCCTGATGGAATTGGATTAGATTTATCATACATAAAAGTAGCGCATCGTTTTCGCACGAAAAAGAACAAAAAAAAGGAGACAAGTTAATCTGATATTGAAATAATTATCAAGCTTTAATCGATCTCCGTTTTCACGTTCAGTGAAAACGTATTTACCGACATGTATGTTCAGTAACATACATATTAACAATATAATTTAATATATCATTAGAAAGCGCAATATGCGTTTACATTCAACAAATAAATAAATCTAGTACGCATTGTGAACGCAAACAATGCACACATTCGTCCTCGCTTATCATGAAACCCATTAAATTGATGAGGTATATCCATAAATCCACAATAAACTACCAACCATATCAAATTATGAGATGATAATATAGCGAGCCATTATTGTAACAATGATAAAATTTCCATTAATGTTTACATTTAGATTTCAAAATGTAAACGTCATATCAGTCATTTTAATACCGATTCTCCGCTATGTATCAATGCATTTTACGTGAGTTATAGTCGAAAGTGCCGTACTCTCGCTGAAATTCGAACATTGAATGTCGACGAAATCGGCGAAAAAAATCGACTTTTCCGTGCTAAAAGTAATTTCATGAAAGTAGATCATTTATGATACGATATAACATCAGGTATTTGAAAATTATTGCTGTCCACCACATGGAGTGATATTTGTCGCTAAATGCGAACGAGTGCAGCATACAGAAACGTGGATTGAACTATGTGAGAAATTCCAGCGTCATATTGGATTACAAGCCACGAAGGACGGCGCCGCTGAGGCGCGCGATTTATCCGCCAAAGTACCACGACTAACCACTGATCTGACCTTGTTTATCCCCTCAATCTGACCTCTTGATATTCACAATTATAAAAAGAAAATCTAAAGCTTGTCCTCGCAATATGTGAAATACCGCCACTATCTACTCACAGTTTTGTTCAATAATGTTATATCGATATTTAATTTTTAATTCGTTCACTTGCTTCATATTTCATACGCTCTATTTTAAACAAATCTTGAATACAATCATCTTAATACAATAGTTTTTAATAAAATTTTAACACGTTCCCTGCCGCGTGTATTATTTTCGATACACACTGAAATTCATTTTCAGGCCAAGTGATATTTTTATCATGGATAGATAAAGTGCAAGAAAATAATGGTTGATATCACTATTAGATGCTTTATGATGGTCTTTATTATCTGACATGTTTCTATGATATGTTTCAATATTATTTACAATACTCTACCAAACAATAAATTTTCAGCTCACAAAAAGTGAAAAAATAAATAATTTTTACATAGTTCTCAAACTATAACGTGTTACCGTTTTTGGTACATATGACCTAAAAACTTGCACTATTCAAAAGTGGTTTGCAGGAAACGTGTTAATTAAAGAAATTCATCTTTTTATATCATGTGAATATTGTTTCTAAAAAAATTACAAATCTACACAAATAAAAGATTTAAAAAAGTTGCACGCTGTATAGCTACAAATATTACATATAACTGTGTGTGTGAAAGAAATTATTAGCAGAAATTATTAATGATGTTTCAATCATTTCTTCTAAGCGAATTTTCAAAACCGCAATTGTGTGTTTCGATTGTACATTTAATCACGCTCTTTGTTAAGAAAGACTTTAATAAAATTCTGTAATAATAACATGTCATGAATGGCTCAAAATAGGTGTTAGCATTTTCCCTTAAGTGTTTCTCTTTCGAAAAGCAGCTGTTAGTAAAGCTGCAACTTGCACAGGACCCAACGCGAAGGCGAATTATTCGTCAATGTTCAGGTAGCCGCGCGTAATGCAAATATAACAAACAAACAACACTGAATCGCAAGTATTCAAAGGGCGCTCCTGTGTCACACTGTGCTTTGCGCACCGGAAACATAGTGCAAAGCGTGCTGCATTACGAGGCAATGTGCAGATGAAAGGCCATTGCGCGGACGGAATCGCGTAATGTGGACACGAGAAAGCAACGACGGCGACGCGCACCCCTTTACGTCACAGTTGACTTCTTCCTCGGGAAAGGGTGAGGATGGATTGCGAAACGAAGTGTTCGTCAGCCAGCGAAATTGCCGTTGTCGTTCAAGGATCGATGCGTCAACAGCCCCGTACGTCGCAAATGCCCGCCCCTCCATTGTTGCGCGCATGCAATTGGCAAGATCGCTTGTAAATGCTGCGCGGCAGAAACTACTGCAATCATGCTAATGACAAAATCTTTGCACCGCGCGGGAACTTTGCGAGTTCTGCAATGGCGCGCGACGGAGGCGCGACAATTCCAGTGCGCGTATCGAGTTTAATAGCGACACGCCACTATCTGGCAGATCGTATGCAAGCGGTAAAATTTGCATGCTACCTTTCCTCTGCCGCGTCATTAACCGACCTGTCATTTTACACAGCGGACTATTATGCGCATGCATTTTTTGCATCAGCAATTGATGAACGCGCCAGCCAGTTTGCGTAATGTTAAGCTAAACTTATATAGAAACGTAGCCGCAATCAATGAATATATTATACAGGCAACGAAATAAAACACACATACATGAATGTAATATATGTTGATAAAAATAAATAGATATAGTCAAAACAAAATATTAAATATAGACGAATAAAAAGATTGACTGCACGTATACAGAGACACATTGATACGTAGGTGTATAAATCACGTGATGAAAATAATTAAACAGTAAAACGTTTCGTTCTCGCTTGAAAGCGCATGGGCGATGCTATGATGAAACATGACCATAATTTATACGATACATGTTATCCACTTCGCATGCTCGATGAGATCCAGCTTCTTGTACCTCATTAAAGCACCGAATATATCGGTCCTGTGCTAAAGCTCACGAAAGCCAAGTCGCAAAACCGTCGTAAAGCTTCGGGCAAGCTGGGCGAGTTTGCACCGTAAAACGTTTCGAGACAACGTTGACGCGTTCGACACGGATCGTATATCCGCTCGACGCGCGTTTGCTCTCGATTCACTGCAGTCCTACGTCTCGATCTCGGTAGATTGCAGAAATGCAGCTACCTGGATTGCAGCAGTGCAATGACTTGAATGACGGCTGCCAAATCATGCGAAACGGAAAAGCCTGTTCGCCAACTTAATCACAATCCATCAATCTTGAACGTTATCCTCTTCAACTGTATCACGTTTAACCGCATTGTTTAGATGATCGAATTCATGCGGTTAGATTCCGGGATACCGCGATGATCCGGAATAACGTAATGATGTATAAAGTAGGATGGAAAATTGTCAGCACGTGCGCCGTTAGATCCACTTGCAAAACGTGACGTGGTATGGGTGATCTAAGTGAAAAGAGGTGAAACCGGTTTACGCGCGTTCGCGACTAGCCTTGCCATTTTTTTAGCTCCTCCTTTCTCCGACATATTGAGATACATACAAGACATTGATCTAGAAATGCATCGTAATGATAAACACATCCAATCGATTTATAAATGGCAGTGTTGGTGAACGCAGAATACAAATATGGAGCAATGTGTGAACTTGGCTTTCTAGGTATTATATGCTCGAGGGAAGGCATAAGAAAAATAAAGTTCGTCAGTTGAAAGATTCCAAATAAGTCTCCGACGTAAATTGTGCGTAACGCATTTCTCGATGTTCACTATTGTCATTCGCGTGGCATCCGTGTACGTCCGAGATTCCAGTGTGCGCAAAAGTTCTTGGCACGCCTTGTACTTTATGCAACGACGAAATGTCCCCGATTCCTTTCTCCGATGCGTACGGACTGCTGTCAGCGTGCTGATTTATGGCTTACTTTAGCGCCGGAGGTGTGTATTTACGCACAATTCACCAACGGAATTACTTTCCTTTCGAATGTAATTCGAGCTACTGACGAAATGCATTTCATTACGCACGCCAGCGCGTCGATAGCAGCGAGCTGAATGGTAGAGGCTTAATTAATCGCGTATGAAACACACACACACACACACCTAAAACGTAGACGTATGCATTCCACCAAACTCGTTTCGCGCGAAAAACTCTCGATCTCACCTCGGAATTTTGCCTGTGTAATTTGTCTCGTGTCTCTTTACATGGAACTCTCGCAGGTGTATTTAGATGCACGAATAATGAAATACCTGCAGGAAAATTCTCACTGCGATGCATTATAGCTACATAGATACGTCCTGCGCAAACGCAGTTAACAGAAGGTTCAGCGATAAAAATGTGTTTCAGTGATAAAAATAAAGAAATGTGTTTCAAAAAAAGATACGGGTCGCTTCGGCGCCATTGATCGATGAGTTCGCAGCTCGGGGGTGTATACCCTCGGTGTGCGCGCTGCAATCCCCGATAAACGCGGCACCGACCACCGGATCACGGAGCTATAAAGTCAAGTCCGCCGAACTGAACCGGCGGGTCGCGTTAGGAGGTCGCTCTAGGATTATGCAATGAACGAGAAGATAATACCTAAGCACGTATAGTGCCGAACTGCGAAGCTATGCGCTATAAACTCTAGAGAAGATACGGTAACGAAAATACGAGGGAAAGAGACGCTCCTTCCGCGGGCAAGAGAAGAGGAGGAATTGTTAAATAAAAAGAGATAACACAGAAAAGTAAATCTAAGAGACTTCTCAAGGAGGGAGGAAAGTGCGAAAGTAAAGGGCAGACGAGGGAGACAGAGAGAAGCTAGAGGGTGAAAGGCTCAGAAAGGGGGCGGGTAAGCGGCCAAGCGAGTCGGCGCGAGATGGCAGAGAAGCCGTAATCCAGTTTATCAGGGCGGAGTGCATAAGATTATGCTAACCCTCTAGGCTAAGTTCCGTCGGATAAACGATATTGCAGGTTATGTCAGCTCTTCCTACCTCACGCTCTTATGGCTCCTGCAACGTCTTCATAAAAGGGTTTTACGAGGAATCGCAGTGTTTCACGAATACGGACATGCGTGTCTGTGCGATGTCGTACGGTAGATTCTACCATTCCGCAAGAACCTCAGACGGTCGATATCCCAATTTGCCAGCTGAGAGATGACGCGTATTATCCGCGATAATGCTACTGTAACCGTAATAATAACGGGAAAACGGTGTTTGCTTCTCGCTTGAAGCTGTTTCGAGTAATCGCCAAGATTTTCGCCAGCATTCCTTGTCCGACTGTACGTATTTTAATTACGTCTCACCACGGTATAGTATAAGCAACAACAATCGCGAAGAGTCAGTCACGAGTTCCGCAGAGAAGTATTGTTCGCCAGTAAAGCTACACAGAAAGAAAAATTTGTGCTACCGTAGCTAATCATGATTTGCTAAAAAATGTTTGCTGCCGTAGCTATAAATTTCTAAACTACAGCAAAATGTTTGCTCTTGCAGCTAATGAATTAGGAACCTTATCTAATAAAATAGGTATCACAGCTAAAATTTAGCTGTCCATATATTACGACTGAATCTAGTTACCACACGCAGTTTTTAGCTATGGCAGCTACTTTTTTCTTTCCGTGTAGAAAGCTACTCCATGAACTTCAAAGGTATGCCCCGGTCTTGAGGAAGATAAAGTTCCTTGGTATGCGGAGACTAAGGGGAATAAGAATCGCAGTTATCTGGAGCACTTCTTACTACGTGAATCCGTAACGTGTGGTACGTCACAAGCAGCGCTATGCGTGGCTCGTGAAATAACGCGACTAGAGATCCGCGTTGTCGCGCGACAATATCGACCCGCGCAGCGTTTCATAGTGAATGCATTCCGAGCGAATAATATTAAAAAGAGGAGATAGGTGAAAACGCAGACAGCGCTTAGCATCGCGACAATGGTGAAACTTGTACAGCGACAGCAGTCTTGATTTAACATAGTGAGCGTGAGCGTAGGAACCATTTTTAGCAAGATTGCACATTGTTATTACAATCCAATATCCCTATTCAATAATCGTATCCAATAACAGCATCCAATAACTGATGTAATATTTATCGGTGTACATGTAACATTTTTTCGATCAGATAAGAGATAGTAACAAAATAGGACACGTAAATCTTGTGATAAGATATCTGATAATATATAATAATTTGCTGCTTATTTCGATATACTTAGACATGTATAGAAAAATTAAAAGTCCAATATAAGTGTAAAAATCGATTTGGTTATTTTATTCGATAATAATTTATTTTTTCCGATAATAATTAATTCAATAGTATTAAAGGAAATGTGAAACGTCTGCAGTTACGCGAAAGAGATTCATGAAAAATTCGGAATTACGTTTAAATAAATACTCAGTATTCGAAGGTTAAGTAGGTAGATAGAAATGGCGACCCGTTTGGTCAAGGGACTCGATAGATGGTTGAGACACCCACGGGACGCCGCAGGAGTCTCACGTGATCTCCAAGACACATGCGCGCGATTTTCCGGCTCTATCTGCCGCACGTACGTTACCGTTGCGCGAATATAGATCGCCAAGTGGAATCGAATGGTCTCCCGTCGCGATGGAAATCGAAATTTATGGTCGGACCGACGGTGCTCGCCTCGCCGCTCATGGAATTCAAGAATGTCGGTATCTACCCGCAGAAACGTGCAGCAGTGGGCTTGAGGTGTGTATACGATTCTTTCACACCCACGTTCGTCACAGCTGTATGAGTGCGAGCAGTGTGCATGTGTGCACGTCTCGACGCGTGTGTTCACACGGCGGAATCGAGCAAAAATGACTTTTTCATTGCGCGGTTGCACAAGTATACGGACACGGAAGCCGCATACAAGTATCGAGAGCGACGCGATAGCGTGTATACCGAGTCTGAGGATGTCGTATGGAAAATTGGTTCGTCGAATCGTATAATTTCATTCGATTCGTGCCGAGAAGTCCCTCGCGGCGAGTCGGGTACCGTTCGCGATCGTTCCCTCCTGGATATCGATTTGACCGTTTCCGCGACACGACGCGCGATCGCGCAATGAAGGAATATCAAATTTTCGAACAGGGAACCGGAAACGGGATCTCGGGAACACAAGCGTCGGGAATTCCATCGCTTCGTTCATTCTGCAAATAAGTCACCAGGAGAACGGAACGCGCATGCAGCTGGTACGTGCACCCGTTTCGCAAATTGCATCTTCTTGATTTATCCGAGCGTCTCTCGTTTCTCTCGCGCGCACCAATACCGACCGATCGTGCGTTGCAACGGAATGCGCCCGACCGGGAATGTAATTATTTCCCCTCGGCCACGAGAACGAAACTCGTTGGAGAGATCATTACCCGCACTTAACGCCCTCCGAAACAACGACTTTCGGAAGTGCCATTAACTCGTGTATACGCCACCCGATCCGCGGTTGCAAATGCACGCACAGACGCGCGAGGCGCGCTGGGGAACGGTGTCCGCTGTATATATCATGAGCAGGAGCGCGCAGAGATACGACCGTGCTAGAACAATGAGGTTCCGACTGCGCCGCTGCGCAAAGACCGGCAGCGGCAATGGCGAAGATTTCATTACAGATACGGGGAAATGAGACTGACATCGCACAATGGCAATAATACTCCGATGCGCTACAACCACCGACCGAACATACACAAGGCCCCTACATCTCGGCGCAATACCCTGCTGCGAGGAGGGAAACGTGTCGCATGATGCGCCACGATAACGCCGTGTTATCCCTCTCTTCCAAACACGCAATGTGTGTGTGTGTATGTGTGTGTGCGCGCGCGCGTGTTTGTGCGTGCGTGCGTGCGTGTGTGTATGTGTGCGCGCGCGCGCGCGTGTGTGTGAGAGAGAGAGAGAGAAAAGAGGAAGATAGAGTTATATGGAACGAAAAAAAGAAATTGCGAGCTACAATTTCGAAACTTGATGATTATGCGAGCAAAGCTGAGGAATAGAGAGTACTGGAATCACCTATAGTCATCAGTACCTGCTTGTGTAGAAACTAGAAACGTGTTGCACAATGTGCCGACCGTTTAAAATAATCGAACAGTTGAAGATAATGCTGTTGAGGTATCGTGACGATGTACACGAATTTGATCCACAAATTGTAAATGATTGTGAGAATACTTACAGCCATCGTACTAGATTAACCATTATTTTATTAACGCGACGTCATTTGGTAACTCTCACAGTGCACCTTCCGCATCTTTACATCATCACATCGTGAATCATCATGCACGTTCGATCGCGCAACGATCGTGATTCGTGACGTACCAACGTACGACTCGTCAACTTTCTCGGGTAACTTTCGCGTACGCAATCGTTGGAATGGTAGTCACGTTATTGTTTGATCATGGTCAAAAAGTCTTTTGAGCATAGGGGTTCGTTCACCTCTTTGGTTAAATATAGTAACCTCGTTATGCGGTGGCTTACGTTTCACTCGAAAGGGCTTCTCACCCTCGCGAACCGCTGTAATATACCCTCACAAAGCAGCTGACCATAAAAGTCCCGTTACTTTGTTATGCGCGCGTGCACGCTTAAATGCATCGAAGGGGTAAATGTTCACGCGAAATTTTGATAAAAACATTGTGAGCATCACTAAACATGCTAGTATAAAAGAGAATCGTAAAAGTTAATGAAGCGACGTTGCCTTATCTTGAATTTATTACTTTTGCTTCCATCCTTCTTCAAACTTATATTCCACGTTCTGATTACAAACCTTGATTCCACGTTTCATTTTTGATTGCTTTGTGAAATGCATTTCGAACAACTCTTATACATTTTGTAAATTTAAATTCGTGTTAAATATTAATATAGAATGTTTTAATTTACATAAATATCTTACGTTTTGACAGTCTCGCTAACAACTTTGGATTTTCTCTCTTGCAATTTTGTATAAAGTTTTAAGTACATCCATCATATTTTAGTATATTCATAACGAATGTTAATCTTGTCGCATTTGCGTTTTAATGAAAAATTCTTATGTAATTATTTATACTTCTACATCGATCGAGGGAATAAAAGTTTACGTAGAACTTATTCGTGGCAATTTAGGACGTAGAATAATGTTATTATAGAATGTAATTTACTTAAACGATGTGATATATGTATACAACGGCAAACTTATGGAAATGACGCGTACACGGCACGCGTTGCCTGATCCTGACATTAATACTTTATGATCCCCATGTGTAGTATGTCGAAAAACTTGTGCAAATATTTACATACTTGTACGTCGGACAGTAATTATCCGCTTTAATGCTCACTCTATCAGGCCCTTTATAGCAACAAAAATTTACGATACTGCCATCCCATAAGCAAATAATATATCACTCAATATCCATATCACGCATGGGTACTATATCGCGAAAAATATTATACGCGTACATCATATTCATATTAAAAATTTATATACACACAAAAAATCTTAATTGCGAAAACATTCGTCCTCGATGTGACATTTCATGCTAATGTAATAAATTTTTAAATGGAATAAAACAGAATTAACAGTAGTAGAATTTCAAAATTTTGACGTATGTTGTCAAAAGGAATAACATATTCCACAAAAAGAAACAAAAAGGTAAATATCTATATATATATATATATATATATTTCTTTTTTCCGAATTATTTCTGCTATAACATATTTCTTATACCTTAATATACTTTATTATTTATCTAAACTTTTTTCCCGTTACCTGTTGTGATACAATTCACGATGCAACTTCTTTGCGTCAAAAATCCTGACATCGACTTTAAGTAAGCTATACTTTACGCTACATCAGGTTATATTTACCATACACTGCAGTCTACATGGCATCTCATAAAAGTTCGTGAAAGGGATAATCGTTTATTTTATCGCACGCGTTTCAGGGACAATTTGCATGGAATGCATGGAACGAGAATCCACCGTACTATAGACAATGCAGCTGTTCCTGAGAAATTATTTCTGTATAGACACGTTTACCGAGTACGTCGTTATGATGTCAAATAAAAATTGACAAACATGAGAGTGACTATACGTCACTTCATACAACTCGCGATTGTTGATAATACCTTTGTAATGAGTTACCAACGTTGTAATATTTATGGATGTCGTTATGATAATAGACAAACATGAGCGACAATATTGTTTGTGCATCACAAATAGTTCGTGCCGTTCCTCTTTACAAGCACATGCCATAAGTTGGTTTTTCTTTAACACGGCATATTTTACGATCCAATTGTACGTCCATCCAGAATAAGAACTCAGAAATAAGTAGTCCTAATAACAAAGAGTCATTGAATAATAAGCATTATTTTTCAATTTAAATTTGTTAATTACACGAAGCTAAATTATCATAAAGAAATTAATATATGAAAAAAAGAATAAAAATTGAATTCGTTTTTTAAACTAAAATTTATAATACAGATAAAAATTTCAAAAGAAAATAAAATATATAAAAATGGTAATATTACTCTTGATAAGCTTTATAATTGAAATATTAAGCTCTCTTCGTCTGCACGTAAGACGTAAGACACCATTTAGTTATCTCGAGATATTTCATATAACAGATACGTATAGCCACATATTTCTTTTTATTTCTATTTACGCCGTACATTACACTGGGAAAAAGCATCGCATAAATCACTCTTTTCTCTATGTTGTACTCATAAAGACTCGCAAGCATACAATGCCATGTAAATTGACATGCCTAACGACTATCTATCATCACTCGAAAACAGTGACATCCTAATTCATGAACGAAGAAAAGGCGCAACTAAGAACGATAGATGCGTCGTTAAGATTAATCCTCTCAATTCCCGCGATCGATGGTTCTCGTGGTCAGAATGGATTCCTTCGTCACTCCAATCTTGACTGTCGAGGAAAAGAAAGAATGGTGAAAAACGGAAGGGTCTCCAATGGTCATTTCGCCCGGGCAAGGAAGCAAAATTGCTAAATTGAAAGCACAAGAGAGATTGCTCTTAACGTCGAGAGCAGGAGGGATCCTCATGCGATCGTTACCGTAAATTCGACTACTTTGAACTGCGGCAAAATTCAATTGATATAAATGCGAGTTCATATTTGCGGTCATCCATATCAGTTTATAATTTCTGCTACCTTCGCTGAAATATACACTTTGACTCTACAATCAACGACAGGCAACAACCAATAAAAATTACAGATAAACGCACTTTGTGGCAAGAAACAGCGATTGATTCACGACTGTGAATTCTCGTAACCGCAAACCGAGATCTCTCCGGAGACAACGGTTTTCAAGGATTATGAAAAAGTCGATACGGTTTCCTCCGTATGTTTCATAATCTTTTCCTGTTTTTTCGTAACGTTTTTCATATTCATCAGTTCTAAATTATATTTCACAATGTGCATATGCAATATTCGTGTTGGATCAAAAGTTTCTCTGAAATTTAAGACGTAGATATTTTTGTTGCATAAAAAACTCGTTATATTAATACAAAGAATCAAAATTATTTTTACAATTTAGGCAATATGTATATATTTGATAGCCAAAAAGAAAGATACTCGCAAATTTGTAGAAAGAAAATTCAAAGATGATTGGGAGAACGTAAGAAAAATATGCAATTCTCCGTAAAGGATCTTGACAAGTTCAAATGTTATATAATTGAATATGATATTCTAAACGAAAATATCCTATTATAATATCCTACGCGATATCATTCTGTCTTGTTATTGGAGAAATCCATATTCAAAATGTACAGGAAGAGGATATACAAAGCGCTTTCAGCATTTCTGAAAAGTAGGATATATTATTCATGATTATGTAGCGTAGAACGGGAAAATCTTCTCGTACATCAGGAAATCAATAGTGTTGAGCAACTTTAACCTCTCACTACATTGTTACTTTTTTAGAAGATATTTTTGTGCGCATATCTCAGCATCTAGTTTTATGAATATCTTTCGTAACACAGCATTCTCGGTACTTATTATTGCACATAAGAAGAGCGGTGAAGTAATCTCATAAAGCACATCAATATTTGAACGCTAAAAATGATGGATTTGAAAGACCTGAGAAATCATTAAATAGATCTTAAGTTATATATAATTAATCTCTTCCTATTATTATTGTCCTACTTAATATACCTGTTGTTTTGATAGAAAGCGATTGCGGAAGATAAAATTGTCCAGAAAAGAATCTAACGCCGGGAAAACCAAGACCCACTTTCTTTCAGGAATAGATCACTTCGCTTATTAAATTCTCTTCATTAATTTAACGACTAAGAGAAGTGTCGACATTTTATCGGCTACACCATTAAACAACTGCATTTAGCATACACCACCGCAGCAAACACCTGCATTTACCATTCGCGCATCCGCTAATTTTCGAACATCGCATACCGCCTGGTTTATAGTTCGACACGTAACATTATTACCGCATCTGCGTAATTATTATGCACACGGTCGACGTAAAGTACCTGCAATCTGCACGTGATTCCGCATATATGTCGTAAACTCTTTAATGTTTACGGTAACTGAACAATTTATCGACTGAACACGTGGTTTGCGTTACGGTTGGGTTATTGATACTTCAGTAACAATGTTATATGTACCATGTCAATACACCGGTATATTCGTATCCATCTCGTGCTGTTATGTACGTACGTGGTGCTATACATAGATTTAAATAGGTGCGGAACGGCGCGACGTAATGTTACGATCTGCAATACCTCGAAACGTACACGAGAATCGATTAGTGAGACAAGTGACAATTCCCGCGATCTAGAAAATCGTACCTGATTTTTTTTTTAGATCACGGGAATTGTCACTTGTCTCACTAATACAAATAAGAAGTTTAAGCTCAGACGTCGATATTATCAGGTCATGATATATCAGATTGAATATTTCGATCTAACAAACAGAGAAAATAAATTCTTGCTTTAGACAGTAAGAAATCAAAGATCGATTAGACCTGTCCATATCAAAGTGCAATCTGTTATCGAGTCGACATCGAAGATCGCACACGTCGGAGACAGTAAACGGAATACAATACACGCTTCGCGAGAAGAAGATACCGATCTTCTCCTTCTTTCTCTCCGAAATTAGCAGAATTTGAAGGCGGCGATGTAAAGTAACGTCGCTCGCGCGCTTTCACGAGTGTCAATATCGGAGAAATAAACGGGATCGAAAACCAGGTGGGACAACAGAAGCCGTAACCATTTCGTACACGAGGCACAGCTAAGGAGTGTTCATTCGCTTTATGGCCAATCTCTCGAAACAATAAAATCAGTCGACAGTGGAGATCGTCTTATGTCGCTAATAATGTAGCAAGTCCTTCGATTGCGCCGATGCAGGATCGAGTTCTTGCTTGAAGGCGGACGGCGGCTAAATTCGGGTCGGATCCCGTACGAAATAAAATTCCCGTGAAGTCACAGCCGAACTGCTCGTAAGCGAGGAAACCGACAGTGGACGGGCAGGTTAAACGCTTCCAAGTACGCCTCGCATCGCCATATGTAAGCCACTGGGTTGTCGGACTATAGGTATGCGGTGCCGGTTTAAAAATGGCCTGATAGTAGTCGAATCGAGATTCCCAGCACGAATGAGCTCGTAGCCTCCCCGCCTAGGAATACTTAAACGGCGGCCTAATACGCGACACCAAAGATCGATTCGCGATTGCAGTGACAGCTGGTATACGTCTCGCATCAATGTCTTCGTTCCAAAGCAATGGAATTCGTGAATAAACTACAAAAAACGTTGCCACGTTTCTTTCTTCTTCTGTCATAATTATGAATTATCGTGAACATGCGTTTTGGATGCTACTCGGATTTGTACACACATCTCTGTGAAGCTATAATTACAAAAGAAATCTGTTCGTTACGCAGATTGTTTGCTATTTTCTCCGCAAAGTACGGCGGTCATCAGTCACTCATAGTAAAAAAAATAACATGAATATTCGGAATCGCTCGTGGTAGTCTGAATGTGCGATTTCGCCTGGCATGCTAGTCAATTACCGACGACGTTAAAACGCTGCTTTCACTGGTCAACAATTCTCGTGGCATCATTACAGAGGTGAAATTATTAACGACGAATTGACACGTGGTTTTCGACGTGCATAAAAATGTGTGCAATCTTGTGCAAAATAAACGCATCGACAAAAGCGATGACGCTTTTGCGCGAAAGAACTATTATTATGTGATGATTATACGTTTCGCAATACGTACAAGAGCAATACTTCACCGTAGTACAGACTACAACGACCGTACATTTCATTTTACTACTCAGTCGATTGTTCCTAATAGAAGATATCATAAAATTAAGCACTTCTATTGCTACATAATGACTGCCAGAGTAACGGAGCAATAAAGCTTCGAGCTTAGACTTTATCGTAATGCACGTGTTCGCTATATATCGCGCACGCGCGCGCGCGTGCGTGTGTTTCTCTCTTATTAATGTACATATATCTTACCTTAGTACTACGAAATCGCTAGACATGTATAACGTGTTCATTACTAATAAGTATGATAAACGGGCGCTCTGTATTATAAATCAAGTAAAGTAATTTCGAGACTAATATAGATTAAATAGAGTCAAATAACTGAAATAGCAGATTAATAAAATCAAGCCAGATAATTAAACCAGTCACACGTAAAATAATTATTTAAATAATTAAAAGATATACACATATATATAATTTTATAGATGCAGTAGGCGAGTATGTTGTCTTACATTTAATTTTTAATTTCCTTACCAAAACGACAATTATTAATAGCAGTAGTATGTGGACTACATAACATGAACTTTTTGCGTAATGAGATTCTCATATCTCATTTTCGACAAAAACATTCGAGCTATTTCCAGCGCGATTCATATTTTATTGGTATCAGGACAGAGATGAACGGAATATTTTTTTATGCAAATATTCCTCGATAAACGGGAAACCTAAAAATATTCGTACAGCTTGCGGCTCTCGCACCAATCGATATCACGTAGCGAGTCGATCGCAGTGCTGTGAAGCCGATCGGAGCTTGTTTCGGCGCATCTACCGTCCGCGAAAATACCGTGCAACGTCCACCGAAAAAGAGCAACTTCCAGTCAATCCACATCCGTGGTAGCTACAAGCGAGCGCTTTTGTTCTGAGCTAGGTGGTGTGGCCCGAATCGCCGGATATATACGTCGCGTACCCTCGATTTTCCAGCCTGTGAAGGTTCGTGCCCCGCCTACAAACCCGATCTGATTAGACGAACAAGCAACCAACCAAGAGAACCAACCAGTCGATTCGAATTCAGGATCTCAAATTCGCGCCGGTTACGTGCCACCGACCGTTACGTGTGTGTCCGTTTATATGTGCTATGTATCTCTGCGTGTGTATGTGTATGTGCTTGTATACGCGTCATGCCACCTGCATCACTCCGCTCGCATCATCCCCATTGCATTCTGAGATAGAGGCTCGTCTAGATCACAGCGAACAGCGGTGAACCCGTTGTTGCGCGCCGAGACTGATGGAGCAGGGATACCGCGCGCGGGCGGGCTTTGAGCCGTATCAAGGTTCGGGTGCCATTTAGCATGGCTCTAAGTCGCTGTTAAGGCGCGCGTACGCGACACCCTAGCATGCATTGTGTGCATACGCGCGGCTGCATCGCGTACACGTACATTGTGCATCTCCGCTAACTGTCGAGCCGAACCGTCTCCTCGGTGGCCTGGGACAAATCACGGTTGTCGACGTGAATACATCGCGTGTTACACGGATACGGCCAGACCGGCAACGTGATCGATACGATAAAGTTACGTCTTACACGAGATCGCTATGGATGTCCCGCGTATATCAGTCTTGGACCTGATGGTCTTTAATGAAGAGCAATTAGGTTAGCCAGAGCGTCAAGTCATTCTGTATCTCAAATCTCTTTTTTCTTAAATACATTTTGTTCTGTTTCTATATAGAAGTATTTATATTTTATTAAATTAAAATAAATACGTATGCATGAGCACATACATATCCCGAATTCAAAAAATTCTATATTAAATGGATGTTCCTTTTTTTTAAATGAGGCAGTCGAAAAAGTAGCTAGCAATCGTGAACTGGATACTCTGAAACGTTTAAAAACTACCGGAACGCATCGAAAAGTTCGGTAAACTACGCAAATGCGGGAAATGTAGCGAGTTTATTGACGCACATACCGCCTAATGTAGCTCGCGAATTTTTATTGACACGAAACAGTTTAAATTTTACGGCGAAAAGACGGCAACGGAAATGTACGCAATTCCATACTTTTCTATGTACACTCAGAGATACCTTCAGAAAGTAACCAACTGTGCGTTTGCGGCGACCGTAAGTTATAGTTGCGAAAATCCAGCATGATTTACAGCCAACTTGATCATACATTTTTCTTGGTGCTCCCATTACCTTATCATCCACTCTATGAATACAGTACACGTCCGCAATTTGCATTGTAATTATTATTCGTTGCAACGTCGCGTTTTATTTAAAAAAATAAAACTTAAAATAAAATGAACACTTTATTAAATCAGATATATTTAAGAGTACCACAATTTTTCATATTTCATGTTTTATCATTATTTCTTCTTATTTCTGTGAATAAAAAATCTGAAAAGTAGTCTTGAAAAATTAAGAGATTAAAATATTTTCCGTTTTCTTAGTATTCATGCAATTTGTACGATTGGCCTACGTAAACTTGGCTAACGTGTAAAATGCTAAATGACACCCGAATTCAAAAGCTCAAAAACAAGCATAAAGTATGTCGAAATGCAATTTAATTAAGACATATTTCCGTTTCCGTTTAACATTCATCTGATTACATAATCTAGTTATACATATAATAATCTCTCTAGTTATATAGTTATATGTGGTTAAAGATTAATCGAGAATTTCATTTTGATGTCCTGTCCACAGGCACAATTTCGCTAGATAATAGAAATCAAATCAATTACACCGGCTGTTATGGGCCAAATGATTGTGCATGAAAATTTGAATTCCCTACGCAAAGAATAATTAATACTGTATTTCGGTACTGTATTACGCGCATCCGTCTCTGTTTTATTGTAGAAATATATATAAATACGTACTATATTACTAATCCATGATTTTTCTGTATCCGTACAAGTTTATGTTTTCAAGCTAAGCTATGTTCTTTTATCTGCTCGGGTTCGATTTAAAAAGAGATCCTCGCGCTGTATTGCCAAATTCTTATGACTACTATAAAATTTTAATTGGAAAAGTTTCAGGGAAGTGCACATAGCGCAAACAAGTACAGAAACTGACCTTTTAATTAATGCTACGCTGTGAATGCGTTTAATAACAACGAGGCAGCGTGGAAAAAGCGAAAAAGCGACACAGGAGAAACACTTTTGCTTGTGTAGTATACTTTGCGGTTGTAATTATCACGACTCACGCTCGCTACAGAAACAGGGCGTTTAAAGGAATCATCATCGTTGTCGGCGTCGTAAGAGAGGAATAGTTTTTACACATAAGTGCCGCACGGCTCCTGTGTAATTGCCGTTCGTGTCTAGAAGTTAACATGACTTTGTATGTATCGTATTTGTACGTATGCAGATTTTGTAGTAATTACAATACTATTACGGGCGATGAGAAATAGATCCGCGATAAACTTTATAAAATTCTGACTTTAAGGCTTTATAAACTTTATAAAATAATTATATTAATAACTTTATAAAATCTTTTGTGCACTTTTATTGAAGCAGTTTATACAGAAAGCTTGTTGAGACGAAGAAAAACATAATTTGATATTTCTCTACATACGTGATAAAAATAATACACGTTAAACATCAGATAAATGTAAGATACTATCGACAGGCCTGATTATTGTTATATATTACTTTATTAAAAAAGAAAATTGAAAAGGAAGGTAAAAATAAAGTAGATTTTAAAGTAAAATACGGCAGAACATTAAGCGCTAAATGAATATTTTTTAACTTCGAGGAGGTACTTGAGAAAAACATGTTCCGATCTTTTTAAATTCGCGCCTTGTTTCACACAATACAATGCATCGGGTGCGTATCCGACGCGAGTGCGGAAGTGCGCTATATCAAAAGAGAATAGACGGAGGAAAACGCGAGGTAAAAGTTTTACCTACACGCGCGCACGCGCGCGCGGACGAACGTCCTACCTCGCGGAATAAGTTTAGCGTACAAAACGCTATTTGCACAAGAAGCGGTAAACTCTCCGAACTCTTCAGCGGAAAGTTTCGCGGGCAACTTCCTGAGTTGTAAAATCAAGAGGCCCGGCGTGTCCCTCTCTGGCACGGGCCCTTCGCAGATATCAGAGATTGCCCTCCGACCTCGTCCGAGAGGACGTGCTATGAAACGTATCCCGAGTGAATGAACCTCATCGAATCGGTCGATGGGATCGGTTCTGCCCTAATCTCGCTGCCTGCCATGAATTCGGTCGTGATTTCACGCGAACATGACAACAGAATCAATGAGCTTCTGACGTGATTCTACCCCTAGTCCGATAGCATAACTAATACAATCGCGATCACGAATGCAATCATGGACACGGCGAGAAATAATGGTGGAAATGCTTCATTGGAGGAAACAGTTAGCCCTTGTTCCATGCAGATCAATTTTTGCAACTTTTGGCTTATTCGAAATATCTCGAAAAATACAAATAATATCTATTACTATATCTATTACTGTCGTTATGCATGAAAACACTGTTTTACGATTTTTTAATTTTTTACGATTTAAAAATTTGTTGAAATCTATTCTAGTTTAGAAAAGATAATCCTAATTGACCTGTTCTCTTGCAGTCATTGTTTACAATTGTTTGTAGAGAAAACATATTTTTGCTCAATAAATATTAGGTTTCTAGATGCGATAGTTCGATTCGCTTGGTATCTTTATTGCATTGTTTACTGTTTACCGTTACTGTGGCTTTTCTTCCGTTTTTGAAACCGTGAAATTACGCTCGAGTAATTCTTAACGTTGTTTCACGTGTACTAACGGACGTTAGTGCAATTTGTCCATAATTCTGCCAATTTTCTGGACATGGCCTTACGAAGGAACATCTATACATTACAATGCTCAACGAACTTCACGCTTTCGACGATGGACAAGCTCCAATAAACATTGCATTAAGTGTAACACAATGTGTGATGCATAATATAAGTACTTTGAAAATAGCGTTCCACATTTCGACCTTAAAACGTTTCGATGAAGTCGTTGATACTGTACAAGACAGGTACCTATATGTATGAAGTAAATTGCATGTATAATAAATTTCGAAATTTTATTTTATTTTAACTGAAATTTCTGATATAATGCACCAATCAATATAATTATTCTTCCTATTGTATACTATGTAATATGTACGAGAAACATCTATCAGATTAAAATAATAAAGTAAAATAAAGTAAAATAAAAATTCGAACATGTTGATCATTATGAATTGCACTATACATTCAAAACAAAAATATTAAAATATTTCATTGTAAAAATCTAAAACTTGTACAAAACATTCTCAATCAATCAGATTTCATGGAAAAATAATTTTAAATCGACCAAAAAATACGTAGATAGAAATTTATCAATAAAATGGAAAATTATCAGATGAATGAAGAAAAATATTCGAACCACAGTCGGTTAAATTAATATTTAACAATAATGCGACTATGATGGCTATTCATAAAGCAAAAAAACAGCTTGACCAAATCGTTTAAAATAACATTCGCGCGATGCAATTTAATTTATTTCTTAACGGAAAGTCAGTAATTTTCTAAAGATAAACTAAACGCCCAATTTCATTGAAAATTTAATCATGTAACTCCACCGCATTTATAGGATTTGCGTTGTACATCGTCGTCCGTTCAACGACTGAATATTTAATAGTTTAATCTAAGTCCTCACGCCCCGCAATACGATTGCGGCAAATATTTACGTTAAAGCAACCACATTGGCCGCGACGTTTTCGACAGTGTGGCTCCTGATTTCGATTTCGATCCGAATCGATCATCCATTATGAGCGAATTAATAGTCAGTCGCATCGCAATGGAAACATTACCATTATTTTCGTCCCGCGCTAATCCGGCAAATCCTCTCTATCACGCAAACATTCGCTTTTCCCTAACCATCAAGCCATTTGTTCATAAATATTGATACGTTTAAGCCAAATGAGGCAGCCCGAGTTTTAATTTCCTGACGAACACCTACGCGATATTGTAAAATTGTGGCAATTCGCTGACAACACTATCAATGCGACAATTCATGTTTAATTGAACGGTAGTCAATATTTTCGACCCGTTAACCTTTTATCGCGGGTATTATTGAAGCGCAATTGAAATATTTGTCGTGATACATTTAATCGAGAAATATGAAGAACACACAAATACGCACAAATTTACATCAATTTAAATTAAGAAAACAACAGAAATTAAAATTAAAGATTCAAAACGATCTCACGTGTGTTGCAAAAATTTTATCCGCCAGAAATCTGCTTTTTTTGTAACACCCGCATATACTGTTCGTATATATAGGAGTAGTATATGCGCCCGTCGTAAAAATCGCAACCATCGTAAAAAAGTTTTGCTCTTTCATTTATTCGGGAGAATCTAACAAAAAATTCTGCCCTTTTTCTAAACCCATGCGTTCGATCAAAATACAAAACCTTTCTGTGTGCTGAATGCTCTTTCGCATCGCGCTTACAATACTGTACTTAGTACAGGAGACTAATTTCAAAGAGACAAAGAACAAATAAAATTACATTTACCGGCGTTTAGTGCCGACGCCACAAAGAGATTTACTGTGACGCAAACTGACATTCTTTACCACCTGATATCTCCGGCTGGTCATCTATCAATCCAAAAATCCTCGGTTTCCGGAGCAACAGAGAGCACATACATCATCCTGAGCGCTGATTTACGTCACAATCGGCAAGAAAGAAGAAATCCTGTTTTGTCTGGTCGAGGCTTGCGTTTCTTCCACGAGGCACCAGCGGTATATACACGTGCGAATTGGCCGATCGATTGGCCGCGACTCCGGTTGCCGGTTCATTCATCTCGCTTTCGACTACCCGCAAGCCACACACGGACACTTACACACACGCGGAACCAGCCACATGAAGAAGGAACTTTTACCGAAGAACGAAAGCGACGTAAAGCCCCGACCAGATTGGTTTACTTCTGAGGCCACTTCGCTCCTGGGTTCTCGTTGGACGTGCTGGATCTACCATCAGATACCACCCGCGTTTCGCCTGCGAGAAATCCCTGCGTACCGTTTCCTCCGCGCTCTCTCCCTGCTGCTCCCTCAACGCGGCAGCTCTTCAACGAACCCCCTCGTTTCCCGACTTCGTCAAGAGCGCTGGAATTACAACACTTGTGAGGATGAGCGTGACGTTGTCTGAGGGGTCACGCTTGGTGCACCGCCAAGAAATTGTGCATCGCGAAGATGTCGACGCGCGAATGCTTCCAGGTCGAGAAGAATGCTATTTTATGGAACAAGTTGACGGATGACATAAATAATGGAAGTGGAAGTTGCACGTGGAATGCACAAGTACAATAGTTCCCGCAAGTTGACAGCTCGGCGCCTCAATCGTAAAATAATGAAAAGTAAAAATATCACGATGAAAAATTATCACGTCTTAACAAAAACAGGAAAAATATATCTACAATTTTTAAGAAAGTAATTATCTTTCCGTGCATCATAGTGTCTTTCCATGAAAAAAAGCGTTCTCAATTGTAACTGTTAACTATCAAGCAATCGTAGCAAAATTTTGTTTAAATTATAAAATATCGTGCTTTTTAGATGCTTAGCGATGAAAAAGCATTATTATTCTTATATCATCGTGCCAACGTGCGCATATAATCATGAAGCGATCTTTTCCAAGCGAACAAATCTCTTAGTTTTAAAACAGTAGACCGCGCAATGACTGATTTGACGCCATGACGAATGAAATATTCGGACACAGCCGCAAAAATTTTACAAGAATGGCGTAATTTTTCACAATCAAGACTGTGCTGCCAGAAAAGGGGACAGATTTAACAATGGACCAACGAATTTTCAGTGAAGAACAACGACGAGGAAAGCGCGATATAGTACGCGTGACAGGAAATGCAAAACGCGACCGCCTTCGCGGAAATGGAATATTAAGCTCATCTGCGGATGGTCCACTAATTAGTGCAGCGGCGACGTTCCCGAAATGTTTCGTACCCTGCTGCTTTGAACCCTATTCACCCTTGCCTCGAGTTTACCGTGACTGCCATTGTCTGCTCAAACAATCCGCCGTGATTAATCCGGAACGTTTCCTGCGAAAACTATGACCCGCCAGTGGACAGACGGCCTAGCCAACGGTCCACGTCTACGTGGTCTCGCGCTGCGGGATTTATGCCAATAAAGTTTCTACAATAACATAGCACGAGGATCCTTTTGGTAGGCAAAATAAAAAGACTCTCGAAGTGAGACAAATACCTAAAAAATATTATAAAATTTTTCTTGATTATTCATCTTAAATTATGAAGAGAATAAAAAAATAAGATCAAATGTAGGAGCAATTCTTTGCAGATATAACAAAAGAATTATATTCGAAGAAGCATATTACGATCGCATAGATTTTGATAATCCCTTATTTAAAACTGTTGAAATGTACCTCTGAATCTCTCTCTTAACATTTGGTTATATTCATAAGACATCTACATCGTTAATGTCTAATAAATTCTCATAGTCTTTGTTGGAAAAAGATAAGAAAAATAATTAAATGGGATTTAACAATCCTAGTGTATATTGCATACACGTTAGATTACATCTACGGTTAGAAAAAAGATATATCGAGCATCCAGACTTACATTAAATATCGGTTTTATCGGAAAATCGATTGTTATGAAGTATCAATGCGCTCACATAGTGTATTGCAGCTCATATAAAACGCTATCTTACGGATAAATCGGTGCCGCGGTGCCGATATACTTGCGCATCCGAGCATCTCTTTTTTTCTCCTCGGATGCGGACGTTACCAATAGATAACGAGCTCCGATATGCCTACGCGGGAAATTACTCGACAGGTTTTACGATCGGATCGACGTCCCAAACGGGCCGTTCTTTATTAACAAAAGGATGAACCGAAGGTGCCGCGCCGGCAGAAAGTTCCGAATATGCATGGCTATGCAATTCGCGCGGTCCCTAGAGGCGCAAAAGTTGGCTGGGCAAAAAGCGGCGGAAAAACGGGACGCAAAAGGATGAGAACAAGCGCAGCAGCGGTAGAAAAGAGGAGAAAAAAGAGCGGGTCGCGCCGCACGAAGCGGCCCGGCCATCCATTTTCATTCGAGGCGAGCGATGCCCCGAAACTTTCAAAGCGGCCGCAAAGGCAATACGTAATCCGGCTTCGGTGACGCGCGACTCCGCCAATTTCACGTCCCACTATTTTGATCGAGGTTAAGGTTACACCGTTATACTACTCCCGATTGAGCGATTCGTTTTATTAAATTCTCAGGCTGTCGGGAGAAAGTTTGCATTTTCCAGCAACGGCGAACATGGAAAGCGACTCTGGAAGTGTTTTAATTTGCCTTTGTTCGTTTGCAGTCGATAACCATCCGGACGCGTATGAAATACTGATTCCTCATCTGTACTACGTGTGCATCAAAATCCGGAAACCAATCGTCGCGATACATTTTTCAAGAAATATGAGGTGGTGTCACCGTATCGTGGTCAGAATTTTGGAGACGCGTTGATTTAACCTTTATTTAACAAAAGTGAAATAGATATTTTCAAAATATTGTTTCATATGAAATCAATATCTTTCCCAATCACGTAGCTTCGTATCTCGTTCGAGGTCAATCAATGTTCGACGCAAATCCAAAAAGTTTAATCTCAGTCCGGAGTCAGTCTAGATTAAACGAATTCGACTTGATTGCAAGTTCGATTAATGGAGGAACGTTTCATCGAAGTTATCTAGCGGAACACGTTCATCCAATCATGACTGTAACCATTGAGTTTAAAATTGGATTTATTTCGACATTCGTTAACAGTTCTGGTTACTTGTTGACCGCCAGTTGTCACGGTACTTTGCTTTGCTTTGGATGTACCAAGGTAATGGGCACTGCTATCAAATTATGAAACAAACAGCATATAATCCCAAGATACTTGTTTTACAATCACGCGATCCATCCTAATATTACTTTACCTGACTACAAACTTACTCATTACCTGATTACAAACTTACTCATATGATTATACTATTTATGCTTATCATTATATTCATTTAGCTAAACAGTATATCATTTTATTACTTTTACGTAAAATTACCTTTATATTATATGTAACATTATAAATGTTGAAGGAAGACTGTCATTTGCAATATATGCAGAATTTCAGAAAAGAAGAACAAACAAGCTTAAATATTATAAAAAACCAATCTATTCAAAGAATTTAATAATTAAAATAATTAAATAATTAAAAATTTCCCAGGAGACAAAATAGATTTCCCACAAACCTAACATAATTACGTTTTCGTGTACAGTATATCATGCATAAAATCCCACATCGTATCGTACAGATATTGATATTGACGTATGAAAGAACATCGCGTAAGACATACGTGGAAAAATAATGCATCGGTCGCTGCGAAATATATCGTCCTTTTCACTGATAGCGAGAGCAAATGCCGATAATGCGGTTTGATTTGTCGTAGCATAAATGTGTGACGTGCGCGAGTATTTTAATGAAACGATCGGAGGGTATTGGTAGGAATAAAGCACGTCGCGCGTGTCGAAAGCGACACATAGCTGGCGCGAAACTGCGCGGGTAATAATCATTATCTATTGATAAGGGTCGCGGCGTTACCAGATCACCATTATTACAAACGGTATGGCGGTGAAATTTAATTTGCGCGTGCAACGCGTAGCTCGTCGCTATAATGCAGCGCGCGGATGTAATGTATGGCCTTGGTTATAGACGCGATACGTTCGTTACTAAATCCTCCCTGGCGCGTTCGCAGAAGTGATGCAATATTCAAACAACAATTTAGAAAGCTTTGTTGCGCTCTGATTTAAGTAGCCCGCGTAATCAGAAGCTACTAATGAGGAGCGCTGTATGCCCGGCCTGATTAACAGTTAATACGGCTATATTAAAGCGGTCGCGCGAGTGTTCCGAAGCGCACGGTTTGTGCACGCGGTTTCCATATTCGCTCGGGATAAAACGCGATATAATCGCACGTGCCTCGGATTTTAAAATCTCGATCTAGATTCGCGGAACATCTGTGTATCTATGCCTCATTCGTCGAGTGGCTTACAATGCATTGCGCATAATTTACACGAATGAAACTTTAATATACGATAAACTGAAAATTCACTTTATACGCGACAAATTCAAATTTCAGTAGTATAACCGTATATATTCGAATTATTAAAATATTGATCTCCGCCGAAAGTTATAATTTGCATTTAATTGTAATTAATGTATATATAAAATATTGTATTGTAGCGTTAAAAATATAAAATAGAAGATGAAATAATCAAGAAAAATTTATTATATAAAATACTTATTATATGTATTATCATACTTTGTGGAATATTAAATTATTTAAAGATCGTCTTGCATGGTTTATGTTAAAATGTTTTATTTAACATGTATTTAGCAAAACGCTCAAAAAATTAATTATTGATAAAACCAAACTAACTGCCGCTAGTTTTACATCATATTCATATTCTAATTTTAGATGCAGATTTCTCGTCGCGTTTCACTTTTCACAGTTCAACAAGCTTACGATTATGAGAGATATTTTCTAATTATGCTTCTGATTGCATCATTTCCGACCGAATGTAGCGGCTTACATGGCAAATGTTTTTATTCGTCAATAGCGTGGAAACGTAATTGAACATTCGCATGCAGTTTCCCAATGAAAGAATATATATTAAGAAGAATCTTAATTAACCAGACTGCTTATTACAAAAATAAACATGTAACTGATTGTTTTCAAGTATTCACAAAATTTAAAATTTCATGATTATAACATGAGTGTACAGATTTATGTTTCTATATTTATGCTCATATCACAACGCATACATCATTAGTAATGTTAAATATTGATCTCTTGCATCTGTGCTTTAATTTTTCTGTGCCTTATTTTTAAAGATATTTTTAACTTTATGATGTTTATTATTCTATGTCACTGTCTATATGCACAGTCGTATTTATGTCAACAGATTCCTCAGTATCCTTGACGATCCGTCACATTAAGCGAGAGATTTTGCAATGCGCTTACTCGCCTTCATAAGATTGCAACGTCCACGCTTAAGATTGTGTAGATGCACTCATGCACTTTAGAGCATACCAATTTTATTGTTTGTTCAATATCATGTTTCATTTTGTCATCGTTTTAAAATTGATTGAATGATGTTAGGTTTGTCAAGAAAATTTAATTTAACAGAGTTATTCGGCTAAAACGTTTACATTTATATTTGATATATTATACTAAATTTTATTTAACATTTTTTAATTACTGTACAACGTACAATGAAAAATACGCTGTTAAATTGATAGCAATATCTGTAGTAGCAATTCTCAGAAAGTTCCTGTAATAACGTTGACATCGTTACACACAGAATATTAAAAAAAGGAAGTTCAACAAGTAAACTCTGGGCGATCAACAGTATTAAGACAAAGTTATAATGAAAATTAGCGAGACCTTATTTAAGCAACAAGCATTAATTCCTACAAATAACTTCCATCTAGCACTTTAAAATCTCCTGGCGTTTTACGACTGGAATTAAATAAATATGCATTTCCTTCTCCTTCTTCCTAAGTGCACACCGAGGATTTCATTGAGTACTTCATCGCGGAAGAGTAAATGTGTGCTTGCGAAATAGAATTTCTTCGAATGAGACGTACGTAAATACCGCTCAGACGGATGAAAATGTATCGTCGCCGATAATCCGTCAGTGATTCCTATACTGTGATTTGTCAACGCGAATGAGTCTTATCGTTCTCGATCGATCGATTCGGGTCAAGAGATCGTCGAAAAAGTGCAATATAGATCTCGCGTGTCCGGTTTCCACGATGTCGTCTCCCTTAAGCTCCTAGGTTGGAGCGTATATCGTTGCACGTCTCACGAAGCCCATAAACTTCGATGGGAATCGAGTTTCTTAATAACCTTCCTGCACGAGGTTTCAGCCGACCGCCTCGTAAATAAATCCGAGTCAGAAGAGGAAAACACTGAGGCTACCAGCGCGCGCGCGCGTGTGTGTTGTGTATGTGTCTGTGTACCGGCAAAATTCCATTCGCGTACACTTTCATTGAAGCGCTCGCAGGAAAAGTTTTTCCTACGAAATCGCGCGACCTTCGTTTTACTTTTATTCTCGCCGCGGCTTTCTATGCAAGAGAGCGCCAAGTACTTCCGATAATCGTAATGAAAACTTGACACTCGAGCGTTCTTTTCGCTGCTGCGGAAAATTACGGGGATGATCGCAATGAAAACTCGATATTCTTCTCGTAGTGAATGCGAATTTTGCGGTATTCCGTGTAATTATATCTTTTATAGATATTTCGAATGTATAATTTCATTTCGTCAAGTAGATTTAAAATCGAGTTCGTACCTTGCTCGTTCTTATTACTTATTACTTAATTAATTTGTCACACGATCATGATTAATTCCCGCTGCATAATTTTAAGATTCAAGTCGCGATTCCGAGAAGAGAATATCTTACATTTATAAATTATTACGTAACTTTACGTGAAGTGGAGAGAACGCGGTGTCTAGAGTCTCCCTTTTCTGCAGCAAGATTCACGGAAAGATAAATTCGCACTACATATAATACCGATTTGCGCGGAGAAATGTCCCGACATTTCGCGTATGATTAGATTGGTGGAGGAGAAAGAACCAGTCGGTAAACAGCTGGCCGGGCGCCAGCAATGGACGCATAATTCTGCCGAGCCTTCTTTATCGCCGAGCTCCGTAACGGAATAAGGGGAGGGAGGGTATCGTATCAAGATGTGAATTACGTTCTTAAAAGAGCGCGGAATCGGCACGTGACGATGGCTGAGATCGTCGGACGGAAAAGTTTTCCGTAAGCCGAGTGTACGGGATGTCGCGGGGTGATGAGCGCGAGTTGCGTGCGTGTGCGAGCGGGACGCCACGTCGACCGTAAACTTTTATATTCGCATTCAAATTCTCTTTGGAACGACCCTTAAAGCGAATACACTCACGTACGAAACGCCACCGCATGCCTAGACTAGACGAGCAGTCGTCGGACCGTTAGAAACTAGGTAGTTTGTAGCGCTCGACGAGTCGCAAGGCACCGGTACAACTCTACATGTGACCGTGCACAGAGGAGAAAGTTAATTTTTCGACAATTACATGAAAGTTGTTTGTTCGTTTTAATGTACCGTCACGCTTTATAACATGATGTAATATGCATATGTATGTATAATTACTTTGTTCTGACATACATTTTTAGTACGCCGTGATAGAATACGCTTTTCGTGTGTTTACTTTCCATTTTCTCCAATGAAATAATTGAATGTTAGCCTTTTTATTTTTGTTTCGAATGGTATCTAAACTCGAACATTGCATTTTAGCAATAGAACCATCGGATCGCTGAAACTCTGAAGCTGCCGGGGGCACAACATCGCGTCGCACCGAATATTCCTAGTTTTCACCCAATTTCACATTGAAATGAAAAACCATTTTTTGATGCAAGAAAACAAACGAATGCCCGAAGAAAAATATGTTGTTAACATGAATTTGTATTTTTAAACAGAACAAAAATAATCTTGTATTGTAATTAATTACGAGCAATTGATATTTATTATATTCCAAATACAAAATGCACCACGCTCGACTAATAAAAAATTGATTTTTTCTAAAAGCAAGATTTTTTATCTAGCAAATGTAATTAAAAATTGAAGAACGTTATGCTTCTACTGCGAGCAGTTTTAGTCCTATCGAGACGTCTGGAAATAAAACTACATTACTAAAACTGACCAAATAAAAAGTAAATCAAATTGCTTCGTTTCACGAATAGAAAATCATCCACGCATCAACTGTCCCAATCCTGCAAATAGAGTATTTTTTCGAGAGTAAAGAGAGGCTGAGATAGAAACGACAGCAGGGAGACTAGTATACCTATTCGCGATTTAAAACTTTTGTCGATTGTTTTCTATCATGCGGAAAATAGTCTGCGTTCAAAGGGCGAAATTAAAACCTGAGCGAAAGTACTACAGTATTCAATAAGCGGTACAAGCCCTTTAGTACAGCGTACTGTTCGCCATTTCTTTCACAATACGAGATCTTTGATCAAAGTTGATTTTTCTTTAATAAAAATTTGACAAGGTATGTTTTTGCAAACATTCAATTTTCAATATTCAACTAACATGTAACTGAATTAAGTACAATTCTGTTAAAAGAAAAAACGTCATTTAAGAACAGTTGTTTTAGACATCATAGATCAGAAGACATAAAATTTTTCATTTTAAAAACGTTTATAACACGACAAATATTATTACATCTATACTTTTATTCGATAATTCTAAAACGGCTTTACATTACGAAATTACGAATACTTCAACATTTATGATATAATATTGTACAACACTTAATATTCACAAGTAGTAATATTATAATTAATATTAATCAATAATATGATTGTTACAACATTATAAATCATTCATCAAGCATCAAATATCAACAAAATGTACTTTATGCAATATTACACAGTGCAGTTTAAATAATACGTATTATGGCGGATGATAAAACTTTGATGAGATTGACGATAATTACGATAATATGGACGAAAAATTTAAACAATTTTTTTTTAATACTGCAAAATCCATAAAAATAATTAACTTAAAACAATATATATATATATATATATGTATATATATATATCACAATATATTTTAATCCACTATAATTTTTTTTTTCTACATCAGGCTTGTCCAACCCGCGGCCCAGGACGACTATGAATGCGGCCCAACACAAAATCGTAAACTTACTTAAAACATTCCGAAGAGAGAAATATATGCTGCAGGATATTGTAAACTATTAATATGTACATTGATAGTCACGCTATGAACAAGTTCAATCGTTCGTGCAAGTGCAACGCGCGCGCGAGCTGTTAAAGGTCAGTGCGACGAGACATCCTGCAGCAGCACGTGTCTGCTCCGAAAACACGTGTTTCCCCCTCCCCGCCGCGCATGGAAACATTCACCAGCCTTCCTTCTGTCAGTGCAACGTAGGAGCGCATGTAAATAAAGTGTATACCTGTCTTAACCGTTATAAACACCAATAACGTTGAGAGAAACGGTTTCACTTCTCAAAATTCTGCAATCGCAAGGAACGAAATAAATTCATAAGTCCGCGAGTGCACGCGATGAGTGATCTTATTGGATTACTTATACTGGTGATATTAAGATATTACAAGGATTCTTCTAGAATATTAATATCATGAAGGAACGATAAAATTTCTAACAGCCTTAATGCGGCCAAGCCGCATGGAGGACCGCGCAACGTATGATAGAGAGAGACAGCACGAACACGTGCGTACGCACGCGACAAATACCCTGACGACTGACGGCTGAATTGAAGTGAAACCGTCGTGTTTAATCAAACGTTACCCTTCGACAAGCTGAAAAATTCATCGGAAACGAGAAAACGAGAGCGCGAGTGTGCAATTTACGGGCGGAACATTGAGCGAACAAGTCGGACTTTTAAAACACCGTGTTTACGGGATACATTGACGTGTGTACAAAAGGCGAGCGGCAAACATCACCACCATCATCGCTGCAGAGAGCGAAAGGGCGAAGAGAGGTTAGAATCGGTCCCCTCGCGGATACTCATGGACGGTACTTACCTCATGCGCTCGGGGATGCTGGTGATCGCAGGATCGTTGCTCGAACATGCCACTCACGAGACTCGGCACAGCGCACACGACGAGCAGAACGACGAGCGGCGACACGCCGGTGCCGCGGCGCATCTTCAGCCGCACTCGGACCGCCATCACAGACGACACTCGCGCTTGCAATGCATGACACATACTGAGCGCGCCCGCCGACGCCGCGCATTTATATAGCTGGCGCGGCGACGGCGGCGGCAGGCAGCGCCGCGCGGCTCACGTTCGATAGCCGGAGCGCGACGGCAGAGGCGGCACTCCAACGACGACGACCACCACGACGACGCTGTCGCTGGGATAAATCCCTCGTCGTAAGGAACCTGCGAAAGAAATCGAAGGGGCTGTTGTACGGTGTGCTCTGAGGAGGAAGCTTAGATTTAATGCAATACGAGCACTCTCGCCCGTTGACCCCAACGAATAAAAACGGGCAAACATCTTGTTATTTATCGAAATAAGGATTGAGAAAAATCTGATCAAGGATATTGAAGTATTTTTTATTCTTGAAAACAAAATCTTATTTTTAAAGCAAAAGTAAAATGTACATTTTTGTACACTGTATAGTACACCTTTACGTGATCCAGATATACATATACACATATGTCCCGATGATAAAGATTAATAAGAGAATCTTATATAAAACAAAGCAAAATTGACATTCAAGATATATTCTATTCCATACTTTTACTTTAAAAGAGAATATTATTACTTTTATCTTTTAGTAACAGTTTATCAAAATATTCATACAATTCTTTTCGCATCGGATATGCTAATTTAATATCCGATAATATATTAAAGCTATAAACGCAGATATCAAAATTAATTTGAGAAATATAAGAGCAATATTACAATTACTTAAAGTAAAAACAGTGTACAACTGCTAAGAAATAAAATATTTATAATTTATTCTATATTAAGTTTTTTCTCTCTCTATGTAGTTATAAAATCATAACGCAAAGAAATCATTTTAGTAACTAATATAGCATTAATTAATCTAAAATTGATTGGAATTAATTTAAATTTTATACTTCAATACATTCAGGTTTTAGTTCACCAATATTGTATTATTTACGATAACCAGAGCAAGTGATACTATCTTGATGTGACAACTAACTTCATTTCTGTGCTATTGTGATTGAGAGAGATCGAGATTTATATCAGTTACCTATCACATTTGACATTTTTTATTCAAAATACCAAAACCTGGAAAAAGCTTTTTTGAAGTTTGATAACCCATATATATATTTATAATATTCGATAAAAGTGATTTATTAAATTGTAATAAGCTTTTTTATTGCTTAAAAATATTTGATACATGTCTACTAATAACATAAAAATAAAATAGAAATAGAAATTTAATTCAAAACTTTCTCTTATAATGGACTTTATAAAAATACATTAAATTAATATAAAACAAATGCGTTCTACCTTAATAAAGATGACCAATTTGGTATAATATTCTCTATGACTTTATGATTATCAGAAATAATATAAAATTAATAAGTATTGTAACAAACGTAAACGTAAAAAAGAATTTATCAAACTATAATTATCGAGTTTGCGTTTTGCCAGTAGAATGCAGTAGCTCTTCTTCTGGAGCAAGGAATACGATTATTATGGTCTGATTGTCACAAGATTGTTGCAAAACAAATCCTGGCAAACAAGTAAAGGAAGAGCAACATTGAAATCGCTGATGCAATTGATGCAATCGTGATTCACCATCGCGGACAAAGTGGAAATGTGCTGAATACGCGGTTCGAGTAGAATATACGAAATAAACAAAGATTCGCAAAAGTTATACATATTATTGACAAGAATTGAATATTGTATTTATTCAATAGCCGACGATACTACATCAGTTATCCTACATTACGAAGTCCGAAGTGAGAAATATATACGAACAATTCTAATTATGTATACCAAAATGACTCTTCGTTAACAAAATCGCTTTAACTGTCGATTTCTATGGGAATATGTGTGCAAGGGATATACAAAATAAAACAAAATTTCATAATTTATTCTCGATATTATTGCACAGTTTGTCAAAATATATAATACATGAATATTTTAATAGATCTATTCACCCTCTTACAATTAATTACAAGCAATAATTATATTGCATCATTAAATAATTAATCAACTATTCATATCTTAAAATGCAATTATTCATGTCTTAAAAAATAAATATTAAATTCCACTTTTATAAATCTTTTAAGTTTTACAGATTTTAGCGTACCAGCTTTTACTAGCTCCGCAATTTAAATTTATACAATGAGGGCATCGTGTTAAAAATTTGGGATTCACCGATTGTTTTGATCTAAGATGAGACACAACAATATCTGTCAAAGCATCGATGAAAATAGGATGATCATTAGGCGCCGCAGCCCTTCGTATCATCTCGATACCAAGCTGAAAATATTAAACATAAAACATTGTTCATATTAAATGTATGATTACAACAGTGTTTAGTGTTTCTTACTTCTTCGGCAAGTTCTTGACAATATTCTATGTCCAATTCATGAAGAGTTTCAATATGTTCATTTACGAATGCAATCGGCACCAAAATAAAATTTTTCTTGCCTTGCTTAACATAGCCCTTTAATGCATCATCAGTAAAAGGACCCAACCAGGCTGTAGGCCCGACCTAAATACATATATTGTAATATACGATGCATCTAATGCAAGAAATGCTCTCGAAAAATTTAACCAACCAAAAAAATATTGAAAAAATATTTAACAAATGCACTTATTAAAACGACCTGTGTACCTTTGATTGCCATACTAAGCTGTATGGATTGCAATAATTTAACTGTTGCATAACTAAAGCAACTGTTGCTCCAACTTCCGCGGGATAAGAATCCCCTCTATTTACAACCTAAAGTAAAGATTATGAAAAGAAAAAGAATCACAATTATTGTTGAGTAATTATGAAATTAAAATTACATTTATTTAATTAATTTAATCTGACAACCTGCAGCGGTAAGGAATGAGCTGAGAATAAAATTATAACATCATCTCTCTTTGCGCTAGGAAAATGTGCAAGCTCGTCTTTAATTCTTTCAGCAAACGTTTTTACGAGAAGCGGATGTGTAGCCCACCTATCTATTATACTTAATTTTATTCCACTTGGCAACTCTCTGCAAAAATATAATTTTCATCTACTTTATGTATATTTCCTATTCTATATCTCATTTATTTATATTTTTCTACACATTATGCAAGCATGAAAACTGAATTCAACTGATGTCGCATATATATTTTTTTGTATAGAATAAATATATAAATGTATGGCAATGCCATACAAATAACAAATAATAAATCATAAATAAGAAATACGATAAAATCACCTAGATTATTCTATATCAGTTTATGATTATTCCTATCTGTGGCAAAAGTCGATAAAGGATAAAAATAGTCACCTAGTCTTGTAATAATTATATATAGCATTAAAACTAGAACCAGAAGTTGAACAACTATATTGGGGATACTGAGAGAACAGTATAGTATGTTGTACCCCATCGCTGAAAAAAGGATTGATTTCAATAATTTCGTACAGTTTATGCATCACGTTGCATCGCATTAAAAAAATTATTTGACAACCGTACTCGTGCATCCTGTCGAGAGTATGATCCGTGAGAGGATCTGCATATCGAAAAGCAACATAATACTTATGAGGTGCGGTTTCGGGCGAAATTTCATCCAACTTTTTGCATAAAAGTTCACCCTGTTTATTGGTCCACTGAAGAATCGGTGATCCGCCACCAATTTCAGAATACTTTTTTTGCACATCTGCGGTACGACGTTTGGCTATCCAAGGACCTAATGTACTACAACATACATCCGTAAAAGACTCCTCTTCTGTATGATATTCATTATGATATCATACATATACAGACAACGAGACTAATAAAACCTTTGAATTGGCAGTTGAATCATATCACGATCAGTCATTATTCTTAATAAATATTCGTGGACTTGGCTAGTATTGGTAGGACCACCCATGTTTAACATTAATATACCAGTTTTTGGTTTTGTATTGTCTTTATCTGCTGGATTTGCAGCAATGGAAGCATAGCGCCGTGTTACGCTAGAGAATTTCATGTATTGTTGACCTGCACAACATCATATTATTATTATTTAATATCTACTTAGCCATTTAAAACAATTTATGTATTAATGGAAATGTGTGCAAATTTTAAAATAAAAATAAGACTGAGTTATGGCTAGAGATGTAATGTAATGGGTTCGATAACAGAGTTTGATACAGAACACTGTGAATTCTTTGTTACAATTATAAATTTCATAAAATCAACATGTTTTTAAGATTAAAAGAAAGTGACATTAGTTGCACATTACTTTAAGCAATAAAACAGCTTTAAACTTTAATTTTCACATAACGCAACTGATAAATTCATGAATATCACATACAGTACAAGAGAACTTATTATATCATTATATTGTTAGCCTCTTACTATCATCATTTAAAATTACAAATATTTTCTGTCATTCTAATAAAATGTATGTTTAGAAAACAAGGCTCTGTATGTACTTACCACAGCGCAACAAGTTTGTTAACAGATTATTAGTATTCATGTTGAAATAAACAGCACTCGATAATCCAAACTGAAAATTGCGACGTGCGAAGTTATTAGAAGTGCTTATAAACACTTGTGCACTATCACGATGACAGCAGATACCGTTACATTAGAGCAAATCCAGCCTCCGCGATAAGGTTAGGTTCAGTACACGAGTGAGAATATATAATCATCTACAAATAGAGGCGACGTAGGTATGTTGATCAAAGTTTGCAACTCTGTAAACAGTGTTTCCCTAGATAGAATGATAATAATAACGCTATAAAGTATATATTTCGTAAATAAAAAAATATATATATATTTGTCGTTAGATTCCTTACAGAAATAAATAATTAGTTACACCGCGGTCAACATAACTCTAATTTATAATAAATAAAAATTGCAAGAATTCCTATCTAGAGTATAAATTTCCTGTCATTGGCAACTCTGTTTATGCTTAGTATTTTTACAACTAGATAGCGCTGCAGGCACTTGCTGCATTATCCGTGCAATGTGTCCAGAAACGACAAAAAATTTGCGAAACGAAATGCAACTTTCCAAAGACAATCATGCATAGTTATGTAAAAAACAAAGAAACTAATAAAACAAAATGCACTTTCCTTCAGGCAAAATTATAATATTAAAAATGTTTAAGTTATTATAAAAATGTTTTTAAAATCGTTTTCTCATATCCTCTAATTATTTATATCTTTTAAATATTAATATAGCTCATTCTACATACATTTTGCGAAGATCAAGGTCCAATACTGATTTCTACTTGCAATATCAAGCTGAATCGACGTCAATTTACCTTAATTACTATCGAATAAACATGTTTCCATCCACAAGAATTATAGAAACACCATATATGTATATTATTTAAAGGCCACTGCCACCTAGCCATGAAATTTCGAAGCAACGTGTCTACTTTAATCCCACGTTGGGACTTGTCAGACCGGTTCGCAATTAATATCGCACATCAAATTTTCTATATCGAGATTGCTTCGAGTTTGCCTGGTAACAAGACGTTTGAGTAATTTATGATAACGCGGCTATTCAATTTACAATTAAATTCGTGCAAAATAGTATCGAGACGGATCTGTTGTGTCGCGACACCTGATCGCATTATTGCTCGTCAATTAGGCACAGGGAACTGCGGTAAAATCATGACAGAGCAAGAAAACGGGGAACTGACACCGTCGGATCTGGGTACTCTTGAATTGTGAGTAACATACTGACCGTGATCGCGCGACGCCCGTTGTGCATCACTCGACACTTTTTTGACGTTTCCGTACTTCTCTTGCAGCTGGGAGAACGCGTACGAGCACGAGCTCGACAACTTCCGCGGGCACGGTGACGTGGGCGAGATATGGTTCGGCGCGGCCAATTCGCGCAAGATCGTACGGTAAGTAAATCGAGAACTGACCACGAACAAACACGCGTTTTACACCGCAGGTAAACAGCACCACCGAAAATCGATGGACTTTCCGCGCGGAAACGTAAACAACCGCGACGCAAACTGATCTGTCGCTCGCGCGTGATTGGTGCCGCCATCTGTGATTGTTCCTTCCAAATTTTCTCGTTGATGGCGCTGTGATCTGCGATGTCCGCTTGATAATATCTAGCTTTTTCTATGTTGCAGATAATTGTTATGTTAATTATAATAAATGTTATAACAATAGTAACTTATAATCTATATTAATCTGATAATTTTTTCTATAACGGAGGAGAGAGAATTTTATTTAAAAAACTGACCTTCATTTATGTAATATAACATTATATATTATGCTATGATAAATGTAGAACTTTACTTACAGAATATGTTGTATAAATATTTCAAATACTGTTCAAATATTGTACTATCTTGCTTTTATAGATTAACATTAGAAACGTTCGAAATGGCACAATATGATCCCCTCCTAAATAATAAAAGAATAAAAATTTGATTAATGGAAATTCTACTGCTTTTTGGGAAATATTAAAGATAAATTGGAACTAATATAAAACTAGTAAAAATATAAAAGTTAAAAAGTTATAAACGTTATTATATATAGTGCTAAAAATATTGCAATTAGTAAGTCTAATGAGGTCATCTTTTATCTAGGTGGATCGCCACGAAATTGGATTTAAACAAAGAAAGCGATAAGATAATCGACGTAGGATGCGGTAATGCAATGACCTTAGTAGAACTTGCAAAGGAAGGATTCACGAATTTGATGGGAGTGGATTATTCAGAGAAAGCGGTGGATCTGGCACGCATGGTGTTGAATGACAACGATTTGCCAAATGTGAAATTGGAAGTCTGCGATATTCTCGATAATACGCTACCGCACGACTTTAAAGTCGTGCATGACAAAGGCACTTATGACGCTATCAGTTTAAATCCAGAAAATCCGACGGAAAAAAGACAAAAATATATAGAAAATATATGTCGCATTCTTTTACCGAGAGGATATCTAGTTTTGACTTCCTGTAATTGGACGAAGGAGGAATTGCTGAAACACTTCACAAATCGTTAGTACATTTTATAATGGAATTTTAATACCATTGATTTAAATGATTAAAGAACTCTCTTAAATACATATGTATTATTTTATCAGAGACATATATATTTCTTGTAAAAAAAAGATTATTATCGTATCATTATCTTTGAAACATGTAGACAAATTCAATATTATTATTATGTGTGTTATATTATGTGTATATGTGTATGTATAATATTATGTGTGTATGATATAATGCGATTATTGTTCGCAGAGTTCGAATTCCAAAGTCAACTTCCTACGGATACGTTCCAATTTGGAGGGCAGACAGGAAACTCTATAACACAATTGGTCTTTCAGAAAAAATGATAAAAGCAAAAATATATTTTCATATAAATTCCAAATGAATAAAATACTTATTTGGGTTACAAAACTTTCTTTATTGTTACCTTTCAAACACACGAAAACATATACATATTTTTTAAAGGGTTCAAGGATTTATTTGTGCACAATTACATAAAATGATATTAAAATGGGAATAATAATTAGTTCTACATATTCTTAACTATATTATCATATTACAAATTTTATAAAAGATACTTATACTAAATCAAACCTTGCGACAATTCCCTGTGATTGCATTAAATGTACGATAGCAAAATTAATATATTACATACTGAGTGCGATTATATATTAGCATTAAGGCATCACTGGCAAAAGATTATATTATATATCTTTTTAAAGAATTCATTTCTACGTATTAAGATATAAGTATATCTAAATAGATGTCTAGAGTGAAGACAAAATTTATATGATTTAATAAACGGATTGAATTATTTCTGAATCTAAGGATTATGGATTTTGAAATATTTAGAAAATTGTATACATTTTGAAACAAAGTTATGTTAATTTATAATTTATATTGTTATCATATATTTTGAGCGTTAAATATAACATGATATCTCTGAATAAATCATAATACAATAAATGCGTTGTGTATTTAGATGAGCGTTTTTATTAATATATTAGTATAGTTAAAATGCGAAGCTTAACTATATACATTGCAAACATTATCTATCAAAGCAGTATTACTATATTTTTGGATTTAAATATACTTTCAAATTGGACAATATCGGTCTAATAAGTCTTATTTGAACTATGTTAATATTATAATTTTTTAATCTTATATTTTTTTCTTTTACGTCCATATTATGATCGTTATGAAATAAAATATAAAAATTTAAATATGATATACTATTAATTATGAATAGGAAATTGTAATTGTAATCATACAAGTACAAATAAAATTGATATAGCACTAAACACTAAATTCTAAAATATTTATCCTTTTTTAACTATCATTACTATATTAATTTTTAAATACAACGCTATGTAAAAAAAGAAATGTTTATGGTAAGAACGTGTACACAAAAAAATAATTATTTAATTTTGATTAATTATTAACCGCTCGTTAAATTTCGAATTAATATCCACTTTTTTAATTCTTAAATATGAATACGTAAGCTACGTCAAAATTTGCACTTAAATTATAATACAAATAACACAGTAATATAAAATAAACATAATTACGTTAGTTTATTTGATTAAGAATTATTCAGAAATGGTAGATATGCAAAATTATTTATTTATATTAATTTTTATTTTTGGAATTGAATAGAAATTAAAATTGAATAGAAACTTTAAACAACTTGATATTTTCAAAGAAAAAACCTAAATTCGCATATTTCTTCGGATCACAAGTAAGGTACATAATTACAGCTATTTTAAAATGAAAAAATCAACAATATCTATGCATTAAATAATCAAAAATAACGGAATATGGAATACTATATTAATATCTTACTATTTCATATAAGTACTTTGCTGAAAATTTGTGGAGAAAATGACGATTAATCAAATTCTCGTTAAAATAGAATTTTTTTAAGAAAACTATAATTGAAAGAAAGGATACAATTATTGATACCCTTGGTCAAAATCCGATAAAAATTCATAACTATTTGACACATAAACGTTCATCACTATTTTGAAACTTGAACGTATCCATACATGTATCTATATTGCTTAAACACTTTCGTTGAAGTTACAAGATTATTATTGATACTTTTATAAATAATATTTTCAACCATTAATTCTCTTTTGAGATTCATTAGCTTAAAGAATTGCATTGAATGTTACATTTTTTTACTGTAGGTTATTGTATGAATTCGAAAATTTTTAAGGTGATTCTTTGAGAAATTGAAGATTTGAAAATTTATATGTAAAATCTTCCTAAGACGAGTGAAGCAATCAGAAGAGACGTCGTATACACGTTGAAGATGGATGAGCAACCTATGAAGAATATAAATTATATCTTAAGATAGTGATATATATTTTAAACGTTATTATATCGACATATTTGTAGCAGTTATCACATAGTTTATATTAAACAGTCGAATAACAGTCACAAATCATGTTTGTTACAGCATATACTTATAACTTATAATATTAACTAGTGAAATCTCAGCTAAGCGATGTTATTACATCATTCTGTTTCTTGCTAGTATTGATGATAAGCAATCATTAACGCGTACTTTATTATCGTATTTCTTTAATTATTAATGTAAACAATATAGATTAAAGCATCCTGTTTTCTTTAAAAGAGCAATTATAAATTGTAAAATGTTATGGCTCATTTTATATTAGAAAGTTATTAATTAGAACCATTTACTGTCGAGACGCGCGATGATGCTTCTTCTGTTTTATCTGTCTGTTCTATAAGTAAGGATAAGCAAAGATAAGATTTGATATACGTATGATTTTGTTTATTTTTTATAAAACTAAAAAGAAATATATAAGTATGTATATATTGATGTAGTAACATCGAATCAAGTTAAACATAGATAATAAACATGATAAAACTGTCACAATGTTTAAGCTATTTACTATAAAATATTTTCTAACTTGTCTAGTACATAAAATTGAAAAATTTAAAATTCTTAGAAATCTATCTTACTATTAATAACATTTTTAACTATCAAATAACTTTAACAACTAAAAGTTTTTGATGACATTTTGTATCATTACATTCGCATAGTTTATGATGATTATACGTATTTCTTATGTATAAAAAATCTTAAATAGAACATTGAAGTACATACATAAATATGCCATAAAATAATACATAAAATGCTATAAAATATGTAGTAATAATAAAATATTATTTTAGTCTGCAGAGATTGAGAAATCAAATATCTATTATTAAAAATTATCGTGAAAAGAAATGAAACTTACCATCACAACTCATCGGGCCTTCTTCGTAAAATCCCTCTCGGCAATAACAGCGTTTCCCCAAAGTACTATTGCGTTGAATGCAATAAGCATCTTCTATGCACTCTGAATCGCTGTTGCAAGTTGCACGAAGTGCTAAAAGGAAAACATGCAATTTTTAAAGCAATCTTTAAAGAATTTGTGTAAGCTAGTTGAATAATGTGTGAAACATAAACTTTTCGTTTCTCGATTATTTAAATATTATAAATAATACAGTATTTGTGCAAATGTACCTCTTTCTTTGCGAAATGTGAACATTTATAATTGAATCAACAATATACAATAAATATGTTTTTATCATTTTAATTAGTTGCAATAAATACTCAATTTAAAGCTATATATGTATATTTTCGCAATTCTTAAAGACAAATATAAAATCCACATAATTTTTAAATATACTCAATCAATTTGTAGCTACAGTTAATTAAGCTAAAAATTTTCTACGTAATTGTTGATAAACTCTGCCAGAAATCTGAACGGAAATAGTACATAGTGATCATGTAATCAAACGAAATTGCCGAGCTTCCGGGCCGTTTCACGAAACCCTAATATTACGTATCGAACTACAAATCGCTTAGTATACGTTACACGATTTCCAAAGTTTCTAGACAGTGAATATTTTACCGCATTGTGCCAGGTACGATTTCTGCTTTCGTTTTCACATCAATAATTCATTGCCATTATTGCGATTAAATAACGAAAATTACCCTTCTATATAACTGACTTGAACATTTTATGATATTTAAAAAAAAGTTCTAACTGAAATATTATGTCATCAAGCAGTACAGTTTGCACAGAATACTAAATGAACAATATATCATTCTTACTTTTGTTGTCGTCCTACTTTCACGCGCTTTTTCTACCATACGGGGAACACAGCAGAACGAAGGGTTATATTGGTGTAACACCTGAAGGTAGGTCGACGCGGTAACTCTTTACCCGTTCCAATTTGCATAGATAACCATAGACCGACTACGAACACCCCTCATGTGTTCACATATTGCAATACAACACGTAAGAGTATGCAAATCTTGTGTAGTACCGACTTCCAGTTAAAATCATCCCATATAATTTATTTGTGATAGACTTCTGACGAATTAAAGAAATAAACATCACGGAATATAAATATATTTTGGAAAAGAGTTGTGGCAAGAGATTTTGAGGAAACTATGTTCAAGTATGCATGCGAAATTATAAAAAAAATGTGATGATACATAGCATGAAGAAATCCTGAAAAATGTTTGAAGGGTGGATTCTTCGACGAATTTTATTGCCTATCTTTTAAGATTCGATGAAGAATACGTCGCTAACATATTTCTTATTTTGAGATGTTTCAAGATATTTTACAAAGCCGACTTTGCCGAGTAAAAAATTGATTTTTTTCCGTAACGTTTGTCAGATATAATAAGTAAATACACTTTGCAAAAGTAACCTTACAAAGATTTCGCTACCTTTAAATTTATTGGTGCAAATGCCATTAAGCGGTGCCGAGTAATCGCCACAGAGACATCGAGTTCTTCCATCTCGGGGATCTGCTATGCATGTTGTGTTTGGAATTCCAGCACATTCACTTTCCATCTTGCACTCGCGAGCTTTACCAACTGCAATAGATATTACACAAAATAAAAAATTGTAATTATCTTAGGAAATAATTTTACACACAATTTTTACTTCGCAATATAGTATATAATTCGCATAAGAATGTGTGCAATACTTTCACATGTATTGTATTTAGCAGATCGTTAGAACTTAAGTTTGTCAATTTAAATTTAAAATGATATCTAAAAGTTCTGTAATTATTTTATAAATACATTAATTTTTATTTAATATTTGAAATAGATGTTTAAAAACACTTTTTTTCTCTTTTTTTATTAGTAATTAAAACAAAAATTATTATTTTAGAACATTATAAATGTGTTTATGAAATAAATCTTTATAAATTTACTTATATAGATCGGTGCATAAATTTTTGCCAATTTTGCAATTTTTCTTTATTGAAATACAACAATCGATACAGCATAAGTCAATCAAAGTATTTCCCATAGTTTTTTACAACTTTTTCCCATCTTTCCATGCTAACATGCAAATATCACATCGAAAAAAGAAGTCTTTTGAGGCGATCCATTCATCGACCCATCGGCAAGAACTTATACGCTGACTTAATATATCATCGTGTGCAAGCATGACTAACTTCAAATGGCGATTGTCGAGAAATCTAGAACTCTGACATTCAGCAAAGCATTAGTATTCATCTGCATTTCAGTTTAACCTTGATACTTAATTGATATCGAATTTTTATTTCTTTTCTATACAGAATCTTTTTATATTGCGATTGAGTTTTAAACATTCATTTGCAGATTTCTAGAAATAATTATAATACTTTTTAACATATTACGCTATTTTCTTATAGAATACGCTGATAGCGTAAATACTATAATTCACACAACAATATAATTATGAAAAATGCTTAAGAAAATATATTTCTTATAGTAGCTATAATCTCAACATCTGGTGTAATCTTTTATATGCCATAAATGATTATCTACATGTAATAAACTAATATTCCATAATTTTAAGGTGCACTAAATTGGAGCTCTTAAGCAATCTTAAAACTTAAATTTAAGTTGAAAAGTAAACGATGTGTATATCAGATTTAATTGGAGTATAAAATTTATGTAGTAAATTAATTTTTATTTAATATAATTTCATTAAACATACTTATTTAAAGACATGCACTAATTGTAGATATTAATTTCAAATTTGTTTATTTATTCGGTACGTACTTGGCGTAGGTGGCGGCGGCGGATTCTGGTTTTGATTCTGCGGTGTCTTTCCAAAAGTGGTGAGGGCACCAGACATCGGCGGCGAAAATATTGATATCGCCAGCAGAAGGGACATGATTATTTGAAGACCCATTCCAACTTTCATAGTCTCACGTTTGATCGTTACGCGAATGATATGATTACCACCTATACGCTCACAGCTCACAAATCCCGAATTCGAGCAAGAAAGCTCAAGGAATACGAGGAAAAGAATCACTTTTTTTCCTTCAAACTGTTACTTCACCCTGTTACGAACTCTTTCTTTTATTTTTCTAAGAAATTAATCTCGACTTGCACATCAAACCACTCCGATCCTGAAAATCTGACGATACCGACGACGGTAGAATCAAGTGAGAATACTTCTCGCACTTTCGATCCACTTACACGAAATACTAGTATGTTTGATTCCAAGACTGCGTGTTACAAGGACGTCGGAAGGCCTTTTAAGCCTTCGAAGCATCCCCACTACGAAACCCCCTACGTGCTGCCACCACTAAAGCAGAAAGTGTTTTACCGTAAGGTGCTTACCTTACCACCTTCCTTGAGAATCTGTATACGAAGCTAGCTGGCTGAACTTCGATCGGCGTGAAAGACGCGACCAGACGTGGCTAGGTTTTATCAAACTGTTTCTAAGCACTGCCAACAAAATAAACGAGACTTAAACGTATTCTTTTTGGAACACAAGCACAGAAACAACCCTTCGAAGCATTCTTATGTCTTGATATCCATTTTTTGTATAGTATCATTTATTAGTGATAAATTCTAACAATATCTTAATCGTACATAAAATTGAACAATTTCTGAAAGAAGTTGCAGCAGATTCCTTTATTTTCTAGAAGATCACGTGTCTGAGACAAACTTTTGTAATTACTCCGACCATATCAATGATCAGTTTAACTTTTCTCAGTTCGAAGAAATTTAAAAGAACGTTCGTTGAAAGTTTTTTCCATGGAATATACGCCTTGTAATCACGAAATTATTAAAGTAAAAACTTCGTCTCATGCTGGCATAGATTAAGTCACGTGAAACACCTCATCTGAAAGGCCCGCGATTATTTTAACTACCTGTACATGTGCCAAATTATACGTTTAGATAGCATGCTAGTTAACAAAAAGAATTCATCACTTTAATACTTTTTCAGAAAGACTTGTATAAAAGAATCTTCAAATAAATTTCTGTCTGTTTTTTAAAAAAACTTATTATTGATAACTTCTTTACATTACATTTCTTCAAGTTTGCACTAAACAATTCACGCATAGACAAAGATTATCACAATTATTGGAGAGAAACATTTATCTATCATCTAGTAATGTTTTATACCTATAATTATCTGTAATTGTTTCTAGATGTTCCATGAGTTTAAGAACAATCTACTTTGTATTTGTAAGAAAATTTAGTAGTTCAAGATATCCACTATGTCACGTCAATGTAAAAATTCCAAAGAATATAGTGCGTGTAACTAATATTTTTTAAACATCAAAGTATATTTATTACATATATATAATGTTTCGTGATCTTTAAGGACAATTAACGCAATACAAGATTTGCCAGCGATTGTTCGTCATTGTCTCTGCCGAAAATAAAATAATATTTATTCCTTAAGAATTCTCTTGCGCGTTTCTTGCAGGAGAGCTATCTGGATACCTATAGCATGTTATCCTTCTCTTTTATCGTTCTTCCGTTATCATTTCAGATACGCCCGGCATCGTGACGTTAGGTTCCTTCGCCGACGCTCGAAATGTTAACTTTGTAGATTACAAAGGAGGCTCATCCGGCCGCGCGTGCACGAAAGCGGCCGAAAATTTATGGCCGTGCTGCCGGTATTTTATAGTCAAACAGTCGTAGAAACATGTCGGCTTGTGCACGCTAAAATGCATCGCGCGATCCGCCTTGCGACGTCTGTTCACGGCGGCAGGAAGGCGCGTGTCGGATTGTCGTGTCGATTTTACGATGATCGCGTCGCCTTTCGTTTCGACGTGGGAAGATTCTCATCGATCGCCGATCACGAAGGTTCGCGTGTAATTCATAAATTTAACAAGACGCGTGCACAGGACGTGCCGTGATTTACAAGGCAATTTGCCAGAATGTTCGTCCGGCGATCGAAATACTGATCGAACTGTCGCTGGTCGATCTTGCATGTTTCACGAAACCAGTAAGGTGTAAGGTCAGCGCGCGATTAAGCCCGTGATTGGCTAGAAGCTGGCATTAATAAAGAAGAGTTACGTTATATCAACTTAACAGCGAACTTGATAGGATCAGCAATCACGCTTCATTAAATGCTCCATTTATGTAAGTTTAAACATTTTGCGATTCTTGCGGCAGTCCATTTTTGATCAGTTTGACCACCGGAATTGTTGATAAGACGATTGAATCTCTCTCGTGCACGAAAATATCACGAAAAATTTTACACGTACACACTATTTACGAAAACATATTGTTTTATATTTTTAACGACTGACACAATGAGATAAGTACATTCTTTAAATATATTCATAATAAAATTAGTGCAGCCATGATTGAAATAACATAATTGAATTGGCACTTAAAGATAACGATTTCATGATTTTATTTTAGGAGTGTAAAATAATAAATAATCTACAATTGGATACAATATTAAACCAAAATTTATTTTAAGGTACAAATATTATAATAGTATAAAATTCGTCTTCTTTTATAACGCGATTAAGAACAATTTTAAAGATCCGTAAGCTTGACCTATTTTGTAATCACCAATTTTATAATCACTGAACGACCAATTGTACCATTCAACCAACGCATAGAAATGTTATCGGATTAACGCAGTTACGTATAAATGGTAACAAATTAGCATGAATAAGTTCAAGGTCTATGCGCAGGCATATGAGCAACGCACTAATGTTTTCGTAGCATGCTTTTGTTGAATACAGTTTTTACGGACAAATTTTGTGAGCACATTACGTATTAAGTACAATAAAATTATATAGGTAGAAACAACCATACTTTATGAAAACATATACACTGCATTCGTTCTAATCATGATAGTGTTTTTATAATAATACAATAAGCATAAATAATTTTCATATTTTTACGAATCATTTATATAAAGTATCAAATAAAATAGCAACAAACGCGAAAGATGTTTGTACTTTCTTTCGTTACCTTTTATTTACGTGTATGCGATGCTTTGCGTTCTTTAATATCCATCAAAAATTCTTTTCAAATATAATCGTCATCCAATTTATTATGAAGAAGATACCGTTCATGAAATTTGTCAATGCAGATAGCAAGAATCTCCAGTTTTTGGTAAACTCTTTCCAAATTTTTTAATAAATCCGCGGTTTCACTATCTTCTTTTAACGCGTTTGAGACTTCTGTAATATACAAAATATAATTTTAATACATCATATTTTTATGTAGTAACATAAGACATGTATCAAGTTACATTAATTTATTCTAATAAATGTCGAAAACAATATTTTATTTAATATAACTAATGCTTATGTATACTAATATAAGCAAGAAAAATTAATAATAATCAAAGAATAATGTAATTTTCCAAAGTAAATTTACAAACAATAAAGATGTACTGCAAGTAAAATATATTTACAACTTTGTTTCTCTATTTTTTAACATAAAATGATTAACATACCTTGTTGCCATGTCAAATTATCAGTCATTCGTTTCTTTCTAAAAGTAGGCAATGAATCATGCGGATATATTATGCTTTCTCTTGAAGCGATAGGTGTATCCGAAACTAAGGATCGACACATGTAAGGAAAACTTTTGCACATGTCCACATTTTCTTCCGTGCTTCCATATTTGTCCATCATTTCCATATGCATCCTTTTCAAAGTATTCATTTCATCATCATATATCGCACCTAATTTCTTTTCTATCCCGCTTTTATGAGCTTCCAAAGGTTTAGCCTTCTTGAAACCTAAATTATTTACTTTGAAGGTATCTATAAAGCCTGAAAGATAATCTTGCTCTTCAAGACTTTTCTGTAGTTCAGCAATTTTTAATTGATTCCATTGTTTATTAAGCTTAGTGGTATCAAAATCATAGTTGGAAACAAACGCAGGTACTGTTGTTAGCTCTTTCTCATTCGTATTGTAAATTGCATCATCTTGACTACTGTCTTTCGTATTAGCAGAAGAATCTGTTTCTACCGTTTCTAGTAACGCGCCGTTTGAGATTTTTACGCTTGGAGTGCTTTTTTCTAATGCAACCATAGTTCTTGCATCATCATACTGCGATGTTGCACTCTTTTTAATATCAGAATTTTCAGTAGAAATTAATTCATCTTTCGATTGACTAGCCGTATCCTCGTCGCATTCGGTATAGTAATCGTCAATATTTTCAAAATATAAACGATAATTATCATTATCGTGTGAAACGTCCGATGGTACTCTGGTACTACTTTCAGAAGAACTAAGATCCCATTCTTCGCTGAATTTAATAGCGGGACACTTCACCTTGAGAATTCCGGAAGTGATTTCAACTTTACAGCGATTTCCTGGAATGACATCTTCAATCATTTCCGTATCCTGGCTTCCGCTCGAAAACGGATTTGATGTTTCGCTCGATCTTGTTGTATCCTTTGATTTGAGTTGTGGATTATCTGCAATGTAGCCTGATAGTTTAAAAACCGATGAGTCTTCGACTGAATCTGACTTCATCCATGGATACCTTATACTATCTTGCATTGTTGGTGGGGGGAGCCAAAATTCAAACCAATCTTTAATATTCCCTATGTGTTCATCTGCTGATGAAGCATTTTCCGACATCGATAAATCGCTATCATCAATGTCGTGTCTATCTTTATTTGCGGCATCAATATCGTAATTTGGCTTATTTTCAATATGTTTTGATGTTTCTTGTGTTGATACGGATCGAGAAATCGAAGAGTCGTCAGTTAAATATTCCAATGACTCAGGATCGAACAAGAGATACGGATTATAAAAATTAATGTCACTTTGATCATCTTGTGCCGTAGTTTCAATAAAATCAAAAACTTTCTGTTTTCGATCTTGCGAGTTATTCATTAGGTTTGGAGTAACTGTATGATCCGGGAGATCATTCAAATTTGAAATCGTCGTAACATCAGATCTTGAGCTTTCAAGATTGTTTGATACGTCTACACTTGATGCGTCACTTTCGTGACTGTTTAATGTTAAATGAAGAATATTATCTTCGGTAAAGACATTCCTGTTTTCGGGCTCTTTTGCATCATTGATTATTTCGGGTGTCACGTATAAACCATTATGCAGCTTTCCCAGAAGCTGTTTGTGAAAGAATGTTTCTGTGTCGTCATATGTACTATCTTTATGTAAATTTTCCGGCAATGCTGTCATTGATAAGCCGAGATCACTTGTTTGTACCACGTTGTCACTTTCATTTATAAAACTGGGTGCGTTCGTGTTGCGTCCATCTGTTGCAGTTGCCTCGTCTTGCTTCGTATCTTGCTCTTTGAGCAAGTCCGTCTCTTCCAGAAGAACATTCAGTTTATTTATAAAGATCTCAGGTTCAACAAATATCACGGATGATTCTGTATTTGGTTGCGACTTCTGCGTTTCAGGTTGAGGTTCATACATCAACTCGTGATATGTCTCACGAATGGTGTTTGAAATTTGATTTTCTATTTTTTCAGAACGGAAGTTCTGGTATGTTACGTAAAAACACCATCCACAGAACAATAAGCATCCCAAGAATAATATTATCTGCAAGCACTCTTGACTACAACAGCCATTTTCATAATCTGAATTTTTTGCTTGTTCTTGCTTTTTCTCTTGTAATCTGCCTTCCTCTAAAGCTGCGAGTTGTTGTTTGTCTATGAGAATTTGATTTTTATTTATTTAGACATTTTGCTAATAAAGTAACAAACTGTAGTTGTTGTATACTGAATTATAAATGTAATCTAACCAAAATATACAAAACGTTTAATGAAATTAAAAAATAAGTAGAGCAGATCTTTCGATTACAACATGTAATTATTACATATATTCCAAGAAATTATAAAAATTAAAAACATAAATTTTATATAAATATATTAATACTTTTAAATAATTTTAAGTAACATTTCAATAAATTTCTTTTATTCAGGATATAATCAACATTCTCTTTCTTACATGTTCGACATAAAAGTGCAACAAGTACTCACCGTCAACTTTCCACTGTTCCTTCATGATGAGAAGTTGATCGTGAACTGAACCTTCCGCTGAGACGAGATCATCAAATGCAGCGCAATAGTAGAATTAACCTCGACCTGGTAAAGTATCATACAGAAGTGAAGGGTCGCGATAAAAGTTGGCCCCGCCCTCATCTTTAGGCGAGGAAGAACTTTCTTTAGGTCACCGTTTATCTTGCGCCGGGTCAGCCATACCGATGTGTCCCGTCATCACAAACAAACGTTTTAACTATCTTCAACTAACTATCTCACCAAACATACGTTTTCAATTTCGTATTAAAATTGATGTAAGAGAAACGAAAAATTATTAAAAAAGGACAAATGCTATCTGTTATGTCGTATTTATAGAACTCGTTATATGCAATCTGCGACTGGATTTACACGTTAATCAGTTATTGCGCAAGCTTATTGCACGAATTACTACATAAAACATACATAACAGCAAACAACATCTGCTATTTTCATAGTTCCTTTAAATGTGTATATTACACAAGATCTGTTGAACTAATCCGGAAATTTAAAATATTTTAGAATAATTTAATCAATCTCGAACAATGTTAACTTAAATTATTTTAATTACATAGTAATGTGTAATTAGACTTATTCATAATTATTTATTCAACTGCGTTTAATTAAAAAATGCATGCATTACACCCATGAAACAATGTCTGCATTAAAACATATGCATATTCATCAATCAAATAACTTGTTTTTCTTTTCCCTTTTACAAATATATTTTATTTGGTCGACACTGCTTCCGTTATACAACATAGGGGACATAAGTTCAAATACTTATCATTGCAGAGATTAATTTCTTCCGATAACGAAACAGGTGTTCGAATCCGATATCAAAACAGTGTCGGTTATATCTGAGAAAATAATTATAAAACCTATTGTGTGCAACGATTCTAGTAGTGTCATGGTTCATATGTAAATAAAAAAAACGATTATTTTTTACAAGAATAATTTCATATAAGGCGTTTTATTATATAATACAATATACGTAAAAAGAAAGAGTATTAGAGGATAATAAAAATAATATATAATCTTTACAAAGTGGAATATTTTCTTTTTTGCTTAGAGCCGGCACTGCTTCTAGATTTGATAAAAGAAGCCAGTTCGATTAACTTCGATTGATGACACGTTCTTTCCAGTCTTCCTCGAAGCTTGTAACTCAGAAAGATGTTACGAAATCAACAACTTGTTCTATTGTACCTGCAATTTTTAATTTGTAATGGTAAGAATAAATAACAATTTATATAAGAAGATAGTTAATTCTTTATATAATTACAAAAGTTTAGAAAATGTTTAGTATTGTTATACGTAAGTCTTTTTTCAACAAGTTACATATAATAACTTTAATGCAATATGTTACATATAATAACTTTCTAATATACATAATATATAACAATGATAATAATATATAATATTATTATAGTATAATATACATATATGTTAATGTATAATAGAAATTAAGAAAAAAAACTAAACTGTTTTAGTGTTCACATTTAACATTAAAGTATTATCAAAAGAAGTGATACAAATCAACGATACAAATAACATAACATATAACAGTGATTGGAAATGCAAATCTAATGATGAATGTACAGCGACAAATAGCGTGTGCCAGAATAATCTGTGTCAGTGTGAATCTGAATATATCTTTAATGCCGACATGACATCCTGCATCAAAGGTAACATTTCTTTTATCGAGACTTGCTGCTTTTATTTATCATAATTAATGTAATGTAAACATATAAAAGTTACATTATTACTTTTTATTAGTTGCTACTGGATTGTATGATACATGCGAGGAAACGATACAGTGCTCGACTTACCTTCTCAGTGGAGCTAAGTGTATCAATAAAGTTTGCGTATGTGGTCCCGGTTACTACTACCTACATGGTAGATGTAATCGATACGTTGGTACGCGATATGTCTTATTTTTTTTATATTATTAATTACAAAATATTTTCATATGCCATTATTTTGGGTATCTTAACATATAGGCTTATACGAGAAATGCAAGCAAGATGTTGACTGCTACGTGAATGCCGATTTCGAAGCAAGCGTTTGTGATAACGGAATCTGCAAATGCACTCCTGGCTTTTATCAACGTGAATATCGCACTTGTCGCCGAGAAGGAAAAAGTAAGAATTCCATTTAACACAACAACAAAGAATACGTTATAAAATATATAAAATTCATGACATTATAATATAATATTAAAATATTAAGAAACTTATTTTATTAAAATAACTTATTTATTAACTTAACTTATTTTTAATAAATTATACTAATTAATGCTTAATGTTGTGTATATAGAAGACGGCGACGAGTGCACAATAAATAACGATTGTACTTTTGACAACGCGATATGTACTGAATTTGTATGTAAAGCATCTCAAGTCGAAGAAGCAATTGAACTTGCATCTGACGCCATGTTGACCACCAACAATTCCGATGCAAATGAAGGTATATATATACAGGGTGTCCGGTAACTCACGACTCAACGCTCGTGAGTGGATAAAGCGGATTGAACTGAGTGGAAAAGTCCTATACCATTTTGCAATTTTCACAATAGTTAACAAGTTATTAATTATTAAAAATCGTTATATTAGTCCGGCTTACCGCCGAATGCAAGTGCGCGGCGAGATGCGACCACCTAGCGATCAAAGTTGCTAGGCGCGAGAAGTTGTTTATTACAAATGGCATGCCTAGCCATTGCCACTGCGATCGCTAGGCACTCGATCGCTAGGCGGTCGCATCTCGCCGCGCGCTTGCATTCGGCGGTAAGCCGGACTAATAGCACGATTTTTAATAATTAATAACTCGTTAACTATTGTGAAAATTGCAAAATGGTATAGGACTTTTCCACTCAGTTCAGTCCTCTTTATCCACTCACGAGCGTTGAGTCGTGAGTTACCGGACACCCTGTATACACACAAGTTATTAACAATGGATATAATATAAATTCTTTGTTTAATTTTAATTGCGAGTTATTCTTGTGATGACTATATATGTATGATTCCATTAGAAATTCGAGTGGACGGTAATTGTATGACGAACGAGGATTGCCGAGCACTGGGAAATGCAGTATGCAGTCCTATTGGGACATGCCGTTGTGACCGTGCTCATTTTGCATCCGCCACAGGCACTGAGTGTATTCCAGGTAACATTAACGTCTCAAATGACAATTTTGCGTGAGTGAAGGCAACCGCATGATTGAAACATTTATGTTGCCAGAACTTGGAGAACCCTGTCAGGAAAGCCAAAAGGGCTATATAGAAAAGTCCTTTTGCCGCAAGGGAAGGTGGAGTTGCAGTAGTGACACAGTTGCGTCCAAGAATAATCGTGAATGCCTCGAAGGTGAACAGAAACTGTACACAATTTTATTGTATAAACTTGTTACAACTTCGACAAATTCGCTTTTCAGTATGCGTTTACTTGTGTGTTTACTTGTGTGTTCACTTGTATGCTTTTTATGTGTGAAGCAAACTTTTCCAAACCTATTAAAAAATCTGTTCAAATAATTCTGATGGTTTAATGTGCTTATTTTATTTAGTAACAAGAGAACATAATGGAAACTGCGAACATATTGAACAATGCTACGTTTTGGGGCCGGATGCTCTATGCAACAATAAGAAATGCGTGTGCAATGAAATTGTTTCGCACTACATAAAGAGTGAACTCTTTTGCTGGGTGAATAGAGGAGTTGAGGAAACTTGCAAACATAATCGAGATTGTTATGTAAAAGATTTTAAAGGCGAACTGATATGCAAGAACAATAAATGCAGCTGTCCTGATGGTACACACTTAAGAAAGAATAAAATGGCTTGTATAAGTGATGAAACAGGTTAGTAGTTATCTAATTCATTTTGTATAGCACTTATCATGTAGCATCTAACAGTATTGCATTAAATTTCAGGACTTGGAGGAATTTGCGACGTGGATGATGACTGTGTGACACTCAACTCCGTTTGTAAGCGCGAAGTATGTTCATGTGACAAAAATTATTATGAGCTAAACGAGAAATGTTTGGCAGGTAATATTTTATATTTTGTTTTAAAAGTGTTATAAAAATTTTTTTTCATTACGATCTTCATGATTGAAATATAAAATTTGAAAAACGATATGTCAATCATTGAATAAAAATAAAATTGGATAAAATAAAAGAAAACATAACAATTGTATGAAACTAACGAATTTCAGGTATCAATTCTAACTGCACGAATAACGAGCACTGCACACCAAGAAACAGCGTATGTGTTTCGAACGTGTGCTCTTGTGAGCCGAATTATGTGTCTGTAGCAACCGGCTTGTGTATGCCATGTATGAATCAATTTCCTTATAGTTTTCATATTCATATCATTATCTTTAATAATAATAATAATAATAAAATTCGAATAATATGTTTATGAAAACTTTAACATGTTCTATATAATATGTTAACACATGTTTTTAGTATCATCATATGACGAGCCATGCTCGCTGGACGTCCAGTGCTCCAACATATCGGGTGCGATTTGTGCGAGTAAACAAGTCGAGAAAGCTGCCACAGATATGGCAGAATCACCAGAGACAACAGAAAGCAAAGTTTGTACTTGTAGCGAAGACAGCTACTACACATTCGAACAATGTTTTAAGAAGAGATGTAAGACACTATGATTTACGCTAAGTCTGTTAAAAAACATATTGGTTGAGATTCGTTTACATTTATATTTTTGTAGTTCTCGGCGAAACTTGTATGAATCATAACGAATGTTACGAAAGCGTTAAACAGATTCAAGAGAAGAAAATAATCTGCAAGAATGGAAAATGCGCATGCGACTGGGGTTGGAATGAATGGAATAGCAGCGTATGCGTGAAACATCCAGAGGCTGCTGCGTTCTATTTGAATAGTAAGTAACTTAGCATCAGTAAGTTACCTGACATCACTTAACCGAAAAAAATCGCTGCGTTTTATTTGCGTTTACGTAGAAGCAAAGATATATCGGGTATACTAACGTCTTTCCCCTTTTCCTTGGGCACCTTTCCCAAATGCGCATAAAACTCTTTTATGTGACGGCATAATGTGCTCGCAATTACGAGTCGCGAATTTGCACGCCAGTTCGAAAACGTTGCTTGTTCGCCGCGTTGCAAGTTTTGCGATTACACATGCCGATAAAGCGTACCTGCAGCGACATGGCCCATCTGAAACAGACCTTTCGCGCATTTTTCACGGAAAGCAGCGGAACCTGCCGAATGTTATTGTTCCTTGGATACACGGAAATAACTTTACTACTGCTATGAATACTGTTATCGTGTAACAATCAATGAAGATAGAAATAGCCCTCGTGCTTTTCGAACAATCTTCGACCAGATAACACAAAAGTTATTTCTAGTTATTTAAGTACTATATTCTTCCATTTATTAGAATTCACGAACTCAAGATAAATCTCTGTCTATTTAATATATTACAATAAATTAATTATACTGTGTTTCTTTCAGGTAGTACAATTAACGTCATATCCACAGGGTTATTTTCGATTATACTTCTTTATATTTTTCTGTAAACTATTCTAAATTTATAAATGTATAAATTATAAATATAAGAATATTTTTTAATTAAAAGATGTATTTATAAATATCTTGTTTTAGGCAATACTAAATTAGTTATTATATAAGTATTTTTTATTATTTGTAAGTAATATTGATTGCAAAACGTACGGCGAAGAATCGAGAGTTTTTGAACTCTCGATTCTTTTGAAAACAGTAATAAAATCGATTCAAACGTAAAGAAAAAATTTCAAAATGGATTTAAAAAGTACAAAGAAAGAATATAGGTAATGCCATTCTCGCAATACTATTATAACATCATTATAATATCAATCAACGCATTTTGCGTGCATTTTCCAATCTATCAATCAAGTCGCTGTGATTCGTGGCTGGGCAGCTAAACCATTATCACTCGCGATTGCGTTATAGCATAATTAGCACACATTTGCGCGATATGGACAGACGAAAAATGAGGCTATACATACGCTGTAGGCAGCGTGTGATTTGAATACCGCCATTTCCGACCGGAGAGATTGATTAAAGAAAAACTGCGTACTTAGGGTTCCGCCGAGCGTGATAAGGAGACTAAATAACCGACACGCGAACCACGCCGGCCGCACTCATTAAGACCGTTTCTACTGAGCGAACAATGCTCCTACCTAAAGTAAAGTAAGCTTTCAGTGACGTCGCTGTTGGATTCAAGGCACAGTGACGTCATAACCGAGAGAGAGAAGAGAGGTCAAGGCGTATTATTCAAGTATATCTCCTTCGTATAATCGATCAGATTTAAAACTCTTCAGACTAGGACAGTATATATAGAGAGATTAAAACTTTCGTTAAACATCTTTTTGGTATGTATTGAGCTCATAGTATTGCCCGAGTATCGTTTTTCCGTTTGTCGCATGCAAACTCGCCTGCTTAGCTGAATGCTCGAAATTGGATACTGCAGATTTAATCGCTTCGCATTTTCGGCTCCGATATGTGTCAAGATTAGCGCCAAACACGGTCTGTAACTAATTTGTCAAATCTAAGCGTCGATCTTAATTTAGTTCAACAGAGTTCGATATCCGTGTCATCAAGCGCTAAATCATCAGGCAATCGCACTGCGATCATATGTATTTCACATTTCACAGCTTTTGTTCCCTACAAGTTATACCATCTAGGCAATTCAGAGCCTCCAACTGTATATCTAGTTACTGAACATTATGCCTCTCGCTCTAACGCAGAAATTCATTAGACATGAGTTCTTTTATCAAAAATCTCAAGCGAGATTAATGATTGTCAACAAAGGCGAAGCTTTTGCGACGAATTGCTAACAAGCGCGTTCTGCTTCTCTTAGCAGATCAAAATCAATTGAAACAAATTATGCGAATTGTATAGGATGTTCTAAATTTCTAAATTTTCTGGACTCCTCGCGTATGATGCGCTCAAACACATTTCGTGACCAACGATAAATTAAAAACCACTGTCAAAAAAAGAAAAAATTTGGGAAATTTAGTACTTGCTAGCACGTACTGCGTGCATCGTAACGGTAGAATTGGAATAGCGCATTACGCTAACAACCTCGTGATTCTCTGTACCCTTCTACTCCTATGTAATCTCCATTTGTATGACCTAAGCAGAATTGCCACCTGCACTATGTGACACAGATACGAAATCAGATTAAAGTGAATTATTCCTAACGATCGTAGTAATAAACTACTGACTTTACTATAATGGCTGGCGAGTAGCTGCTTAAGTAGGTTATTATCTCTTTTTTCAGATTCAATTATACGCGATTCAAAATGATAATACAGCGTTTTATTCTTTCTTGATGTAAAGGGCACGTCATATATTCTTTTCAGATAATTCACATATACTGATAAGACACTTTAAAAAGACAGGAAAACTTTGACCTTTAAGTACCCGCGTCATTGCCTACCTGGACTCCATTTACGTCAGTTTGAAATCCTTTCTTAAATAACCGGTATACCTATTCTCTGATTCTCTAACGATACTATCGTTAGAACGAAAATATCGATGATATTTTAACTGTCGCTTGAGCTAACGGCACTTTAATAATAAAGATATTTTCGTTTGTAGTTGAACAAAATCAAATTGTCGAAATTTTTTATCTTTAGTCGGATTCCAACTATTTCTTCAAAATGCTATACTTTTTTTTTCGTTCAATTGCGAAAAACGAAATGCTTCCATTTCGTGTATTCAAAACTTAAAAATATTTAAAACGAAGTGTATAAAGCTATATGAACTATACATACGTTTTTTCCGCACGCATTTTTTGCATGCGTTTTTTCCGCATGCGTTTTTTTCGATGGATAACGAAGAATTCAATCCTAAATCAAATTTACCATTCACAATCAGTCAAGAAACTTTTATTGAATGTTAGAAACTAATTTGCTTATTTAACTCGCTTAATTAACTCGCTTAGTTGATAATTTAGTGATTTTATATATCTTCCCCGTTAAATATCAATCTTAGAACTAATGAAACCACTTATCACCATCACTCTTCAATGTTAACAAGCAATATCTTTGTGCTGTAAACTGAAATATATCTAAATAATTTTTGTGCAATGTCTAAATAAAAGTGCTACAAGTTTTTATAGATATTTTCTCAGAATGTTTTTTCTGTTTACGACTGTGCGCTATATAATTTCTCAGTTACTGCAAGAAACTATTTACAAGCTAAATTGCGCAAATATTTTGTTAAAATTCTGTTGTGTTGATATTAGGCCTGTTATTTTTGATCGAAGTTCGATAACTTCGAAGCAACGAAGGAATCTTCGAAGGTACGAAGTTTCGAAGGATCGAAGCTTCGAAGATGTGAAGTAGTCTTCGAAGGTCAATAACTTGAAATTATGCGGTAATAGACTACATGCAACCAATTTCAGCTTGTGTCATCCTCTCAACACGTCTTTTCTATTTCTTTGCTACTTGCGATAGGAATTTTTTTTATTAAAAATATGACTGTGATACGACATTTCATACAATTCTTGCCCTCCCGCTCTCTTGCTCTCTCACTCTCTATTGTCATAATAAAATCGATTTACTGTGCAATCGTACCTTCGAAGATTCCTTCGTTTCTTCGAAGTCTTTCGAAGCTTCGCAGCTTCGAAAAAGTAACAGTTCTAGTTGATACATGTTTCTTAAATTGCGGTTTAAGATATTAACGGATTGCACAAAATTGGATCACAAAATGTGAGAACTTTAGATAGTACGAAACAGTTGTCAGAACATTTCAAACGGTGACACAGAGGTACATTCACACGCTAGGAATCGGGAAAACCAATTAGTTATGTAATTGCTGCCGATGCCGAGATAGTGTTAATCGATCACAGTAATACGTTGCAAAGTTAAAGGCAATGGGTAGAATCGACGTAGAATCATGTAACACGTTTAGAAATACTAAATTGCTTTCTGCTAATCTGCTCTTATCGATTAAAATTATTTAAAGCACAATTAAATTTAATTTTAAAACTAATTTGAAAACCAAATTTAAGCCTAAAATTAGTTATATGTCCTAGTTGATATCTTTCGCCAGTAACAAGTTTAAAATAATCAAACGATTTCCTCGACAGTCTGGCAATGCTTTTAACTGATTAACACAACGTTTAGTTATGTCTTTAATTAATGCAAAATGATAAAGAAGGAAAAAATGCGCGTATATTTTGATACTTTAAATTAATTTGAAACGCCACTATTTATAAGGAATATTTAATATTACCAATATGAAGATTACAAAATCGAAACTAGTGTTCTAAGAAATTTATTTATTTCTTGGAAATTTAAGAATATTATATTTAATTAACTATTATACATATATTATAATATATTATAATTAATTTAAAAATAGTATACATATCCTCATATAGATATTTAAATATCTTCAAGCTTGTAGTTTTAAAGAATTTTGTATTTATCATATAGTTTGAAAGCAGTTTTCTTTATTTTAAATAATAAGTTTGAATAAAATTCTTCATGGTAATCAGATAAAATGCAGAATCTCTCTTAGAGATCTCAATAAACTATCTGTAGTATTAAAAATGCATTTTTCGGTTACACATGTTCTCAAGCATAACAATCTAAAAATTTAACATTATTTATACATTATTTACACAAATGCATCCTTTATGTACATATACCTACACCATAAACTAATCCATTTAGAACCTTTCCATAGTCGATTATACTTGATACCAGGTGATACTTGATATGATATACAAAATGCCTGCCTCTATCAGCCAAAATGTTCGCTCGTTTGTCCGTTATTCGCGCGCAGCATGAACGAAGGGATGCGAAAGGTCACACGCCAACCAGATGGACAGCCGATAGGAGCCCGACCTGGCTTCTTTCTTCGTGATATGGATTAGAACCCGCTCGTGCGGATAGGAAGTGACGCTGCTATAAGGATCTCGGGCACGAAAGTCGAAGCTTCGGTATACGATAAGGTCACTGAACAGCTCCTCCTTGCATTCTTCAACACAAAAGTTGTTCCACGCGAAAGAGTTTAAAAAAAAGAGTAGTTTAAGAGTAATTTAATCCACAATATTAATCATTAATGTTACGCATGCTGTAAGCAGGAAGAAACATAGGGGAAGATTGCCGCAGCATTGTCATAAGTCGCAGTTAACAAACTCTGTGCGAGAAGCGTATTAAATGTACACACAAGCATCGTGGGGTTACACGCGGTGGTAGCTAATGCTGGTGGCAACAAAGAAAATGATGGACGAACAGAGATCTGATAATGCGGCCGGTCGCACTGTAATTCTCCGCGTAATTTCCAGGCCGACCTGTGCATGGCCGTCGATCTAGGACGCCGCGGGAGGTTCGTGCCCGATATCACCTGTGTATGCCCGTGACGAAAATCGTTCGTTGAAAAAGACGTCAGCGCTGCTTTGGAGATTTAAGCGTAGCATAGCGCGATCTGCAACAGCAAATTGCGGCCGCCATTGCCTGCGAGCATGGGCGAGCATAGATCGCCGGAGTTTCTCCGTACCGTTGAAACGGGAACGCGGAACGAGCGGCGGGGGTTGTGTCGCAGCGATTTCCTTCCAATTCGCGTATACATATCGGATCGCGTGTCCAGCATTACCCGCCCCTATGTGTCTTGCCGCTTGCGTTATATGGTGCCAGCAGAGGCCAAGGTCGCACGACCAACATTTAAACGCGGGGCTACGCAACGTTCCATCGTCAGTCGGAAGAATCAGTTATTTGACCGGAAGTTTGACCAAGTCGTCTGGAGGCATGATTAGCATGAATCGGAGAACACGTCACGCTGCATACTTCGAATATAGATTACACGTACGCGAGTATAGCGTGCATAAAATCAAAATTATATCTTTTTCTTTTTTGTTCAAAGTTGTCCATCGTTGATCGTTGATCAGCCTATGGCTGATGGCTAATGTGAAATGAAGCATGAGACATGAGAAAATTCTTTCTTATACGTTTTTTATATAATTAAAATATCAAGAAAGTAGCTTATACTGTTTTGTAAAGTTTCAGCTATTTATAGTTTTTTGTATTAAGTTATTAGATTTTACACGTTTAATATACGGAACTTGATTTTGCTCGTGTACGATGACCAGCCAACATGGCATTCATGATACATCGTTTGCATCAGTGTCACTAGCTTGTAGATATTAATACGAATATTTTCGAGATACGTTGATAATGTCTTACGCGATATCACGAGTGGCCAGAAGCGGACGTTGCGATGGAGGGTCATGTTTAAATGTTCGTTAAACTTGCGCACTTTTTTATCAGATTCTAACGGGTCTGCTGCAAAATGTGATGCCCGATTATATCTGCGAAATAAGTGTTTTTTAGCGCGCGCACGTGTGTGTGGCTCACATCATCCCGCATGTGTATGTGATCGCCGCACACTTTCATTTTTACGTTTCATAATATAACACTCACCACTCGCAATTGTTATTTAAATGAATTTTGCATGTCGGGCACGCAGCATGGCACGGCGTTCCTGTGCATTTATTAGCATCTGTTTACGATGAAAAAAATGTACACGTGACGAAAGACACGGGAGGAATCAAGCTTTGTTCTCAGGTTGTGTCCGAGTTAAGGATAACTCAGATAAGAGGACTTATAAAAATCGATTAATCGACATGTTTTGTCTCGCTCAGTCATCGATTTTTCCTGCATAACTTTCAGTTTAAAAGTATGTGAATTCTATTATTCCGCTGAAGTGAAAACCATCCATGACTGTCACATTTTCCACAAAGAACGATATAAATCTGCGCATTTCTTATGTCGTGATGCAATTTAAAATTCGTGCAGCTTTTTACCGACATTTACCATGCATGTGCGCGGTTTCTCTCGCGAAAATCTGTGAAAAGGAAAGTTCGTGTTGCCATCTACCAAAGGAACTGCAAACTCACTGTTTCACAACAATTTAACTATACAAATACAGTTCTCTAAAATATTAACTTCACAGAATTGTTCAATATATATTATTAAATATTATCACATTCATAAAATAATAATGTGTTTATAGAATACATCGAGTACTGTGAAGACTGTCTTCACAATAGATCGACAGAAAAAAATATCAGATATAACTTATTATTAATATAAAAAATATCTTTTTTAACGTTTCAAATTTAAGCATGTGTTCGATGCAAAACTTAATAAACATTATAGCGATCTTGATTGATGCTCTAGTTCAATTCAGTATTAAATTGACATGAAGTTTTATAACTACTATATTGTTTCCTTTCGTGCTTTATACGGACTTACAATTAGATGTTCGTGTACATAAGACTACATGTTCTACTGTACCTCCGTATTATCTTGCTTTACAACATGCAACATGTGGAAAACCTAATTTGGATGACGGCCAAAAATTTACCGTTTCAAAGCTCGAATACTCTGCCGAACTTGTACAACTTATCTTCAAACCAATGCGATTACCATTTGTTGATATCCACAGATCCACCTGTAAACTTTGTAGAAGATAAAGAGTTCGGCAAAAGTTTGCCAATTAAAACTGAGTTTTTCTGTTTTTCTTCCATAACGTCACATCAAATATATTCTCATTGTCGAATTTACATATACCATTTCCGGAGTTGATATAAGACTATATAAGACTATTCTTACTTTATTCTTTATTTTATTTAGTTTTATAAGAACATTCTCAGATTTTTATAAATTACTATTTAATTAACATTTGAGGATTTTAAGAAGTAGATATGAAATAAATAATAAATAAAATAATTTGTTTAAATTTAGTCACTTACCTTATTATTTAGTTTGCAATTGTATTTGCTGTTATTTCTATGTATTTCACTAACATATAACAAAAACAAGCTAAAATAAATTATACAATACAGAAATGTGAATCAAAACTTTTTTATCTTCCTGAAGCAAAACGTTCAATACGTCAATTTATGTATTCATATATTCACGATTAGAAATATAAAAAATCAATATATTGAACTTAAAGTGGAGAACATATTAAATTATACAAACTTTGTAAATATTGTCTATAACTATATATATTGCATTATAGAGAAGTTTCTTTACAAGATTATCATCCTACCTTGTAACCATGCAATGAACAAATAAGTTTAATATAAACTATCTATTGTAAACTGCGACCAGACCATTGTACTTTGGGCAACAAAGTGCAAATATTTTCTACAGTCTACTATGTTAAGTAAAGATAGCTTCAGCTAAAGGGCGGATCAGGATTGAAGGACATGATGCGTCCGAGGGGTTGATGCATGAAGGAGAAATATACAGATTTACCAGCTGGCAACGCCAGTATCGATTAGTCGCATACGCGTGTACTTGAGCTGCGTCTAGATATTCGATGACGATTCCTCCATCCATATTTATTCATCCAGCTATCTATTTTCTATTGGAAATACAAAAAATGATAAAACGAAATCAGTTATATATCTCGTGTACATATATCTCGCTTGTTTATATAATAGTTATATTTCTCATTACAATTTACTCTATTATTTTAGTTACTTTGTTTTAATATAGAAAATTGTCTAGAAGTGAATTTATCATATATAAAATTTAAAAAAAATAATCTGAAAAGTAAATTTTATGATTATTTCATATATCAATATCCTATTTTATAAAAATTGAAATCTTCATGACACAATCTTTAATCATATTTCCTCTTTGTTGTAAAAAGTTGTGATAATCTGCTAGTAGAAGATTTAATCTTATCAAAATTCTCAGATCAGTGGAAAATGTAATTTGTAGCTTGTAGATTAAGTGTATCAATCAATTGAAAAATAATATAATATAATGCACATTTAATACACATTTCATATATATTTTACATAGATTGCATCATAAATTTAGAAGCTTCGTTGAAGTTATTTATATCATTATTTATAAGTTTTGCTTTTCATAAGGTTTGAATTAAGTAGATTATTCTGATTTGCTTCGAAATTAAACACAAAGTTAATGTAGTAATAGCCAACGGCGATATCGATCATGGTCGTTCTCCTCTACTTGTATCTATAATATTTTGAAGCTGACTCGTGTTAGCGGAAATTTCAAAGTGAAATATTTAGATAGGCAAAGTGAAATATTTAGATAGGCATTGCCATGAATACTTGATCTTACAAGACGCTCCTCTATTATGAGCTTCATCTATACTTCTCCAATCGCGCATACTGCTTATTACGAATATGTTATATTGATGAAAAAGTATTATTACATGCTCTTACAACCTATGATATATCCATATTTAAATGAGCGTAAAGCTCATTTCAAGTTTAAAAAATATTTATTTCATAATGAATGTGTTGCTAATAATATATTTTGTTTGGCAAATATGCAATAGTTTGAATGAATCTCCTAAATGCAACTAAACATGAACGATCGATCAGAACGTTAACAGAGAACCCCCAAAACGCACCCTTCGTATTCCCGAACTAATTTTATTGGTAAACGGCCGTCGATCATCCATGACATTTTGACATGTACGTGCGCGGTCGAAAGGTCGTGTCTGAATCATGATTCACGTTCGCCATTACAGCATTCGTAAAATAAGAACATGCTATAAACAATAGGAGGAAAAATAATTCGAGCGGAGATGCGTAAGTGGCAAAAAAATGATCGCCTCTGAGCTGCAATCTGCATGGATTATTAAGCTCAAAAAGCTTAATGTACAAAGGCCGCCCAAGGCTACTGGCTGCAAGAAAAGCAAGGGTATGTCACAGGAAAAGAGAGAGTGAAAAGAGAGAAAGAGAAAATATGCGTTATCTCTGAAACGATGCGTGTTAACCCTTGAATCATTGAGATTCAATGTAACTTCGAAGACAATAAAAGCTCTCTCCTCACTAAGGATCGATTGTCAGAAACACTGCAGGTATTTTACTATTCGCGGTAGGCGCACAATCAGTTATCGTCTCGTTTCTGTAATGGACTGATATTCCTCCTCAACAGACGAATGATCCTCGGTACAAATTCAAACCTGTCATTCTTGAATCATTCTGCAACGAAACTCTAATTGTTGCAAAATGTATCGTATAAATCGTACACTGTGACACACTTTCCATGTATTTATTACGAGATATATTCTACCTATAGACCATCTGTACGTGAATTATGCGTTCATTAAATGTACCCGCATATGGAAGGAAATATAAAAGGTTGAAATTATGAGAGTGATATTAAGGGAAGTTAGTCGCGTGCAGAGTATTAATTAACTTGGCTTAATTACCTAATCAGGAAGTCACGCTGATGAACAAGTGAAAATGAGAATATAGAGAATCTAATGTTAGTTGAAAAAAAACTTTCCTACGTTTTTATTAAGTTTAGCTATATTTAATAGCTTTAAATATTTATACACAAATTAATCCAATTTTCCGTACTTTAGAGAATATTTATAAATAATTTCAGATATCAGATATGTAACAAACGTCATCGCAAAAAAATATAAGTTGAAGAAAATTCTTTGTTAATTGTTTGGATTAAATATTTTATTTTAATTTTATTTAGCTAAATATTTAGAATATCCTACATGTTATTTTAAATGAAAAAATATCCTACATGTTATTTTTTCATTTAAAATAACATGTAGGGTATTCTAAATTATCATACTTTTTCGACTCACGTACATTTTTTATCTATTTTCATCGCGTGTGTGAGCTGCTCGTCTAGGCCGAGCATAGATTGTTTCCATTCCTTTTGAGACCTGCAATTCCCAAATGCAATTTTTCGTATTTTTACAGGATAGAGAGAAAATACCGTAAACAAATAGAAAGTTTATTTTTAAATAGAAGCATAACATAAACTATTTTAAATAAAAATTAGTTAAATATTATTCTTTAACAAATTCTACATTTTTCTTCGCATTAATATTATAGTAATAAAAAATGTTGACTAAGTCAAGAATTCTCGTAAAACGTATAGAATACTAGAATAATAATAATTCCTTTGTCGCTTATATAATTGCCAGTAGTATACGACACATTATGGAATATTATATTTACATATCTATTTAGCCACATTTGCGATTTCTTCTGTCAATAATATGATTTTAATAGTTTAACTTTCATCGTAATGGCAAACGTTCGTCCGTTGAGCAAACTGTTGGAGACCATTAGAGACGTTAATGAGGTCGCTTCCAATTTGTATCTTAAAATTTGTCTTACAGATATTTTACAGTGTCAACGTCAATATGTTTTGAGATCTCTAAAGATTTTGTCATAAAAGGTAAGCTATATTAAGAGAAACTTATACAAACATTGATTCTGGCGATAAAGTTTTTATCTTCGTGTTTATTGCAGATATGTAAAATGAAAATACATTTTTCAGGATAATTTACTTTTACAAAAATGATGTCTTCCTCCTAAGTAATTATTATTTAGTTTACACAACCTTTTCGTTACATTATTCACCAAACTGCAAAAATTTGATGATTCAGTCTTGATATCTGTTCCGTTATCTAAATAAGTCATAAAAATAAAGAAGAATTAATTAATTGTGTTCTAGCGGAATGAATTTTATTATATCAAGTGATTAAAAAAGAATTAAGAAATGATCAAGCACATTTAGAAAAAACTTAGCATTCAGAGAAATGCGGATTCTATGATACAAAAATATTATGAATACATTCATGCTTATTAATTATTGTAAACTTTTAATTATTTTATTATTTATAAAAATTCTTATAAAAAATAAGGTTTTATTTATATATTATTTATAAAAAACAGTAACACATAGTATAAATACTTACAGTTTTTAGTAACGATTTTGTTAGTGATGATATTCTTTTGCATATTCTTGTTAATGATGTTCGTTGTTAGCGTCTTCCGATTGTACTTCATAGGTGCAAAAAAACACTGTGCTCCAAATGCAGAAGAGTGCTAATAGCAACATCCACGTTACGAAATTAAATATATCCCATCCAAAAATGAGCTGACGGATCGAAATAAATTGATGTACACGTTCATTGGATTCCGAGCAGTAAATTGCAGTGCGACTCCGATTGTCCGCCATCGTGTCTAGCAATCTTGTGTTCTTCGACGAATGACGAATTGTACGACTCCAACAACTGACTCACGTAGCCCGATAAGCACCGAGCGAGACGATCGTTTCCTCTTATACGTAATGAAGCACATCATTCGATTAGATTAGATAACATGTTATGAACAACAATGTCCAATTCTGAGATTGTATTGATTAAGATAGCAAGAATTAGCTATCTTGTGGCGACAGATGCGCTTATCTATTAAAATATTTAAAAATAATATGTGCATTAATCTGTCTGCAATCGGATACACATCATTATTTTTTGCGAAATATTTACTAGTTAGTAAAATTGTATGGAAAGCTACAATTATTGTATTTTTTGACTGGACAAAAAAGTGATAAAAAGTTGTACTGATTAATTACAGAAGATATAATACTGATACACATACACAGAAATAACATATAATAATAATAAATCGTTAATCAATGTCTTATAAAGAAACGCGTCATTAAAAACTCATTGATCTTAATTTTCCAAAGATACATTTACGAGCAACAGTCCGTATTATCATTATTAGCTTTCTCCCACGCGAATAACCAATAACCGAGAGCTGTCCCGACTCCAATGGCGATGCAGAGCCAATAGTTGTACGTCATAAAAATAAACATGAGAAAATAGCCGAGCACCACTTGGATCACGTGCAGAAGCGTTTGAAAGAAATGCACTCCAGAGAACAACAGTGCGCTGTAACGGTACAATATAAATCTCGCGATAAATTTTATACGGTAATCTTTACGAGAATGACGAATCGTTTATACATACTTTCTCGATTTCTTCTTCTGGTTCTTCCTGAGGAACGTCGTGCGCGCGAAGAGATATTCACTGCAACAGACATGCTCGTGACTGATCACTTGCATTCTTTTTCTTTTTACGCATAAAAAATGTTTACTCACCGATAAGACTTCAGCCCTTCGTAAAATGCGGTTAAAAGAATGATGCCGATTGCGGAACCGATCATTCCTTGCGCGTCATTCACGCGCCAACCGTTAAACAAAATAGTTTCCTGAAGGCCACCATGAAATGACATCTGCAACATGCGCAAACATTGTAATCGTATTAATGAAGAATACGATAAAAATAGAAGTGAAATAAGAATCGCATGTTGCGTCGCCAACACTTACGCTATGCATTTTAACTTCGAGTATTATTCACAGGTACCTTCGCGAAAGCTTCTGCGCGCTATTATGAAGTCGCCACACGAAGAATTTTCTATCAAATGGTCGTCGTCGTATCTTTTTATCACATTGTAGATATCATATCTCTTACGTTTATCGCCGATCGGAGTCAAAATGTTTATCGGAAGAAATCTTTTAGTGCATATAGATTCTTACGCTCTTCTTCAAAATGTTTATCGGAAGAAATCTTTTTCTAGTGCATATAACTTCTTATGCTCTTCTTCATTCATGAATTCTTTAATTACCTTAAAATCAAATTTGTAAATTTGTAAATTTTTTAGAAAATCTTAGGATAATTTCAGACTTGCTAAAATGGGATACAATAATGATAACAATTAATGTATATGACCATACAAAGTTATATTTTTAAATACATAAATACGTACACAATACATTTAATCTTACAGTAATTTGTGAGTATTTCTAATAATAGTGTATATCTCATATATATGTTACATTATACATATTATGCTATATTTTCTGTTTCTCTTGACTGCACGAAAGAATTCTTCTGCCGCTCAAAAAAAGAGATCGTAAAAGTTTTATGTACAATATAAAAGACTTTATTTCTATACCAACTTTCCTTCTCCTAGAATCTTAAAATGTATACGACGTTACCAGATGTGTATTTCATATGTATATCGACTCAAATAAAATATTTAAAATTGTAGTACCAACGTAAAATGTATTAATTTTTATAATATCAAATTTTGTTTTATTCTATCTAATTTTTAATATCATGGAAAAACTGGAAATACAATTAATACAAAAATTGATACGGAAAAAGTAATTTCTATTATATAAAATATTTTCTTCTTCTTAAGCTTCTGTGTAGCTAAAGCTGTTCATACATGTAACATACATGTTGCAATATCTTGCGCAATCCATTTTTTATGATTCTCAAAGACACGAAATGTAATTCTGCATTGACAATATTATACTTTTAAATGGAGCAATCTGATTAACAAATTTCCATTCCAGCCAGCGATGTTCAAACGCAAGAACCTCAATTAAAATTCGTAATTTCTACGTAACAGTGTATGCGTGATGCATCGCTCGGATGCACACACCGGGCAGAATTTAACGAGTAGATTCGACCGTATCTCGCGAGTACGTGATATCGCGATCGCCGGCAAGTCGACCGAATCCCTTCCCGTCCCGGTGGTGAAGGGCCAAAGAGTTCCTAGACGTTAAGTAAATCGATTTCTCCCGTTTCTCTCCCTCGTTCTCTCTGGCTCTCTCCCTCATTGAAACGTACATAGCACCACTACCACCATCACCATCACCACCACCACCATCACCACTACCACCACCACCACCACTACCCTTACCGCCCGACGATCAGCCAAGATGCCCGCCCTGCGTGAACGAGACGGGCGCAACCTGTGGCTGATCCTGACCGGCGCGCCTCCCTTCGTCCGGAAATCCAGCCACGCTCCATCCTCAGAGCGCCTCCAGTGTCATTCCAACCGTACGGTTGTCTACGTCGCCGATCTTTCGCCGAGGATATACCCCAATTCGCGACGTGTGCGACGTGCGAATCGTTGTCGTGGTCGTCGTCGACGTCGACGTCGGCGACGGCGATGCGCTTCGGATGCGGGTACATCGGTGTAGCGAGGCAAGAATCGCGCGCGCAGAGCGCCGAGACGCAATCTCCTCCGGGGTTGATAATGAGCGCGTCGGTGTCTGGAGTGATCGTGATGAAACTTTAACCACCGACGATGCGATTAACGCGAGCTTAGCGGCTGTGCACACGAGTTGATTGCGAGCAACGACGGGGCGGCAAAATTGCGCGGATGCTGCCGCGGAAAGGCAGAGCGGCCGGCACGTCTGGACCGGCGCGAGTAAAAGAGAACTGCGTTTATTAATGGAGGACGCGCGATCAGCCGTCCTGATCGGCCGCGTGACCAATGACTTGTGATTAAACTGCGATCGACAACGATCGGCAACGACTGTTCCTCAAGAAAACGAACACCGGATACTGCTGATCAACGATTAAGTGCGATCGAAGAATGGTAAGTTTCTTCTCCTTTTATCTTTTTTGCAGTTTATACTTATCTAAAGAAGTGTCTAGAGGGTAACGCACAAAACAGACAAAATGCGTATTACATTATATTACGTAAAATTCGTAATAATATAAACGTAGTAAGATATGGTAGAATGACCAAATATTGTAACTGAAGCGTTATCGCAGACTTCGAAATGCTGCCATTTGACCCTTATTCGTACGAGATATTACCATTTTCATTCAGATGTATTTTTCGTCAAGCAACCGTGGCTAGGGTCAATGTTCTATCTACGAAGCACTCTGTATCATATATTGCTCTTAAACGTACACATACGCGTGCGGGTTTGCATATGAAGCTGATAAAATCGAAGCAGACTCTAGATTATTCTCATTCGTTTACTTGTTTTTCAGATCTTTATCAAATTTCGAAAGAAGAAATAATAATACGAAGCATTAAATAAAGTTTTCATTGAATATGAAGTAAATACGAGTTTGAAAAATAATTAATTTATCAATTTAAAGAATATACAAATTATTAGACCTTATTCATTAATCATTATGAAAATATTCATAAAACTTGAGTTGTATACTAGTTTTGGATAATAACTGGAATTTTATTTATAATATTCTATATCTAGTTAACTTTAATAATTTGCAGATCAGGTAAAACATAATTTTTTTATTCTGAATAATATATTATATATAAATATATAATATATAAAACATGAATAATAATGATAAATTTTTATTATTAATGTTTATTATTTAACATAACAATGATGATTCTAACAATATAATAACGTGGATATGTATACATACATCTTGTTATTATTTAAATTTATTATTAGAGAAACGCATTTATATATATATATATATATATATATACGAGAATGAAGATTTAATAATCCAATATCTATACAAATTATGCCAAATTATGTGCATTTCCTTAAAAAATTATATTTTCTGGCCTTTTTTATATAGCACGCAAAATATTATTACACGCGCAATGTATTACCTACATCAAGCACAAAAATTTTCTGACGTAAACCGCACGTAACAAGTCGAATGAATGCTATTGTCATTGCATACACATCGTGACGGTTGGCCATAAGTCAGAGTATAATTGCTTTTATGCTTCATTATAGTCCTTGAACATCCGTACAGTATCACGCGCCCAACTGCGACAGTAACTGACACCTCCAAGTATTCTACTTTGATAATCTTGTTCTCCATTTGTGTCCCTGCACGTCGACTGCGTGCGCCGTGCTTATTACGTGACTGATATTTAGTAGAAATTATGTAATCGTATGACAATTGTTGGTGATCGTCAGTGCATGTGTGATTATAAGAAATATATAATTATATGTCAGATACATTCTTTCATATTAATTATACAAGCGCGACTTTTTTGTGCAATTATTTAAATCGAGACATGTATTCGTCGGTGCGAATTTATTGCACAAAAATATTTTCTATGTATAAACGAGTCGTTTAGACATACGTAAATAATCTTCCTATTTCTCCCCTGTTCGTGCAGTCCTCATTTAATAAATAGATATTTATTCTGAAAGTATTGATCCAACACAGTGAAGCTTGACAAAAATATAACTCTTTGCCTCTATTAATATCTGCCACGAGATTTATTTATTTTATCACCTTTACTACATTGAGAGCAAAAAAAGACCATTATTACGCTACTCAATTATGTTACAGGTATAAGTTGGTTGAATATTGGACACGGAGTAGAAGACTGATTAATTACTGTTGATAATTTGTAAAAGTACATTTCATCGAGAGCTTCGTAATTTATAATTATTTTACATTACGTCAAGAACGCACATGCTCGGATGACAAGGAAAAGAAGATAAAACTTTCCGAATAGAAGTGACCTGAGATTAGATCCTTCCACATTGAATTGATGTAAGATCACGCACAAAGAAAATATTTTAAAGTACCATTTTTATTCATTAAGATACACGCCTCACTGGAAAAAGGTACATACAGTCGCACTTTTTTTCTAAGAATGCTCTTAGTGACCGTATAAATTAGATCGTTGCAACATATCGCAATATTGGGACCAATGCGAATGCTGTCGATATGAGATGCTCGTGCATGTACTGTGCCGACACGGAGCCTTAAATGAATTACGACTACCGAGAGTAGTTCAATATAATTTTCGACGTGAGGAATAAATCCTTTATATAAGAGGAGAACAATCGATATCAACGTGAAAACAACGGTATATCTGAAAAAGTGAAGTCCGCGGCCTTTATAACTAATGTTTTGAATGTTTTGAATAGTGTAAAGTGATTACAAGGCACCGATATCACATCAACAACATTGAAGCATGCCATTTGACAGAGTACCTTGAGCAACCGAGAAGAGATCTTTTACGTGAAGGTCCAATTTCGCTGAATAAAGTTGGCTGAAGTAGAGAGATAGATAAAAGAGTAAAACTAAAATGCGGAAAGGAAGTCCACGAAGGGATAGCAGTGAGAATATCCGACTGGAGCCTTTGTCCAGGACTCCTAGACAAACGGAATCCACCGATGCTGCAGAAGATGCAAAAACACCGCTGAAACATGGCACGAGAAAAACATGCGATTCGGGTATGTATATTATATTTAAAGAAAATAAAATTTATATTGCAATAATCATTAATAAAAATTGTGTTATTCGTATAATTCTGAGTCGTATAAAACTGATACGATCAATATGATCAATGTGATCAATATTCACAATGAGTGAAGTTTTCACTAGTTTCACAAAATTTAAAGATACGCATTGATTTAAACGGAAAGTAGTCACGTCTGAAGGATTTGTGATCGTCGTAGTGCAATGTATCTCAGTTTCCTATCTTATTTATCACCCACGTGTTTAATTCATTACCGGGGGTCGCGCAACCGCGTGTACGTGTTCCGGAAGTGAATTGACCGGCAGGAAGGACGACGTTTATAACGCCGATCCTTTGGGGATTCGTAACTTCGACAAACATATTGCAGCCGGAAAGGACATGAATGTTTCAACGTGTTTCACCTGGCGGAACTCGTTTGACCAGATACGACATATATTTTAGAGCAACGCGAGACTCACCGTGCGATCAGGGAAAACACCAGAATTATTTATCGTTGTGCAACATCTATCTTTTTCGCAATTGGAAAAAGCTAACCAGATCAACAAGGACGAAACGTAAGGGGTCACAAGTTCAAAAGTTCAATCATTTATAGACAGCCCCTTTCCGTTAATATGTGTCAGTCTTGAAATTAGTCTACATGTTGTTACGTATGAAACTTTGTCTGTTCGCAGAATCTTTCGCAAAAATATATTCTTAACATTATACACAAGCACACGCACACGCATATGCGCGCGCGATAGTTTCATTACGAGAAATAAATTTTTCTTTACACTTTTCGTGTTTTAATCATCAATAAATCTTACAAGATTTTGCAGAAATTTTATGAAAGAGTTACTGAAAGGAATAATGCAATATTATAATGTGTGTACATTTTATGAAATAATTAAAATTTTTAATTATATGAGAACTATTAATCGTTTTCATATTTTTTTGTAAAATTTACTGCTATTTTTATATACTCATAAATCTCTTTCTATAGTTATAACAGATATAAGAGCTTTTATGTTATTGCTCTCTGCTATTGGTCTTTCTTGGCACGAACAATAAAGTGCAAAATTTATAAAGTTCTTAAAATGAACGGAGAAATAAATCATGCAGAGATGAAGAGTCTATCTCTTTGTTTGTAGCTTACTGTAACTGTGTTACTTGCATAATGAACATTATGCGCTATAGCTGATGCCATTTGAAATAATTCAGCCAATGTTCTCGTTTACGTTTTTCTACAAAATTCTGAATCAATACTATCCCAATACAAATCACGTTGTCTTAGTGTTTTATGTTTATCGCATAACAAATATCATAATATAATATTTAAAGACATTTTAAATTTATATTTTTATTAAAATTTAATCGCACCGGAGCCACTAAAGAATGTTTTTCTGTCTAGATGAAAAATGCGAATGATATTTCGATAGAATAAACGTAATGTGATCATCGAAAGGGGGTTGCGTGGAAAGAAGAAAATCGATAGGATACCCTTCTGGCAAACGCCGATCCACTCGCAATTCGCCCTCGATTCTGATCTCAAAAGGGTCGAATCTCCCATGGGATGTAGCTAAATGCATTATACTGTCGCTTTATATATATGTATGTTACATACATATATATATTATATGAACACGGTATTAGTAATAAGTCAGCTTTTCCATTTACTGTTAGAAATTGATTATAATATTTACACATATGCATTAAAAAGTTCAGAATAATTTCAACTTATGAACAATAAAAATAACAATTATATATATTAAACATAATATCATGGGAGATTTTTCTGAATTTCACTCTATATGTAGTAACCATTATTCCTCTTTTGAGATCTAGGACAAGGGATAAAAAAGTTATTATACCGTCACGAACTTCCTCTCACGACGTGCGATATAAAATGGGTTGTGCGAAATATCAGTCCTCTCCAAAACTTCTCTTTCCCTACAGAGAAGAAACGATGAGAGACAATTCTTCTCAAATACAAAAATCTACATCACTTAAATATTTTATTTTAAGTCTTCTCTTCAAACTAAATTTTTCCTTATGCGATGTTAAAGTAACAATTCTATTAACCCAGTAAAATCTATTAACTCTTTTCGCAATAAAAACAGCGCTAATGAGATCCTTGCTTCAAGTTACCATGTCGACGTAAATTTGTAATATCGAGTTGGCCAATAGCGAAAAGCGGAAAGTCGTGAATTCACGCGTCGTTCGCTTGGTTGCTTCTGTGGCTGATACGAATATCACGGTGGGCCACCGAGGGAGGGTTGCAAAACGTGGATCACGGATGGCGCCACCGTGGTGCCAACCACCCCCAATCGACGAGGGCCAGCAAAACCATCCCCGTAAAGCAGTCCGCCACCAGGGGGTTTGGGCAGCCGCCATTTCTGCCTAACTCCGCAGTAGCTATATCCCACCTTTAATGCCAATGAAATGTCAAGGAATGTCGCGCGTTATAGACTCGCCGGCGGTGTCGGACAACTCAGGTCGAGCCTCTTAAGCTCGCGAATCGTCACGTACTCGTGGTTTCTCGCGTTTCTGGGGTCGATCGCGCTGTTGACGGTGGTGTTGCACGACAGAGTCCTCCTGGTCGCAATTGTGCCCGGTGCATCCTGAATGTCCGCGAATCGCCACATCAACAACGATTGAGCGCCGCAATTTTGCATTCGCTGCAAGCCGCTACCCTTCGTGTTCCTGGTGCCGCATCTTGATCCCACGCGCTCGCATCTTGCGCGCGCTATCGATCGTTCATCGATAGAGGATTAAAATTCCGAGGACGCGAGGAGGTGGATGCGACCACGTTTCTCCAGTTTGGCAAACGGATTCATCTGACAACGGGCGGTTTCCCTTGAGTTGATAGTGATTAATGCGGCGTGAATTGTTACGGCACAACAAGCGAACCGGCTTGTTCATAACGAATCAGATTCGTAAACGCCGTTAACGTCAACACCGGAGTTCTTCCTTGTTGAGCTTGACTCCGAGACACAAAGCGGCGGTCGAGCTGTGAAAGCTCGGCCGAAAAAGTGGCGACGAGGCGGCGCTTAAGCGATTCACAGCGAATACTGGCTGAACAGAGAGAGCCCCTCATAAAAGTCGCATATGCCTCGAAAGACGGTCAGGTAAAAGAGACCGTTCATCGGAGACCGCCGCCGAATCGGTTCGCGATGAGCGAGCAGGATGTCGATGATGTTGCCTTTCTGACAGGTGAGAACTTTTTGTCCAGGTGGCTAAGTCGGGAATTAAGGTGCATTAGCGCGTGCCCTTTTCATGTCGTCATCGACATGAGCCTTTAACGCGTGTGCGGCATAGGTCTATTGCACCCAGACAGTCCTTTTTCCATAAGAATAACTCGACCAGATGGCCCACTTACAACCCTCCGCGCTGCAAATAAACTATACTTACTACACGGAGGAGCACGTGCGCGCGATCAATAAGAGGAAAGCTCACTCTCTGATCTTTTGAATTAATCTCTTGCACTAGAATGACGTGCTATGCATGTCGATTGTTATCTGCTTCTAAAGTGGAATAACGTGTAATAACACATCGACTAATTTTACTGTTTGAAATAAACAAGTAGTGCAATCAGCTAGCGATACTCTACTTTGTCATACAGACAATTTTTATAGAAATGATTTCAAATAATAGCTCGCTTCGTATTGACTTGGACTGATTGATCACGGGTTCGTCATCTGTCAATTAATTTCCCGCGAGAGGGTTAAAGCGCGCACATCTTTCGTTTTCACCCCCTTGTATTGTTACCTCCTGCTGACGGGGCTTTTGTTATCGGATCTGTTTATTGACAGCGAAAATGATGCGGCGATGCATTGATAATGTTACTCAATGATTGGATTACGCGTATATGTGTGTGCAACTGCATAATAAAGCACATTTGTAGACGAAAGTAAACATATTATGTGTGAACATAAAATTACATGAACTTCTCATTTTGTCAATAAGTCAATAAGCAGAAAATTGTTTGTTCTAGGAGATAGCAATGCTGGACTGCACAGACGTAATTTTTACGAACGCGCGAATGAAGTCGTCAGGTGTTCCGAGAGAAAGACGTATTGCGTACTTTGTATCTGTTGTTTGGTGCTTATCGTCACATCGCTCATCATCGCTTTGGCACCTCTACGAAATGGTATTTAAATAACCAACTTCCATTTCAATATTTAGCGTTATTGTTCTCAAACTTTACATACAAATTTGATTTTTACATAGAAATCGTATTTGTCAGACAGCCAATTTGCTGTTTCACATGCACATATATATATTATATAATATTATATAATATTTTAGGTTGCACATGTTCTGAAGAAGACTCGAATAAAACTGCGGGTGATAAAAAGGATGCTATACCTCTGATGGACAACGGGGAGGTATGCTGATATATAATTATATGTTAAATACAAAATTAAAGATCGAAGAACTGCATACTGAAATTATTGAATTATTTCTTAGACTTTAAATCAAATTATTAATATTAATTAAATACTTATTTGATTAAATTAATGTGTATATTTTACATTACTTTTATGTTAAAAATGTTGTTCAAAAATTATCAAAATATTAATTATTTAATGTTATAAACTTTAAAGAAAAATTCATCCACGATAAAAATATTTAGAAAGTAAGAATAACTCTCACGGTCAAATACGTTCAGTTAACATAAGGTAAACATAAGCGGTATCACTAGGATAAAATCAATCGATACATGTGATTATAACAAAGAACGTACCTACTTTTTCTTTCTGATTGATCATTCATATTTTATGTCACTTGATGTACCGCACGCAGATTATCGACTATAACAGACGATATTGCAGGTGTTTCCATGGGATAACATAAGATTACCTGCATATGTGCATCCTACTAGGTATAATATCACGATGCATCCAAATCTTACCACTTTAGAATTTAGAGGTATGTTTTTATTTTATTTTTAAATACAGTAACATATCCTTTATATCCTTTAAATTCTTAAATTTATCACTTATTTTCAATTTTAGGACGAGTCACAATAGAATTCTATGTCGATGAAGAGACCAAGTTTATCGTCTTCCACAGTAAAAACTTGACAATAAAAGAACAAGTAAGTAACATCCGAGAGCATAATGCAATTCACGTGTCAGTGTCTGTCTTGGGTTTAATTGCCGAGAGTCAACTTTCAGATAGTCAAAGAAGGTCAAGAAGACATGAAGATCGCAAAATTGCTCGAATATCCGAAGCGTGAACAACTATATCTGGAAGTGGAGGACACATTTCAAAAAAGGAACAACTACACGCTATTCCTGAGTTTTAACTCGACATTGAACACCACTGAACTTAAAGGATTCTATTTCAGCAGTTACAGCACTCCCGAAGGAGAACAAAAGTAACTCTGATACTTTTAATTATTTTCTTCGCGATAAGTGGTCAAATGCTCTTCGGTCATCGTCAAGCAGGACTGGAACTTCATGTCTTTTCTTTGATCTTCAGATATTTGGCCACTACTCACTTCGAACCGACATACGCGCGTATGGCTTTTCCATGCTTTGATGAACCACAATTCAAAGCTAAATTTAAGGTGTCGATATACAGAGACAGATTTCACATCGCGTTATGTAATATGCCCGTGATAAATACCGAGGAGGCTGGATTTTACTTGGGCACGAATCTTGTGAGTACTTATGAGCACTTTTGTTGCATAACAATGTAAATCAACGCAGTTCTCATGTTTGGTATCTTCGGAGTCTCATTGATTTTCTCACATCTATGATCATAGACATCAGATCATATTATTGCAATTATGATATTGCCTGCAGAAGACCGCATCTGCATCAATCTGATATAGAATAATGTTACTTCTCAGTTGCGCGACGACTTCCAAGAGTCCTTAGAGATGTCGACCTATTTGGTGGCCTTTGTAGTATGCGATTTCGTACGGATCTTTGAACTAACCAAGAGAAATACATCTGTGAGCGTGTACGCTGCATCACACATGCTTCCGCAAACGAAGTATGCCATGGCCACCGCGGCTCGCATCATGGATTATTTTGAATCTTTCTTTGGCATATCTTACCCCTTGCCAAAACAAGGTATGTATGAGATTTGTGTATGTGTGCGTAATAATCAACGAATATATTATTGTATGTGTATGCGTTTAAACCATAAATAGCATTAGTTATTTAAAAATTATATTTCCATTACTTCAATTATGTCATATTTTAATATGTATTTTTCTTTTATTTGTTTAACGATAGTACAATACTTTATTTTTAAAAGATGTTAAGCAAATTATATATTATATATTAAACTAGTGGAAGAAGTATTTTTTTATTATTAAAGTTACTATTTTTTATTATCCCTAGTTTGCAATATTTATTTGGATTATTATTGTATGTTGTTAGATCTGATAGCAATTCCCGACTTCGCGTCAGCTGCTATGGAAAATTGGGGCCTAATCACTTTCCGAGAATCGTTCCTAATGTATGATCCACAAGAAACGTCTGCCGAAATACAAGAATATATTGCCGTCCTAATGGCCCATGAATTAGCTCACCAGTGGTTCGGCAACCTTGTCACGATGAAATGGTGGAACGATATCTGGCTGAATGAAGGCGCAGCCACATTCTTCGAGTACAAGGGTGTGAATCATATTTGGCCCGAGTGGGGTATGATGGATTTATTCATTTTGCACAAAACACAACGAGCGCTCGAGCTTGACGCCCTGGCCAATAGTCATCCAATAAGCGTACCCGTTGAAAACCCCACCGACATAGAAAGCATATTTGATACCGTCAGCTATTTCAAAGGCGCTTCCATTCTTTACATGCTGGAGAGAGTCTTGTGCGAGAACGTTTTCCAGCGCGGATTAAATGATTACCTGAATTTACACGCGTATGGAAACACAGTGACCAACGATCTGTGGACGGTTTTCACGAAACACACGAGAAACTCATCTGTCGGTGCCGAACTCGACGTAAAAGTAAGTATATAAATATTACGTCGCGATTCTTAATATTACATGTGTTTTCACTATATGTATTTAATGAAATTGGATGCTATTGGCAGATAGTAATGAACACTTGGACTCAACAAACGGGCTTTCCACTTGTAACCATCACTCGTGATAATAACACTATCACGGCGACCCAAAAAAGATTTCTCATTTCGCCACAAAAAAACGGAGCGAACATTTCGCAACCCAAGTCGCCGTTCGACTACAAATGGTACATCCCGTTGAACTGCTACACAGACAAGATACCGCCGGTTCTCATGGAGGTGTGGATGAATATGACCAACGGTAATTCAGAAGACAATTATATCAAACTTTATCATGTACCTATTCAGAATCAAATATAGACGTTTGTTATGTATCTACCCAAAATATTAAGGTAGCCGTTCTCATGTTTCCCACAGCAACGTTCGAAATATCGCCCGATGTCGATTACATAAAGTGCAACATCAATCAAACTGGCTTCTACCGAGTTAATTACCCGAAGGAGATGTGGACCTCAATTATCAAAACTTTGATGAAGAATCACACTGTATTTAGTGCAGCTGATCGTGCGAGTCTCATCGATGATGCATTTTCACTTTGCGACGCGGGCGAACTGGACGCCTCGACTCCATTGGAACTCTCGCTTTACCTTGTTAACGAAAGAGACTACGCGCCATGGGAAACGGCGCTCCGGTACTTAAACTTTTGGAAGAAACGACTGGGTGAGAGTGAAGCGTACAAGAAATATTTGTCATTCTTTAAACAGATATTGGATCCGATTACAAGATACATTAGTTGGAAGGACGAGGGATCTCATTTGCAAAAGTTAGTATAGCATAAACTTAATGGATATCTAATGCAAATGAGTAGGACATCGCTCCAAGTAATTTTGTTATTTTTAACGCAGATTATTAAGGACCATAGTACTGATATCCGCCGTTGAACTACAAATGGATAACGTGGTAAAGTCTGCGAAGGATCTCTTTCAGGATTGGATGCTGAAAGGCAAACGTATCCCGCCCAATATACGAAATATCGTTTACATGGCAGGTAAGACAGAATATATTACATTAGAGATGTCGATGACAATGAAAAACACAAGAAGTGAGGCAATAAATATATTTATAGGTGTGAAATTCGGGGAGGAAGATGTGTGGCAACATTGCTGGCAAGTTTATCTCAAGACGCAGATACAAAGCGAGAAACTAGTAATGCTGCAAGCTCTGGGTGCAGCGATGGACCCTTGGCTACTTAAACGTTATCTGCGCTACTCGCTGAATCGGGATCTGATTAAGTCACAGGATGTTAACGCTATTATAGCGTCCGTTGCTGCTAATCCTCAGGGACATTACTTGGCTTGGCGCCACATTAAAGCTTACTGGCCGCAAATAGAAGCCTTATACGTGAACGAGTCGCTTTCGATAAGTGATCTCATACTTAGCCTCGTCCCTGATTACTTTATTACGGAATATGATTACCGCGAGGTGAGATAATATCTCTGTTTTAATGATTGATTAATATGCTTGTTATGTAGATAACATAAAATACATGCGCTTTTTGTTAAATTTCTTTAAAATTAAAAATATCAATTTCAATAAAAGAATCTTGTAATCTCTGTTGTCTTTTAGGTATCGGGATTCTTTAAACAACACGACGTTCGCAGCGGTAATCGCAGCCTGCAACAAAGCTTAGAAATGGTAAAATTCAATATCCATTGGGTGAAGAAAAATGCTAAAAGCGTGAATAAATGGCTCATCGAATACTTTACGGGAACGACTGCTGCGAGTTAACCGTTATCCATTGAAAATGGGACGAGAAAAAACCGACTTGTATGTTTACTCATGCCATTATGGCTGATTTTTCTACAGTTCTTATTTACACGCGAGATACGAAAATCCTTAAGAGATACAAAAATAAGACAAGTCCATAAAATTAAAATGCTCACTATTACTTAAGGGGCATAAAGAGACTCTCATTCATCATTTAGATATAAAATACATCAAGAGTCATTTCCGTCACTTTTGTTAGGAGATCGTTTCCGCCGGACAAAACATAGAATTTAGAGGACGACCATGAAACATATAAGAACAAATTGTTTCCCTTGGGAATAAAAGATATCTTTGGCAGGGAAAGAAACTCCTATCTCCTGTACAAAATTTATGATCATAGTTTTCTCGTCGGAATAGATTTCTTAACAAGAATAAATGAAGCCGAATTGTTCGTACGTAATAAATTATACAACGGATTTATACCGCACTTTCGAAAGTATTTATTTATGAACATCGCGTGTCTATTGGATCACTAAGCGTAGAAAAAGACAATGACAGCGCAGACATCGTTGATCCTAGAGTAGTCGTTTACCCAATATTTGGCAGGTAATAAGAGCTAACGACGTACGCCTACGTCGACATTGAGAGCTTTAGTCTCTCGACTCAACCGTACTTTATTGAAACAAAGGAAGCAATGGTAATAATCTCCAAGTGATGTCTAAGTCCCATATATATATATATATATATCTGAACCATCCAACAAGTCATCCAATAAGTCATTACTTTAAAGGACGGAGTCGAGCTTGCGACAAGTTTGTCGAAGAAAACGCTAATTATACTATTTGCGTATATACTCGTGTGCAATAAGTTTAACTTTACGATACAACGTTACAAGCGTATCTAGAAGTAATAGAATTATCATGAATGTACGAATGATCGTCCCACAAGTTTTAAGTAGCATATCAATATGCGGCAAAGAGGTGTGACACGCTAAATTGTTCGGATCTGTGCCTCACAAGCATCATCCAAAACAAAATCAAGACACATCAAGCGTTGAGGAGAAGCCTCTGCCGCGAGCCAGCTGAATGTATGTCAAACTAATTATAAAAGAAAAAGATTTGATGTATCGTGTGTATTGCGTATTGGTGTCTGTTAGAGGTGGAGGCGCAGGATACGTCTCGCGTGGTTGATCGTTCTCCACGCGAAGTAGCATGTAATAGAGAATATATTGGATATTTTATTATGAAACAGTGGATAAATTTATATAATCTAAACAACGCGCTTTATATATGGTGTGCATGTATTAGTATAAGAGAGATACGTGTGCTGTGTTTGATCGACTACTTTGTAAAGCGTTTAGGTGCTGGCGTACGTAAGATCGCTGAATTTCACTTAGGACCTTGTGAACGTTACAGTTTTCGCGTTGTTTTAATTCTAAGAAATATTAGTTTTTATAATAATTAAGTTTTGATTAAAACCTAATTTTAAAGTAGAACATGTATAAATCCTGCAATACGATTGAAGCAATTATGCTTGAGTCATTACTTTCCGTTTGTACAGTTGATTTCTCGGACAATAAATCCCAGAAGATAGTGAGACATATATTAATAAATGTTTAACTATTATACTTTAATTGCTTCAATAATTTAATTTAATTTCTTGATATCAAGGTTTAGAAATCTAGATTTATTATATTACTACATAAAACTACTCGCACAGATACAATAGAATGATTATACAAGATAATAACTTCGTAAGATATTCAGACATAAAGATCTGCGAAATATCTAATCAGGAAGAACAAACCTGATCACAAAACGAATATCTGCCCCAATCAGGAAAAACCTTTATATGCATTCATCTTATTTTTATTTTACAAACATCTTTTCATTTTTTACTTTTGAAAACTTAGTGGTTTATCGAATCTAGAATTTGCGTGTTCCTCGAAAAAGAAACCAGTCAGAATCGAAGCACTTGTTAGTTAAACGAAACACGTCGTTATCACGCTCAAACGTACAGGACGCGACAGTATTTCGATATTTTCTAGATATAAGTCTCTACTGCCGTTTATACACTTGCTTTTTATAATTACCGACGCTCATCACAAAATAGCAATATTTCCTCAATATTTATTACCTGTTAACATGATTCGATACTACTCTATTTCACATCGCATAATTCTCTGTGTTCGTTGCATTTACATTACGATTCTCTGAGTGAACTCTCACAATCAGAGATATATACATATACAGATATCTATGCGTACGTATATGAAAAAAATCTGTAAATAACGGCAGCATGAAGTTTTCATTATTCCATTAAGTAGATTTTGATACACTCCAAACGGCGAATTAAATGAATCGACGCACAATTAGATATTTTACATGTAAATAGCATATTTTTTCACTAACGGAACTCTCTCGTTAAAGAGTTAATGAGCGATAATCGCTTCGGGATTTATCTTTAGAGAAGCGCTCGCTCGTAAAACCATGCGAGTTGCGAACCGATTGGCCTATTTTATAATGTTCTTACGAGCGAAAGTACTCGTGTAAGTACATACATAATACTTTGGTTATTTGCATATTCATTGAAGTGTAATTTAGGATGGCAGATTTAAGTACAATAATAATCTTTGAACGAGACATATATTTTATTTAATTAAATAATTGATTTTTTTCTACAATACATACATATTATACATTCCATCGAGATTCGTTAGTTTAATAATTTGTGAGAGCGAGTAACGTCGATGGACAATGTCGATTTCATCTCTTATCAGAAACAACTTCATTATATCAAATTCACATACCATACGCGGAAAAACGAAGAAAATGCTATATCGAAAGACTGGATACCAGAGTAATCAAGAGATTGTATTTTACACTAACACGAAACACGATTACGTCTTAAGAAAATGAGGCTGTCTTACATCTCGTATTTATGAATAACATACCGGCATAACGATATATTGTATACCGTTCTCAACTGTATTGTTGTCATAGATATTTTGTTGTATAAAACAAATACAAGACATGTACAAGCATATAAATGAATATATTATATGTTTAAAGTACGCCAAAAGCATTTCTTATTATTTCAGATAATATTCCTTTTCTCTTCTCTAGCAAAAAAAGAAATTATGAATTCGATGCTTATAGATGAAGTTATCCTACGTACAATTTATTAAATAAAGTCCGAGATGTGACGAGATTTCTGAAAATATTTTGTTGCACAGCACAACATTTATATAAAGATCTTGTGTTAGTTTATCAAGCCGCAGCACCATTAAAAGAACTATATAGTAGTAAAAATAATATCTATATGAATTTATATGTTGTATGCATGTAAGAAAAAATAACTTCTTTATTACTTTTGATACTAATATTTATACTTTTATACTAATAATACTAATATTCATATTAATGACATTTATTAAATGCTTTGTATATTCTTTTTTGAATAATTAATAGTCAATACAATTCAAATAATTTTGTCATTATGTGAATTTGGTACTCGCAGTCCGCGTATATCTAAAATTGATGCAATTCATGTATGTAGCTAATCCTTATGACATATATATACACTTATATTCATAAATGCAACGTGCACATCTATATATGTATAGTATGTAAATAATAAAGTAAAATAATATATAGTAATAAATAAAAAATAATAAAAATAATAAATAAATAATAAATAATAAATAAAAAATATCTAGTATATAAATAATAAAGAGCCTCGTTAAAATCTATAAGTATATGAATATATATACGAGGCAACGACGCTATGCGTAATCAAATAAGGGTCAAAGTTCGCTATCATAAATACCGTCGCGGATGTTGCGACTTCAATGTATCGAATGAATAGATGACGTTGCTTCATCGTCGTCGTCGTCGTAAATGAACGCTGTTGATTCAATCGAATCAAATACAGCCGTAGTGGATTTATCCAGAGGTTCTGAGAATCTGTTTTACCAATAGCTGCTCCAACTTCGTAGATCATTCTAGCGGAAATCGATTTTCCTTCCGTGGCCGCGGATTTCTAGAGTCTTCTCGAAAGTTGCTTCATTACCGATAGTACTGAGCAAGTATTGAGTGAAACCTTGTTAAAAAAGGGGCGAACGTATGTGTGCGTTTGAACAACAATTAAGTATCATTTAAAGACGATAGATTGGCGAAGGGAGAAAGTAAATAATTGTCTCATGAAGGATTGTAATTACATGAAAGTGTGTTACACACACAGCACGCACACACACACACATACACACACACACAGATACAGTATTAGTCATGTGATCGAAAATACATAATAAGTGAGATTTATAATAGGCGCATCACGCTTAAAATTAGACGCGCCTCTGCAAAATGCAGGCGCAATAAATAACTTATATGAACTGCCTTTAGAGAAAAATCGAACTACACACAGACGTTTTTCGTACTCGCACGAGACGTACGTAACGATTGACGTAAATGGCGTTATGTCGCACGTGTATGTATGTATATAATTGCGTATAAAAGTTGAACTTTGCGAGTCATTTTACGATAATTGGGCCAACGGATGTTCTCTCACGAGCGAATCGAAGTCGCGTGTTGAGACGTATGAAAACAGTGCACGTGTAGCTTACTTGTTGGCGTTAGACATGCTTGCGCTTCCTATCGCAATAGATCGCGCATACAACGACGTGTATTTTAATCGAACTGCAAGCAGACCTGCACACGTGCCCGCATGATACACAAGTCATGAGGTTTGCATCAACCCCAGGGACGTATTCAACGTGGTAACGAGCCTCGGCGCGATCTTACAAAAACGGCAATTTTTTACAAAATTGTGAAATTGCATGATAAATTGCAATTCCGATTGTAAACTCGTCGAAAAAATATCAGGTAAAATCTTTTGTCCGGATTACAAATTTTTTGAATGTTTGTTTTTAACGCTCACGAAATTCGTTTCTTAAGGATATATATATATATATATTGTTGCACAATACTAGACAATACTAGACTCAACATTTCTGCAACGTGGACAGATGCTGAGAATGCAATAAAAAGTCAGCGCGTTATATAAACACAGACGCGAAGTATCGCGCGGCGCATTATCAATCATTATTATACATTGCCAAGGTCCACACATTATTATACCATGATTTTGCAATTTCATGTGCAATATATCCATTTCTGCCTATCCTGCAATGTGATCAAACGCGTAAACAGATAATCGATTAAAAACTTCACTTTTGCCAAAGTGCATGTACAAAATTGCGCAGTTCTTTACGCTGCAAATGTGGAATGAGCTGAGATGTCTTCTGACGTGTTTAATCTCGAGAAGACGCTAACGAATCATTCTGAATCATCTCTAACGTCGATCGGACACGCCGATTTTTTTTCAGCTTTCTTCAGCCACGCGTTATCACGCGATGTGACGTTCGTAGCTGTGGAAATCGTTATCGCGAGTAAAATGATAACACAATCGATCGTCGGCGCTCCTCTTTTTCCCCAATGAGCTCCTCAATGAGCGTGCAAAAAAGCGCGCAAGATTAAGGGCCCAGACGCAATGGGACGCAATGAGAGGAATAAGGAACACGGAATAGAACATAAGGAATAAAAAAATAGAGAATAGAACATAAGGAATAAAAAAATAGGGAATTAAACTTCGACCAATGAAAAGCCATGCATGCGTGACCTGATGAACTGATTCCTCTCATTGTCTCATTGTGTCTGGGCCTTACAAATACTCATTGTCGCGAGTCGCGCGGATTGCATCTATGCGACGAGGATACGATCAGGGTCGGTGCGGCCCTGGCGAACGCGCGATGTCGTCGAGACGCGATTGCTGAGTCACAATATCGCGAGCGATCTCTCCCGGCAAGGTGCGCGACACATCCGCTGGCACTGTCGGTCGGTTTCCTTGCGCGACGGATGTCACCGTGTCGAGCAAAAGTGTCTCTTCGGGGCCGGCGGGGTCGTCGGTTAGCGTTCGGCTAATATATAAATATAATATAAATATCAGCGACGCCGCGAATTCATTTCGGGATTTGAATTCGACGACGACGTGTCCGATCTTGTGTCTTTGCACCGCCAGCGTGCGACCGTGACGCTGTATACGTGTGTACATTGTGCGCGCGTGTGTGTGTGCACGACGCGGGAGAAAAGGAAAAGCGGAGAGACCTGTCAATCCGTTCTGCTGCCTCCGTCGAGGCAACGGAGGCGACGCACGTCAACGGCGTCGACGCTCGCAGCTGATCCGCGCGTGGACGCAACACGTTGAACGCGCCGACCGTCGCGCGCACTGTCAGCGCGAGCGACTCCGACGGCACATGGAGGTGCGGTGCCGCCGCTGCTTGTCAAACGAGTGTTCGTAGGCATGCGTGTGAGACACGCGCGACGTCCATACATACATCGCGCTACGGTGTGCTTCGCTTGTGCGCGTTTTGAGGTTATTTTCGTGAACGTGTAACTGACCTATACAGCGCGAACCGCGGGTCCTTTATTTCCACTCGAGTGTTCTGACGGACGAGTCGCGTTCCCGATCGGCTCCTCCGTAAACGAGGAAAGTCGAGACTGACAGTCTGCCCGTGCTAACCGCCGCGAGACAGTGTACTCTAACCTTAAAAGACTCCAGTTCAGCAGAGTCGCTCGCGATGCGTTCCGTCGCGTGAGCGGCTGTCCGTCGCGAAGATTCTTTATTTCCGTGGGAATATCTACGCGTTAGCAGCGGGCAATGTCAGTGAACACATCGCGCGATCGCGTCACCTCCTGTCATGATGTCAGACCCGTTGTTTGTGCTTGAGAAGAACGGCGTGTCGGTGTGACAACACGTCGGACTCCGCGGGACTCGGGCCTCTTGTTTGTGCTGATTTTCAGTGGACTGAGCCGGCACGATGTTGTGCATAAAGAAACTGTACCGGGAGGAGTTGCTGCAACTGGCGTTGCTGCTCTCGTTGCTGCGCGTGGATCCTGAGTCCTATCTGGGCCTGGACATCCAATCCATCGGCGTGGGCTCCCTCGATCTCAACAATGGATCCGGCTGGCACACGGATCACACGATCATCCACCGTCCGATGTTCGTGCACCCAAAGAACCCGGACTCCATGCTCCTGAATTACCAGAGAGACCTGTTCGCAGAACTGAACTCACTGGGAAGATACAACAGAATGAATTCCGGTCTCAATGCTATACATGCTTACCTGTTAAACATTGAAGAGTCGAACCGAGATGCGGCGATGGCGGGTCCCAGTGTACCAGTATCAACAAATCAGACCAGGGACATGACGTCTCCTGATCCACCAACTGCTACGCAGAGCCCTACTGAGCCAACCAGTGCAGCAGAACTCACGCAAGAGGTACATTCTTCAGTTTAGTTGACTATAAGTTCAGTCCAATTCAGTTAAGTTAACTCAAAACATAGTGATTCATGATGTACACGTTTGTGCACAGCACAAGGACCGCATCTGTTGCAATATTAAAACTGTGTCATGGATTTGTGGTTTTAAGACTGCTCCTCAACATTCCAGTAGTCAAATGCGAAGTTAAACCGTTTCCTTTTCCTCATTACAGGACGATGCTAATATTTGTTCATTTCCCTCTTGCTCCTGTATCCTAAATACAGTAAGAAATAATTAATTTGTAATTATAAATATCATATCATTTCTCTCTCTCTTTCTTACACATATTCATATTACTCTCTCACTCTCAATCAAGACAACATGTATTATATGTATTACATGTATAAAAATACTGTATCATTAAACACATACAAAAGCACTAATAGGTATTCCGTATCATTTGTAATGTCCTATAGCATTTTTTTAAACAACATAGCAAAAATAAGCGATCCACGACGTAAATTCTGAACGCGTCCAACTGCACACACATGCAACAATGAGACTTAAAAATAATATTTGGCAATGCAGGCGGTGCGTGTCTGAATCTGAAACATAATTTTTTTTCGCTCGAGGCAAATGTTCTGAAAAATCAGAAATAGTCGCATCTCACCGTGGTCGCGTCGCGTTGGAGGGGAGTCTGTTGAGAGGAGAACGCAATCGCTCTTTCACAGCGGTATAATCGCGTCATGTAAATGACCTCGCGAATCCTTGCGACGACCTTGCCGTCCATACGAGCACCCTTCTCTCCTACACCTACTTTCCCTCATTATTTTTCCCTCATTGTTTTTCTCTTTTCATTCATCTCTTCAAAATATTATATACATATAAATCGGCTCATTTTATTTTCTCATAATATTAATGTTTCATTAGAATCGAGTTAATTCGCTTTACAGAATCTTATGTTGTTTACATAACAGATGGCTTTACGCATAGTCAGATAACAGTTTCTTGTTATATTTTCATACATGTTTTCTGTCAACGATAGAATTAAATCTATTTATACCACTCTAACACTCTATCATCTTTTCACGTTTAAATTATTTTTTGTCGTTCAATTTAGACGTGTTCATTAATTTTGATATAGACTGTTTTCAACTTAAAAATATATATATTTAATAGCATATGACATTATATCTATATAATTTCTAACTGTAATATATTATCTGAAATTCGTTTATTGTCTTATTGAACGTTTCTATATTTTACCTGCATTATAGAGACCTGCATTAAAGAATATTAAAGATGACTTATAAAATCCGAAAGAATTCGTAAAAGGAAGTTTATGAGCCAATACTATAAATAGTGGCGCGTGCAGAAAAATAACGGGTTGATGACTCACAAACCCACTTTTCTTTGTTGCACATCCCGAGAGTGTGACTGCATTCGGTCATACGCGGTTCGCCCGTATTTTTGCGACTTTTTATCGAGCCCGCGCTCGCGAGATCAGTTCTTTCCTTCTCAGGATAGTGTCCTTGTGTATGCAGGTTACCTATACTGGTTAATCTGGGTTAACTAATTACAAAATCTGTTCCCGATGGCTTAGCGATGACCGTTTTTAGTAAATTAAAATTCTTCGATCACACTGTCGTAATGATCGCGTCGTAATAACACGCCAATATGAACAATGATATACTTCATGTGATAAAGAGCACGTCATCGTAACCGATAATATTACGTGTAGTTAATGATAATAAATTAATCGTACACGATAGATGATGCAATTTGTATGGCGCATATCATGTTTTGATAAAATTATTTATTAAATTCAATATTTTTTGGGCCCCTCTTCAAATTCACATTCAATTTTTAATTAGAACATTTAATCGTAAACGGATAAGATGTGAGAACTGAGAAAATCTGGAAAACAATTTCACTAATTGATAAAAGAAAGAAAACGAATATAGTACCTTGTTATAATACTGTGTTAAAAGCAGTTTAAATCCATTTTTCTCTCGATGATATTTATTTATGATATCATTCGACAGATATTAAGATAAGATTGCTCGAACAAAAGACAAGATTGTTCCACGAAAACATTTTATAAAATCATATTTGTGAAATTAGATTATGCATAAAAAGAAATCGATTCATTTAAATTATGCCGGAAATCGGAAAACTTTAGTATTTCTTGTGACGGAGTCAGAAAGTATAATTAGATATGCAATTGATTCATCTAGAATAGAATGGTGTCAACCAGATTCCATTAGTAATAAGTATTCTGTGATCTTTAGCAAGGTAAGGTCGCGCAAAGCTGTGATATCATTCTCACATGCACCGTTTTCTAAACTATTTTACCATTTGTGATAAAGACCTTCAGAGAAAATTGAACGCTTATCCTCGAGTTTACAAGTTGCATTCCTTACATAACAAAAATAAAAATTACGGATTAATAATATGATAAAGTTTCTTAGATAAACATATTTTCATTATTTTACTAGTAATTTTTACTTTTACTATATAAAGTATACAATTTATAAACATATTGAAATATTAATAAAAAGTTTTCAAAAAATTTTAGTAATTTTTGGAGAAACGGGTTGCTTGATAGTTAGAAATATATTTTGAAATAGAATTATTTAATATAATGTATGACATTTCAAACATAAAATGATGCACTAAATAAGTAAAAATACTATACTTTAATAATAATAATTCCTAATATAATAATCTGTTTTTTCTTCTTTTTTGGAGAGATTGGTGTATCATTTCGCGGAACGTGCTTATACGCCCAATTAGGAACGCGCAATGTGATAAGTAAGCAATTCTCGCATCGAAAATATTTCTGAAACAACATAATTCAGTATACTTACTGGAAAAAGTCACGATTAATATGATGTAGTGAAGAGAAATATTGACTTCATTAATGTGGCATACTGCTCGTGTTTAATATTCCTTAATTCACTTAATTAACTCAATGATGACATGTATCATCTCTTAAATTTTAAAGAAATTGTTCTCGTGATTTTGAATTGTGACATTGCAGTGCATAAAATTGTCGTTAATCTTACGATCAAACCAATATAAAATTTAAAAATTTTTTAAATTCATAAACAATTTATAAACAGTTTATAAATATGCCTAAGTCAAAAAGCTTTGATAATAATAATTTTATGTGATTATTTTTGAATGCTATTAATTAAATGCGACCATAAAAGTACACGTAAGTGTATTTTCCATACATTACCCAGAACTGTTCCGTTCCAAATTAAACGTTTGGCCTTATTCCAACATGTAGACGAATAACTTGAAGCAAATTTATCAGATCTCGAGGAGCACTTAACAAAATTATATGAATTTATTTCACAAGGAAATTATTTAATTCTTTTCCAATTATGATTACAAATTCCTACCGCTTTGTTCAAGCGAATATTTCGACAAGTTATCATCGAAGCTACTAGTGCGATGTACGCAATGGCCTCGATTATAAAAATAATTGCATGCAAATGTATATAGCTAGGTATATAGTGTATGCGTGTGCTAATACGACTTCGCGAAAAAAAGGAACATGCAAAAACCAGATGCGACCTCGATTCTGCCGAGATTGATGCGATATTACCAGTGCAAATCTCACGTTTCCCGAGTGATATGTGCGTCCAGAATTAGGAACCAAGGGAAAGAAAATCGCCCTTCTGTCTCGAATTTCATGTATGTTAAGGACGCATTGAGTGATCGAATGCCACGCAAAAACGGCTTTTGAATGCTTATATCTTATATTTCTGCAAGAGGTTTCGTCACATTGCGCGCGACGGATATTCGGTCGATATTAAAAAAAACTCGCATTTTTCCTGTTTGTCACGTTGAATAGTGATGCTAATTGCCGCTAAATATCACTGTCTCAGATGTTGCTCGTCGAAAGCTACCGTATAAAGAGTACACAATCAAGTAGAGATAATGAACTAAATTATGTTGTCGTATATGTAGCATTGTCTACATCCCATACGTGTATTTTCTATTTGAGCATCCGCAGCCTGAGCCTGTGGTATAATAATTCGTTAATATTAGTAATCATATCTCGTACCACTCCTTCCAATATACACGTGTTCTATGCCCGTAAGCACGATTTAAAAATCTTTGGGAGTTTAAGCGTATTACAAAATCCCTTTTTCTAAAAATGTTTTTAAGCAATATTTTAATGAACTTATATTTTATATTACATTATATCGGTCATTATCTTCAGAGTTACTTTATTAATCTTTACGGAATTATCAGACGGAAAAATCAGATTTCTTCTTCAGATTAATGTTTCGAGTGTTTTGTGAGACTGTTTTCTTAAATACAAATGTGAGGATGAAAGAACGTCGGACTTTCCCCGGTCGTAGAAAGGCAGTTGCAACCAAGCATGTCTCAGGAGAAACATACGCACTTTATATCAGTGATGAATACAGATGGTCTTTGATGGAAGTTGGCAAACAGCGATCGAAACGAGTTTCTCATACGATTTAAATTATGGTACATTAGGAAAACAAGTTTAAAATCATGCGACAGTAAAGTAAGAAAATTAATTTATTAATAATCGTAGATCCTGATGATAATAATAAAATTTATTTATTGATAGATTCTGATTTCTTCAATGTACATATATCTACAGTAAATTGTACTGTTCGAAAAAGACATTTTTTGAAACTATATAACATGTGGTCTTATAATATTTCTTTGCATAAACTATTATATTATATAGCCATTTAGTACATGTTACTGGAAAAAAATATATGGTACTAAAGAATCTTCGACGATTATTCATAATTGGCCAGCATCTCTTGAGTCTGCTTATTATACTCATTTTAGTTGCTAATTATGATATAGTATAATAATTGTTTTTGTATAATCAACTTGTATGTTATAAAAAACATGAACTTTAGTCAAGGCAGTGCATAGTCAAGGCACTTTATAATATGCGTATAATATATGCGGGATCCTAATAACATAATAATTTAATGATAAAATAGAATTCCACAATTTAATAAAATTGTCACGCATTAGTAAATCTACCATTTAAATGTAAGATTTATACATAGTAATACAATAATAAAAATTGTAATTGAAAAAATTAGCACGAGAGGATCTTATATTCATCAGTATATCTCAAAATTTAGGTAACGTTGGAACAAAGGTTGATGTAATAGTAAGGTCAGACATTTTACTATCTCCATTTGCTTACTTCGCGTACCACGATGCGTAACATCCAATAAATTATGCATACATTTATGATAAATTCCTGATAAATTCCAAATTTTCAAAAATATATATTTTTTTTTTCAGTTTATTTTCGCATCAAGTATGCTCGATGTATGATAATGCATGTATAATTAAAAACTAGTAGAAATATTTAAGGTAGTTATGTCATTATGTGATTACATATTTATATTTGGTTTATTGGTGGAAATTATGGGATTTTAGATATGCCATCAATGACATTGACTAATGAGCAGTAATTTCAAGATTATAATCGACTGGCATATTCCAAACTTCTATAATTGTTACATTCGAAGTACCGTACAGTTTTATGATTATACGATTTTACAATCAGAATAACAGGAACTTGTTTGAATGTTTTACACTGGCTGCCAAGTTTTAAGTCGTACAACGATTTTGCAACGAGCTTGCGTCTCGTGATCACATATGTAAACAAGAAAAAAATGACGAACCAAGAGACAAATTTCAAATTTTAATTGAAATAAATGTCCATACGAAGTAAGATAGCTTTTAATAAAATTAATACAAATAAGTGTACAAATAAAAATTCTTCAAAGATTGATTAAAACTCTTACAATCAACTGTGTCACAAGGTCATGAATCAGATTATGTATATGAAATATTAGTTTTCATCAATGATATTTTCTAATAATCTATGAAAAAGTAATCAAAGTTTTTGTGAATGGATTACATATAAATTAGAATATATATCTTGAAATTTTTAATGTATTTTTTGTATTTTCTCATATATATTATTTTTTTATCACAAAGGTACCATTTTTAGCCATGTAACATTACGTATTCTGATCCATAATTCAGCAATGCCAACTAGTTGATTATTCCTATTATTAAATCAACCAGACACATCCACATCGTGTAATGTGTTCTTACATTTCTTTTTCACCATTTTATCGTGCGTATACGATTTTACACTACTGGCTGCAATGTCGTACGTGTACTATTTTGCGTATGAGTGCAAAGGTTGAGTATTCATTCGTTGCATAGTGCGTGAAGAGATTAAACACAGTCAATTGTTAAACTTATCTCAGAGAGAGTTAATAAAAAAGAAACACGATGTCGTGAGTAAACAACGTAATAACGATGAATATTATAAGAAACTAATTACGTTATTACTCATTGCAATCAACAGTTTTATTCGCGGATAAAATATAGATTTCTTATCGATTATTATAATTATTATCCCTAATTGTAAAGAAACCTTGATCTCTCGGTATTGATATCAGAATAAAAATTTTTTACAACCAGTTTTATTTGCCACTAAAGTTTCTTCTTTATATTAGCCTCTTATTCCGTTGTACATTGCAAAAATTCGGTGGCATTGATGGCTATACTTCTGTTACAACTCGTGTGAAAATGGTGACGGTTTCCGATTAATTATTAATTGCGTCATGAATCGATCAGTAAGTGCGTAAGAACCATGGTAGTGTGTATATTTATTCGAACCGCATATTTATTAGCTGATATAACCGCCAATTCGATTTATTATTCTAATGGAATATTTTTCGCTTGCGATACTGAATATCGTACAGTTTCGGATATCCGCTGTACTGTCTCGAGCTGTTTAATTTAAATGCTCTGGACTAAATACAGAATATTAAATATAGAATATCGTACTCCAATGGAACACGGATGGAATAATAATATTATTGCACTAAACAAGCATTAGCAAATATTAACTGTAATTAAAAAAAAATCAAACTCTTAATTAGTATTAAGATTAAAAAATGTTGCATATTAATAGGAATTTTATTAAAAATCTGATAAACCAGGGCAGGACACTTTAGTATCCTACTTAAATAATTTTTCAATTCAATTTTTAATTTAGAATTATGTAGAGTGAATTAGCTTGCATATGCATTAATGCGTTGCTGCAAGCTTCTGTGCTGTACAAGATACGATAAAAATAATGAATAAAATAAACCATAGTTATGAACCATGTTACTGTAAAAATCACATGCGAAATTTTCTCAGAGCATTGTCTAAAATTTGCTAGATATGCGTAAATTGCCGATGTTTGACTTATTTGTTCTTTTAATTTAATTAAGTAATTTAGATTAAGTAAAGATATCCTCAATTTTGCCAGTAGCGAGAATCAAAATCCTCACGGTTAAATTCCGTTCAACAAATTTTGCTGTTCGGCAACGAACGCTTTACTATTATCGCGCCACATGTCCATCGAGCGTTCCATAAATTTTCATAAATCAGCATCGCGAGCGTATGCAAACGATGACCCTGACGACCCGTGCGCGCTTGAGGAAAGAAAGACGGCACATCGGCTCCGAGGTACGATCCGGCACGCCGGCAGTCCGATGGCACGCCGCGCATCGAGTTGAGGTTAGGTGTCGCGTGCGTGTACGCATAAAATCCGTGCGTATAATTGGTGGAAGCGTAGGGATCATCGTCATCGTTTGGTCGGACGTGTCAAATGGCGCGAAGGAAGAGGAAGCAGCCGAGGATGATCTCCGCGTTCGTGCCGGACGATGTAGGTTTTTTATCAGATTAGCAGATTAATTTTGCGTTTTGCCGAAAAATAACAACATTTAACATGCATACGCGCGATAAAACACGTACGCGATATCCTTCGCGTTGTATAAAATTCCGAAAGATTGGATATTTGCATTGCGAAAGAGAAATATTGTGATATCTTCTTCCCCGAAATGAAATGAACACTGATGAACTTTAGTACGAATTGATATTTTCGGCGTCGACGTCCGTCGCGACTACTAAATTATTTATTATGACCTATAACATGGCAACTGTCAGCAAAACGTCAGTAGACATGGCTTCGAGACATGGTATCGAATGTAAGAGATCATCAGATACGCAAAGCGATGTTTTTTGTTACCTTTTTTATGTATTTCTTAATTTGTTGTGTCTGTTATTTCTTAATTCGTAGTTTCATTATTTAAAGCAATCCTTGTCCCGTTCGTGTCGATTCGTTATGATTTTACAACTGAAATAATTCAGATATAATAATTAAATGAAATCTAAAATAATTCAAGTATAATAAATGAAAACGTTATTATAAATCATGTGAATATTGACTCGTGGATATAATTATGCACATAAATTTTACTCTTGCACGCACACATCATGCTTGCCCACTTTATATCTTCCCTTACAGGTAATCTAAAATATCGACGTTGTTTTTCTGTTTCAGGTACGTACTGTTCCACACACCCTACATTTTTCAAAGATAATACTACGAATTTTAGTAAAAATTGAAATTGTGTTGCGTCAATATCTTACTATTTATACGCTGCACAAACAAATTTCTACAGTATTCCATATTAATAAACGTTTGGAAAAGTACACAACATTTCTTCACAGTACATGGTAAGTATTTAACAGCATAAACTATTCTGCTTTTGTCTATTAGTCACATGTATATTTTTATCGCTCGTTTTATCTGATGCTATTCTTTCTTATTCCTTTTGAGTTGTTCGTTCAACAATTCTTTCGCTTTTTTAAAAGAGAATAATATTTACATTTTATATTATTAATATTAACAAACTTTTTATTTTTTATTCCGTAATATGTAATCTCTTAGTTTTTATTTAGTTTTTATCTACATAATTTATTCTGCAAAAAGTTTGTGAGATTTTTCCTTAAAGAAATTAGTAGTAGTTTTGTATTCTGAATCTTCATATTCCTGTTCCCTTCACTTCCTGTTTACAAGTGGCGTTATCTGAAGACGTAAGGTTTGATGAGAACAAAATAACACAAAACAATCAGCCAAATTCGAAGAATCTTTGTCTAATAGTAGCTAAAAATATATGTAGTCTGGCACTGTCATGATGGAAAACAATTCTCACCCCATAGACATCTATTCATAGATAAACATTTATTGTTATTCAAATGAAAATAGCTGCGATGAATCAACTGCTACCAAATGTAAACTAATGCGTATATTAGTTAAGCCCAAAATTTGACCTAAAGGTTGATTTTCCATTAAACGTTTACGTTCCTCGGAGGCATACAAGGGTGATGGATATATGATTGAGCTGCATTAGACCCCGCTTATATTAGACGATATTTTTATATATCACTCCTTTGATGGAAGAACATCACAACTCAAAAATGCAAGGAGAGCAGTTTGAAAATTTCTTCTTTTTGTTATTTTAAGATAACGAATGAAACAAAATTGAAGTAGATTTTTTTATTGAAAAATGTATTTGTTTTCTTTACAACACTCAAATGAAATAGAAATGATTGGAACCCCCCTAAAAATAATTTTACGTCCCTTTTTTGAGCTAGCATTCCCGACCGACATAACTACTAACTGGCGGATTTTTTTGCACCCACATTTATGACGTTCTTCCATATGAAAATATACAACAAATAGAGTATCTCTGCATTACTAACACAAAATCGGAAAGTTTTGAGTTGTGACGGTTCTTCCACCAAAGGAGCGACATGGTCTGACTTTGAATGTTTCGTTACGTGGAATTCACCGCGAATGTCGTTTCAGTCGACGAAGATTTCCGTGAACGGTCCACGAATAAAGTGCCGTTAATTCACGACCAGCCTAGCCTGGTAACTGCCTTTGTCGCGGCACTTTGCATCGACAAGCGTAAACAACGTTGCTTGTCGCACTATTTTCGACACGTGCCATAAAATTAGCACGGCCGCTAATAACGCTATCGCGCAAATCATTCGCCAGGAAAACATAGAACAAACTTTTTGCATATTCTGTGGAATCGTTCGGGATGAGTGTTTTAAGAAGGATATCCGTCAAGGTTGCGGAGGTCAGAACAGCTTTCGCAAAAATAACCACGCCGCATGTTCTGTAACGTTTGTTCGTTCATGAGAAAAGAGAGTGCAGCGCTCTTGTAACCTTCGGCAGGTTAAGCCCACGCGTATTCATGCGCGTATTTGGCACTCGGATGGAGAATTTCGAGATCTTTGTTAATCTTGTTAAAGTTCTCTTGTGCTCGAATGGCCAACTACATAAATCGCGATTAATGATTCAGCACGCGACTGTACAATTTTTGTTTAATACAACAATGTTGTTTAACTTATCGATCGTTATGTAGATCAATTTTATTATATTTCCTGATTTAATAAAATTTAACATATTTGGAGGTCTCAAACTTTTTTAGAAAAATTAAACTATTTTCATGAAATTTGAGCTGAACGCGGTGAATGTACTTCACGAGTCTATCAATTATGTAAAGATAGAGTTTCCCTTAATTTCTTGTGTTTCCAAGAGACATAATCATTTAATGTATATAAGTAATAATCACTTTTTTACCATTTATTCTACAGTTTATTTTAAATGTTTGTATCATTTGAGTGTTGGGATTGATCTTAGGGAAACAGTGTTGCCATAAGATCCGCTCGATGACTTATATGTTTCAGTATATCATAATCAATCACTTGATTATGCGAGGGTATGATAATTTTAAAAGTTTCGTTACACTGTGCGGTATGCTATCCACGTGTCTCTCAAATTTTTTCCTATCGATAAAACAGTTTTAAATCTGACGCTGTTGATATCAACGAAATTGTAGTTACCGATTACTAGTTAAATAGTAATCTGCATCGATAATAAATTGCGTTTACATTATTGTTGATTTTGCTTAAAATAAATGAAAGCTGACATCAATTATTTAGTAATTATTTTCACTCATAAATTGAATTTGTTTCATTTTTAACATTTTTATCACGCTTTGTCATGATTAATTGTAGCTCGCATGTTATGATATGATGCGTACGCAACTCATGTTTAGGACCGGTCCAGTCTGTTATCTCTGATAAAGAAGCTTGAGCGTTATCACGCATATTAAAAGTTATAAAGATAAGGTTTCCATGAATTCAACGCATTTCAGTTCCAATAAGTAACATGTTTGTATTTTTCTAAAACTGCTGGAATAAATATGGTCCAAGCAACGGTGCAAGTAGCGAGGTCGGCGACGGTTAATTGAGAGCAATAATTTTTCTCGGTACGTTAATCGAACCAATTTACACTATCACGAATGGACTATATACGAAAAGACGGTATTCAATCTGCGCGAGAAAAATACATTGAAAAATACATTGTTACCCTCGTTGTTTATTATAAGATAACAATGTTATTTTATCAAATTATATATTATTTTTATCATTACAATTATTATTTTTTATTATTATTATATTTCAAGTTGATCATTACATGAATTATAAAAGCGATAGACGATCTCATAGTTTTAAACAATTTTTGAAATAAATTAAAAGTATTTATCGTAAAAAATAAATTCCTTTAGAATCATTTTAAAACTTAGCCATGACTGATTCTTACATGTGTTACATACAAGTCATTATGATATAAGAGCAAATAGTCAAACTTGTGTATTGTCGATTATGACGCTATGAAAATATGTTTATACGTTTATCGCTTAACTTTCGTTTTCTAGACTAGTTCTCTGCGTTGCATATTGTTTTAACATCATCGGAGAATCTGGCGGATTTATATTGCAATTGTATAGTAGAAAAATGCAGTGGAAACAGTAATAGGTTGAGTAATAGGTTGTTGAGTTATAATTATCAATCTGTACTATGATTTTACAGTATTGTTTGCCAGTAAACAACAGCAATTGAGATTATGTTGCGCTGGTAGTCATTCTTCAGCCCAAATATTCTCAGAAAACGATACGTTTTTCTAGCAGTCATCATTAATGAATGTTCATTGTTGGCGACAATTGCAGCACATGTCTTGAGTGGTGTTATTAGGTATTATTAAGAAAACGGAATCAACAACCTTGATTTCTCAAATGTGGCTGCAAAATGCCACGTGTGCAAGTTACAGTCTTGTGTACATTGTTATCTTTTTGCTTCCTTTATCAATTTTTTAAATAATTGCTTACTAAAACCGTTCTTGGGAATATTGTTCGTTCTAATAATCTGTCGTTTCCGATGAATCATTAACAACTTATTAAAACAGCGTCTAGAACATTGCTAGACATCCTTTATTGCATCATCAAATGCACTATTGTATTCAAATGTTAACAATCATATATCCATAAAGAATATATGTGTATTAAATATAAAATTAATTGGATTCCTTTCATTTTCTAATCAGAAGATGTGATGTAACCTACGGTAAAGCGACAAATGATAATAAAGATTATCTCAGTCTGTCTTATCGCTTCCAAGTTTAGTGCCTTGTTATAGTTTCTCGTTAAAGTAAATGTTGTATGAAAAGAAAAGTACACGATTCGGAGATTGAGGATACCTCGACAAATTTAGCTGTATGTAATGGACATTACATGAATTGTCAAAACTTGTAAATAACTTATGCGCCACATGATAGATCGCGTGCCAGATCACGTGAAGATGTGTTTGCGTCATACAAGTAGTTGTAAATATTTCCTTCAGTTACAAGAAAAATTATCTGCTAGACGATGTAATCACGCTACTCCATTTTAGAAGCTGCTACTTTCTTTTCGTATTCTCAACGCGAATATACATACGTGACCGATAAAGCCTTTTTTCTATCTTATCTCTGACATTAGCAAGTGCATTTCCAATACTTTCTGTTATATTATCCGCGCAATCCACTATCGACAAACGAAACATACTTGATGATGAATTGTGGAAATGGATTGAAATATATAATAAGAAAGAAGGCTCACAGGACTAAAAGACTTCCTGACGGACTTCCTGAGATTTGTAAAAATCGAGAAAATTGGTAACTCATTAGTCAACGCAACTCAATAAATAGGTGGGCATAGATACATTATTATTAATTGCAAAAATATATTTCTTTGAAAAAGACAGCTTTTACAATTCCTTCCGCGAAAACGTAAAAAAGAAAGAGAGAGAGAGGAGAGGTCTTGTTTAACGCTGGCTAGTTTGCTCCGTGTTTGTCTCTGACTAGTGGTCGAATTAGGATGGATTTCTCGGTTACTAATTAATTCATGACTAATTGAAAGAAACAGAATTGAACTATAGTCAAGTGACTCGATAACGACCAGGTTTGCCTTTGTGCAGCTCAGCTGACAGTGCAACACGCACGTTTTTCTGTTGCCTTCTTCGAGCTCGGTTGGCGCGAATTAGCGGTCACGCGGGAAATTATTTTTATCGCCTTTTACGGGCGATCCCAGCGCGATTCTGACGTCGGGTACAGTTGGACGGAGTGACTACGATAGCTGTCAATGCTGCGAAACGCGCGTTCAGTCCAGTCGTGAGCAAGTTTCTCCGCGATACGAGCACTTTGTGCGAACCAGTTGCCGACACCGTGCTCATTGTTATCTCGTGATGCGCGCGTAGAGTGATCTCCGTCGTCGTCGTCATCGTCATCGCCGCCGCCGCCGTCGAACCCGCCGCCGTTGATTACGTCTCCCCTCGTCGACGGACGTCGCGCGATCGTCAGTCTCGCGATCGCGAGTGCATAAATCGCAACGAGAGTGTAACGGCGCGAAATCCCGCGTCCGGTTCAGTGAGCCTCCGGCGTGTCGCTACCACAGCAAGTAGTTGCCGAGATTGCGGATATTTTGCAGCGCACTCTCGATAAGATACGGCGAATGTTATAAACCAGTGCTCGCTGCGGGCTCACGGTGAGTCGATCGCGATGATTCTCATGATGTCGTTAATATGCAATGCGCTCTAGCGCTCATTTCACGTTTCGCTACTCCGAAACGCAATACATTGCAGAGATTCTGTTATCCTGAACGTAACGCGCGGCGACGAATCGCCCGCCAAAAATAACGGTGACGTGGCGCTGGCGGAAGAGCGTTGTGCAAACGGTGATTTCTCTCTGAGGCTGAAAGGTTCCTCGGAGATTGAGCGGAGCAGCATGAGCCTGGCAGTGAGCATGTCGAGCAAGGTAGGTTGCATGATACTGCTATTAGCGAGTCGTCAGTGGAATTAGGAAGTGGGAGAGAAAGTATTCCGCGCGAGCAACCGCGGGACCGCGGCGCGAAGTTCGATGATTGAGCGCGAAATCGAGTTTCGAATCAACTTACGTCGATACGTAAAAGTAAGAATATTATTCCGTGACATTATTTCTCTTTATCATCGAGCCAAGATGATGATACGCGTGATCGATGAAGCAATATTACTCAATATTACAAGTACAAGGCTGTCGACGATCATACATGCGCGTGTATCTTTTCTCATATTTCATCTGCTTCTGACACCGCATAAGAAGAATCTTGTCTATTGAGAAATACACTCGGAACAATTCAAATACCCCTTCCTCCTCCCTCTCCTCTCTGTCTCTCTTTTAGCGTCGTTAACGCTGGAATAACCGGTCAGACATGTTCTTATAAACGATTCAAATCGTCATTTCGCGACAACACGTATATTCCGCGTGATGTCATAAGTTCCACGAAAAAGCTCGGCCTGTAGCACGGATTTCCGTCTGTGTGTTCGAACAGGCGCCAGAGGAGCTTTCGTATTGTTCAAAATGTGCACGTGTTACGTCATCTGTACTGTCAAGTATGTCGATAATTGAATAGTGACAATCTGTTCCAACAATGGCAAGGCAATATACTTGACTGATTAAGAGAACCTTGAATGTTAAACGCAATCGTCTATATAGATAAAGTACGCAAGTTTCCTTGCCCCGTGGCTGATAAATGGAATTCTAAGCCTTCAGACTATATCGTAATCGGATCTTATAATTGCTGTAAGTGTACTTAACCAGTTATTTGCTCGCCAGGAACGTGTATGAGTGATACACAAATGTTGAACGTGAATATTGGGGGGGGGGATGTAGATATTCATTTTGAGCCACCATTTTGCCACTTTTATCAACGCAGTACAGATAACATAGTTATTCTTACTAAAATTAAAATATGTCTTATCTCGATATTTGAAAGAAAAGTTAATCTCAAATGCAATACCATAATACGTGCAAGGAAAAGAAAACTACAAAGAATACGAGATAAATTGCGCAATAAATTTTTGTTCTTATCTCTGTAACATCTTCATGTTACAACTGATAATGCTACAATATAGCATTTAAATGAAACGCGACGAAGTCGTTTTATTAGTAGCACTGCTGCACACAGAACTGTGGACAGAATGCAATCAATAAATATATTTGCTTAATAATACCCGCGTATGCTATTAAAATTCCATTGACATTGAAATGCACACGGCCTTGCTTGGCGCCAAAGCTCGTGCTATTCTCTCGATGAAGGATAAAGTCTCACCACGATTTAATGATAGTATACGTGGTAATCCAACCGATAACACAATTCACGATCATAGAGTGACGCAAATCACCGCGTTATACGATGCGATATCTATCGTCCATATCGACTTTGCATATACCGAAGGAACTTGCTAAGACGATACCGAATTTTTTCGTGAACATACATTGGGAATACACATGCATCTTGCAGTATACATATGAAGTATCTCAAACGCGATAAAAACTTATCTGATCTGAAAGAGGATGTCATATTTGTCAAAATACTTTTGTTACTCAGCACCTATCGCTAGCAGCGTGTTTACATAAAATCTACATGCAAGTTGCATACAAGATATTCTAATCATTCTAATGGGTAGATCAATAGATACGTAGAGAGAGAGACAGAGACAAAGAAAAAGAGATTCACTAATTTACATATGTGTGTGACGTATATTTATGTGACAATATTTATATTTATCTCACGAACAAGTTTTTGCATTTCTCGTTTCATTTATGTCAATATTGGGAGTGAAGGTTTCAAATTACTTTACATATAAAATATGAGAATTTTTACATAAAAAACATTTATTGAATAATTGGAAAGACATACTCGTAACATGCAAAACAAATTCATTTTCGAACTATTTTATTTAACTATTAAGATAGTTTATTTTAAGAGATCAAGCGTTATTAAGTTACTCATATATTTAATTTATAACATTTTATTAATTTTGTAATATTTTTGATTAATGTATTCAAACTATAATAACAGATTTTAAAAAGCGCGCCGCAAATTCTCTATGAATAGCGAGCAATGTCCTAACTCTTGTTAGAGGAAGAGTGTTGCTCTCTGTTTTACGAGTAGTCGGTATCGTATCGAAGCTTTCACTATATTCGCCCTTCGCTCGAACGATTCGAGGTGGCGCCAGAATGCAAATTTTAATACAGATTCCTGCATTAGCATTTTATTTTTCCACGATGGCCGCAATGCACTGGCGATCACAATGTTATTATTGATCCCGATCAATTTTGCACGAAACATTCGTTTGACAAAGTCAGTTTCGTTTGGTACAGAACGCACAATATCTGTCTTGTCCGGTCTGTCGATCAGGTTCTCCTTTAGATCAATCTGATCAGACTTGACAAATTGTGGTAGCCTCGAGATAACAGACAAGATACGCATCTCATGTAGTAGAGGTGGTCCGGTATTTCTTTCTTGTCAATGTGTCAAGCTTCGTTCCCCACGAAGATATTAAAAACTACAATGCCTTCGCACACGTATATCATCGATTTATCACATTTACATACATATATAATCAATAATACTATTTTACATCGATGATGAAATTGGTATTCGGTAATTATTGCAAAGTGCTGTTGCTGATAAAATTACATTGCAAAATACACATATCACTTAAGATCAAGATGAAGACCGTTTATTTCATTAGATTATTAATACATATTTAATATATATTTAATTGACTTCTCCATCGTAAAATTTTTCGCGAACGGTGTTTTATTTCTGATTTTTTCTAAAAACATTTAATTAGAAACTATTGTTATTACATTATTAACTCTACATTCTTCTTATATTTCTGTTCATTAATTTTAAGTTTATATAGGTTCGTTTAAAATAGTCAAATCGTCATTAATTACTAATTAATTTATAAGGAATAACTGCATATTGCTGTAAAATCTAGTTCTATAGATAACAGGCAAGAATAGATCTTGTACAGCCAGGTTATATTACAAGAATTTAAGAAGAACCGATCACTCATTTTTTTTCGAAGATTTTATCCAAAGATATTAATGAAAAATGGTTTTAACGACGGGACACCTTGGGCGGCTTGCTGAGATTACCATAAACACCTTTGCCGCCGTTTTCTGCGCGGTGTGCAAGCGGTACAATAGTTTTGTGTCCTCTTTCGAGTCTCGAAGAAATGTTACCGCAGTGACTAATGACATTATGCGATGGTGGTCCACGTGAAAGCATCGTGCAGAGAAAGGCAAGGGACATAGTAGCAGGGTGCAATCGAATCATCGTATTTATCTTCCATGTTGATCTCGTCAGAAAGGAATACAAATCGTTCCTCGATAGCTTCAAGAATTTTCTTGATTAACTCTCGTGCTATACTTCAGACTCTCAACAATTTCATATCGAATAGCAAAAATTCACGATGAGATATTGAAATTTTTCGTAAAAAACCATCGTCGATTCCAGTTTCGAATTGGAACGCAACTCCGTTACCGGTTTCTACGCTTGAACGGCCACTCGTACCGCCTTTAGGATATTTTTTAGAGAATGGAGAGCGTGTCTCTCTTGCGATCGCGCACTTCCGCCACACGGGGACGGCGGGCACCTTTATACATAAAAGCGTGAAGAGAAAGATGCGCGCGAGGGACGGCGATGTCTTTACCGATTCATTAACGAGTGAGGCACTGGCAATGATCGTCGCTGGTAATTATCGTGACGGCCGCGGAGACAGTGCCACAGTAAAAGCACGAACGATGTTCGTGTGCCGTATAATGATACGCGCGATACTCGAGATTTTATCAGGCTGACGCAGCGGTGTCTCTTTCCGTCGATTGGCCGTCCATCCGTCCGTCCGTCCGCTCATCCGATTCCACTCGACCTGTCGACCTATCGAGCTCTCGGCCGGATTTGGCTCGCCTTAACCTTCCCGCCGTCCGTCGGTCTCATCCGGCTCGTTAATATCTTTCCTCTTTTCCTTCTTTTTCTTTTTTTCATAATCGACACCATGAGCCATTTTGTACTAAACAATGTATACGTTACCGCGGCAATGCTTGGTGAATCCAGCGTCAGACGCTTCTTTTGCAGCCGTCGGATTCAAAGGGACGCCGTCCTCTTCATTTGTCAAGCGCCTCTTCAGCCCTTCTCCGACACTACACCTTTTCTATGTACGGAATAAAAAGAGACAGTTCTCCTCCGACTCTCGGCTGCAGGTGCGTCTGCTCCATAAACTCCGTGTTCACGTCGCGAAACGTACGAAACACTCTCGGCGGAGAGCATTTAATATCTTTTGAAGTAGTCCGACATGCATCTTGGCGATGTCATCTGCAATCTATATGTAGGTACGTAGACCGAGAACTCTGAAAGGATGAGATTGCTCAAGATTCGCGTTCACATGTTACATGAACAGTAACAATCAATCTTTTCTAATTTTATATTTTTAAATTTATATGGTCTTGTTTTTGATTGAAATTTCCTCGTAAAGCATACATTATTGAATAATTTTATTCAATCAGTCAAACTTGTTAGATATAAATATATTTATTAACATCTATTGATATTGTAATAAGTGCAATTATATTTTATTTAAATGTATTTTATGCGTAAGAATCTTTATATTCTATGTTGGCTATATACATGTTTCTTCAATCAGAAATTTTTTCTGATTTACCTTTGAAGAAATACGTTTTGTTGAATTTTAGTGGCGGTAGCGCGTAGATACGACAAGCAGTCTCTTTCACTTTATAAAATTTGGACTACATTTACCGCGTGGCCATCGGGAATAATGTCTCTCCCTCGACAAAGGCTTTCTGTAATTCTTTCCGCGGATCACTCCGACGCGATAGTATACAGGGCTTGAAACGCGATTCCGTTTGATCGGATGATTTCCAGGCTCCTGCCGCGCGGACTGTCTTTGAAAATATTTTGACATCGGGGAAGATCACCGTGTGATCGATGCCCGTTCCCTGGAGATTACATCGTGAATTGCATTTTCTCCATACGGACGCGCGGCGCATAGACTGCAGTTCTAGGTACGAATGACTCTCACAGAAACCGTGGCATGCAACCGTTGGTCGAAAGACCGTGCCATCTGCTCTATCGATTTTATAAGCTCGCAAATATTTCCTGGAAAATTCTATAACCAGAGAAATGTGATATATCGTCTATACGAGTCTAATAATCACTAGGAAAAGTAGGAATTCCTAGACAGAATTACGTGCGTATTTTCCAATACGATTATTATATATTTAAATCTGCAGGTCGTAAATATGGTCACTTCGATTACTCAGCTTGCAGGAGAAAGAATTTTCAAGGTTGAGCTCAATGATCAGTTCCAAAAGCATCTTCTAGGATCTTATTTGCATTAATGGCGACTGTACGTGCACGAAGGCGTGCATCGTGAAATCGCCAGGTTCAGGACCGGTTTTCTTCCAAGCGTAATTATAAGGTTCGGACCAATCGTGCGGTATCTCGAAAAAATTCGGGGGACCATCACCACCATCGGTTTAGCCGTGGACGCCATTTTTCTTCCGTTTTAATACCATCGTCAAATCTTCTCTTCGCGAAAAAACTTTACATTCTATCCAAATGCAATGATTGTTATCATAATGATGAAATCAAATTTACTATAGATAGCTTCATCTAAAGCGTCTGTTATCTAAGCGATCTCCATCAGATTAGCAGGATGAGTACTCGGAATGAGGAAGACGCTTTAGCAACGCGTTTAATTGATCGCCACGCTCGTAGACATTTAGCTTTCTCATTTTACCGCGGTAAACTGTAAATATATTTGCAAAAATTGCCTAGTAATCCGAAGCAGTGGAACAGTTCGATACGTGGTTTCTTGCGCGTAGCCTGCGTCCTGCCGACGTAATTAAGCGATTTTATTTGTTTGTTACTATACCGCTAAACCACTAAGACGCGCGTCATACGATGCATCGCACGTCCCCACAGAAGTAACCGATGCATATCGATGCAAAGAAAAGAGAGAAATATGCGACTCTATATCGATCTTCAAACTTCCATCATGCAGTTTCCGGCACTTTTTCCGATCGGAAAGAACACTGTGAGATCGAGCTGCTGGTCTCACGGATTTGCAATAATAAACCGAATCCGATTCACGCGACGATAGTACCAATTATCGAGTCGGGAAATGGATCGAACCCACGAGGCAATCCAAGGCTAAGTAAAGGAGTACATGTTGATTCAATGGCCGCGGTGGAACGAAAAAGGCGGGCGGGCAAAAAGAAAATGGTTCGGTTCATGTTCTTGCGACGGTGACCGAGATTGGTTCCGCGCTTTCTTCAGCTTATGCCGCGCATGGCAGATAAGGCACGCGCGCAGGAAAAGCTCGGGGATGAAGATAAGGATTTTTCTAGTAAAATGGAAGGTCTCGTCTGGATCGCGCAAAAGGATACGGGCGTGATAAATGATCTTCTTCCAACTAGTCTCTGTTCTAGGCCGGGTCTTTCTTCGTAGATTATCCTCGAATCCAGTTCTCGTCGACGTAAAACTTGGGGGAAGAGAGAAAGAGAAGGGAGAGAGTATACTCGCGCCGATAGTATGGCGGATCAGAATATCTCGTGTGTACCATGTACGCGAAGATATCGGCCATTGCTTTACGAACTCTTATGGACAATTGGCAAAATTTGACAAATAATTCTCCTTTAGTCATAAGACAGTTCTGATTTGCGTGATAAGATATTTCAGCTTGTTTTCTTTACAGAAATTGTCCTTTCGTCGATCACTTTCCATCTAGGTTTGAAAGTATAATGAGACTGATATTATATTTGTCAGAATGGATGTTTATTCACTCTATCAATCAGGAACGATCATAAATTGAGTATCAAAAAGCAAATGAGTGACTGTTCATTAACGGTTAATTAATGTGCTCGTAAGTAATCCGCTGCAACGTCATAGATTGGAAAAAAATCTCATTAAACACTGACAGGTAGTTATACTTTGTATCGATGTTTTCTTGATAATTACATGTTCTGAAAACGTGTTTAAAATTTTTTTTTATTTCACGTGAATGAATTATAAGCTAATGAGCCAGGATAATAGAACGTAATATACAACTTCAACACACGTGGTTATCTAATAATGCATGAAAATGGTATTTCTACCCGACAGCATGAGGAGGAATATTGTGCAACATTATAATGACTTATTATTTCAAATATGATGCATAGACAATTATGCGAATCTAACTAGTTTTGTTACTAATCTCGATCATTTGTCGATCTTGTTTTTTAATTTAGTTTAGCAAGCAATCCGGTTTAGCCGTATTTATTAATTTCGTGTTTATCAAGTAAATATCAATCGATGTCGATAGCAGATAGCAAATTATTTTCACGTTGCACGACGAACGTTATAATTATAACGTAACAACTCGTCGGCATGAAATCGTTACGCAATGTATTAAGTATATGATATCGCAGTTCACCGACTTGAAACTTGACTTATCGTTCGCAAAGTATCAATGTACTTGTAGTATTTGTGGTATCGAATTTTCTCTCTGAAGTATAACGCCAAAAAGCGATGAATGCAAAATACGTGGGCTTGGCATCGCGCCGCCGGGGATCGCGGCTCCGGGGTTGAGGAGGGAGAGTGTACGCCCCTGTCGGGGTGAACGATCGTGAGGGCACCGTCGGCGTTCCCTTTGTACACGCACCATTCCCCTACCTTTTCCATCTCCTCTCCCTGCCTCCCACCGACCGGGTACCTCCGCGATAATCCCACAACATAAATACGCGTCTCTCCCTCTGCGATTCCCCGCTTTCCCCCTTCCGCTTCTTCCTTCCTCCGCAACCCTAGCGGACTCCCCTGCCGATCGGAGAGTTGCGTGGATACATTATACGAATTACATTGATGATACGTCGATGGGACACGAGATAGGGAGGCGCTTTGGCTGCACCGATAGCGCCGGAACTATTTTTCATGTTGCCTCCACCTCCTCTTGCCGTCCGCCTTCCCGCACGGATCTTACATCTGCGGACGTTCGTTTCTTTTTCCTTTTTCTTTTTTCCATTTCGCGCGAAGGAAGAAAATAACGCAGCTCTCAGGCGGTCCGTGATTATGATGCAAATGACCGCGTTTCAGTACTCACGCGAGCGCTAAAGTCGCGTTGCACGAGGGCGCGATTCATTATTCGCAAGTTCGCTTAAACAGCTGCGATAATGGGCTCAAGCGGGTATATTTCTTGATATACTAATGTAATCCAAAACGCAAAAGGGTATCCAAAATTTCTGTCACAAGTTGCAATGATCTGTAGGAATCGGAAATCGTCGTAGCAACTTATGGCAATAACGACTGTCGGTGTCGTATCAAAACCAGACAGGAAACAGTCTCTAGTAGAATCATAGTTCCCATTTACGAAGTTGTGTAACCGGTTTGCCATTAGAATTCTAATCAGCTCGCGCTGTAATTAGCATTTTTTGCGATTTAGTCGTAGAGAGTACTTAGATCGCACGCGAATGACGTTTATCAAACGGATTTTAAAAGGATGCTACTGTAAATGCCAGGATTTGTTCAAATAATTACAGTTCGTCGATCGATCGTGAACAAACACGTGTGTCTCGATTTCATCTAGCTCACTAGCGACTGAAAGAGATGACACATAATAATTTCTTTCGTGTAGATGGATCGCATATATCATGATATTGAACGGACTCTTGACTATTCGGTCAAACAAATATTTGTCTACACGTCGTTGAAAGTAACCGCCGCCATTGCGACGCAGAACGTAACATTGATCGTTGGAGAAAGCGGATTACGATTCGTCGCCGGGTAACTACTCTGAAGCCAACTCTCCCTTTCCGGTCCTTTCTTCGAAAGGGTTGCTCGTTGACTGACTGACGCCAAGTTTCACCCTTGCTTCAGAAAACTTTGGCCGCGTAATTAAATCTCCCTCCTCATAGTGTTCTTTTGCTTGCTCATTACGTTACGTGCGTCGGTTCGGTTGTAACATTACATTAAACAGGGATGCTGCACAATTAATTTCATGAAAACACTGTCAGCTTCAGATTGTCATTCTTATTTTATTTTTTATTTCAATTGTATTTCGATTTTATTGCAATTCATCACTAATGTGAGATCTTTCAATTACAATAAAACAAGTATAAAATAATTATCCCAATATAAATTATTCGCTGCTTTTTGTAACAATTCCGAAGGTAATATATCGATTAATTGTATTTTGTACATCCGAAAATATTGCTTGTGTATTCGAGTTACGTTTTGGTAGAGCGATCGTTGCTTCGCGGCAAGACAGGCGTCCCCTAGGGTACGCTTCCTCCCTCTCCTCTCGTCCCAGATCCCACAGGATCATTAATCAAATTCCCCTTTAGCCTCGCCTCCCCCTTTATCCCCGCCTTGACCGAAGGCTCGGCCGCCATTGCTGTGCGGCTGCATGCACAACGCACTAATTAAAACCAGGAAATTAATGTTTTATCCCTTTGCACCTACTCTCTCAATACGACGTACCGTGCCACGTGGAAAATCCTTAATTTAAAAGAGTCAACTGTATTATTCATCCGATTGAGATTTGTACTCTGATTAATACAAAGATTTCGAATCAATGCAAATCAATACAAACTTCTACCGATACAATGTAACAGTCGTTACATTGAGAGTGATTAATATAACAAAAATACTGTGATAAAGCATAGAAAATTATAAGCACTTACTGTATTATAGGCACTTACTATATGCATAATTTTTAAAAAAGTCTGGAATTATTTCATTTCAAACTTGAAATAAAGATAATAAATATTTAGGGATACAATTTTATTTAGGAATAATATTAAATTATTTATGTTATTTATGTTATATATTATAAACTAGTTTTGTTTTATAAGAGATGTTATAATAGATTTTTAAATTTATGTTCTTTTTATATTCATTCTATATGTATCAAAGAATTGGACTAAAAAAGTAAAGAATTTCTCGATTAAAGTCAATACCTATAAGTCATATTTTTAACTATTTTTTATGCATACATAACGGAAAAAGAAGTCGGATAAATAAAACTTATTTTGTGTTACAATTTTTGTTCTCGTTTTGACAGATCAGATAAAAAACATTGTAAAGGTAAAGCTTTCTGCTGAAATTCTTTTGTCCGAAGAATGCATAGACATGACCCATGAGATCCATTAGCGGTCGATGCTTTTGGTCGACCGCAAAGTGTCCAAATGCGTTTGTAAGTACATGAATACTAAGTAATTTGGGAACACAGGATAGAATTTGTAAGATACCATTTACGGTTTCCTACCTTTAAGATGTTGGAAAGTCATTTGTTTACGAGTCGAACGGAAAGATCCTTCGGCGAAAGCCTTTCGTTGTCGTGAATACATTTGCGTGCCACCCAGTTGTATCTTATGAACCGATTTGTGCTGAATGTGACCAAGATTATACAAAATTCACAAAAGAATGTGTCCTTTTAATGAATCCAGTACATATAGCGACTTAAATATTGCGTCTTTTTTTCACAAAAAAATAACTGAAAATCTTGACCTGCATTTTATAAATATGGAATGTTTCCGCATGCCTTCAGTTAAATTTTTATTAATATATTTTGCTTAATGTGGCACAAAGGAAAGAATATTAATGTTCTCTACAAAGTTTAATCTTTTACCTTATAATCAAAAATATTTTTATTTATCCAGTTTAATTCTCAATCTTTTTATAGAAGCGATATCATAGATGTTTATAAAGTAATGTACAATTTGTACGGCATGTTGAATACATAATTATTATAAATTTATAGAGAAGTTTACTACGAAGCGACTGCATCGAAGGTTTCTCGTTTATAGCAAAAAGGTGGCAACGTGCCGGTACATCATTCTCTCTCTTCTCTCTAGGAACGAAAGGGTGGCGTGAAAATTGCGGATAATACCTGGTCAACCTAACGGTAGAGCTACCATTAGGCCTATTTATCGTCCACAGCAGGTACATCCTGACAGGTACACTGTCCGTGAACAGCGCGGTACTGCAAAAGATTCAGTGTACAAATGCCATTAGAAGAAAGCCGAAGGTGGCGTGTTATGCGATAATAAGATTACCGATAAATTTGTAAAGATCTCTCACCTCCCACACTAGCAAGCTAGCTTTACGGGTTATGTCTATAAGACACTTGTAAGCAGCCGACTGAATTTCTTTATGTCATTGACTTTTACTCCTTCATTTAAATTAATGATTTGTTAAGACGATTTATTAATTCGATTATTAACCATATATAACACTTAACATAGTTTCACTTTACTCGTATGCACCAAAATTGAAAATTGGAATTGAAATTTCTGCTCCAGAGTTGATATGTTTTATTTAATATATTTTTTGTTATATTATCCTCAGAGTAATTATCTGTATTCTTTATTAATAATTGTAATATCCTAGCAGTGCAAGAAACACAAGTTTAGTTAGAAACAACTTTAATGATTCGAAAACTGTTGCTTAGTAATTACAAAACTAATAATAAAGAACAATTATTTAACAAAAACAAAAGAATAATTAATACCAATACTAATTACTTAAATAGATATAATTACTTTGGAAGAAAAGCGAGTGCGAGATGCATACTAGGTTGCATGAAAACTAGAAAGCCGCACTGTCATGTTTCGGCGACAATGGTGTCTTGTTTAGCGAAGAAACCACCGTGAAGTACTTCTACAGATGTAGACCATTGTGTCCCTCATTACGCCAATTCGATGGCGATACTTTTTGCGTCTGTTTTTAATCGGACAGTGCACAGTATCACAATTAGCCAAATACCGAAACAGAACGGATTGTATCTCTGGACATACTTGATCATCTTTATTTTGGCGATTCATTCTACTTTAATCGCAATAGAATTTTCAGGTAAACAATCAATGCGAAACATCGTCAAGCTCTATTTATTGTTCGTTCGAAGTCGGAAACGGAATATTTTGGATCTTTTCAAGTTTCACAGGCTACATCCCGCCATACAGTCGGACGTATCGATACTCATAATTACTCGATATCTGTAGCGATACCGGCGAGCAGAGATTCGTCTTCACCGTGAGAATCGCGGAGATAACGGGAGCGTTGCACCTGTTACGGGCGGACGTAAAAACAATCGCTTTTTCCGAGATAACTCGCGTAGATACAATTGGTGGTCGATGTATCGGAGCCGTTTCGTCGGCGCGCGGTTTCTCGAAAGCTATCCCGCGCGCGACACATCCGATTCGATCGGAGAGACGGCCGATGCTAGATAAACGTCGGTTCGACCATTACCACAGTCTATCTCGTGTAATTACTGATCCTCAGATACATCTTCTGCATCTACATGGTCGTTTTGCGCCAGCTCGATCTCACCAGGTTTCTCTGATCGAATCAACTTGCCGGCGCACCAACATTGGTTCTCGCAGAATTTCAGGACATCAATCTGTTCCGGGGTATCGATCAAGCGATCCCCTATTCTTGGAGATCACGTAACTCCCTGTCACGGCGATTCGGATCTTTCACACTTGCAAATCCGTGTGATTGAGATTACGTAATTCTCAGCATTGGGGTAGATACGTGACAAATATTGTCTTACTCATCACGAAGTTCTCCCTTCTACCGTGCGTATAAATTTCTCGCAGCTCGCGGCACGGGATCGCGATGACTGGTCGTCATCGGAGATCATTTGGATTGGACAGTCGTGGGCACGATTCCTTTCGGGGCTCGAGAGTCCAGCCCGCCCGTAAATTGAATAGAAATCGAGGGCGACGATATCGTCCTGGGCGAGAGCGAGTGCATCGCGCCGCACGGCGCGACGCGGTTCGGAGCGGCGCTGCATCGCACAAAACGTGGGCCGAGCGAGAGGTAACTCTCTCAACGTCGCACCGCGGTACCCAGCTGTGGGCGCGGCGGGTATCCCGCTGCGTCTCTCCAACATGGCCGGCGTCATATGCACACCCACACCGTGTCCTCTCTCCCTTTACCTCTCACTGACCGCCGCTGCAACTCTTTTTCTTGATTCCCGCCGCATCGAATTGCACGGTCGGCGAGGTAATTTACAAAGCTACGCCTGCGAGCTGCGAGCGCGCCGCACGGAATCGTATCCGTTACATCCCTCCGCGACGACGACGACGACGACGACGACGATGAAGGCGGCTGCGCGCAAATTCGCGATCGCCGATAACGATACCGAGAGATTAATGGCGCCGCGCCGCGGCCCCTTTGTCTTTGGTCGGCTGGGGCACGTCAACAAAAGTAGTCGCGGGTCCCTGATTAATTAGGAGCGCGGGCGTGGTGTAATGGGTTGCTTGCTTGGTGGGAGATATTTCGCGATCGCAGAAATCACGCCACTGCTTTCTCTACTTGTCGTTCAACCACGTAGACGCGTATAAATAATGGCCCCTGTAAGCGTTTGTGTGTTATGCATATTTATCGTTCACGGTATACGTTGCTGTAGATATGCAACGTATCGTGGGACGTTGATTGAAACTTAGACGCTTCAAGGTAGACCGCGATAATAATTAGCATCTGAAATTCCTAGTTTGTGAAAATTCGTGTCGTTTCAGAATTGTTCTTACATTACTTTCAGCGCGTAAATTGCTTGTGTACAATTATTGTGCGATGAATTGGAGAGCTCCATCTGAGTCCAGTCAACGAATGCATTATATGCTGTTGTAGTTTTTACGACCCTTCAGAAGGACCTTAGTCCTGTCTCTGTATATAGCCGGCTCTCTCGAGACATGAAACCAGCCCGTCAAGAAAAAACTTCAATAAGAGAAAATAGGAAAAATCCTGAATAACGAAGGAACTATTCCAAGGCACTGAACAAGCCGCGATCGAGTCGCTACGCGCAGAGCCCAGCGCAGAGGAATCAAACCTAATCGCTTCCTGATTCAATTGTCTATTCAGGCATTACGCGGAGAGCCTCGCTCCACGTCCCTTCTCGTAACGTTTTTGACGGGAGTCGCGTTACGAGAGCCGCGGCTTCCTCGTGGTGAACACGCGTCGCACTTACGCGTTCGTCGTACGAGGTACGTCGGCGAAGTTTCCTGTCTCGCCGATGCTTCGACAAGAATCAAGCCGTTTAACCTACGTGCGCGTCGCTGACGAAGCAAAAACCATTGCTACAGTTTCAAGTATCGGCGCATCCACGACGGTACCACGTGGTGGGAACGCCGTAACGAGGGACGAATACAATGGAAATGCCTGGGCCCTAAACACGCGTTCGCGAACTATAATTGACGCGGAAGCACCGCGGAAGGTCTATTCGGCCGAAGACGCGGAGAGCTTGCCTATGTCCCGCTAGTCACTTAATCCGTAAACATGGCGGTTCGAGCAAGCGTTATGCTACCGCGCCGGTTTATCGGTAAATGGGAAAACGTAGCGAGAAGCAATGAACGTGTCGGCTAATGTTGCCACGTTTTTTTTCGATAAAGATGCAATTTCCATTGATATCAAGCCACGATTCAATTTTCTGCCTGTCAAAGTTAATGACGCCATAGGTTTTTTTCTGTACTTTTCAGGAAATCCAAAATGATAATCATTATTACTTTAATGCTAAGGTAGGAATAAGAATAACACCTAACAGTTTAAGTCAATTACGATATTATCATATCTTTAATTGTATTAAGTAATTAATTTAATGCTTGAAAGTTTTTAGAATTGGATAAAACTCAAAGCATTGATTCACAGACCTAAGAATTTATTATGACTTAATAAACCATATTAAATGGTGTGAAAGAACATTTAATTACTTGAAAATATAAATTGTTCAAAATAATCGACATCTTCCAAGACCAATGCTTTTCCCACAGTGCTTATGTAACTTGATAAGTCAGTCTCTATGTCTCTCTTTCCTTCTTCCTTTTTGAACATGTTAATTATTTCATGTAATGCCGTGAGCGCGGAGAGTTTTAGATTGGCGAGGAAAATCCGTAGATTGGTTAACGAGGTTCAGTACGAACTCGGCGAAATTGGCTCGATTAAAACCCACGGGGCAGCTGCCCCGAGGATTGTGCCCCGTCATGTGATTGGTCCCTTCTCCCGGGTCCTTTCTTCGATCTCCTCCATTTCGAGATGCATCGATACTCGGCCATCATTAATCATGCACTTTTGTACACACTCGTCGATGGGACTCCCTGCGAGGGACATCCGAGACGCAACAAAAATGAATCTCGAAGATCGAGACTGGGCCTGAACGGCGATCGAGGCCAGATGTTATTAACTTATGTAAAATAAATATAAATGAAAGCCGCGCGCGCACAGCATTCCGCTAGTATCGCGACATTAATCGCGCGGCTTTTAAGGGAATATTATGATTACTTTGCGTAAAAATTTTACATTTAACTGTGAATGTCGCAGGTTGCATCGTAAAATTAAAGAACGGATATGTATGTTAATCGACAAGGTTTATTTTCGAATAATCCGTTATAATCTTTCTCCAAAAGTGATACATATAAATTTCATGCTTTTTCCAGTATATCACCTGTTCCTTTCTTAATCGTGTACACATGATTAAGATAGAAAATTGTTTCGTACGTTGTAATGGCATTACGTTGGAATACTTGATATTTTATAGTCAAACGCGACTAGCTAAAAGGCTGTTTTAATTTCTGTGAATATCGTTTGTGAGGTGAGGATAAGATGAGTACAAGAGAGAAATAAATATCGACGTGAGACGGAACTTCCACCCGTATGCTCACAACTATTCGATTTGCATTTGAAGTACCACCCGCATGTATATTCCACTCTTTTGCTCGTGTAAATAGATAACAAAAGGAAAAGAGGTATCTTAATGCATGCATTTTGTTTCGTAGAATCATGCATGTCACTTTTAATTATAATAGCGTAAAGCAATACATTAGTATTATTATCAAATCATTATACTAAAAAATTCAGACAAATTAAATTTGCCAATTACGAGCAGTACCAATTTCGTACGCTATTATTAATGCCAATATGTATTTTGTTTTAGGATATGGACCTGATTGAGGTCCTTTGGAAGCAGGATGTGGATCTGGGATTTACGCTGGTGGAATCGGCGACGCCTACCAAAAAATCATCCACATCAGAGAAAGAATCAGCGGATGAAATCGAGAAGTTAAAAGCTTTAGAAGCTATTAACGCCACCAGTCAAAAGGTACAAAACAATTCTTTTCCGTTTTTTCTTTCCGAATGACATCTTGCATTATTCAAATTCTACGTCATCCACTTACGAAAGTCACGGGATTACGCGATCTCGTCGTTATTTCGATCTCCCAATCGCAGAGAGTAATGAGCAATTGTTTATCACGAGTGCGCCGCTTTCTGCTTTCACGCGCGTTAGAAGGAAGCGTCCTCGCTTCCTCGGACACAATCTAAATGTTCGTTTCTCCGCGTATGCCAACGCAGACCATTGATGTCTTCCTGTGTCCCCCGGGCAATTATCCGAGATAGAAAGCTCCGGACGTGCACTTGTATGCTAAAGAATAGCACGCGACGCTGCGCGTTTTCTTGCCTCGGTAATCGCCGACCAATTGGGTTGCGATAAATAGGAAATGACATTCCTTGCGACGCTTCATGAGAAAAAAGCTCCCAGACTTGATTTCCGGGCATTATGCATTTTATACATACATTAAGGAACCCAACTACGGATCTTAATTATTCCTCATGTATTCGCTCTTCATCATCGAGAATCGCTTTAGTGACGCGATTTGAGAAAGTCGGTATACATCTCAAGAATATTAGCTAATTAACGTGCTGAGAAGAATATAAATATCGAGCATGTATATTATGTGTTATTTGATAGATCACTATGATAGATTTGTATCGATTGATAAAATTGACGAGGGGGCATCAAACAAAGGTGACTCCACTCATTCGATCAGCAGTGGAATTCGGCGCTCAGGGTGGTTATCTCTTTGCCATCTCTTGCTCGCACGTTCTCCACACAAAGTCGATTCGGCGGATGCGCGCATCCGTCCCGGAACATCAACATTCACCGTCCACTTCTCGCGAGTTCGCCTTTTATTTCAAGAAATTGTACCGCGCGGTCGTGTCCTGCTTTCCTAGTGCGCGTGGCTTCCGCGCTCCTAATCGCTCGTAGATGATCCATCTCGAGAGGAGACACTAAGCCGGCCCAGTCCTGCTATGGCGGCCATGCTGAAGAACCCAGAGAGATTAGGAACCAGCCCACGCGTCCTCGGATATGATCTCGACCGATATTCCAATCCTCATGCTCATATCGGCCATCGATCTTGTCTTTCCCAAGTTATACGCACGCCCAGACTGAGATAGCGGTCGCTTTGTCTCGCGGTGTATTATATCTGCGTCCCACGAAGAGATGTGACTTTATGCAGCAATGGGAATGTGCCGCTGTTCTTCTCCGCAGACGTCTTCTTATATTATTATCCTGAATATCGTAACGTAATTTTCGTTAAATGGAGAAAATCGACTGAATGAAGAAAGTGCCATATCCCATATTTTCACTTACAATTGTAGAATAATATCCTAATGATGTCGTTGAAGGCAGGCATCGTGAGCTACATTCTATAGTTAGTGGCGTTCTTCTCTACTGTTATCATACAAAATCCATTGTTACCACCATCTTTTTATTTCGAGAGTTGATCAATCGGTTGATTATCTGGAATATGTTAGATCGAACGTCGTCATGCAACAGTAGAGATATAGTTCGTGCTTCTTTCTTGCCTTGTCTTTTTTCATGTAGATAAGAGTGAATCTCCTGATCGATTACATCTACGAGAATGTTTCGTGAAACAAGATTGCTTTAATTTACCAATCGCTCAAGCGCAATCTGAAATTGATGAGAAGTTTATGCAGAGCGTGGGCTCTTTCGTTGATTAGATTTCGGCTGATTCTTTTGGTGCGAGGTAAGTTTTTCGAAGACCGCGTCGACTTTTCTTCGCTCGAAGCACGTTTCGGTGGATGGATATGAAGCACGTTCAAGTATCCGGGCAGATTCGAGGCTACGAGAACTCATCCATACGATGGTCACCGACAATGACGCTGCATCGACGTTCTGGGCGGGTAGCCCATCAGACTTCTCGACGTTCTTCGTCTCCCTCTCAGTCTCCGTTCTTCCTTCGTCCGCTTCTTCGCTTCTCTTTCTCTCTCTCTCTCTCTCTCTCTCTTATTCATAGCCTTCGGTAGTCGACGTGCCTTCTTTCTTTCTTTATTTCTTTCCCGACGTCGCTATGCGTCGCTTCGTCTCCATCGACTCTTCCTCCACGAAGATCGCATTGTTCCAGCGGGTTCCACCTTTGTGAGGGCTCGCCGCCGCCTTCGAGGGCCCAATAATACGAGGAAGACCCTCGATCCCGATCGAAAGCCGACACATCGATCCAAGACACGGCCCGCGAACAGCTGAGAACAAAGAGGGGTCCAGTCTCAGCATCTCCCTCTCTGTCTCGCACTGCGACGGATTATTGACAAGTATTGTTCCAATGTCTGGCCACAGAATTGTTTTAACCAAAGACAGACGCAACGCGAAACTCAGAAATGGCACGAAGTTGTCAGACGTCGAGGCACGAAGTTGTATCGAGGATATTTGATCGCACGCACTTCTCGAATCGAGTATCGCTTGTTTTTCAGATTCGAGATCGATATAACTTTGATACTTTCAGCTGTTGACGCACTGATACAGAAAAATGCATTCTGCGTCAAACATTGCACATTTACGATACAATCATGAGCAAACGTAGCGATTGTCTTCGTAACTTCTTGAAATCTAGAACTTGTGGAAATTGTACTTTTTAACATCTGCTGTTAAATTGTTTCTCAAGAGATATAAACATTTTGCTAACATCAAAGCCGTTTACCGAGGCGGAATTTCATAGATACAATCATCAGCTGAAGTCAAGGTGAATGGAAACGCTTCACGAATGATTCCGCAGCACAGAATATTTGTCAATGTGTCGCGCTATTCGTAAACGACATTGATGTCACCAGGAAGAAGCTAGACAAGCGAATTGCCGTAAAGCACGTTGTATGTTTCTGTCGTACAATTATCTCAAGCCGCCGTGACTGGCGGAAATTTTTAATCCGGAGCCAAGATTTAAATGATCGGTGCACGTCGTGGCGACAGGCTCCATTAGAGCGACTCCGTCTCGCCGCGAAACGGGAATGAATTATGGAGGCGTTTAGAGGAACGTCAATCTATAGAAAGTAGGAAAGAGGAAGAGTTCAATCGAGCGATTCAGGATGGAAAGCATTTGTCGCGAAGACAACAACAAATGCCTCCGTGCTTAACGCGGACATTGTCACGCGTAATTATCCATTTATTTTCGCTTACTTCATGGCTGTTTCTTGTCTGCGCGAAAACATTATCGATGGTATTGCGGCAATTAGAGAGATGCAAAATGCACTAATTATATTTATGAAAGTACCACAACGAAGAAAGATTCTACTAATGTTTCTGTACAAACACTCGATATTCTGATCGACATCCGCTTTGTGCGGCGATGTTCTCGATACTCGTTGCGTATCGTTCGTAGATCGCGTACATTACAGTCTGAAGATGATTCGTAATTATCGATCGAAGACCCGCAACAAACAGACAATACAAAACCCAGTTCGTTTCCACTTGGAGAGTCTCGCTGAGTTAGATTGTTTCGACGCGGACGCGTACATCGCGAGACAAGATAAATCGCTGCATGGCACCTTACTCCCCGTTCGTGGGAGATCGCTTTCTCGTGCCGTCGTGACTGACGCGAGTTTTTAATTCGCCGACGCAATTCAAATGAAGCGAGTTCTCCTAGGCGACGGGGCTCCATTAGGGCGACTCCGTCTCGGTGCCAGGAGGATGAAGACAGGTTCGCGCGGGGCTGGGGAGCGAAACGTAGCGGGAGGAGAATAGGTTCGATCTGCGCGATCTGCGCGATGTGGGAGGAGGATCTTGACGAAAACAACGGATCCTCTCGCCCCGTCCTCCATCTTCCATGCCAGGCGTATTCATAAAACCATCAAAATGGCTAGCGTTCATTTGTTCCTGCGATGTATCCGTGAAGCCGGCGGGGTTTGGTAAAATGATAGATGTACGCAGCATCCCCTTCAGGGGCGCCATCAGCGGACCTATCGGAGCGGAAGAGAGACGGGGCCGTAAAAGAAAGCGGGAGAGACGGAGAACGAACGTTGTCGATTCGCGAGGCGTTCCTGGGAAAGAGAGAGAGAGAGAGGATGAATAAAGAGAGAGGGAACCTAGAGAGAGATTGGAGCATCCTGGGAGGGGTATGCCGAGGGACGTATTGATGGTCCTGGAAATTGAAAACGCGCCCGGCCAGCCGAAGTGGGTTTGGCTTCCTTCTCTTGTCCCGATTATTTCCGTCGGCTGGAATTTCAGAGCAAAATGGCGCATGTACGATAATGTCGATGATCGAAATTAACATTTCTAACGTTTATTTTTCAATAGAGAATTATTTTCTGTCAATTGTATCCATGTTTCTTCGTTTTATTGCGTTGAACGACTTTCCCATCGGTGTTACTAAATATTCAATTTAATATCCAATTAAATTTAATGTAATTTTCTATTGTGTCCAGTAGATTTGTATGATGCACGCATTGTAAATTTAACTTAAATTGCTGTTTTAAAAAAATTTTATATTTTCACAAATTGTCGTTTGCTATCAAATATTGCATACATGTGTTCTCTATTACAATATTTTTAATTAAAATAAGTTTAATTGCATTGTTTAGAAAATTTCAAAATTCTAAAAATTTCCATTGAAAATTCTCGATTGTGTTGAAATATCCGGAACGACGACTCACAAAGTGTGAAACGTGTCGAGTTACATGCGATTCGAGACAGCGTGACTCGTGCCACATCTCCGACGACCGCGATACTATATTGAATTCGTATTTATTCACGGCGATCGAGGCTGATTTGAATTATGCTTTCTATCCACGCTGGTCCTTGTAAGGCGCTTGATCGGGGCAGACAGTCGTAACAGTTCGTAAACCTTAATTGAGAGCTATGCCAGCCATGCAAGTCCGTATCGCTGACAGGACCCCCATTGTCGCATCGAGGGCTGCGTCGTCGAGCAGGACCGACGTTTCCTTCGAGAGTCGAAGGAGATGACGTTGTGGGCCCAAAATAAGGCACACAGCGCTGTACGTGCCCGTGACTCTTCAAAAATGTTGTAGTATTGCACCGATTTGGGATGCAAGAGTTTTTTAAGCGTATAGCAATCTTTTTTATCAGATATACGGAATATCTATCAAGCATAGATACTGAAGGAGACATTAACAAGAAATATCCTACATTGTGATAGCATCGCAGCTACTGTCTGTTATAGATGAGGAATATTTCCAGATTTCGATATCTCCAACAATTCGTAGCAAAGTGCTCGCTCTGGTCCACGGGAGTTCGATTTTAAGGCGCCAGGGTAGATTGAATTTCGTATTCATAACTCTGTGGAGCCCGGCGTAACGCACCACTCAACAACGATATATCATACCGGCGGAATGAAAAAGTGACCGGAGCAGAGGGGGATGAAAGATTCGAGTGGGATCGGCGAGGGGGAGAGAACGACGATGAGCGAGAGAGAGAAAGAGAGAGAGGCGGATTTTGGAGGGAGACGAGGGATAGATAGAGGGTCGGTGGTTGTGGATGGTCGCTATCAGGGACTCGCTATGATTAATGATCCAGTACAATACTGTTTTCATTAAACTCATTTCACTGCAGCTCGCGTATACCGCTGCGCTACGGGCGACCTATGGCCCAGGGCATACACGCGCCCTTGGGCCCTTTTTCACGTCGGCGGTAGGGTCGGTCGGTCGGTCGCTTGATTATGACGTCTCCATAAGAATCCGGCCTTGGCCGACTCGAATGGCGTTCGGCTGAATTCGGCCATTGTTGCGTGAGCTTCATCTCAAATTCGTCGGCACCGCGGATTCGTGATCATCTTTGTTGGAATTACGCTTTGTGATCGGCCCTCATCGGTATACCGATTGCACGTCACTCCTCCAGAGAGAAAGAGAAAGAGCCGTGCTTCACGTCGACTCCTTCATCCAATTTGACACCTCTCAGATGCGTCGAGAGCGCCGTTAATTACGGTCAGCTCGTTACATCTCAGTACTACTCCTTCAACCTAATTTTCTAGCTAATTTACCGGCTCCTCGTTACGAGGAGAAATACGCACCGTTATCAATTGATTAATCGTGATTAACATGCGAGATGAATTTGTTCCGGGTGACGAATTGCGCTATTCGGGGAAACTTTTACACCATTCTTGTTTGACGTAAAATTTGATCTTATGATGTTGATTAGAGAAATATCGCAACTGTGAAGAAAGCCCGTCCGTTCGACCGAACTTACCGCTTATCAGAAGAAACATTATTTCCAGGACGATTCCAAAGACTCCGAGACTCAGGAGGATGATCCATGGGCGGGACTTCCTTACACAGTGGATCTTGAAACCGGTAAGCCATTTTCGATATTTATTTTTTTGTCTCTTGTATTTATGTTCCCGTTAAAAAAAAGTCCGATCGTGATTAAAGACGATGTATTAATTGAACTTCCATGTGATCGCGAAATCGCTATTCTACATACATTACTTTGTCAGCGATCGATCGATTTTTATTTCGTAGCGCATTTATTGGAGACGATCGAAATCCCGTTTTCGGATACTAATTAAAGAGCCAGTCTACCGTATATGCTGCGCATGTTTCACATTGATCCGTATGCCGGCAAGAACAGCTAAATACATCTGGCGCTCGCGCGGCTCTCTGCGTTGGGAGCGTATCGAATTAACGCGGCAATTTGTAAGAGCCAATCCGAACATTCACTATAGTTCGAGCCTGCCGCACCTGGCCGCACCTTTGCGCGGCTAATTAGCATAAACACGCCGACTGAATGCACCTCGCCGGCCATTTCTTTCGAAATGTACCACGTACCGTGAAATAACTAGCCGCCGTACATCGTGGAAAAAACGCGTAATTGAAGACGTATTGTCTTAATGCATTCAGTGTCAAATGAAAGGATATTTCGCGAGACACTAGTAATTTATCAAGGATAGAGCAATTTGTGTGTCAAGGTGCTAAGCAATTCAATCGAGTTTATCACGAACAATGATTATTAAGATCGAAGATTCGCTGATAGAACAAGATCGATTTACTGAAATTAGAGAGAATTTGACACGGTCATCAAAATTATCCTATTGGAAGGAAAACGTCTGCAATATGTATAAATATATAGCATGTTAAAACGGACTAGATTGCGCCTCGCTTTCTCTTTTTTATTATTTTTTGGCATTCCTGCCGCGCGCGCTTTCTGTCGCATAATAAAAGGAGAGGTAAGTATTAATGCATTGGCGGCGAGAAATGTTATGCGACACGAGACGCATGTGGGAGAACGTTCGAGGACACTTGCGCGAATGTCGGAGGAAAAGAGAGAGAAAGAGAAAGATTTTGAAGAGAAAGAGAGAGAGAGAGAGGAAAGGAGAAGGAGACTGTAACAAGCGCGCATGCAATGTGCCGCGGCGTCTACCTGCATGCCAAGGTGCACTTTGTTCAGATATATAACTACGGGTTTCCAGGCAGGCAGGTTCCAGTTCCGGAGGACTCCGAGGCTGGGGAGTGGCTTCAGGAACGCCCTCGCTCTACCTTCCTCCCTACCTCGCCTTCCCAACCCCACCAGCCTGTCCAGCCCTTCGGTCGGGTTCGAAGCTCCCCTCCTTCTCTGCATTTAATTACTTTGCGCCCGACAGAATATACGCCTAGCTACGAGACACTCTACGTCGGCCGTGCTATCGACGGTTGACGAAGGTCCGCTTGTTAAATTCTCCTTAGAAATCCATATATCGAGCGTCTCACGTGTGCGAGCGCGACAAAGATCGTTGTAAAACGATCGACGACTTTTTTGGGAACATTTTTGAGAACATTTTTGAGAACCGTGAGAATTGCATCGCTTTTATCATCACGCAACTTGCGTGTTTCCTGCTTTGGAGATTTCGAAGATAAAGCATAGAAAATAATTCCCATTATATAAATTTATACACAAATTTATCGTTATAGGAGATTGAGGGCGAATTGGATAATTGTAGATACATGTCCATGTATAATGATTATATGATTTATATAGATTATTCGTATTATTTATATAGAATTTCAATATCTTTGTTTTCCTTATCGTTATGTGTATGATTTTATATCAACAATAATCGAAATATCGAAAAATTATTATCAGCAAAAAGAGCACTACCGGCTAAAGCATCCCTTCGTTTACGACAACAATGACGACGACACACGGAAACGAATTAATCCGATAGTGCGCTAATAACTTTTTAAGCAGAGAATGGACCAAGAGGAGCAGCAGAGCTCATTACGTGGCTATCTCGTCGTTGATCAATCGAGATATTCGGCGCATGGCGTGTATGATTAATGAGTTACTAGACTAATACATAAGAAATTCTTCCATCATCCTTATTCCGCGTAGAGTTTGATAAAAAGAAAATGGTGGGATCTGATGTGATACAATACAAAGCAAGAACGCGATGCGTGTCTTCAAACAGAAATGGCGATCTGGTCAACGACGTATTAATCGTAAAATTGGTTGAAGCAACTCGAAATATCATATATATGCAATGCAAATCGTACATAAAGTTCGTATATTAATGTTAAACAGAAAATCCGTTTCTGATCTCTAATCTCCGTTGCACGATACATTGTTATTGTAATAACTTATTTGTAATAATTTATTTCGGAATAGTATCAAAAATAAAATGTTACACAATTATTAATTACATATAATTTCATTTTAAATATATATTGTTAATTAGTTATCACAAATATTACAGAAGATACTCTGATACTCTACATTAATCTTCTCTTCATTTTCACCGAGAAAGACTCAATCGTACGTTTATCGCAAAGTCTGCCATTAAAAAGTAATACAGAGGCGATATTAATACAGATTGCGGCGCAATTTGTATGAATAGTTACGCCGGCAATCGTTTCATGTATCCGAGAAATGTACTTCGTGTGAATCGCGATATTCGCACGCGAGGTTGGTAGTACGAAACGAAAAGAAACCAAGAGGAACGGATGGAAAGAGGCAACATATACGTTACCGCCGCAGCGCAAGGTGCTTGTACCAATTTGACGAAGCATGATGGATTACACGGCGGCTCGTGTAAAAAATTTACATCCACGGAATAAATTATCATAGTATTGTCTCGAGCGCGAGCGCGTTAGACGCTCTCCGCACGTTTTCTTCCGCGTTACCGTATCGCAGATGGGGCGTCGACCAAGTAAATTTACGGTCGCGATGCATTTTCCTCACTCACCCGATCGATCGTGGCACAATTATCGAAAATAATGTCGTACCATGCGCATTAAAAATTATTTCAAGACCGTTATCGTGAACATATTGATTTTCGATTGGTGTTCGTGATCAGTATTAAGCGTGACTAACCGGTTTGCTCGCGATATTTTTATGTTTATTATTACGATATGTCTATGTGGGAACGGGAAGGTGCGGATAATCGCGGCTGATTATTAGCACCTTCGATATACTGAATAACTTCGATCGCGATCAATGTAGCACTGAGAGATCGGTTTTCGTTACGCCTCGTGAGGCTCAAGTCGTGTAATGGGCGTTCAGCCTCGACAACTCCGCCTTCTTAGATATGCCGGCGACAGTATCTGCGGCTTCAACTACGCGAATGGAGCAAAATAGCCTGCACGAGAAATTATCGCGAACGGAAACCCTATAATATTCTATATAAAAGCAGAACGAAGAGATTTGTCGGTCAATTGCACTGGCTAGTTGTCGAGTAATGTTACGCAAAAAGCCTTCTGACAGCCTTCGAAAAATGTAAAGCCAATGCGGAAGAAATAATACGGTCTTTCAACTGTCGCGAGATGTACTTTTGCCTTGATTTCTTATTTCTATGATTAGATCTTTGAGTACCAAAATTTAAATTCAGCTCCTATCAAAATTACATCAAAAACTTAAGTGATGTTATCTGTAGAATGAATTTAGAGAATACATATTTGTTGCGATTGAGTAAAAATTTGTAGCAGAATATACAAATAGCATCTGGTAGATAAAAGTCAAAAATAATCTTACATATCGATTTTATCCTGAAGATATACATTTAACATTGACTGAAAACATTCCGAAATCTTTTGCATTAATTTCCAGCAGAGAAACGCGAATCTCGTAACTCAGGATTTCACTTAGAAGGCAACGCAATTTTTTCTCGATATTTCAGTGAATCGAGAAAATTTCGATACGGGACAGTTTGTAGAGGAACGGAGAAATTGGTAGGGATCTCTCGCGATAGGAACGCATGCGTGAGCGCATAAAACTGAACATCTGCCACGTGCGCGGGCGGCGCGTAGTGCGTGGATCCCGTGCGTGGAAATCTCGAGGGGGAAAGATCGTGGAAAGCATGGCCGCATCCGCCATGCGTGTACGTGGTTGTCCAGGCGTGGTCAGCTATTTTTCTTTGTCCATTTTTCGCTTTAATATCGAAATATTAATTAATGGACTAGCCATAGAAGCCCGTATAGCGCGCATATAAGTATGGTTTTACCGAATTCCATTACATTATATCTATCAACTTTGGAGGCAAAACGTATCGATCCTCTTCACGAATAAAATTGAGTTTTTCGGCAGTCCTATAAGTGAACTCATTAAAGGTAGTGCTTTCAGTATTTATTCAGGAGTTTCTTTACGCGATATATGATGAGAGTGCTATCTCACGTAGGCACACACATACACATACAAAATGTATATAAAATTTTATAAATTATTAGAGAAGTACATGCCGCTTACGTAATCACATGGATATTTTAGGAATAATTTTCGAATATGTCGTACAATTTTTTCTTACTGATTTTTACAAGAAAAATTAATTTGATAATCATCTAGAATTCCAATCTTTTTTTAATAATGTAATAATTTTAAGAATAATCAAACTACCTTTATCACATAATAATGAAATTCGATCATGAATATGTGCGATATGTATCAGGTAAATCTGTTTTATTTCTGACACGCACGTCATATAGTCCATCGACAAATACGGACGACATGAAAGAAAAAATGGGAACGAGAGAATGCATTCGGCGCGGGAAACGATCATAGGTGCAATCGATAGATCCCGTTGCGTTAATTTCCGCCTCGATTCGTCAAGGACTGCCACGGGGGAGGAAAAAAATAACATCCGACTATCTCCACGCGTGGCAATAACCGTGACCAATTCCTTCTGAAGTGGATTTGGAGTTAGATGCAGGAACTCCAGCCTTGAATCGCTTCGACTCGGGCACTCCGCAATTCCCGAAAACTCCTCGTCATCCCTCTTTTAAAATAACTGCCAAAAATTGGCTCAAATTGTCAGCTGAATCCTTCTTGCTCGCGGCATTTTTCTGCAAAAAATCGTGCAATCGAGACCGATCGCGCGGTCGAAGGATTCAGCAGTGACAACCAAGTCGGGAGAAAAGCACGATACTCCCTATACGTGGAAATTTAATGTTCGCGGGTCAGTTTTTGTGAACGCGATTCGAGTCCTCGCTACGTCCCAAGAGAGAATCAATATTTGGAGCTATGCGTGTTCCGCCATGTTAGTCCGGCTATGCCAGCGAGCGGCGCGGCGGCCCCCATGGGTGATGTGCCTTGAGGGCAGCTGGCGAGGCGTATATGGGGTTACAGGGATACACTCGGGGCCATGACTTGCCACATCCACCCCTGTAACACGAGCACGCACCATTACTCATATCGCGGCTCGTTGCACGCCACGGATTCGGGACGAATCCAGGAGGGCACTTCTAGGAAGCCTCGGGATGAAAATAGGTGGCAACAATAGTCACGACGTCACGTCTAGCTCCGTGCTAGTACAATAAAATAATACGTTTGGTCATTTCACGAACGTACGAAGCTCACGTCTGTAATTAGCACGTGTATGACTGAAGCGACCACTTAATTGGATAATTTATGGTACACAGCATTCGCTTACATTGGAAGGATATTCATCTGCATTCATCTGCATCAACAATTGACTGCAATCTCACCAAAGAATTTGCAGACAGGAGAAAGTACTTGATTTTTGTGAAACGACACACTAAATCGCACCATATGCACGCTTTCGCGCGCACGATATATACACGGATTTGCGAGAAACTAACTAACTAATTAAACTTCGGATTCCACTTTTGCGAAACTGTGCCCGCACGTCACGCATCGCAAGTGCGAAGTGATAATGCTCGAAATTATCCCGCGAGTATCTCTCCAGCCAGCCAGAGGAAACGGACATTATCTGTAATGAGGGCTGACATTGATAAATATAATTATAATAACGCATTATACCACGAAGCGGGTAGCGCAAACCGAGTGGCGATTCGAATGCCGATCGGCAACGCGTTCGGCGTAATTATATCTGGCCAGATTGGCGAGCCGGCACTCCAATCCTCCGTGCGGGCGCTTTAATTAATCCCTCCGCTAATCTCGCGTTAATAAAATGGGATACCTACAGCTACAGAGAGCTCTATAGAGCGCCCGCTTTAAAGCCGCGTCGACGTGCTCGACAAAAGGGCCGGATTCCATCTCGACGAGCACGAGCTCGGCTGCGCTGCCGCCGCTCCTCCGCCACGTCCTTCGTACCTCTCAAACGTTTCAATCCTCTATCGGCGGATTAAAACATTAACATAAAACTCGTATTAGAGCCGAGAGCTGCACAGAATGTCGGAGATGACGACAGTCGCCAGTAACGATGAAAAATTAAGTCCGTGGCACATCTCCCGCTTCTCTCCCTCCGTACCTCTTTTAGCTTTTCGAAGTTCTCGCCGACGTACAATGGAGCTTGTCTACAGCCTGTAGCAGTCGTTACCTGGTTGAGATCGCCTCTACGATTTTGTGAGGTTTTTTGCAAATCATGCTAGTTCTATAAGCGGCCGGCGTGCCTCACGCTGCTCGTCGAAACCTCACCGAATTCGACTTTCGACTTTTGCTACCGGATAATAACACAATATGTCCGTTCCTTTCGAGGAGGAGCTTTTCTTCATCGTGCGGCAGTCGTCGTGCATTCATGATCGTAATGATGTTTTCCGAGCCTCTATTGTTACCTAAACGGGTTACGAATTGCTGGAAACGACAGAATTTGTCTTGAGAAATTGTATGCATATTTCCTGCGTTTAAGTGACGCGTGTCTATGTAATTTAAACATTTCTGTCATCATCGAGTAAATCACATTTGAACGTAAAGCATTCTCGACTAAGCCGGATAAAACACGGGCTCGAGTGCGGAAAGAATGCAAAGCCAAACATTAAATAAACAAAAGACTGTGCTGCTGGGACAGTAAGGCGAGGTTCTTGTAGTAGAATCGTGTTGATTTAGGATAGATATGTATCAGACCGCGTGGGCTAAGGTCAGCCTGTCACCTGAAGTACCATTAGCCCTTTCCAGACACCCTCTCGGTTCTACCTCCAACCTCCAACCTGTCATTAATGCATCAAGGAATTTTTTGTTGACGGACTTTCCCGAGAATTTCTCGCGAGCAATAAAAGCAACGGCCATTTTGTATCAATCGGATGTCGGAATGTTAAGTAGAAGCGATAATAGCACTTATTTAGAAGGCGCAGTAGTAACTACAAGATTCATTACGATTCAATTGGCATTCGTTATATTCCTAAGAAATCTGGTAAAAAAAGTGTTCATCGAGAAAGGAATCCGCAACATTGCTGTTTCATTCTGGCGCTATTGCTATTTGAGGTAAACATAACGGACATGGAAACCAAAAATGCAATTGAAGAGATGCGAACAACGTAGCGCAAAATGTTACATATTTGAATGCCGATATTTGAAGATTGAAGACAAGACTTTATACACACTTTTCTAAATTAATTGAAATAATGCCGAGTATGCACACGCGACTCTACATTAATTAGAAAAGTTTCTCTCGCACAAGCTGTGTAAATTACATTTTAATAAAGTCCTCCATTTATCCAGAAGGGACGAAAGTTTTTTTCATATACGCACAAGATGATAATATAATATAGTTAGAGATTGACCGATTTAAAATCTGTTTTGTCATGTGGGTTACTGTGTCCCGTGGAAGAATTTGTGCATCACTACAACTTGCAACAAGGAACTTTGGAAGTCAGACTGAGACGTGTTTCAAATCAGCACTTGCAAGTTAGAGGCCGTTGATTCTGTGCAATGTGCAGCAAGTTGTGAAGTCTGCAAGAACGCATGTAAACAAATCATTATTACAGAATTTACACCAATTGAAGTAAGAATTGAAGTAACATAACAATATATATTTTCAACAAATCGACGTATCTATTGAATCTATTTACTCTCACACTGAGAAAAATTTCCATCGGATAAACCATCGGATAACCGATTGTTAATTTTGTTTAAATGATTAAACCTATTAAATAATGGATAAGTACACCGATTATCTTTATAGGATATGTTCAATCATCTTCTTTGTCTTGTCTTTATTTTTGTCTCTGTTTTAATATAATTTAATCGGATTTCGTTTGTTACTATGTAATTGATTATCCGATTAGATATTTTTCTCAGTGCGTATAAATATACACTATCCAAATTATTTCTTCTCTAAATATTAGCAAAGATAAATCAAATTTCTTCAGCCATAGAATTCAAATTTTATCTCAGATTAAGCCAATCTGAACATTGTACGTCTACCTGCTGTAAAGCGCGTTATCCTGGACATAAAGCCGCGATAGCATCTGTCTCGCGAGAGTCATGTTCCGCAAGCCGACGCTCGACCATTCCGCTTGTGCGAGGTACCGGATAAATCGGGGGCTTTATTGGACAGACGATTCTTGTTGCAATAAAATATTCCTTAAGCGAGCTACTGCAGTTTACGCGATCCGATTCGTACGACAAGCTGCATATCGGGAACCGTCGCTTCGTGTCTGGCTGGCTGCCGACGCCTGCAATATGACGGGCCGAGCCAGGCCAGGCCAGGCCGGAAGAAGATCCGTAACGGGAGACGAAGTTTTCGGAAGTCAAAATGAGAAAAATGCACCTTCTAAGCATGACTCGACTACCGCGTAGCTCTCTCGTGATGGTCATCGAAAAGTGCAAGCTAGACACGAAGAGAGAACGTCATACTATGAGGTGGCAACAATGCTCATTGACGGCCACCGCCAGATCGAGAATGACTCGTACGGATAAGGTATTGGCGAGGTTTCTGACCTCGTTTTCAGAATTCTTCCTTGAGTATGAGTAGTCTTCAGTTTATCCTGTTTTCTCATCCGTTATTCCTGTTTTCTTAGTGAAACGGGAAAATTCGAATTCCCGCGATTGGCTTGGCTCTTTATAGCTTTGTTTTTCGTTCTGATTTCAATTTTATATATTTTGATGCTTTTATCTGATAATAATTGTACGTATCAGTCAAAATTAAGTGACTGTTCTTGATAAATGCAAGAGATTCATGCTTTTGCATACAATTATCTTGATAGTGTGCGAATCAGTAAACGATGAAAAGCTCGGTGCAATTGCATTTCTAGTTTTTTTTGTTAGTTTTAAAGAGAAATTTATTCTTTTAATACTTAATATTATAATAAAAAGATTATAAAAGATGTTAAGTAATGTTTATACATATCGGTATATATTTCAAAATATCAAATGCGAATGTAGATGTGGCAAACGGTATGGTAAGTGCAAATACGTGTTCCATCTAAGAGACACAGGTCTATTAATTGCAACCATATCAATTGCACTATTTGATGTAGACTTTCATGTTTACTTTCACGATTACCGAACCGTATCATGACGTATTCACGGATCCGCGAACTGTTTGCTCGAAAGGAGAGGTGTGACATCGTTTTTGTGAGCGATTCGATTACGCGGCATGTCCGTTGTCTGAACGATGACCAACGTTTTTCAGTCGCCATTATTCCCTTAATTATGTTACCTTACCGTGAATTTCGATGCTCAAGTTCGTTGTACGACTGCAATTCACGCTGCATTGTTAGTCAAAACGCTTATTGGTGTCCGAAACGTACAAAATTTTACCGTAACCGTGAAAACACCTAAAAACTTCAGGAACCACTTTATTATAAAGTTTCCTGTGATCGATGTAAACAGGGGATTTGCAGAGAAAGTAATCTGAAAGCTTAGGTGCGACATCAAAATAATAAAGTAGTGTTCGTCGACGTGACTTGTCACTGATTTGTACCACTATTCCATACAACGGCTCATCATGAAGTAGTGTGACGCTTAGAAGTGATCGCGCAATTTTTACTTTCGACGGTAAGAATGATGAATTCATTACTTTGCACGTTGCCGAACGATACAACGTAATCACCGTGTCAAATGTGTACTAAAGGAACACAGGTAGATAGGTTTGAGCGGCTTCTCGACGGCGAGTATCGCGTTTTTGAACAGCGAGCTCGTATTACGTTTCTGACGAGAAAACGAAGAGAAAAAGTCGAAGAGAGCATATTGGTGTCAGCCGACGTTCCGGAACGAGTCTGCAATATTGGCGGAATACTGAAAAGCACAAGTTCATGCAGCTACTATTATTTATCGACTGCATAAGGTGTCTCTGGCTGCGTTCCTTGGGACAGTTTTACAGGATCAACTGCACATTGTTGGGTCATATAGTTTCGTCGACGGTGCCATAGTTCGTTCGCGGCGACGCGCTGGCAGATACAGTGATTTGCACTTATTGGTTAATAAATCAGCGCTATGGCGCTACGTTTGCCATTAAGTGTCGATATTCTTCGACATATTCATGATGAGTGACGTCGGTGCGGTGTAAAATGAAGCAGCTCGTTCCGAGTAGTCTGGAGCGATTCGCGAAATCGTCTATAGAAAACGCCACGTCGTTTTTTAGATCTTAATTCTGGCAAGAAGCAACTATTGATAGTGAGCAAAACTATATTGAAGCGACACTGAGTTTGGCCCGATCACCACATTTCGCATTATACGACCAAGGTGTTGATAAATTGCTACCCCAAGCACAATTTGGAATTGATTTTAATTTATAAACTCTTTTAAAATCCTTTTATCACCTTTTTATGAAGAAAATAGAAGATCTGAAGGTTACAGAGAAATAATCGCTTAAATGACCATTTAATAGTATTCATTACTACCAGATATAATTTACTCAATTTATATAATTTATGTCCAATTGTCTCGATATTTTATAAATAATTTATTGTTGCGCTATAATCGATCGAAAATAAGAAATTATGTGAGATTGTCACGCATGGTTACAAAATGTAGTTTCTCAAGATATCCTACTACTACTACTGTCAAGTAGCATGAAAATACATAATGCGCATATTAAGTATAGGCTCTATCGGTGACAATTATGAAATTATTCCAGTATATGACGGCGGATCTCGAACCGTGCTCGAATGAGAGTGACGACACAAGAATAAAGGGTATCAATGGAGCGGGCATTTGACAGGATTTAGATAGCATCTTAACAGCGGCGGTTTACAAGCTTTATCATCTGACGGTTTTAACCTAGTGACTGGCTCTTGGAACGGCTAGTCACTGTGAGGACTAAATAGGCATGTGTTTATATGAACGTACAAAAACAATGCTAACACTAAATCATAACAGCAGTGGATTTCTTTCGATAAGTTTTGTAAGTTGCTGCTATGATTTTCATAGAATTTTCTCGTTTTTATACTTATTCTATAAAACGTTATGGATACTATCATTTAGATTGCTCTGTGACTGTATGCACAATGCAGATAGCAACTGGTATCATATCGGAAAGCATTGGAGTTTATCACAAACGAAATTGAAATCAACCTTTCATATAATTTTAATAATTTAAAGTGGGATTAATCGCACATTTAACTGAGATTAAAATTATATTGAAATAAAATTCCATTCGAAATATAAGATTTTAACAAAGTTGCTTAATCTTTAATTTTTGTCATTGAAATCACAATTTATAGCTTTTCAATTCAGGCATATAAATTTTCGTAATATATTTTCGAAATATATAATCGCAACTCTAGATCGATTTATCCCTTTAGAAAAAAATGGAGGACGGTATTACGCAGAACTGATTCCCATCGCCACCAATATTACGACAAACGCTATTGGAGCAATTGGCGTGGTCCCCGGAGCGAGAGGGAGGGTTGCTAAGAGTTGGGGGATGACTCGCGGGGCTATGCCAAGGCAAGATGCACCCCTGACTAAACCCGTGGCACGGCAACGTCGAGCGGATCAAGCCCGGGTATACGTTCCCGGGTCGCAGTGGGGAGCCGGAGAATGGCATTACGGGTAGAGGAGACCTTCCCTCCCTTCCCACCTTCACCTCGGAGCCGCGCATTGTCTGGCAGCCATATTGGAGTAACAGCCAACCCCGTCGTGATTGGTCCGTTTTTTAACGGCGAGCCCGTGGCTTGGCACAATACTCGGCCAGCCCGTGGTTAGGCAATGCTTGGCTACACGATAGTCTATCAGTCGACTCCATGCTGCGCCCGCTTCGAACTCGTCTGTCGGCGGTGCCCGGCGTATTATGACTCTCCTCAAGATCGGATCGTATAACGCAGAGGCGATCCGTGCCACGGCGCGATAAAGGACAATCTCCCCCGTTCAGTCCCCGGTCCGATTGGTGCGCGTCGAGTTTTCGCGGTTACTTCCCCGTCCCGTCCGTCGGAGGTCTTTGGCCGATGATGATGATGATGACGATGACAATGATGATGATGATAATGATGATGACGATGATCTAAGATCACTCGCGCGATACCACGTGCAGCAGCGCTAGTGTTGTTACATCCACAGGCGCCTAAAGTACGCGCCGGGAATCAGCGTGCACCATACCGGGCTTCCGCAAGTGCGGCCAAGTTGTTCGCGCAGTAGACGTCCCGTTCTCCAACGGACAACACGTCGAGCACTCTCCACGCATCGAGGGATCGATGTTCCGGGGAACGCCGTCACCGTTCGGGACGCGGATCCGCCAGGGTGAAACCATGTGTCCAGTGCGAGGACACGAGTCGCTAATTGCCCGCGATTCGTGCAAAATGGTTCAGTGACTAGTACGAGGTACTGCCGCTCTGTGCTTGTGGTTACTGTTGTGAACTACGTGTTTGGATTACTTTGCGAATTCCCTTCTGCGCCCTGGATAGGATCTATCGGATCAAGGTATGGGAAAGCATCAAGCGGAGTGCGTACTACGCGTCGTACTCGGAAGCGCGACTCGAAAGATTGCATAACGCGAGCACGTGTAGTTGCTTTAACTGTGATTTGTCTTAATCGCCGCGACTCGACGACGAGCGTGCGACGTGCTGTCATTGAGACTCGCGTTTCGTACAAGCCTAGTGTTGCATCCTGGTGTCACGAGCCGACTAATTCTACTCAATTAGTAATAATAATGCACGTGTTTTGATGATTAGAAATAATTGCGGTTTATGAATATTCCAAGTACACGATCATGCCGAAGTGAGTTTATTAGTAACAGAGTGAGAGTCTCAGAAGAGTTGCGAACGGCACTGTTTTCTCGATAGAAAGTCTCATGCGACGGCTGACTGATGATCACAGTTGTGCCTGTCTTTTGTTATATTAAATATGATACTTTTAGAAAATCGACAGTATCAAATCTTATATATTGCAAATTTAAATACGAGTTCTATTTAAATAAAAGAGTAAATTTATTAAACTAGCATAGGGTGATACGTATTTATTAATTAATCAAACAAGGAATTACAAATATTACAATTTATAATATTTTATAATCGTAATAACACTATCGCAAACAATATTATCTTTCTTTCCTTGGAAGACTAGATAAAACGCTCAATCACTTTTTCGTTAGGATTTACATGAATCGCGTTAAATTTCTAACGAGCTCCCGTGTTTGGCTTAAAGGATCAGTTGAGAAGCTTTTAAAAGACACGAGATATGATAAGTATAAGACACATTGGGGACGCGTCCATCCAATTGACCGAACAGTTCGCACACTCGTCCAACAAAACGAGGCTCGAAGAAACTGCCGAGAGTTCGACGGCGATCAGCGGCAGGATTGATGATCGCAATTACGATTTATCGTTCACGGCAGGTGACGCGCGACGATTCGCGCGCGCTCCTTCGGCTTCAAATGAGACGTCAAGCTCCGTTCCGGAGTTAACATCGGTGACCGGCACTCACATCGTCACCCCTTGTCAAGGGGTGCGAATGAGATTGTCGCGGCAAATACACACGTAGCTACACTGCACTACACACGTCTATCTGTCACCCCCCGGGAAAATAGGACAGTCGTGCTGGCGCATTTGGACACCGAAGGATTCTCTTCCGGCGTCGTGTCTGCGAGCGAATAGAAAGCAAACGAACGGTTGCGCGGTTCTCGCAGTACAAGAGGATCGTTGGCACCGAAAATTCTGTCGAGTAATGCAAGAATTATTATCCAACGCGGCGTACCGCCAGGACGAGAGGGAAGAAAAGAGTGGCAGGGGAGAAAGGGCGGGGGTTGGAAGAAAATGATCGTTAAGCGTGCGCGCGAAATATGAGAAATGATCTGTCGACGTTCCCGTGGCCATGGAAAAAGCCGAACTCGGGCTTCAAAGAAGCCGTGGAATTGAAAAAGCCGAAGGGCGCGCCATCAGATGCAGCGTGATAGGGCGAATTCCATGCGACGGTCTCTCGGTCGCAGGAAAATTCATTCCGACGGCGAGATCTTGAGTCTCGAGGAAAAATGAGGCTTCTTCTTATTTACTCCTTGAACTATTCGTAATCGTTAATAATTATTTAATTCAATGAGAAACATACACCTTAAAGTTTGTCCGACAGTTTTATAGCACACACAACAACAAATATATTACTTTGTTTTTATATTGAAAAGCTCATATGTTATATTTATTGCTCATGGCAATGTAGATCTATTAGAAGAAAGAAAAATATGTATGCTAAAGTTGAAGAAAGAAATATATGTATGATAAAGTAATATAACTTTAATTTATAATATATATTTGACAAACGAGATTCATATTTTGTATCGGATGAGAATAATTTTGTACATACGTTAATCATATAAATCATTTAAAAAATAATTAATATTTCCTGTTATTTTACCCTCTTAATCTACAATATTTCGAAATTACTATTATGTCAAATTTTGCTTCATATTTATCTCAGAAATTATTTCTTTTGACTGAACAAATTAAGTAGCTAAAAGAAGGAGTAACTAAAAGAATTGTATTACGAGACATTGCAGTCATTTCTTTAGCGTTCACATACTTATAAATTTCCATTGTGCGAATAAGGGCACAACAGAAATTGCATTCTGCAAATACCTGTTACAACCGTGGTGAGAGAAGCCGATGAAGCAGCGCAATAATAAAAGTCACAAAAAGTTGCGCTGCGCTGGTTAAAAATTGTGCTTGTACCAATTATGCGTGGTAGTGCATACTTTGACGCGCACGTAGTTGAAAGTAATTCCACCACGTAATTCCCCTGGGCTAAATAGGCTTTACGTCGAACGGGAAGAGGGGCTGTTCCGACTTCCCTCAAATTATAGGCGGCCATTATCGCGCCGGTCGGCCTCGCATTTGGGCCAGACAATGGCCGCCACCACTCGTTAATGTAATAGGCATCCGAAAGGTGCGATCTCTTTCTCTCTCTCTCTCTCTCTCTCTCTCTCTCTCTCTCCCTCTTTGGCACCTCGTGGCACCGGCACTCACCGGTAGAAGCCGCGCAGGACGAAAATCCTCCTCTTCCACGGCCAACCTGTCTGTCGTTTCGTCGGGAGGGCCTGACCGTCTGGATACCAGGCAGCCCCCGAAGAGGAATTATTATTTTATGAGATTATTATCTCTAATAACATCGCTCGGCTGTGGGGAGAAAAAGGAGTACCTACGCTTTTATGCTCGATGGAAATGTTCACACGTAGAAGTAGCTCACTCTAGCTGCTCGATATTATCGACGTTTCGTCAAAAATCCAGGTAGGGACTCTGGGAGCCCTTTTACCTGGTACCTGTGGTCGCGTGCAATATTCTGTGACGATTGATTGTTATAAGTACGAAAGTAAGACACGCAAAGCAAGTCAAATATAATTATTTGAACGACGATATTTGATAAAAGAATTATTATATTATATTTTATGAATGTAATGAAATTTTTAAGACGTTATTGTTTAAATTTATGGATATTCAGTTATTACGCATTGAATTTTATATAAATCAAGTTATTAATCTCGTTCATTCGCGATTATGAATATGAATTTATTAAATAGTATATATTATCGCGTGCGCACACAAGTAATTATGACAATTAATGACGTTTATATTGAATATTCTTGGTACATGATAAAAATAATTGTATTAATCTAGTAATTTCTTCAATTAAAGCATAATTTCTTACGACATGCCAATTATTTTTCTACTAAAACAAATTCTAATATTTTTGTTCGGCTGTGCTTTAACATAGGTTTAAATCGTTGAATGTGGAATCAATGAATTTTTGGAGAGAAACCGTTCGAATATAAAAATGTTATCTGTCAGTCCAAAACATATGAGAGTACATTGCGTTAACTATCCGTTGCATATTCTAGAAACGTGTGAATAATTGGAGTAGACTTGTCCGTGTCATCTTTCATGCTTACGCAAGGAATGAAACGACGGGATCGCGCGATTGGCCGAAGGGCGGGAACATGTGCGGGGTTGCTCAAACAGCAGGTGGATCTTTAACACCCCTTTGTCGCTCAATTAGTTACGTTTTTTCCTCTCGCTCTTCTCCCGAAAAATTTTACCTGACCATCGCTAGAGCTACCAGTTCTCGAGCGCCGCGTTTCGAAACGAATACATTCCTGTCGAGTCATAAGTTTACTTGAAACGTTCTGAATTAATTTTCTCTCACAACTTTCATAATAAAGCCACAATAAACTAATAATTTCCGTGTTACTAATTAGTTTATTTAATAGTGCGTGACAAATACTGATAAGTATAACAAACAGATAGTAATAACTATGATAATTATGATGATTTTAGTAATTATAAAGAACTAAAATTTATTGAAAGTTGTTTAAGTCTCCAAGTAATGAGAGCTTTTTCGACAAATCACGATTATTTTCGCATCACAATACACATATAAATTGGTAGATATAAATAAATTCTAAGAAAATGTTTTATGCATTAATTAATTTACTTGCGTGCTTCTAGTTATAAATGTCTCATATTGCATAAACGTAACGTGATTAAGATGCAAACACATTGTTGTCGACACATAAAACACGAACGCTTTTGACTTTCAGACTATTAACGATGCAAAAAACGTAAAAATATGCGAATAGCTTATATTACTCACCAATCTAAATGCGAAAAACGAACACGTGTGCGATTGTCTTACGTTCTAGTAAAACAACGACATAAAAATACATTGGTATTCGTGAAAATGTAATCCTATAGTAGTTATGCTGTCGGATGAAAATTATAAAAAATTATAGAATGCATATAAGGAAACCTGTAGTAAAACAATTGTCAATGACGTGTCAGAACAAAGTTGCACAATAGGGCAAATGAGAAACATTCCTGGACAACATCGTGCTATGCAATCAGGCGACTAATTAAATATATCCTCGAATGATCTCTGCGTGAACCTTGCGACTGCACGGGCACGCGAACTTGTTTACGCTCGCTTATGTTTCGTCACCTGCCGCTTTCCGAAACATCGCGTGTTTTTCGCGAGGAATCGCACAATGTCGGAAACGCGCCTTTCTTTCGAGCCACTTCTGCCACATATTTCCAACATGACAATGTCTGTTTCCATTTTCACAGGCGAGTACATCCTCAGTTCTGGCAGCCAGAACGGAAGCGGAAGCAGCGTCGTCGAGAAGAACGATCCGCTTCTCAACGAAGCGTCGTTGGCTTTAGACAATCATCCCTTGGCTGATTTGGCCGATGATTCTCTGGGACTAAACGACACCTTAGGACTCGAGCATGCATTTACCTCGGACCTGCTTGGAGGTAGTCTGTTGGAAAACGCCAGCGTAGAAGGTCTCCTCAGCAACGATACCCTGGGCTTACCCGACGAATTCAATCTCGAGGAGGCGCTTCAACTCGTTGGCCTCGATGAGGCTCAACCAGAGGTTCGTGATATTTCGCCGTTTCTATCTGGAGAGATGACGAAAACTTCTTGAGGAATAAGCAATACATTTTCTGAATGTTCCGTTTATTTTTGAATTCTGAAACAAATTATTTTGTCTAATTAATTGCGAATCTTTACTTGCTTCTACTTTATGTCACATCAATCCAATAATTTGCAATGCTATTAATTTTGTCATTAATTGAATTATTTATCAATTGCAACTCGAGGAAATCAGTATAAAGGTTACTTTAATTTTGTTTCAGCAACAATAATTTCCAAAGCTCTTTTTTCAGTTATATAATATTACGTAAAATTTCTCTTATAACAAGCCTGATGATGTTTAAATCTTTTATAAATAAAAAAGGTATTAATATAAACCACGTGCACGTTGGGATATTTTTCATTTCGCGTTCCCTTGCTTGACGCGGCTGCGGCGTCGATCGCGATCGTCGTGATCATCATTGAAGGATTGATTATCAGGAAACGAAGCCGGAAGTGAAAAAGAAGAAGAAAGAGGATACCGAGGACTCCGCAAGTGCAGAGGACGACATCGCCGTCACCGCCTCGAGTAACGCCGAGGTCGCAAAGTCATCTAGGTGCGAGGATACCGAGACCGGCGACATGATTCACACGCAGTTTCATCATCCCCATCATCCCCATCATCCGCACCACCGCTCCTTCCAGGTACGTGTGACCCTGATTTTATCGTCCGTAGGTTAAAACGCGTACCAGTGCCTCTCATTATCACTGTGCATATAGTGTCATCATGGTGTTGTGACAATATAACGTTTTATTTTTACAAACTACACAGGCTACCTATTAAACATGTGTACGTGTCGCCTAAGTAAATTGATGAAAGACCATCTTGAGCTACTCGCTGCGATCTTTGTACGAGTTTGTCGTGGACGTTGAATTATCATAATAACAGTCGTATCATCTGATAAAACATTCTGATGTTGCGCGACAAGTCTCTTCCATTATGAACCATCACATCCAAAGTACTGATCTGATTTAAACTTATTTCGTGCAGAGATTGTGCACATTCCAATCGCATTTTGTAGAGAAGATCTCTCAGTTTCGCTATAATAGCGAGTTTTGCGTCGAACCGACTTTTGTGCCAGACTCTTAAATGTTTCCCGCGATATGCGCGGCCCGCAGCTTTGAGAGACGCTGAAAGCGGCGACGCGGTCGCCGCGGCACTCGCGATTTTTCGACATTCCGTTAATGAGAGGTTCGGAATGGCGCGATGATACCGCGAGGGGCAGCGGTGATATACGAAGTAGGAAACAAACGTCGGCGAGATAAGAACGTGCGCGCGGAGTCGCGTAGTAAGAGCGGCGTTTACGGTCCATAAACGGGACACTCTTTATTTACAGCGTCGACCGCGAAAACACCGGTGCAGCTCCATTCCTGCGGTCCCGCAACCACCCCCGGGGTCTTCCGGCAATTACACGTCATAACTGCATTTTAACGTAACGATGTCGACGAATGCGCAAGAACGCGTTAAAAATGGATTCGCGCCTCTCGCCGCGCGGAAAGTTTGCTTTATACAAATCCTGATTCTCGGAATCATTATTCGATGCATCATGCGAGTGAAAGAAAGCGCACGAACGAGAATCCTGTTTCGACCGTAACATTCAGGCGTTTTTCTCTCCGCCATACTTTGAATTGTAACTCCATTAACAGTTAATTTTAAACGTGTTTTTCTCATCACTCTAATTACTTTAGGAATACATGTTTGCCGCACAGTATCACAATTTGCAATTTAATAACACGCGATACTGTGCATTTAATTACCATTCTTGATTGGCAACAAGCAACCGCAAAAATGATATACAAAACACCCTATACGTCTCGCAAGGTTTTACGGTTTTAATGCGACTACCTGAACCTGCGTATCGGAGCACGGGTTTTCACTATCTGGCAATCTAACCGCGGCAATCATAGGTGACCATTACTTCTCGTTGTTTTAAAAGGACAGTGCCACACTACCTGCGCCGTGTCCGGCGGCGACCGGATTCGCGCGACGTATTTTTGCAGTTCGCAAAAGGCCAACCCGTTGATTATAATTACCACTTGTCGGTTTGCTTCGTGCCTGCATAGTTTGACTGCTGCAATATCACGCGAATTTTTCCGAGAAAGTTCGTTTGTGATTTATTATTCTTGACACTTTGTTCAAAATACATCGCTACAATCAGCAACTATTTACTCGTATTACTGGATCTTTTATTTAGCGATAATTACAGTATGGATTTAAACACTTTTCGAACAGATTTTTGATGGCAACAACTAGTCATTCAGTTAGTTAGCGCAAATAACAAGTTTTGTAACATAGATAGTAGTTTGAATATTGCATTTTTCAAAAGGGCGCACATTTTTTCTAATTTTAATGCAACTGTATTTTTAAGCTTCTTTTAAATTCTTCTTTTGCTTCTTCAAATGTTATTAATTCTTTCCTAATTCATTATTTCAACACTTTAATTATAAAAGGTTTAATTATAAAAGGTATTACTCGAGCGTGCTTAAGCTCTTACCTGCTCGTTATTACTTTACAGCATTATAGTATTTTATAGCGCATGCAGAACAAGTTCTAGCCCTGAATATATTGCGTCTGTAAAAAAGATATGCTCGTATAACGTGAATTCTTCTCAAGCCACTTGCTTCATTCGACATTTGCATTTTATAAATTATAAATCAAATTTTATCAGATAATCACTACAGGTAAACAACTTACGAGTGGCACCATTTATAGCTATAATAATTAAGCACAACACCGTATTTCTTAATAAATAAATATGTACAATAGCAAAATCCGCATATTTTTAAATGTTGATAAATTTCAGAGACTTTATATTTAAAAAATTTCACAGTGAGATAAACAAATAAATCAATAAATAATGACTGATAATAATAGCATTTATTATTCTGATTTATTCATATACGATTATTATTAATCGCATATAAAAGTATATTAGTTACTTTGTTATGCATATTAATAAATGCTGTGATTTTAATGATAATCTGCGATTATTACTTTGTTGTAAGATACTATTCATTCAGTACTGACCTTATTATCATGTATAATTCTTTGGATGAAAATAATTATACATATGCAACTTTAAATTTTCTCTTCTTATAAAACCATCAGTGCAGATGCATGTATTACGCGATATAATAATTGTCTCTCTTACTACATTTATGACAATTTAGAAGCTTGAAGACAGGAAACACGTGCAGCAGAAAAAACCGGCTTACCTTCGTTGTCGCTTCCAAACTCATTACACGTACAGAAAGAATGCAAATATTCTAATACACACATATCCAAATACAGAAATATTCAAACACCTATACTGTGCACGTAATGCATTTTATAGTCATACATTAATACATTCGCACATCAATCAAACTCCAGTCAATCAATAAAGTTCCAACGACATGCGTGATTAAATTTTGCGCGTGGTCTCGAAAGCCCCATCGACCATCGGTTAACGAGGCATAACTCTTTGGGACACCATGTCATCGCGCAGTCGAAAGCATTCCGGACCCCCATAAAAAGTAGGCATTTCCCCGGACTTGCACTCCGACGTTATCACCGGAGCGCGTATCATACAATGCGTCCCGTCGAGAAATCCGCGTCCTCGTAGGAGAGGACGATCGTGACAATGACCTACCCAGATACTCCGCGACGGGTCCATCCAGCGAGACGTGACGCAACGACGCATACGTGTACCGCGGAATCGTCGCGTGCACGTGGAGGAACACATCTGAGGAGACTCGCCAATGGGAGAGGTGGCCGCACGAGCCCCTACTACCGCGGTGAACCGCGCTGGACGCGATCGCAGTGTTGTGATCCTGGCCGTCGGCGCCGACACTCAACGGACGACACGCGGCTGGAAGTGAGCGCGAACCTCGCGGAAAAGTTGGCGGAAGAGGTGCCCCTCCGGGAAAAGGCGGTCCCGTGGCAGACGCGCGGATAAACGGTTCCGGAAGGTTCTCCACTCCACAGCGATTCTGCTTCTGATGGTGCGCCGCTCGAACCAGCTTCTGCCTCGAGTCAGGAAGAACTGGATCCCAAGGTAGACCGCCGAAACCGCACGTGCGAAGAAGCAGTCGATTTGTCCACTCAGACAGAAGCTGCCAAGAGGAAGCTCGTGTTGCTGTCGATGAAAAACTGGTTGTAAAATGAGGACGTTGGACTTCCGCGATCAATCCGTCCCAGCCTTGTACGCCTGACGAAACAGACTCTTCTACGAAGTTCGTGATTTACATAGAAATCTCTCACACGCCTGTGGTTTAACCTCGTGGATCTCGACGTTACGTGAACGCCAATCCTATGATGCGTAATGCGCTATCGAGTCTGAGATTAAACTATGTGAAAGACGCAGGCCTGCGTGTGATAAAGCCACCTAGCACAATGGCTATCCCCACGAAACGCACCACGTTCGCCTGTACGAAGCGGTACGAAGCGATTTGAACGAGGCCAAGAAACCCTTCTCACGTCACTTCACGGGACCGCCCACGTTGAACACACAAATCCTCGCTATTCGTGCTATTCAGTATGATATTTTGTGTATCGCAGAATCGCTGGTGGGCTGAGCTATTCGTCTGAAATAATACTCCGCGATAGGATAATATAGTGCAACAACAAAAATAGCTGATTAGAGACTTGATCGCGATTCGCGAGTCGAATGTGCGGTTCCCGTAAAGATAATTGTTATCAGAGTATTTAATAAGTCTGACGTTAGTACAAAGACCGGTGCGCATCACGTGTGTAATTCGTATTGCGAGTGAAGAGAGTACACATGAACGACGTGCAGCAAGCCTTCGTCAAACCTCATCCGCAGACGAACGAGCACACGTGGCAAGGGAATACAGAATGTTGGAGTCTGATACTGGACGAAGGTCTTTTCCAGGTAGACTGCATTAATTGCGCAATACTTATCATGATAACGAAGTAAAAATTTATTACGCGATAACAGGCGATAGCTGCTGCCACACGTGCGGAATGAGTGCAAGAATCAGCAAAGATTAGCGCGAGATTTTTTCTGTGAATGATAAAATATATCAGAATTAATAATTGGAAATGCGTGTAGCATGTCAGAATCGTTATGTGTCTACGTTACAACAAAAATGAACTTGTATACATAGAGAAACTCCATCAAACGTAAAACAAAATGGTAAAAATGATATCACAATGCAAACACAATGCATACGGAATTAATCGCGATCATAAAGAAAGTCATATTTTATCAAGAGATCTTCTAAGCGTCACAATGAGAGTTCATCGCGTACACACGTCATAATAGCTACGTCAGCTGAAAATATTCAACACTTGTGGTATTTAAAGGACAGCGATATTTAAATATCGCTGCTCACGAGTGCCTGAGTTTTAACATCCCTTCGTTTCTGGTATCAAGCGCATTCAAGCGGTTTTATTCGCAGAAATATCAAAGCGCGCGGTCTGGACATCTCGCTGAAATTCGTTTTCGTATTGTACGCGCGCACAGTAGAGACACACGCACACGCACGCACGCACGCACACACACACAGTCTCATGCGACCTTGCGTCCCGCGTGCGCGCGTGTAGAACTGTCATTACAACGCAACCGCCGCCGGTGGTGTATTACACGCTCCGCGCGCCGCGTCCGCGCGCGGGACTCTCAATACGTAATGAGTACACGAAATTAATATATTCCTACGCGCGCCCGGGACCTTTGCCTACGGGGAAGGATGTGTCGTGCGTATTATGTGGAAGGCTTACGCAAGAAAACGCGCCGTCGCCGCTCGCGAGCCATATCATTTTTGGAGCTCCTCTCTCACGCGACCGTCGTATTAACACTGACCTCAGTCACCTGTAATTGCTACGTGTTACCGTATACACCGAGATACAAACGACGTACACGTAATGCGACCCATTACAGTCGGACGGCACATGTCCCGGTGTATCGTCGGATCTTCTTTTTTTCCTCACGGACGAGGAGGACGGTGCTTCTGCGAAAGCGAGATCCTCGGGTACGTGTCGTCGTCGTCTCGGTCTTACGCGTTGCCTGTTTTTGCGCGATCTGCTTCCGTCGAAGATGGTTCATAGTTCAGCGCGCGCGAGTATCGCCGAGACATACATTCGCATTTAAGAACGTTTAAGAAACCTCGTTCGCTGATCGACTTTGTTCGGTAGTCTTGAAAGTTGGTGCGGCACGTTCAATGCTGATTCTTCACTCGTATACATTATGTAGATGTTTCTTTTTGTGTGCACATCTTTTGTAGACGCAAGTTTTTCCAAGGACGTTTATACACACATCAACAACGCGTGTAGCAAACTAGAAAGACTTTGGAAATTCTATAGATTTGTTTACACAAGTAAAACTAATTTATTGTATTTCCAACATTTTGTAAAATAACTTTCAGTTTGTAAAATTGCTTGTGCAAATTCTGTGTCGAAAGTCTTTCTAGAAGATGTGGTATCAACGAAATAGGAATTCGACGGGTACCTTCTGCCTTTCTGTCCGAAATCTTACGATCTCGGAGCCTTAAGCGGCCGGAAAGCTTCAAGTGGCCAGAGTTGTGACAACAGAAAGACCTCCTGAAGTCCTAAGTCGTAATTAAGCGGTCGGACCTTACCGCTCCAGGCAGATTATCTTTTATGGGTTACCAGTGGCGACTTTCTACTTAAACCGCGACCAAGATCAATGTCAATCTGTCGTCATTGAATCGCCGCTTCAAAAACTCTGCTGAAAAGTGTTCGCTGGAAGAAGATCATGGTAAATCGACACTCGTACAGAACCAAACTCGCACAAAACACAGAAAGATGTAACTAAAATAAGCTTTTTGCATTATATAATGCAGCTCATGAAATTATAAAATTCACGAATCTTTATTATTGCATCATTCAGCAAATCGCACGACGAGAATTGACGTGTTGTCTTTAAGAATTATACGAGCGACAGAAATGGACAAATTACTCGAAATAATGCAATGTGATCGACGGGTAACTGCTGTGTTATTTAATTACTGCTTATTATTTAATGTCTGAGACTTAAAGTTTATGCATTGCTGCAAGGTCGACGGGAAATGCATATAAATTGCGCAGCACACAGTAGAATTAATTATAAAAAAACAATTAGTAGTTAGGCACAAGGGTAAAAAGAAGGATATACTCGCCTGCGGGTAACGAACAACTACAAGGAATGTCTCGGAAGTTCCACACGTAAATAATGAGAGAATGAGCTCGAATATATCAAGACGCGGTAATAATTACCGCAGCAACGTGCACCCGCAGGGTCTGACAGACCACATAGAGAATAGAGGAAGCAACCACCATGAGACAATGGCAATAGTCTTTTGACAAAAAAAGAGTCTTTAAGGATCAAAGTGAAAAGAAGCACGTGTTGTGTACCAGCACGCATAATAACAGCATTAATCAACCAGGAAATGCTCTCAAGGAGCTGCGTACAACGCGACTGTACGTAGAATTTCTGCAGTTGGAGCGAGATATCTGATAACCATTAACTTCATACAATAAAGAAAAAATTATTAATAATATGCTATGTTTTCTGCAAATTATTGCGAAGCGTGAAATATGCAAAAACAAGTGTTATATCTATGAGAATATATGTTATTGTGACATAACAAGGTATTTCGTTCCGCGCATCGTGTACATTCAGATGGCCGATATCCTTTAGGTTTAGATATTCGAAAGAAAGGATGTAACACGATCATTAACGTAGATATTGGATAATATTGTAGTTACGGAACGTGTACATGTACAACCAGTGTCAAACAGTATCGGCGAATTAATCATCATCGTTTGTCGCGTTATTGAATGTTCGCGGTACTGAGCCGCAGGCTGCGCCTCGTAATCGAAGAAGCAGAAAACCACCGAATGACCTTTGGCCGTGATTGACGGACTTCTCCGCCGCGTTGTATATCTTTGCACAAGGATTCGCTAGGCCGCGGTGAGCGGCCGGTAGCGCGCTATTTGCCGTGGCACTTGGATATTTGCTTAGAACCTTGAGCGCCGGAGAAGGGCCCTCCAAGTATCCTTGGACTGCCGAACAATATTTACGCATAACACCGGGTTACGAATCGAGAGGGAAGAAAAGTCGGAAGACAGAGGATCTAGGTAGGAGGAGGAGAGACACGACCACGGAGATAAAGGAGTAGAGGGATAGAGAGGATCGTGAGAGAGGGCAATCCGCAGGGTGGAAACGGAGACAGAGACGAGTGGCGGATTGCAAGCCGGAGATGCTGTAAGACGAAATTAATAAGAGAAACGAGATGTGTACTATGGAAATAAGAAAGAGAGAGAGAGACAAGAGGAGAGGCACGAACCAACCGGGCATTAGGCTGCACTTGTGGCGATAGTCGAGGAAGCGAGGAACCCTGTCGGCCCGCGGTAACCCACGCCGGGCATGCATTAATCTGATGACTATGAATCCGAATGAATCATAATTAATATCGCCGTCCATTAGTCGTAAGAGCATACCGGCGACCGCACGGATGATGCGCGCGTCTTTCTCGCGTATCTTTAATTACTTACACGCTGCACCGATGACGCATTGTCGACAGATCGTCGTTTCCGGCCAGCCGCCGGTGTCTCTCGACAAAACGGTGCACATAACATCCGGTATTCATTGAATTCAGAATGGCTGGAAAATTGCCCGCTTATTTGACCCATGCGAAATATTGTTTCTCTGTGCAAGTTTGATTTTGCAGTTTGTCGGTTTCATGAAAGTGTCGAGCTTAACAACGTGGATTTAATGTTTCTTTCAATACTCGCTTTCGAACTGAAAGCAGGTCAACAAGTTTGTCTTACCTGCTATTTTACTAACGTAAAATATATGTGATTTAGGCGGTTTTCAGAACGATTACTATCGTTCAACTCAATTTACTCGATTAAATCACTTTGTCGCAATGATTCACCGTTCACGGTAACGTAGAATTTCATTTCGCTGCAGACGCGTGTTCATAAAATCCCTGATGCACGTCAATTTCACGTAATATCAAAAGTCCTGCGAGAAAGTTAAGTTTTTAGCGCACTTCTGTCGCCCGTAAATTCCTACGTACGCGCACCCCGACCGGGCAATTTTCACCAAGAACCGAGAAACGCGACGGGGCGTCACAGTCCGTTCGCCGTTCGCCAGGATTCCACACAGCTGCTGGACTTATGCGCTGTGAAATGCATAATGCGCCTCCGCGCCGGGGCTATCTAGGATGTGTGAAACGAATTTCTGTCTTCGTGCAGTCATTGAGGCCACGCGCGGACACAGAAGACAAAAGAGAGTCGCTGCATTTGTGCTGCGCGAATCCGGTTCTCTAATATGATTTTCGAGAGTCAGTCAACTGAGAATCAGTCTCCTGTCAAACGTTACGTTCTCGAACGAGGTGCAACGATCCAGCGATAAAGCGTAGGATCCCAGGTGTACGTATGCGTGCACGATTATGAAATGGCCTGAGAAAAACTAGTGACTTCTGACGGAGAGAATGACAAAATCGGGCAAGACAGACAAAATATTTTTTCCACCTACCGCGCCGGATAGAAAAGGTGAGGGCTGAATCCGTATCCATCAATATTTTCATTCACAACTTTCGTGACAGAAACGAGCTCTACCAGCAGTCACGTACGAAAACACGCGCGGCGCGCTGAGGTGAAAAGTAGGTAACTCGAGGTAACTGATCGAGGGTCGTGGAGAGACGGTGAGTTAAACGATGAGACGATGGCAGGTGTCAAACGGTCAGTTGATCACTGTCAAATAGATCGAAATAGCGTCTCGTTGCAACTCGTGCGCGATATTATGTAGACGGAATAAAAACAGAGTTGTGGACGACGATCCCGAATGGAGAGACCGATCGGGTTTTTTGACGTTTCAATGAGAGACAGGTGTAGTGACGAGAAACACGGAGACATGCAACAGGATGTTTCCATCAGAACAAAAATCAGAAAAAAAAACGGAACAACGATAGGCCGTCGATCAAAACATTCGCGAAGCTTGTTTCATTAACAGTTATCAATTATTATCAGTCAGGAATTATTATCGAAGAAACACGATACCGATAAAACTCATTTCAACATTGTTTTCATTGGAAGCACGTCCAATCAAAGCGACACGTGGAACGACAATGTATAAATATGAAAAATAGCGAGATGAGAGTCTGATTATACTTAACTAGCAAACCGAGCGAAGTCGATTTCACACAAATCTCGGACGCACTTGTGCGCGGGCTCTTGTGATGAATTTGATACGCAGATCGGAGATCGCAAGATATTAACGAACGCTAGAAGAGAAAAAAAAGAGTGCATAACTGCGCTGGAGGGAGGGAAAGAAAGGGGTGAAGAGAGAAAGAAAGAGAGAGAGAGAGATCTCGGAAGAAATCTAGCGAGTCCTCGACAGCGCGTTTCAAACATCTGCCAGCGCAGATATCCTTCCTCGCAGCCTCTCGCTGATCCATACGTTCCGCGACGATTCGCACGTGCACATGCACATGCACATGCACGCGCATCAAGCGAGATCGCACGTACATATAGAGATCTGGGAAAATAGCCGCGCGTACATGTGCCGCATATATGAGACTGTGTGCACAACTGTGTGTTGTGGCACATAAATCATAAGCGCCAGTAGCTGTGGAGGAATGCACATAACGTTCGTTTACCGCGCTCGTATAGATACCGATTCGAAACGCGAGTTCTCGTCAGAAGGAACACTATGTCGGGCAATTCTAACGGCCGTCCGATAAATCACGCTTCGCGCGTCAAATCGCGCGATAACAGGCGACGTATCGGACCTATACACGGACGTTTTCTTATAATTTTCTCTGTTTTCTCTATGCGAGAGTTGAATGGATCATTTTTCTCTTCCTCTCTCTCTCTCTCTATGTACATTTCTCTTTCTCCCTCTCGATGTTCGGATAAAGGCTCGAGTAAATCGCCAATTAAACGTTCGCAGTCGCAAATCTCGGCGCGCTCAAATTAATCCGTCCCATCCGCGCGTGAATCTCGGGTTTCTCGCGGCAAGTCTTCGACGACGCCCGTTAACGACGATCTCCGTCACGGATTAATCCGGCTGCGAGCTATAACGAATCTCGAGTATTCCCGGGCGATGATTGAAAACTGGAAGTCGCGTCCGTCGCGCCTCGCCGGACCGGTAATCGCCGCTCATCTCCCCTGGTCTCCCCATCTCGCCGGAGAGAGAAAGGGAGGAAGAGCGCTCTTAAACGCGCGCGCGCACGCTTTTTTCCTATAACTCAATCACGGCCGTTACGTCGAACCGGGATGAGCCGTAAAGTCCGGCCATTAGAAACGCGCGGCGCGTCGTCGCCGCCGCACGACGACAAATCGCTGGTGGAACAAAAGTACCCCGTCCTACATTTCGCGGCGCGGCCTACACGCGGCCGGCAGATGCGCGCTGACAAGCGAGAATCGCGCCTTAAAGGCGTCGCGCTCGACAGATTGCACCGGCCCGACTGATTGATGCGCCCGCGAGCACACAATCCAACGGACTCGGAGCCGAGAGCCGTGCGCGGCACCGAGCGCGCTTCCCTATTCATCTTCTTCTTGCGCTCGAGGCGCATTAGCGACAATACCTGTGTGCATTAAGGCGCCGGTTGCCGGGCACGTACCCCCGCGACTTACGTCCTACTACCGCGCTTACGCGAAACGCGCAGAGCGGTCCCGCGATCTCTCTCCGCTCCGGTCCGCGTCAACGAGCGGACGGGGACGGGGAAATTTCGTCAAACGTACACGCGAGACCGTTCTGCCGCAATTAAGCGGGCAAATCGGAATTCTCCTCGCACGCGTCACGCTGAGGATCCTCTTCGAGCCAGCGCGAGACTCATGAGCGTTTCTCTCGTTGAAGGTGCAAAACGCACACGGAGAAAAATTGAGGAGTGAGGGAGAGGTAAAGCCCGTCCTCGTCGTGACGCACTGTAATAGACACGCAAAAAATATGCAAACAAGAAGCTTGTTATTTATTCTATAATAATAGACAACGTATTATGGAAATCGCATTAATTTGTAAATTTAAAGATCTTTCCGATGCATATCTCGACGCTGCGAGTATCGGAATATCAATAGACCGCGAATAATGTTACAGATTTATGTAATATTGTGACTCTAATTCACAGAAATATATGTGTCTATAAATCCGTAATAGATATATTTTTTTTAATAATTATTGATCTATACATATTGATACGAGTACGCAACATACATCTTGTATCATACCGATGAATTAAACTTCAGTGGTCCACGGCATAACACTCGCTTATTTGGTGGCTACTTGTAAAAGTGCTGCATTTTTAAATCATAAATTTCGCCCGTCATAATTCCCGCGGGTGACTGACGCGCGATCACGATTGACGCGCGCCTTACAAGGGGCAAAGGATACTTTTTGACACGTAGTACCGCTGTTATTAATATCCTTTACCGATCTTACGTGCAGCCAACACCTACGCGATCAGCGGGGGTTCCTATCTCCTCGGAATCCAGGTGTCTGCCTGGTTGACATTTGACAGGCACGACGGCTACGAGATTCCTCTTGCCGTGACATTCGATCGATGGATGTACGATTCTATGATAATAGGATGTACAAAAATAAGATAATTGCTACGAAGGTCGACAACCACGTGGAATCTCGTCGAGCCTCGTTTAAATGATGTCCGTCAGCTTATCAGCAATTTTACGAGGCCGTGATTAATCGTACGTGCTCTCGCATAAGCTTGGTTCCGAAATCTAATGAAATCTTCATCATCATAATCTTTCTAATTCAATAAAAGATGTCATTAATACAGGCAGACACTAAAATAGTTCAGAAAACATCGATCACCATTCGTTCATACGAAACATATACATAATTATGCATTAACTCACTGTATTCATAAAGAACATTTTTCCAAAGAGATTTATTACGTTTCAGGGTCGCATGCCGTTCGTGCGAGCGATGAGCATGGAGCAGCGGTGGCAAGATCTCGCGTCTCTGTTGTCCCTCCCGGGAGCACCGGACCACTTCGCGCATCCAGCGCATCCCGGGTATCCGGGACACGGTATAAGTCACAGTCATTACGAGGCGCAACGTAACGTATTGCTCCACAATCCTACCCTGGCACCTCCGGTCGGAGACCTGAATTCGACAGGACCCTACCACAATGTCGGTGAGTGTCGTTTCAAATTGTACGGTAGCTCTATTTCTGTTTTCTGACAAGTTCTCTCGCAGTTTGATACGGGGTTTCGTAACGTGGATCGTATCGTTAAGCTAAAGTATAGCTAACATGCGATGGGTATATCAGAGGCAGAACATGAAGCTTAATTGATGCCCGTAGCCAAAATATCTTTTTGTATCCGCACGTAAAGTCCATCATACCTGCTCCTATTATCCTCGTAACGCAATGCAATCGTTCGTATCTATCTCTTTTTCGTTGTCTCACGCATACGCACTTATACATAGTTGCATAACCACCTAATATCATTAATTTGCCATATTTTCCCAACTTTGCTTTGTATTCTTGTGCTACTAGTTATTATCCAGTCTGCTGATACGTTCCTACTACGGTTTCTTAGTAATTAAATTTACTAAGGAAGACTAAGAATAGTTATCTATTTATATTTACTCCCTTATTTTACGCTCTTATTCTGCGTTTATGTAAAGTAACAATATACATTTTTGTAAAAAAAAAGAGATAGAAACACAATTTGCGAGTATGATCTAAGAAATTCCATTGTCTGAACTAAACTGCTCACTGTTACAGGTGGGTCGTCGAATTTGGGTTCAGCTGTGGCGACATCGATGAATTTAACAAACAGTAGCGAACCGATGGGTGCAGAAAGTGGCGCGGCTTACAAATCTGAACCTAACGATATGATGTATTATCATGCACCAACGACAGATTCTATCAATCAAACTACTGACGGATTTCTGTCGTCCCTACTGAATGATGAGGATTTACATCTGATGGACATGGCTATAAACGACGGTAAGTACTATCATTTACATCATTGTACACGTTCTACCTAGTTTTTTAAATCCATATACATCTTTTTATCTATTTTTTTCAATCGTATACATAAAAGATATGAATATTAAATGAAAGAAATTTTAAAACACCCCTTAACATATACAGCAATATTTATACATAAATAACTTTTTTTGAAAAATGTTTGTGTCGTATGTGTGTGTATGTCTATAAAATTCAATTTTGTAGTAAAAATTAATCAATTAAATTGAATTTAAATTTCCAACACAAGATATTAATGATTTATAACATTGATCTAAATAATTATTTGTGATTATTAACTAAATGATTATCTAAATGCTTATTAACGTGAACAAATCCCCGATCTTTCTATAAAATATACAAAAAAAAATCATAATTGAGAGAATAATGCTAATGTATAAATTTCTAACACTATTTAATGTATAAAACTATACGAAACTTATAACTTATAAAAATAAATATATTGGAATTTATTAAAAAAATGCTTCGATATGATTTTTATTATAAAAGTATAAAACTTTATTATATATGTAGTAATTTTATTATAACAAAAATATAACAGAACTTCAAAAGGAACATAATATAATCACATTATTTTTATAAAATAAACAGCATTGAAAGATTAATCGTAGAACTACTTATCCAAGATAAACTTGCATGGATATTGCAAGATACGTCACACACAAAAAAAATGTAAAAAACAAAAATAGTAATTATCATATCGGAATTCAGAAATGTTGTCTTTTCTACGTTTCCAACTATATGTGCAGTTTACATAATCTAAAACTAAATGTCTAAAACTTACATAGATATTGAAAGTAACAAGCATGTAATAGTTACATGCCTAAGTTGGAGATAGTATCATGAATTGAAATATGTTTCTTTACATTTGTTCTGTTTCCAAATATGGTAAGAATGATATATCGATATATCGTGAAATTATCACAAACTAAAAAGAAAAAGAAAACGAGAAATGATTGTAGTTCTTACTAACTCACTGAGTACTTTTGGAAGTTAACGAAAACGCTTAACAGCATTAATTTGGAATACAAGGCACATCTTCTCTCATCTACCACACTTCTTCTGGTTCTGCAGATGCGTTACCGCATGCTTGGAAATTATCGTCGTAACTCTCGCCATAGCCACCCTTGTTCTGTAAAAAAAAATACAATTTATGTATTATTCATATCGTATACTTATTAAAAATTCTAATCTGATCAAAAAATTTTTAAAAGTTGATAATGATTTAATTTATAATATAATTTAGTAATAAAAGTAATATAAAAGTAATATAATAAATTTGTCACGATCCTCTGCAACAATAACGATTTACGTTATTCACATTTAAACGAAAATCTAAAAATTGTATATTGTTACTTACGTGTCTGATATCTTCTCCGCCGAATCGCCTTGAGCCTCCTGGCGCAAACGTCCTGCTACCGCCACCGCCGCCAGATAATAACCAATCGGGTACTGGTTGACCAGCTTGCTTCAAAATCTTTACTAAATCGCCAGTGAGAGGCATATCGCCGTCCGGATCAAAAAAGGAGGTAGCCTTGCCACGATTGCCCACTCGACCGGTTCGTCCGATTCTATGAACATATTCGTCGATCGTCTTTGGCATATCGAAGTTAATTACGTGAGCGACATTTTTAATGTCCAAGCCTCGCGCGGCAACCGCCGTCGCCACCAGGATCGACATTTTTCCTCGCTTGAAATCGGACAGAGCTTCCTCTCGTTCCCTCTGCAGTCGGTCGCCGTGTATACTAGTCGTCGGGAAATTACTCTCCGACAGGAACGCAGCGATGAAGTCCGTGTGCCTCTTCTGCTCGACGAATACCAAGGTGCCTTCTATGCTTCCCATCTGATTCTGCTTCTCTATCAGCTCCTTCAGCAGTTTTCGTTTCTCGCATTGCCCGGTTGCCTGGTAGAAGTTCTGTTCCACATCGCTACAAGCACCGCCCACGATGCCAACCGCGAGGAACAGGTAGTTCCTCAGAAATCTACCAGCTAACTCCTGGATCTCGCTTGGGAAAGTGGCGGAGAACATGAGCGTCTGTCTCTCTTCCGGAGGCACCATTGTCTCGTGATCCACGATCTTCTCGACATCGGGCAAGAAACCCATGTCTAGCATTCGATCAGCCTCGTCTAGCACGAGGAAACGTAAAGAGGACAATCTGATCCTGCCTCGTCCAATGAAATCCAACAATCTGCCGGGAGTCGCGACTAGAATGTGACAACCACCTGCCACTTTATTTCCTTGATGCATGGTCGATGTACCTCCGTAAATACGTTGGCTGCGCAAGATCGAGTTGAGGGCAAATTTCATAACTTGCTGGTGGATCTGTATAGTAAGTTCGCGCGTGGGCGATATAATGATCGCTTTCGGTTCGCATGACGAGCCGCCGCTTGTCATTAAATCCTGTTGGTTTTCCAGCAACGCGTGTATGATAGGCACCACGAATGCCGCGGTCTTGCCCGAACCCGTTTGCGCGCAGGCCATCAAGTCACGACCGCTCATTATTGTTGGAATGGCGTACTTCTGGACAGGAGTGGGCTTCTTGTAGCCAGACTTCTGGATATTTTCCACCAAGATGCTTCGCAGGCCGCTTTCATTGAAGTTCTGTATCGGACGCGGTGCATTTTCACCAGTTACCTTCACCTCGATGTCGTCGTATTTGTCGAAATTAATTCCCATCGTTACATCGTTGCCAAACAAGGAATTTTCGTCATTGGGTAGCTCTGGCGGAATGTACACTTCCCTCTTCTTTTGTTCAGTCTCATCATTGCCATTCTGGTCTTCTTCGCCGTCATTATCGTTCCTATTCCTACCGCCGCCTTTTCCACCTCTATTATCTCTACTATCTCTATTGTCATCCCTATCTCTTCTCGGCCTGTCTCTTCTGTCGGTCTGATAGCCCCCGTTGTATCCACTACCCTCGGTTTCGTTATCATCTCTATCTCTATTTCTATCATCTCTATTTTGTCGATCATTCCTGTTCCTATTACCTTGCCACCTACGATCGCTTCCGTCGCCGTCTCCGTCTCGGTTATTTCCGTAACGCGGCCTATCGTTGCCTTGCCTTCTGTTATTACCACCAAAGCGATTACGATTGTTACTGTTAAAAGTATTACTATCGTCTCCATTGTAAACGTTATCATCATAACTCTCTTGATAGTCATCCCTTCCTTTGTTCTTTCCTACGGGATAATCGTTGTCGGAATTATTGTTGTACGGCATCATGCCACGTCCTTTGCCGCGACACGGTGCGTGTCCGTGCTCAAACTATAAATAAAACAACACCAGTAATTAGATATTTTTAATTATATTTCCATTTCTTTTATTCATTTTGACGATATATCTTGATTGTATATAGGATAATTTAATCAATGACAATCTTACCGAGGATGTCTCCGCTGATTGTCCATAGTTGATATCTTCTTCCCATTGTTCTTCAGCCATTTTTGCCTAAAGAAATAATTATATATAGCGAATAAATATATTTTTTTTATACGCATATATGAAACACATACAAAATATTAATATAAATTTAATATTTTGTACTAATATTTTGTATGTTTCATATACATGTATGTGTAATAATACATATGCAATTAATATAAATATTATTTCGCGCCTTAAAAATGAGGTAAAATAAAACATATAATATAAACTCGTGTATATCACAAAAAGCAATTAATATTATAACAACAAAACAATTGCAATAAGAAATCTGTAATAAATTCCAGAAAAATACCAGAAATATATAGATATTATATTTATGTATTATACAGTAACAAAATTATACAGTAAAAAAAAACTATAATTTTACATCATTTACGATAATCGATAATATGATAATAATTCATAAATAATAATTTTTCCTATTACGAGTTTATAATTTAGTATATTATCATTTTGTTAATATCTTATAAGTAAATATTTTCTTTTTACTTGCACATGAATATCATACAGAATTAAAATTTTTTAAATAACTTCCACTAATTATGAAAAAGTCCAACTTATTAAATCAAGATATTAAAGCAGTAAATAAATCATGAAATTTTATTATCAAGTGTTTGAAATATCTCAATGCCAGTCTTTAAAAGCATCGGTTTTTATAGAGATGTGCCTTGAAGAAATAGAAAAAAAAACAAAGATATCGCCTCTATAGCAAGTCCCTGACGAAAAAACACTATCGCAGCAAGATATCGTTTCTGTTCTAAGCTCAATATTACATCCACTTATACATGCAGAATACATAAATTTTTTGTCTAAATTCAAAGTGCAACTTATTGTTTGCAAATTAATTATTAATTTAATTATCATATACTTCAATAGCTTTTTTGATTTTTAATTAATAAAATTTCTTCATGATATTACTAAGAAATTGATATTAAATTTATAAGCTGATTAATAATCATTTAGTTGCGGTGTTTTCCCGCTCAGTCAGTTGAAGATCGGTTGAAAGCTACTCGATTGCTCGAGTCGGCGGAATGTTCATAATAACGAGGCATCCATCGGAAATTTTTCTGTAGTTCCATGTTTAGGTTTTCAAGTATCGAAGTATCACTATCAAAACGTATCAGAAGATAAAATTGTACGTGCGTTCGCAAATAAAAATTCCACGGGAGATTGCACGGGAAAAAGCTGTTTCGCGCTCACGAAACTCGCCGATTCACTCTTCCGCCATAACCTCATCGACGTAGTTGTCCCGCTATATACATCGACATTCATATCGGAACAAGGAAATCGAATTAGCGACTAGTGAAAGACAATACGCGTTATCGCTGGCGAATGATACTTAACGTTAACGCGACTTTAATACGTAATTAGGTACCACGTGGGTGGTGATCGATAATAAAACGAAATAGCCGTGCGTCCCGGGCAAACATGGCCGCGTCGGCGATACCACGACGATACGTGCTACCGTTTCGCGGCTCGTCGTACCTCGAATTTCAAGTAGCGCCGCTTGTCAGAATGTTGTCGGAGTGCTCCTCCTTCCCGTCAAAGGAATACGAATCGGACGATCACTGGCCGTCGGAACAGTACAACTTCGTGCAGAAAAGACGAACGGACTATGACGCACGAACGGTGGTGCAGAGCGTAGCCCTTGTGCGGCGCTTCGGCGGTACTCGTCGGTACTCGTCAGTGTTCGCCGCTGCTCGGCTACTTCTCGGCGAATCAGTTGCTAAGGAAGACCGGCGCGCGCATTTACGACCGCCGTGCGGTCGCACAATCTGTCCGTCCCGCCCGTTTGTTTATCAATATTGTAACGTCACCTTCTTTGATTCCCGACACGGACCGACCGAATCACGCTTCTCGAGTGTAGAAAGATTCTCAACTTGTTCGAAAGTGTGGTCTATTTTCGGATTAGAATGCATTATAAATCTTTCTTCTTGACAATTTACGCTTATGCAGAGCTGATCGTAAGCATCCTGCGATTGAATGTTTTACTCAATATGTATGCATATGTATGGCAATTTATAACATTTTAATTAACTCTACTTTTTAACAATGCTTTCAATGTGTGTTAACCGTAATAATATATATTATTTGGGAAACTTCGTATTCGTCGAGCAGACGCAATTTTTATTCAACGCATGCTTGATTTCCTTCCTAATAAAAAATAACATCCAATGTATTTTGTTGTATATTAATGTTTAACACAATTTATATAAATAGTACTATATATATAAATATTTATATAAATATCACTATAAAAGTTTTCAAGTATTCAAGAATTTAAGCTTGTGGTTTACGTTATTGGTTTCGACGTTGCGCAGAAAGTTTTATCTCTGTAAAAATTTTCAGATTTATTTATGTCAAGTTTTACAAATATGTCATCTTGAAAATTAAATACGGAAAAAGAGATTAGCCTTTGGCTTATGTCAGTGCGCTGTGCTGTGAAGGACGTGAACGAAATCGTGTGATATGTAATACGATACGAAACAGAGAGAAGAAAAAACTTGAAACGAACCAGAACACGTTAGCTTCGCTAAGAGATTACGTATTCGTAATAGTTGAGAAAAATAGTGTTGCTTTGCCAATCTTTCTTTATGTGTGTACTACATACATATATGATGTGTTGGCAGTGATGTTTTGCAAAGTTCTCAACAAGATCGCAAATAAATAAACCATAAACAAATTTTTGCTCTCGTAAAAAGTGCGGTAAATACAATTAAGATCATTAGTCATTCGTTTTTATCTTTCTCATAGGCATGTATGTGTGTGTCTGTATAAGATATGAACTTGTTTTGCATTATTTAAAGACATACGTGCATCTGTTATTCTATTTTAGAACATCAAACGTTAAATTGAGAATATTCTTTTGTCCCGTGGCTGATTTAATTTAGGTCTACGCAAAGGCTCCCTAATCGCACACGCGCAATTGACAATAATCTATAAACGCTGAGTCATTCCCTATCGCACCTTCGAACCGATAGTGTATTCTCGAAGCACCTTTGTTATGACATGCGATATAAGCGCGATAAAAGAAATCGTTATCATACTATTGCTATTGTCTATCGTCTATCACGTTGTACACATAATATCAAAAATTGTGTCACGTCAAATTTCACGATACCACATTTTTTATATCGAAAATTTATTCCGCAAGAGTTTTTTAGATTCAAATAACGGTTCAATTTGCAATAACTGTTTTTGTTATTTGCTGTCTCCTCTTTTTGTGCTTTAAAATCTAGGTTGCTATATCAATTTATAATGCCACTGCACCGTTTCTAATGTGACACGTTTGATTCGATGAACGATATTGTTATATTTTTGTACATTATACATAACCGAATCAATATTTAAAATCTTTCATCGTGTGACAGTAACATTATTTAAGAAATATGAATCTATTTATTCTGACTACATATTAACATATTAAATTTAGTATTAAATTGATAATAATGCAATCACTGTGGCACCGATTTCTCGCATCTCCATACAATGGCAGTAAAAGCTCGTAAAAAAACGTACTATTTCTTTTTATGTCAGTGTCCTCATTGTGAAATTAATAGCTGTTTTTGAAACTGCTTTCTATTACTCCGCGTCCTCAGGTACAGTCATTTTTAGTAGATTATTCTACTCGTATATGTATTTGTATTCTTGTCGCAGTTCTCGGTTACAGTAAACTGATAACCACGTTTGACGATTTATTGATGATTCGTTGACAGAAATTTATCGATATCAGCACATGTGGACAACATCGCACTGTTTCCATAACAATCGCATCGAAAACACGGTGTTCTGCGCAATAATAATAAGAATACAATAAACGAATAAATGAACAATTATACTGCAAGAGCCACGTAATCAGCAAATACGTTACGATCGTATCCTCGCGTTACCGGAGGTATATCGTGCACGTCATTCATCACAAGGATGCGTGCGTAAGCACGTACACGATGTCGATGCACACATGAAATATTAGGTATTATTATAAATATTAAATATCCGATATATCCCTCGTACACCACAACATTAAATTGCAAAAGTTGAAATCACAAATAGATGGATTGCCTCGACAGATGAGTCATTTTATCGAATCAAACTATCGCCGGAAAGATAGCAAAGGTTTATTGATAGCAATAACTAATACTTTAATTAAAATATTATATATATTATCTCATTGTTATCAATAAATAAATAGCTTTAATATCGCACGAACTTTTGCAAACATAATACCTATATTATATGTGTATGAGGGAAAGACGGAAGAAGAGAATAGTAGTCGTGCGGGATAATAAGAGCCTAGAGTTTCTCAGTAACGTGCTGTCTTGCGTCTGAAGTCTTGCGACTCGCTATCGAGAGGTGCGGTGTCTGATTATCTCACGGTGATATCCCGACGCCGACGTCTTGGTATCAAGAGTATAATGATTTCAGTGCCGGTCATTAGGTTTCAACTGTAACATTGTCGGTACCGCCGTGTTGCACATCGAAACGTTTCCAGAAATTATGGATAAACAATTACGTAATCCTGTTGTAATTTTTTCTTTCTCATTTGTTTGTGCAAACTCATGATTATGCTCATTGACGGTTACTCATTGACGCATAACTTCGCATACAATTAGTAAGAACTGGTTGAAATCGGTGCATCGGCTAGGTTTCAGCTCAAACGTCTTTATCTTGCGACAGCGAATGGTTCATTGAGCAAACGAGTTATATTAGACGCACAAATTAATTCGGTGCTTTTTTACTTTCTTTTTTTCAAGAGAAAAGTTGTTAGTTGTCTGATAAACGGAGAAAAGTATTAGAAAATGATGGGGAATATTTAAAAAATTGACATTTTTATTTTTTTTTTGTAAATAAAGACTCAATTAAAAAGAAAAACATCGAATTAATTTGCGCACTTAGTACATGCATACATGTTACTGCGATTTGTCGTACGTGTCACTTCGCGGAAAAGGTCGCGCGACAACGGAAAATTTGTGCGCGTTGCGAAAATCGAGGTCGCAGGTCGCGTAAACGAGCATACGTTCGTCAATATCGCGGGATTTCCAATTTGGTGGCACGCTGCGGATAATGTTTCATACGACAAACGCGCACGCGGCTCTGTCGATCATACGCGATTTAAGCAAACCGCACGACGAGTGTCCGCTCGAATTCGCTGGAACCGAGTGCTGCAGGTAGGATCGTGATGGGACAAAGCGGATGACAGCATTGCTCTCAGCACGGGTTTCAATCGTCGTGATTTATCGCTATTTTAAACGCCACTCGACACCGTGTCTCGCGCGTGAATCCGCAGCTTCGGATGGTGCGCAGTACAACCACGTGCTCCGCTCCGATACCGCAGATACAATAAATTTCACGACCTTCCAGCGCACTCGGTTTTTCATGGGAATAAGTGCGCGACAGAGCAACCGTGCGTATCGAGAATAAGATTAAAACGTCCAGTTTAATCGTATGACGAAGCGAATCGTGGATGTGGTTCCGGAAATCGTCGGCTTTCCATAGCGGCTGAGCGCGCGGCTGTTTTCTCCTCGATGAGGAAGAGTGTCGATCCAGATTTTCAGGTCCCCAATCGCTCGCGACTGGAGGACCGTTTGCATTTGGTCAACGGATTAATTCGATTATCACTGCTTTCAGCTTTCAATGGAGAAAGCGCGCGCAGGGCATACCTGGTACATAAACTATGACTAATTACGATAGTCACACGCGTCAGGCGATCACACGGACCGCATTTACGCACCTCCCCGTGATGTTTAATGGATGAATGCTGAGATCTTTTCGGTACGCTGACTAAGACGCGCGAGAGTAATTGCGCGCGCCATTTGAGGACAATTAGCATCCTTCTGTGTGAGAACCCAAGAGAAATAGTGCAACGCTCGCTGCCGCGCTTTCGTGTGCTCGATCGCGTTCGCCTCGCTATACGATCCGATTAAACGAGTCAACGATAAACGAGAAAAAGAAAATACGCACTTCCACCGAGCGTGCCGCCGTTTGTAAATATTCATGGCACGTGAATCGGCAACTTTGGAGCGATATTACGGAGTGCCGGTCGACCGACGTTGAACCGAATCTACGCGTTTCTCGTATGCGCGCACTGCACGCATGGTGAAGGTGATCGGATTTTTAATAGGGACGGAAAAAGAGACGAGAATGCTGATATACGATTCGTCTCACCGAGAAAAGAACATCGTGAACGCTAAACGAACAAATCCAGGAGCATTTTTATGAGTGCAAGACGCAGAACTTTTAGCTCAAGGTTGGTTAAAGGTTCGCTATTCTTCCTATTTTTCCACGTGGTGTTTTTTACACGTTTTCGGTACGTTTGACGTTTTACAAAAGAAAACGATATGCATAGTCGGTACTGAGTGCTGGGAAATGACATTTATTGTTCAGAAGTGGGATGTCTGGTCGCCATATGTGCGGTTCTCTACGATACAGAGATGTTGTAACAATAACAATAGAAGATATACGCGAGTCCTTGAAAGCGATCTGTCGCGTCATCACAGCTGTAAAGTTTTCCACGTGTGACTCTATTTCTCCATATTTTATTCCCCCCGACTAATTCGAAGGATGGGCCTGGATATCTCCATGGCGCTCAATCGTATCAATGGTAAGGTTGTGTTGCCGAGATCTCCGGTTTGTTTAACTTATCCAAGTAGTTTAAAGTGTGCCCGAAACAATTCTTACGAGTTCGAGATACTGTTACACCGCGCTGTTCACGATACCCTTCGTCGACGGGCGAGAAACTTGACGCCACTTGACGTAGAAGTAAAAGACATTAAAACCGAACCGATAAGTTTCAACACTCGAGATACAAAAGCGATGAAGCACAACGAGTTTCTGAATTTTACGATTCTTAGAATTTCTATAAACGTCTTGAAAGAGAGAGAAAAAGAGAGTACGCATTTTTAGCCCTGTACGGACTGTGGAACTAATGTAAGAGATACGATCAAGGCTAAATGAGGAATGGAAAATAAAGGATAAGTAACGCGGTAATGTTCTGACACACTCGGCGCATAATACGCTGTCGACCATTTTTCAAGCATTGGCTGCAGTCGCATTTAATTGCAAGCGCGTCGTCTATAGCACGAGTGGCAAGGAAAAGACGATGGTACTTCGTCGAAACGATTATCCGCGTCAGCTGATCCAGAGAGACAGTTATGATGCGTGTTACGCAAGTCTCCCCTTACGCCAGCGATCCCCAATCTGGTCCGCAAGGATCCACCACACGCGTTGCAAAATCAATATTTTCCGACAGCATCAGATCCAGAACTTGTCTTCTGCAACAATAATTAGCAATTAATTTAAAACTTACATGGAAAACAATCTGCCTCATTTAAAAACAATACGTCGTAATAAAATCAAGTAGTCTCGATTCTGTGACAATTTCGGCAGTTTTCGAAAAATTAGTTTCATCCATTAATTTCGACAAAAAATTTGCCACGTTACTGTAAACGTTACACGACGAGGGTACCGTAAAGGCGTAAAGGATTGGGAACCGCTGCCGCACGCCAACGCGAGGAAAAAGGCAAGAAACGCGTACGCGTTAACGTAAACGCGCACAAGCTCTCGCGCGCGTGCGTGTAAATGCGACTGTTTGCCCGGAACATGATTTGCATCATTCACTTAGGCGATGAGTAATGAAGTAGAAGCTGCGTCTGTGCGCAGGCAGTGATTGTTACAGCGACGACTCACGCCCCGTACCTTCTCTTCTCTTCGCGCACGTGCTCGCATATACGTATGTTGTAATGTCGCACACAACCCGCCAAGTGAGTCATCTCCCTTCTTTCGCCCGTTGCATCCCGTCAGCGCGATCGTAATAATAGAACAAAATTGATTCACCGAGGAGCGGCCGAGAAGACGGTCTTTCGATCTCGTCAGCTCGTCTTCGCAGGTTGACATTCGGCGCGCATCCGTCGATGATGCCTGGCCGCGTCATCGATTCCCGTACCAGTTTTATGACTATGACGGTATCGGTAATTGATCTCTATCTAAATTTACCTGATCTCACTTAATGAGATAACGCGATGATGAGATGGCAAGTGGACGTAAAGCGTTTACGTAACAAATCTTCAATAGAAGAACAGCAATAATTACCTCTTCTCAGCTGTTACTGTTCCGAGTGAGAAAAGAGAGACCCCAAGGTTGAAGGCAATTAGATATCGATACGTTTTCATAAGATCGCGTAATATTTCGCGTCACGTAAAAGCTTTAACACAGCAAGACATCCTGATAGCTCTTTCGAGAATTCAAAGTAACGAACGTAAAGTAACGCGAACAAAACGATTTCAAGCGCAACAAATAGCACTTAGGCTCGCTACTTTACGATACACACGACGGTTAATTTTTATTGCCGTCTAACGATGATACATTCATCGTAACACGGCGAAACGCAGAATATCCATGACGCCGCTTCGCCAGCTATCGGATATTCGACAGCCGATTACGTAAGAAAAGACTCGATGCGCGCGAACGAATGAACAGATGAGCGAAAAAAATAACGCGACGTTGCTTCGCGTGGCGTTATCTTGCAATAGAAATTGCAGCTGCTCGTATTACAGCTGCAAAATCGCGCGTTCAAGAATTCGCCTACCTCGGCACGAGATCCGAGTCGGACAGCAAGCGGGAATATAAGGAAGCCGGTTAAAAATAATCCATTTGTGCCAAACGTTCGCATTTATGTAATGAGTTTATCACACTGGCGCACGAAACTGGCGACAAATGGAGGAAGCCGGTGAGTTATATTAATAACAGTTTCAATTCACTTTGACGGGCGTTCGTGAACTTGCGGTCGCGCAGTCACCCGAGAATTTGTTCAACGAAAAGCGACGTAGCGCGAGATTCGCGCAGAGTGCTGTCTCGCTGTGCAAATAAAAATAACCTATCCACGGAATTATTCAAGCTCGAATAAGAACGCGACGTATCTGATCCCCGTCCGCATTATAATCGCTACGTTGTCCCATTGACACGCGTCGCGTCGCGCCGTGCGGCTCGGCTTGGCGAACGAGCGAGCGGGTTGTCCGGAACCGGCTTGAGAGGATTTCGAGCCCGTCGATTCCCCGGTGGGCGATCCTCGGCATACGCGACCGTTTGAATTCCATTTGCCCGGTCGATTTCTGAATTCGATCGCGGCACCGATCTGAATATCGGCTTACCGGCGCGCTTATTTCCATTACGGTTTTCGCCGCGTGCGAGTTTATAGAATCCGTTGGTGGAACTGATATCGCGCGGAACTGGTATTATCGCCAGGGTGTTCCTACGTTCTGATAACCGCCGTTTCCTGACGACGACGACGACGTAGTCGGATAGTACGACGCGCTAACATCGTCGTTATCGGCTTTTAGAACCGGCGCGACACGTGAGCCGACGTTGATCTACCTTCGTGTGCTCGCTTACACTCGCCGACCCTGACCGAGGGTACTGCTCTCGCAACCGGCTTGCGAGTCGCTCCCGTCCGTGATTTTTGCAAAGCTCCTTTGTAGCTCGAGTTTGCAACAGCGGTTCTGCAAATCCGCTTACCTGCCTACCCGCCCATCCGCTCACCCGTTCGGCTCGACGCTTTATTGTTATCGTATAAAATAGCGTTCGGAATTCGGAAGCGTTCGTCGTTGCGGCGATATCGTTTTGCGTCGCGTATCGTCCTTGGATCTGATCGAACGTCGAATATTTTCGGATTACCGCACCGAGCGGGACAGATGACAATCGCGATGTTTAACATTACGTGCACGGTTTGCAACGCCCGTAGCAAAAAATTTGTATTTTCTAGGTAACAAAGGTATCGATTTTCTAGTAAGAATAGCTGGCCCTTATTTGTACGAGCGAAATGAAAAATCAATAGCTGGGTTTAGTTGATACTTTAAAATATTCACAACATGATAAATTCGTCACTACACTATGCGTGACTATATATGACTAATGTGCACGCGTTTCTACCCGAAGGTTATTGAATATTTAATATTTAAAAATAAATCACGCGTCATGTATCTCTTACATCCAGAAAACTAGTCTAAATATTAGCATAACCAGAAATTGTTTACAAAATACAAATAAATGCTCAACGACTTATACATAACTATGTTTTGTTTTCGTGCTTAATCGAGAACATAAATATCTTTTTATCTTTTTATTAATTCCAATCAAGATGCGCATTTTTATATTATATGGTCTTTGTATCTTGTTGTGGATTATTTCGCATAACATAAATCAGTGACGCACGTGGATCAACAGACGCAAAACACTTTGGAGAATTTCGTGTTCACAGCTATTTAGATACGATAATTGACCATCGCAAACAAATACGAGATAATCGCGTTTGCATAAAGGCCTAGAGACACAGTAATAGATCGCACGCGGGAAGGAAAAAAAGAACAAACTGCCGCGGTTATCTCCTTAGTTGTCCGGCAAACGCGGACTTTATCATTGTCGACGATTGCGGGCGACGTTACTTTATATTGCAATGCAAACGCACGATAATGCGCCGCATGCCTCTCCTCGGCTACGAGTCACGTTCGTGACGAACGGAATCGCTAATTCGTCAGTTGGTCATTCGAGCGATTATCGGAGTCTTCGAGGACGATGCTCCATCGCGCGCGGATGCTGAGCTTGTTCCACTTTCGTAATATTGTTTTATCTACGCTCACATACATGCGACATGTGCATGCACGTACTTTGCAATCGAAGCACGCACATTCGACGTAAACCTTCTTTCAAATATTGACTCTAACCAGTATAATAAGCATCAGTCGACTGTCACTTCGTTCTGTAACGTACGTCACGCAGATGTTTTGCCCAGAGTATTACAATCGATTACGGTGCCGAGTAATTTCGTGTCGCCGGAGGCGGCCATCGCTTCGAGCGAGCGAAACTTCAGTTCAGCCGGCAGTTTTTCCCGTTTGCCCTCTATATTTGCAAATGCTTCCGAGAAATGCGTGCGGCTTTTCCGTAACTATGCATCTAGGGCGAATAATTGTCGGTTCGTTATCAGCTTAACGATAGGTCATTCCCCAGGAGTGTCATTCATGTAACGCGTGCTCTTCTTCGTTCGTTGAATGAAGCGACATTAATTATCGGGTTCACCAGAGAAAGTCCATGTGGAGTTCTTTCAGCAAAATTCAAACGCAAAAGCGTTTGAAGCGTTTTAAGCTATTAAGCTATTTTAAGAATTGCACTCGACGCGTTCATTTTTTTTTATTTTACAAGAAATATTTTTCATGGTGGTCGCGTCTCTCGTTATCTCTCTTAGCATATCGATCGATGTTGTCCATATGGGTGCCATTACTTTGAAAGTAGAATAATTGCGAGCATTAAAACAGTTTTAACACTTGTTTCGCTCTGCACTTCTCCGACTTGTAACTGTTGTCTCTACACAGCAGCACGTTTTTGTCCCAAAACAGAGTTCCGTATGGAAACATCGGTACGCCGCGGTACTCGACTCGGAAACCGCACGGTTATAAATAGTTATACGTGCACGGCCGCATGTTCTTTATTATCACTCGCGACGAGGTTTTACCGAACAGATATCTCGTCCATATTTGAAACGCTTAGTCACGCGACCTCGCCGACTCGAAAGGCTCTTCTAGTTCTCCAATTAACTTCTGAAAACCGTCGCTCGAGATGTCCGATGTCTGGCTCCAAGAACCGTCGCGTGCGCGATAGTTACAACGAGAAAAAGAAGGATCTTCTTACGGTCCTCAGACCTTTAAAATGTTTCGTATGAATTCGCCCAGCTATTCATCACGTTCAAGATAAGACACCGGTAGATAACATCTTCTTTCTAGCACACGCGAGAAGAAACGCGAATCTCTTTTTAGAGCGTTTTTACGTTACAGTTCAAGTGGCAAGGTCTGCAATTATCGCGAATACGCTGTCCTGAAATCAAAAGATAGTACGCTGTTCTCGATTAATAACTTCCTTGACACACGGTGCGATGTATTCGTTTTCTTTGAGGAGAATTTATAAATAGTTTATTACCAGCGATGAAGTTGCGAAAAATATCGATCCCGATCAAAAGCGGGCAAAAGTACGCTCTGCTATCTCGACCATCACGTGAATAATAAATTGATCATTTATTTTTCAACCAGTGTATTTTGTCCAGTTTTGAAAACTCGCTGATATTTATTACAGATCTCCACATAATGGAAAAAATTGTTGAAACACATATTCAATACGGTACTGTCAACCGTTCAAACAAGTATCCTCTAGTTTTTATATCTCAAAAGATAATGAAAAATCAATTAGTTGACTGACTGGTTGATTGACTCAAACATGAGGCTTGCGGGAAACGCGTCACAGAGTCTCACGATATTGCTTTCGGAGCAATTCGACTCGTGCGTCATTCGGTGGTCTCGCATGATTCGCGATGTAATGCCTGTTACGCGCGCACGCGAATCGCAGTCCTGCGAGCAGACAGTTATCGAAAGATCATTCTAATTAGCATGCTGATTCGTTTTGCGGGTCAAATCTTTTCCCCAGCCCGCTGCACCGCGGATTATTAACGCTTGGCGAAGGCTTTGCGCGCTCCACCCATTCGTCGCGCGCCACGGTGAGATATAATTACGCGCGTGCACACGCGAAACAGCTCGGCGTTTTACACCCACGACGAACGGTGAAAGTACAAATGACCGCCGCCTGCATACTTATGCAGTTACGTTCCCTCGAGCTCTTACGTCGGCGCGATTACCGCGTGCCGAACTCTCTCACGTTACATTCGCGCGCGTTAAACATATTGGGTTGACCGGAAAATCCATGCCCGACCTCCTTAGCAAAACTTCAAACGCAAAACTCCGCGTTAAGAATTACCAACTGTCTTGCGTCTGAGCTTCGTCAAGAAAATTCGGACCTTCCGGTAGCGCAAAACTTTGCATTAATTCTTAATGCGGCTTAATTTCCGCGCTTGAATTTTGCGGGAATTGGCATGGATTTTCCGGTCAACCCGTTGTGTTAAATAATAAAAGCGCCGATACACGCGATACGCGCCGCATTCTTTCGCTGTCGAGTATCGTGCAACCGCGCGATCGAATCGGCAAGTGTGTCGAAATAAATGCGACTCGTCCCCTCGAGAGGAGGAAGCATTAATATGCAATTTGTTGAGCACTTTGTATGCAAAACTTTGCGAAATGGCATTGCCTCACGTCGCCGCAAAAGCTGCCCGGCTTACGGTATTTACGGTTTATCCGGGATCATCTTTGCGAGCGTTTGGTAGCGCATCATTGTCGCACTTTGTGTTGAGCGCAAGTTTATAATTATAATAATATCCGACGTTGCGCGACCGGATCGGATTTACCTGATTACAGATTTGTCATACGCTATTCCACGAACAATTTTGCAACACGCGGAAGATCTTGATATTATATCACGTGGATATTTCTACGTTGTTTTTCTCACCAATTTGAGATCGATTCTGTGTATCTGACTGCGTATCGATTTTGTCTATTCATAGTTAAAACATTTAATCACGAATTTACAGAATTAATTTTAGATCGGTAGAACGAATATTTTTCCACGACTAGTTTGGAACGAGCTTTTTTTTAGCTGTCAAAGAATGATGACGTGTGACATTTTAGTTTCGCGATACCGAGATAAATCGGCAATTATTACGTTACGGTGAGCCACACACATCGTGTCGTGCAGCACGTTGCGTGGAAATTTTCCGCACATGCATGTTCTACTCGTTTATCAGGAAGGACTCGCTCGTAGGAGTGGCCATTTTCAGTCTTGCTAATTTACTGATAAAAGAAAAAAAAACAGATCACAGCACATCGATCGTAGATAGAGATAATTTTGTTGTTAACCAGCTTTATTGATTATGCTGTCTCGCATAAAAATATGATGCGCTTGACGTGCGTGATTGCATTTGACGCGATTCCGTCGCCAAGAATACCGTAACAACCGTATCGCGCTTATATAGCGTAGGATATATCAGGAACGTCACGGAGTGGGAAGGAATACGCACTCGGCCCAAGAACAATTATTTTATATTATTTTAAATTATTTTATATTAAAACCGCGAGGGAGTAAGACGGAAGGGATACGGATATTCCAGGAACTCGGTGATCTATGATCGATGAGTGCGATAATGAGCGCGTATTGGTCTTTCGTCTTTCTATCTTGCCTACGTGAAGCGCTTTGGGGGCAATTTCGCGCGCGTTATGCAATTCACGAAAAACCGCCGTAATAAGAAGACGCGCGTACGAAAATTACAAGTGCGAAGTACTATAATTACAGCGCGCGGTTAGCAACTCGTCGCTGCTCCCACCGCGCGTCCAGGCGCCGTCCAATGCCGCGAAGAAAAGTGAAGCTAGTCGCCAGCCTCTGCGGACGAGTGGTTACGCCCCGTGCAGGGTCAGCCTCGCGAGTTCGCGCGACGAGTAGTCATGTTTACGCGGCGTCCGCGGCTGTCAGGCCGAGCGAGCACCGCCGCGCGCGCGCGCGTCCGTCTGTCATCAGCGCCGATCGCCAGCGAAGAGTGCCGCCGCGGCTGCGGATTCCGTCAGTGACGGTGGATGTTCAACGGTCACTGCCGCGTATTCATCGCGCGCGACGTTTGTCACGCTGCGCTTCCGCGCGAAGTCGTTCGCGAGTGCAACGGAGTGCCCGGGCACGCAGGAACTCGCAGAGTTTCCGAATGGTGATCTTCGGCGCACTTAATCTTCGCGACCGACTGGTCACGTGGGTGATCGAGGACCGCCGACGCGTTCCCGATTCGATCCGAAATACCCGCGAAAGCGCGAACTCTTGTCGCGAGGAGCTGCGAGACGAGCGCGAGTACGAAATTGTTCCGTCAACAGAGTGACTGTCTGCAAGGCTGACGCGCGACCCGCGACAGGAATATTCAGCGGACGCGTTATCGCGGAGTGTAACGACGCTCGTAATAGTGGCGTTATCAGGCGTAGTTTCGGCGCTCCGCCGTATCGCCATGCCTCGAAATCGCGTGGTGCCTCCGGCGCGGTCAGCGTGAACTTTTGCTCGCCGCTCCGACGTTGTACACAGTGTAGTAACGTCATCGGATATCTTTTTTGCGATACTTTGTTTCTGTTTTCCTCGATCCGGGGATCGTTTCTTGCCGAGGAGAACGTGCGATCGCGCATGTCGATGATTCCGCGAGTATCGGTCTCGTTCTAGCCGAGACGCACCGAGCACGCATAACTCGCATTTAACATGCACCAGCCTGAGGAACACCCGACGTATGCTTGATGATTGCTGTGAAACAGAGAAAGGGACGTCTGGCGTCGCGGAGGTGCTGAACGAGCTTGGTCGCGGGCAAAAAGAGAGACTTCTCTCGATTCCGCCTGCACGTGGATCGCCGCGATCTTCATCGGATCGCGATCAGGCTGGACTTTCCGACCGCGCGAAAAACAGTTTGCGGAACGGCAAGAAACTTTGCTCCCCCGACGACACTCTGTTATGGGCGTGGATGAGAGCGTGATCGTGTTTGAATAGTTATTTCCGTTGTAAGTTCGAGGAAGATCGGATCGCGGCTCCCCGATGAGCTTGAATGGCGATGATGGGAGTTATCGTATATATTCCAAGTAGGTAATTTGCTTTCACGTGTTGATTCCTCCTCGCGAAGCGCCCGGTCGCTTGTTCACGTTTTCTCTCTCTCTCTCTCTCTTCTCTTCTCTTCTCTTCTCTTTCTTTCTCTCTCGCGCGACCCGGTTTATTTTTCTAACATGATTTTATCTCTCGCAGCGATACATTTGCCGAATTGATAGCGTGAGGCATCGAATTTATATCGGGTACGATAAGAGAAGATAGAAAAGAGAAGGGGATATCGATAATGCGATTTTTTCAGCGCATTTTGCATGTTTTTTCCTGGCGCTCACCTTGACCCGGGCAACAATGCTCACTCGATATCCGGCCGTTAGAAATGCATTGTGAAAACTACAACGTCACTCGAATTTCCATGTCCGCGATCACGATGCTCGTCGACCCTGACTCGCGCTGACCGGCAAGCGGGAAAAATAGTGTAGCGTCTCCTAGTCGGTGCTTCATGAAAGAAATAGTACGAGATACATGCGTATTTACATTGCCCGGTCATACGATCTGCGTCATCCGTGCGATACGTCGCGGTCGTCACCGTGTCCACACGATAGCTCGATCGGACCATTGTGGATTGTACGCGCCGCTAATGAAATCATCTTGGCTGTAATTAAATTAGATTGCCGGTCTAATGATTCGCTTGAATAAAAATACGCGTTACGTAACGCGAAACGTCAATAACTCGATTTAAGCGCGCGGTTGATCCTTGAGAAATACGTGCGACAACGTGATAACAGTATCTTCTGTATCATGCTGAGTCACGATAATTCGGTATCTGGTGCACGTGTGCCCGTGCTGGATAATACTGTTAAATACAAATGCAGTTTATTACGCAAGATCATTTTATAATAATTCACAAGACAGACGCTATCTGCATCAGAAAGATAAATAATACGCATATTATAATAAAGTACGATACTTTCGTGAATGAAAACAAGCGTTGATTATGATGAATGAAAATGTAACGGCGCACAAAATCGGAAAAGAATACAGAAAGAAAAAAAAGAAAAAATTGAAAAAATTAAGATAAGTCTGCACAATGTTGCGTGATTATAGTTCTAGGAAGCGCTTTATCGTCTTATTTACAAAAGACGGAAATGAGAGTAATATCTCTTGCCAGCATCTATCGCTTAAGAGCACGATAAGGACAGATTCATCATGCGTAGAATTTGGTAATTTACAATAGACGGGCATCTCGTGACGCATGCTAAAAAACCATGTTGCACATTCGGTTAAAACAAAAATGTTTATATAATGATCGAACAAGAAGACGACGGGTCACGAAGTTTCTCAATATCTTCGATAAACAGTGCTATATATCAAAGAATTGCGAAATGACAAATTTTTTACTCGAGTCCGTAAAAACTTTATAAGTAAAAAAAACTTTATAAAACCTACGGGGAAATAGACGTGAGTCCAGTAAAGAATAGGAATGTTGACGACCAATAATGTAATGCAAAATATCGGGTTTAAAGAAATGTGACACGTATATTTTTCCTTTCGGAACTAAATGATAATAACAGTTAAAACCTAAACCCAGTCACGTACGGTTTCGAAGGCACTCGGTCACGCTGTTTGCTTCTGAGAATGTCGTATCAGCGCATCGTTACACCCTAGACTCATATCCTGTGTCGATTAAAAAGACGCGCACATATTAATGCAGATGGAAATAAGAATTTCGCAGATAATTCTATTTTTCTTGCGCGCTACAAGAATCATACACGTAATACAAACAAATGGCATAAATTCCAATCTTTCTGAATCTTTCACCAATTTTGTAAAATACGCAAAAATCTATTCCCATATCGTATTCTTTACCGCTAGTATCAATTGGTGATCATAGAAATATTTTGTTCATTTATTATTATGGCTCACAAGAGTTTTGCAGCAATAAACATTTAATTATAAAAGATGCTTATTTTGCATACACGAGCGACGAAAATAAAATAAATGTTCGTGTGGCTATTTATCATTATCAATTTAACGTTTAGTCGCGCTGAAGACAAAAACAGCTAAATGTAAACGTAATACATTTTTACAATACTTTTATAATATTTAATAAATTTTAAAAGATACTATATTTATATAATCGGTATGCCAATTCCTGAAAATAAAGAGATATAAAAAGTATTTTTTCAACTATTAAAAGATGCTCGCACGTTTAATCGATTTTACGTCTGTCGAAAATTCGGCTGTATAAACGAAATTAATGGTACTTTTCATTGATCTACATATTTTGTGCAAGGCAGATCGATTGTTTGTTCAAAATAACTGTGAAGTCCATAGGTCAGTGAAAAGATCTCGCAATTATTTCATTTTTCGTGACTAGTCATATAGTATTAGTTGTCGCAATGATAATCTGCTGATAACGGAATTTATGTGCCAATGTATTTTTCCTATGTGTTTGCGCGTTTTCTTCACGTGAGTCTTATCTTGCACAATCGGTGGACTTTAAATCCGGTTGATATTAATAGACGTGTTTGATCAGTGATATATCTATAGCTTCGATTATCTTAGATCATCAAGTTTTCCTAAGACGTACATTCTTTCCAAATGTGCTAACAATAAACAATTTTTATATCATAATATCATAATTAATATAAGATCAGTAAAAAAATTCTACATGAAATGTAAAAATTTTTTATATATGGAAAAATATTTTCTTTAGATCTCATTAAATAAGTGTTAAAATAGTTTTATTAAAAAGTAATTTCCACGACTTTTTATTTTGATGCTATACGAGGAATATTACGCGAGCGTCATAACGTATCGTTACTCGTGAAACTTGCGCATGTTGTAAATAGTTGTCTGTGCAAAAACCGGTTATAGCAAATGTCATGTTTGCGAAGAAGTGTTTGCCGTCGAAAGGTCCGAATACCGAGGCGTATCAGAAATGCGTTCGTTTTCTATGTTAAAAGTTCTTTTTTTTATGCGTTAAACTCTCGATGCAAACACAATGTTTGCGAGAATATATTACGTCCTCGCAGAATTCTCATGCGAGATGTAGGCGACGGCCTACTTCGGTATGCGTATTTTGCAAATACGCTTGCAGGATTGTGAACACAAAGCTGCAGTCATACGAGATAAGGGGCACACTTGGTGTGATTATATCAAAAGAATTTAAAAAATTCGCAACGAGAGGCATCGTGTTACCGTAGCCATAGCGTAAATAAAATAACAGTACCAAACGTTCTGGAAATTAAAGTCTGCAAATAAAATTTCGGTATTTTCAGTAAAATTATATATTAAATCAATATTTATTGTATTCTCTTTTTTTCTGTTGTTCTAGGCATGTATACCATGCGTATGTTGGACAACGGTAGTAACAATGCGTCTGGACCCGCCGGTGCAACGGCTCTACCGGGTGTGCAAACGGCTGCCGGTACGACTTCGACGACTACGGGTGTCACGACTCTACCTGGCGTAGTCGACGAAAGGATGGATGCCTCGAGCGACAGCGCTGTCAGTAGTATGGGCAGCGAACGCGTACCATCTCTCTCGGATGGCGAATGGATGGAAACTGGATCCAATTCCAGTCACACTCAGGCCGACTCTCATTACACCATGGATTACGCGAGGTAAATTAATACGCAACGCGCTTAATTTTCACCAAGTGCTAAGAACAAAGACGCGATCGAGAGAGACAAAGGAAGAAAAGATTGCTTCTCCGTCTAGTCATGAGTAACAGCGTTTTCAAATGAAACGTGACAAACAATGGATCTAGGGAAATATCATTGGAGTCAATAACGAGAAGAGCAAATAGCAATTAAAATTCATTCTCTTATCCTGCAGTGTAATATTTATTGACTGCTTTGCTTACAAAATATCGATGTTTACGAACGGATAAAATTAAATATGCGGCGTATGTACTTCACGATTTTTATGACTAACTTTTTAATTACGTTGCAGCAAATATCGCATGCCGTACGATTGCAGCTATTCGGTATCCGCGAGAAACGCCGGCTCTCCAAGATGTCAAACCGAACGGACCGTACCGCCGGTCGCACAGAAGAAACATCAGATGTTCGCCAAGCGATATTTCCAGGAGCAAGGCACTTGTTAGTATATTTAAAACTTACGGTTTTCACGATGCGCGGGATGACGTAGCACGGGGAATCCTAATTGCAAGGCGACTTTCTAGGTTCACCTTTAGGGGCCACTACACATCCGACTACTCCGATGAAGTATGAATACGACACACACACGATTGGAGCAGGCGCACCGGGCAACGCATATTCTGGACCGATCGAGGGTGCTGCTGGGCCACAGCCAGAAGTTAAGTACAGCTGTAGCGTGGATTTTAGCCGTCATCAATCCGGTAAGAGAAGTTGACGTATAAATTTGTGTTAGACGAATTTTGTCCATGAATGGATTTCGTATAAATGTATAAATCGATTTCCACTTTGCAGGGCGATCTGCAATAGAACATGTTCATCACAATCACACCTATCACTTGCCTGCCGAGAGTTCAGGATCTCTTCAACGTCCTATTTCTCGCGATAAGAAAGGTAAAGGTTGCCCCTATGATATTTCTTGAAATTTATTACGAGGCAGAGATTTTTCAGGAATTCCTGATAATACTTTTGTCGATGTCAGGAAAACGTTAATTCTTACAACTTACTTAAATTTTAGTCCGCAAGAGTGAAGGGGAAGAGCATCTAACGAGGGACGAGAAGCGAGCAAGAGCGTTGAATGTGCCCATTACAGTCAGTGACATCATCAACCTTCCCATGGATGAGTTTAACGAACGTCTTAGCAAATATGATCTCAGCGAGGCCCAACTGTCTTTGATACGCGACATTAGAAGGCGGGGCAAAAACAAGGTTGCCGCGCAGAATTGTCGCAAACGCAAATTGGATCAAATCATAAGCCTAGCTGACGAAGTAAAGGAAATGCGAGATCGTAAAATGAGGCTTATCCGCGAGCGCGACTTCATGCTCATCGAGAGACAGCGGGTGAAAGACAAGTTCAGTCAACTTTACCGTCACGTTTTCCAGGTTGGTATTTTTCAATCTTGCCTTCTTGTACCAAGCATAATTATATTTTGAAATAAAATTAGAACGGTAAGCGCATTTTTTGTCGTGAAAAACGTCTGTCTTTCAATTCTTTTATTCAAGAAAATTTATCTTTGCTATTCATCATTTCCGACTAAAATGTCCCTTGTTTTTTTTCATTAAAGACGACAAGAGAAAGAAAAAGAGAAACTACAAAATGCCTAATAAGTTATAATTATGTTCCAGTCCTTACGGGATCCAGATGGTAATCAGTACCATCCGTACGAGTACAGTCTACAGCAGTCTGCAGATGGGAATGTTCTGTTGGTTCCCAGAAATCAGACAAATCCGCATCAATCCCGACAGTCTTCAATGGAACCGAAGACAAAGCCCGATCCTGAACACAAGGAATGAAACTGTTAAAGGATTCAACGGGATCGGTTATTGAAGGAGTCCTGTTTTCCTTGGACGGCGCATGCGTCCAAAGTGTAGTAAAAGCGAACACGACGTCAGGCCGCCAACACGTTGCTAGGCTTATTGCGCGTAATTCTTGTCGAGCAGAGCTCACACCCTTACGCTTGACATACCTTGCACTGTGTCCAAATGAACAACGAAACTCGTTGGAGATACTGGCTTAGGAATCGCGCGATCGCGCGATTCCCCGCAACTGACTTTTTAACACATCTAGAGATTTTTAGTAGAAGGAAAAATAAGATTTACTTCTAGTGGTGACTTTTGTGTTCAAGGGTGATGCTACAGTTTTTCAGTTTTTCGACTACCCGTACTAGTACACATTTTCGTATCCGTAGTATCATTTTCCTTTCATCTTCGTAATCAAAGACGGCATCGGGTATGGTGTATTTTTTTTGTAATATATCTTCACCTTCTTGACTATCATCAACACGGCAAAAGTAATCACTGATAAAATAAAATGAATGATGAAAACTTGATGAAATTTCGTGTAATAATTTACATATGACGTTAGCTAAGAGTTATCGATAGAGAAACTTAAAACGTAATTCCAGAGTTCACACTGGCCTTATAGCAACACATGTTACAACTCGCGAAAGGAATAATAAAATCGGTTGTAGTATATGGGCTTCTTTAGATTGCCTGAACGACGAGTCACGATGTCTGTGGTATTAAAAAAAAGAAGGTTGCAACATTGATTGATACGCATAGAGAAATTAATATAAGACGGTTATTACATCGCCGAAGCAACACACGAGGACTGTTGCGTGTCACCATGAATAATTGAAGCAACTCTAAATTAATCTCTTATACTCCAATTACTATTCTTCCCGCTTCGTACTATGCGTAAAATATGCTTGTTAACTTGTCAAAGTGCATATACGTAAACGTGTAATCGACACACATGTGCAGTGATACACGCCGATACTGAGAACGGCGAAGGCTCAGTTTTAACATAATATGAGAAGGATTTTATCGCGTTTCGATGTAATATTGCGTTCATCTATGAATATGATATATATATATATATATATATGTACACGTACATACATGGATTGAATTATATATAGCTTTCATAGATATGTAAGAGTGCGACGATTGCGTTGAAACGTACCCATCCAGTGATTTCGATTGATTAATTGCGATTAATTGTTGATAGCATACTTACTTGCCAAAATTGTGACACGCTGTCGTAACTTTCAGCGACCGACCGGGCCTCTGGAGCTCGTCGCTGCAGCGTCGAGTACATTGTGCGCACACGTCGACGCGAATAAAACGCGAAATGTTGTTAATCGCGCTCGTATGTACTATTAAACTTCGTTGTGTTATGAACTTAGAGGATACACACACTACGGTTTGATACGCTTGCAGCTCCATGTGCGACAGCGTCATGGGTGTATAATGCAAAAAGCTATAACTGCATTTAATTGAGGACGGAGCGAGGACGAGATGAGAAAAGGCAAATGGTCGATACACACACACACGCATTGGAATACAGCGAAGCTAAACTACTTGCAGTAAACTAAACTCTCCGAACCATTTTGTGTTCCACATAGGAAGCGGCTTGAACAAATACCCTTTACATTTCACTACGGATTCAAGTGAAAAAAAAACTTACGAGCGACTTACACACGTTGCAATGTACATTGAAAATATCTTAGCGGATAAATGCAAGTATGTATGAATACAAACAACCACTACTGCGACGCGCTGTAGTGCTACAGTACTAAGAATAGCATTCATTGAATTACGAACAAACATAATGAAAACACATATTTTTATAAGATAAAGAGATGAGAAATGTTCAGGTATTTCACATTTGCCTTTTTATGTATATATTAATCTAGCTAGTATAATTTTCTATAAATATTATATATATAAATACATATATATATGGATGGATAAACATATGTATTTATGTATATGTACCTGTATATATAAATACATATACACAAAGAGTAATAATAAAATATATGTTATAATGTTAAAAAAAAAAGAAATGGATGAGAACAGTTTATGTCGACAATTATTAATAATCAGCTCCTAATTAACATTTACATATGCAATTGTATTCATACTATTGGGTGTAGGATGCCTTTTATGTATTGTACTTAGCGAGCGGAGATCTCACACTTATTGGCAGAACCTTCGTAAAAGACTAATTTATAATCGAACTCTGTTCGTCTACTGTACAATTCGGACTTGCGCGAGCTGCAAGTCTGTGTAATTGCAATGAAGATCTCCCGTCATTAAATTTCTATATTGTATAAATAAAGCTGAATAAAACCTTGGGGAAAGTATCGTACGCGATTTCGTACATGTCTAATCACTCTCAGCACCCAAACTTTTCCCACGAGTACCTTTTCTTGTTTCAATAACCGAGACCACTTATAGAAACGAAGAACGCGCGTTATACTAACCTCATTCACTCTCGTGCTTTTTTCGTTTTGCGCTTGTGCGTTTTGTCCTAGTTTTCGTACTTTCTTACGTATTTTCCAGTATTTTCACGAAAACTGTGAAAATGCGTATGCTACGTTTTTAAATAGCTTCGCGGTTCCCTTCGTATCCGAATAGAATTCAATAGAGAGGGTCAAGGGAGAGTGTGACCGATGTAGGGACTCATCGCTGATTGGCTCCGCCATATTGAGAACACTTCCGCTATTTTCATATATATAGATATACATTTATATATGCGCAATGGTTCTCTATGCTATTTGACAGGTAAATATTCGGTTCAATCTATTTAATATTAATGAAATATTAGAAAATTGTTTACTAAAAGACAAACAAATAAAAGGTTAACTGTAAAAGTAAACATAACTTTTATGAAATGGTATTTTATATTATTTTGACAGTTAATATTAATAATAATTATTCTAGTAAGACGATGGCAATGCATATCCGTACAAAATAAGAGTTACATATGTTTTGAGAATTATAATCTGTTCGTTCCTTTATGTTACTTAAGTAAAGTACAATTGTATTCGATTTTATATTTGATTTTGTTTTTTATAAGAGTTGTTATAAGAGTTTTTTTTATAAGAGGGCATATATTTTATAAAGTATAATTTGTTACCGTGTTATTTGCATTTGTTGGAAAATATATGTAGCATATTTTAAATTAAATTTCTAAAATCTATATGTATATACAGGGTGTCTCAGAAAGAATGGGACAATGCTCGTGTGCAGATAGAGCGGACTGAACTGAGTCGAAAAGTCTTGTACCATTTTACAATTTTCGCAATAGTTAACGAGTTATTAATTATTAAAAATTACTGTATTATTCCGGCTTACCGCCGAATGCAAGCGCGCGGCGAGATGCGACCGCCTAGCGATCGAGGTTGCTAGGCGCGCGAGGTGTTGTTTATTACAAGTGGCCTGCCTAGCCATTGCCACTGCGATCGCTAGGCACTCGATCGCTAGGCGGTCGCATCTCGCCGCGCGCTTGCATTTGGCGGTAGGCCGGACTAATACAGCGATTTTTAATAATCAATAACTCGTTAACTATTGCGAAAATTGTAAAATGGTACAAGACTTTTCGACTCAGTTCAGTCCGCTCTATCTGCACACGAGCATTGTCCCATTCTTTCTGAGACACCCTGTATATAAGCCAAATACCACTCACTTACTCACTCACTGACTTATCAACGTGCAGCCCGAACCAATACTGCACCTACCCAGTAAACAAAATGTGTGCAATCTGCCAGCAGATTGGCACAGATTACTGCAGAAGTTGATAGCAAATTGGCATCCGTTATGTCCGCATTAGGATAGTGATCTGCCAGCAGAGCCTGCTAACAGACTCTGACAGCAGATTGGCGACAGAAACCGAGCAGGATCTGTTAACATTTGACGGCAGATTGACAGCAGAAACCGAACAGAATCTGCAGCTTTTGGCCATTCATATTTACGATATATTAAAGCATGTGTTTACTTTTAACACACTATAAATTGGCATTTTATATTACCATGTGTTAAAAGAACGCATTTGTTTGTTTGTTAAATTAAAGTACATTTGGCTTGATGTGTCTTTCTGACAGTTCGTTGCATAATCTCTCTCTTATTGTTAATTTATTCTAATCTGAAGTTCGAATCTTGCTTTCGAACTTCAGATTGCTTGTGGCGTGCGTAAACTACATGGACGTTGTCCATGGGAGCCTTTGTGCCGCAAGTGCAAAAATTTTCAGAAATATTAATATTATCGTGCCAAGGCGCGTATATTAACTTATATAACTGTTAGGCTAAATCTTAACATCGAGTAAGAACTCGACGTGTGCACCGCATAGCGGTGCGGAACGAAAACACATATTCATAGCCGTGTAAATTTGAATACTGTCAAAAGCTGCAGATCCTGTTCGGTTTCTGCTGCCAATCTGCCGTTAGATTCCGCGTGCGCAAATCTTGCTCGGTTTCTGTCGACAATCTGACTTCAAGCCATGTTTGCAGATTCTGCTCGGTTTCTGCCGCCAATCTGTTCTTAGATTTTGTGAGCAAGCTCTGTTACTTTCTGGCACCAATTTGTCGAATTAATCGTTAATAACAACTTCTGTATCAAATTTGTTGTCTTTTGGCTGGCAATAGTTGATAGCAGATAGTTAGCATCATCTGCTTTCGGCAGACTTGGCTATCTGGGTATTAACTTGAAATTTTAAGGGTATATTCCTACTATCACGTAAGTGCTCACTAAAGGAGAGTTTTTCGAAATTCCACCCCTAACGGGTGAGAATGTGTAAAATGTATTTTTATTTAATTCTACACATAAATATCGCGGGCGAAGCCGGGACGGGGGATGCTAGTGAATAATAAATTACAAAATATAATCTTTTCATCACTACATATTCCTTCCAAATAGTAAAAGCATCATTAGAGAATCTGTAGTATTGACACATTGTCTATATTTAAAGAGATACGTGACGATTTATTTCATTATGGACACGATTCGATGGATAAAGATCATACATATTCTATTCAACGATTTTCTCTAATATGTGGAGGCTAAGTATTAACATGTATAATATTTACTCTTTAGTAGAATGTTACTGACACGATTATATTACTTCTTTACATAACATTTTGCATTCTTTCGCATTTACAATACATATACGCTTTCGAAAGTCGCGCTTAATTCAATCTCATTGTTCTCAACATGGCGGCTTCCGGCTAATTGGCCACACTCTCCCTTGACCCTCTCTAGAATTCAACGCTGATAGCGCCTCTTGCGGATGTCGATGTAATATATTCCCAGCTCCGCCATATTGATTTTTAGTTTATATTTTCCAAAGGTAGATTTCCAGATGGCGTTACGCCTGTGCAAATTTTTCCATAAGAAAAATATGTTGACTGATGTTGACCTTGGATAAATAATGCACATTTGATGTGTTTTGCACCTATACGCAAACTTATCCAGACAGATCTTTATCTATCCTATCTTATCAGATATAGAGAGAGAGACTTCTTTTCGTCTTGCTTGTCTATTCTAGTCGTAGTTGCTAGGTGACGACTAATTTATTTATATTTATTTAGGGAACAAAATGACGCCTGACTTGTGGTTGAACACTCTGAGGAATGCTGAGAAAACTGTATTTATGCAGAATGGTAAGGAAATAACTATTACGTTAATCATTTTTTATAAGTGATTTATTACAGTTCTATTGCATGCACAATTTCACTGTTGGATTTACTAGGCGTCTTTAACCTCAAAATGTTTGATCGATACGTTCGTACAAGTGAAAACATTACGAACTGTGCAATCATAAGCATATGAATATTGTTTGTACAACTGTACAAAGATACAGAAAAATTATACTCTTTTATTGTAGCAATAACATTTTGCTAGAGTATCGATAAATAACCTAAATAATTGTTACTAATTACAGTATATAATTTTATTTAAATTCATATATTAATCGTGCAAATTAATTCGGTACTTTTTTTCACGTATGGTTTTTACAAAAACAAAGTATGCTAGATGAATTGCAGAATTGAATCTCATAGTAATGTTCATTTTTTCAATTAATATAAGGAATTTCTTTTATTATTAATTTCTTATTAATTTCTTTTATTTTTTATTGCATATAGGAGGGAGAAAAGCTCACTTTTTGCTAGAAGATGGGAGAGAAATGGTAGAAGAATACAATGCAGAGACAAATGTGGTAATACGCAGGACATGGAAGACGAAAAATAGTTTTGACACATTCACTGGTTGGGAGGTAGAAGTTGGAACCTCTGTACCTAAACAGAATAATCTCGAGACAACTGGGATACAAGAAAGTTCTACTAGTGTATGTTATGTTTTTTTATTTACGAATAATGGAAATATGGTTTTGAAGAAAGAATGTTTACTTACAAATATTAAATTACTAAAAGATATGCATAAAAATACACAAAAGTTTGTGTATTGCTTGAAGTGGTAAATTTGCCAGTTATTACTTCAAAATCATTTTCTGTCATTTTCTTATTAATTAATTCTGTAATAGAAATCTTTGTTAAATGTGTGTTTTATATTTGTCTTTTAATTTGCTGCACAGCCATTCATTACAAGAAGAATAACAAAAAGGAGCCTTGAATGGCGGATTAGGAATTTGCCATATCCCAAAAATGTATATTCCGTTACTGTAGAGCATGATGATACTATAACTGTACGTACAAGCAACAAAAAATACTACAAAAAGATAAGAATTCCAGATCTTGAGCGGATCGGACTAAAGCCAGAAGGAAAAAATGTATCGTTTATGCATCAATACAATACTTTAATTATAACGGTATGAAAACTATTTTTTATATGTCGTTTTTATATTATTCATTTATGATTCATTTGTTTATTGTATTCTCCTTTATTTTAGTATAAGAAGCCGCTTGAACTGGTCGACACGGAAAACAAAATATTAAACATGGTATTGCAACAGAAAGCAATTGAAACAGATTTGTTTAAATAAGTAATAAGTAATGTAACTGTTTATATGCCTAATTAAATTAAATATTAAATACTTATGTTTAAATAAGGAATATTATTTTTAAATAATTCTTATATTTTATTGTCTTTCCAAAACTTAGCGCTCCGTGTAGCTTGTATCTGAAGGTAATTAAATACGTTATATTTACTACTTTAAAACTTAAAGATAATTTTAACTTTTGTATTTTTTTAACTAAAATTTAAGCAGTATCAAAAAATAAAGTAAAAATAAAGCGATCTTTTTTTTGATTGATTGTCTGTAATAGAAACTTTTCCATAAGTTGGAAGATATGCGACTAGGCTATTTTATATAAGCTTTTATAATTACGTATATTACTGACATACAATTTTTGAATTAAATAAAAATATTAGTACCGCCAATACATGGAATACGTAATTAAGTTCGAGCCATCAGAATTGTGCGCTAATAATCGAAAGATCGATTAATCGTTCTGCGTCGCCGATTTCACGCGGTTGCGTCTCTGCTGCGTGCGTGCGTGTGTGTGCTGTGTGGTGGCAGTATTGCGTCTCGGTGTTATGCCGTTACTTTCGCGGTAAGAGTTTTGAGCGGAGCGGCAAATATGACAAATTCGGTACCGGACAGGTGAGAAATCCTTCAGTGATTATGCAATAAAGATCGCAGAGTGCTTCGCAGTGGTTAAAGCTGCTACTTTATGCGGTCGTAAGAGAGGTCACATTGCGACGAGGTTATGTGCCGACTTATCTTGATGATTGATTTGTGATGCATTTTATGGCAATGTTGCTAATCAAGCTATCGTATGATTCCTAATCCAACGACTAAAGCGCGATTTTAAGTTATCTGATGCGCTAGCAGAGAGTTGATAGTAGTTTTACTAATGCTGCTTGTGTTCTACACCTTTTTTTGGAGCCGCTACGTTATCGATTGAGCAGGAACATCGCACGTGTTACTTCCCGTTGTCTAACATAGATGGTGTTTAATAATTGTAAAATTTCAAATTATGAATTATAGTTCGATATAGAGCGTTATTGTACATATCAATTTGTAATTTGTTCAAATTGCGATTAATTTTGACACGTAACGTACGGTTATTGCATCGATTTAATCAGAAAATAATTTAGATATCTCGAATATCCAGTTAATTTATATATACATGTTGTTTATCATTGATTTAATTATAGTTATTTTTCTATACTCGCAGGTGGTTAGAGTACAAAGCTTTCGGTGGTGTAATTAAGGGCACAAAAATTTTAGCGTTCAAAGTTCCATTGAAAGATGTAAGTATTTTTACAAATAATTAAGTAATTTTACTTCGCAATTTGTAGTTTTTAATACGAATTTCACAACATAATATCAAAGCAAAAAGAGAATTACAGTATTAATAATTTTTCTCTGCACCATGCTACGTTTTCGTTTAAGTGTATAAATTAAAAGAGAGGAAGATGTTTTATATTAAATTGAAACACAAGTATTGTGTAAAAATTGATATTACGTGTTGTGAATATGAAAGTAAGACAGAGTAATATGTAACGGAGCAAATCGTTATACCGGCGTGATTCACGCGTATAGAATCATTTGAAAAATCGTCAGAAATATATTCAGAGATAATAAAAAGCGTCTGGGGAGATTCTTTCCCGGTTCTGCTTTGCGCCACCAACGAAGTTTTATAGGAACGCATTGCACTCGCGGAATTCGGCCGCAGTTCGGTCGAGATAGAACGCCCTTCTCATCCACCCTCTCTCTCTCTCTCTCCGTTCCCCGATTCCCTTTTCTCGTTCTCGTTCTCCTCCCCGCATTAAATCAAAGATTCTCTTCGCGGGGGTCGTGGTGGCTGCACGGCAGATAAGATCGCGTCGCATTCTCGAAATGGACGACGCGGCAGGTACACGCGTTGGCGCTACGCTATGCACGTAGAAGTGTGGGTTCACGCACGCACGCACGCACGCAGGTCGCACGCACGTTCGTGGGATCGTGGCACGGGTTCCCCCGTTAAATCGATGCGACGTCGGAAAGCCGGTGGAAGAGAGAGGCGAGAGTGCGTTTACCCGTCTACTACGGGGTGTAACAGGAGGGTGGGAAGAAAGCAACGTCGTCGTCCGTGAGATCTCGTATCAGCCGCGGCCAAATTGCCGTATTGTTGCGCGCGATGACCCCCCCGTAGATATAAACAAGCTTGATGTATGTGCCTTTTCGGGCAATGCATGCGGTATCGGCAGCTCGGTATCGTACTCCGCTACCGATTCTTCTCGTCTAGTACGGTCCCAAACTAATAAGTGAAACGTATCTTCTAACGTGCTTGTTACTTGACGTATGGCTCACGCTGTGATCCACCGCTTCTTATTAAGGATCTTTGGAATTTTTCATCGAGAATAGGACGCGGTAGGCCGCGTGAGGGACGAATCATAATGACGGAACTCTTAATTCTTTGATTGTAAGTGACGATATTGGCCAGATTTACTCCTGCTTTTGATGCTTGCTCTTTATGTCTAGCTTGCTTCTCATCTCCCGGAAATGTTAAAATATTAAGGTTCCTGGAACAATAAGGTAACAACAATTAATTATAGAAAAATATACAAGAAATATAAAAAAATCAAATTAGCAGATCACCGACTCAGCTGATTGTAAAGCAAAGTAATGGCATTTGTGTCAAACTTAAGTTTGCCTATTTAATATTGCCTGTGAGGAACAAGTTTATTATAAAATTCTATATTAATTAGTGAATAATCTTCTTTTCTTTGATTTATCTTATTTTAATCCCATCAATTTTAACGTCTCGCAGGCGTCTGCAAGTGTACGTAGTCGACAAGTTCCCGCGCGCAGCGATTCGTTTTGAGGAAGATATTTTGCATGAACATGAAAATGTTGTTTAACGCCTAACGGCCGCGTCGCGGTATTTTTACTGCCTAAAATAATAAGTTGAGGTCAGTCGCTTCCTGGTTATCGGCCTAAGGGCCGCGCATACGCCACGTTGCATATGCTGATTATGGGCGGTGCGGCGCATAGTCTCCTAATTGACGGCCCAGGTTTCACAGGACATAAAACACTTTTATATACCTTCGACTCCACGTCGAGAGATCTCATTAAAACACGTAACGATAGTCTGCCTAATTGACCAACGCCGCGCCGAAGCTATGACGACGTGCACTTCTGATACGCGCACTCACGTCAAATCTCACTGCTTATAACATAATCTCATGCCGCGCCGTTGCGGCTCTCGTTATCTCGCCGAAGGTACGATTAGACGGGCCATTTCTTATGGCAATTATGGCTAACGATAATTTGTATGTTAATCAACGTTCAACAATTACCGATCAACGTGCCGCGATTGACGGTGATAGTTGGCGGACCGCGATGATAGTTCCCGATAACTTTCTCCGAAGAAACGAAACATGATCTGACCACGGCTTCATTTAGTTTCATTTGACTATTGATGATGTCGCGTATCCTTATTTATTACAATGACAATATAATTAATTTTACCAGATGCATTTGATGGAAACGTTTAACGATTAAGCAATTCGTCCAGCAATGATATTTTCGTTATTATATTTTCTCAAGTCGATTCACGAGTTTCACTGATATTGTCTAATTTTGATCGCTCACTCAAAGTCTCGAGAGACTTGACACCGTGCTTTATGCAGTCGCGACGTTCACCGGGATCTACGCAGGTCGGTCGCAGGTCAGAAAGCCGCGGGATTCGAGTGGCGAAATTAGCGTTCCTAATTTGCCGCGCGGTTGGAGGCGAGCAGCAACGTTTCTGATCCCCGTTTGTCCCGAGCTATTTAATTTCCGCCTAACTCGCAGCCGGAACCGGTTTTTCCCGTCCACCGGCCGTTCCCGTGCGCGCGTGCAGGACAGTTGCAAATAAGTTTCGGCTCGGCGGGATCGCCCGCTATGCATATGCCTTGCGCATGCATACGCAAAATAGGAGGGTGCCATGGCTAATTGATTCTGGCGTCGCGGGCATTACATAAAACAAGTCGAAGCTGGGCCCCGAATTGGACTCACGGCTGATTGGGCCCGCTGTGGCGGCGGTGGCGGCGGCGGCGGCTGTGGTCGTGATGGTGGTGGTGGCCGCGGGGGGTCACTCGTTAATAGGACCCTCAAAGGCCCAGTGCCAGCACCCATTCTTGGGCTGCCTTGGCTCGCGCACGGCGAACGCTTCTTCATCATCTATAAGAACTTGTAACAAATATCGGCTTACACGGAACGTGATATGCTCTTCGCCGACGTTTCACCGTGGGCCTTCTATCTTCCCCTCGTTCTTTTCTGATTGGGGTACGGCGCTGACCCGACGAATTTAAGATGGCGTTAGTCATGTGCTCTCTGTATCCCCCGACGCATCCCTTCGCTGAGTTTCGCCCTTTTCTACGATGAATTATGGAGATGAGCTAAAAACAGATTCGTAAATAGATTTTGCTCTTGTGTCTGGTTGTTAACGTACCTTTTCTATTTTTTAATAAAATTGGCTTGATTAGTTTCATTCGAATGACGTTTGCTATTCGAGTAACAACATTGCATTTATTTTCGCGTTCACGTATGTTTTCATTAGATTGTCCACTACGAGTTAAATAGAAAACTACCAAGCTTTTTTTATTTTTTCTTTCTGGACGACATGAAGAACATTAAATATGAAATTCGACCACACATCTCGAAGATTCTTCCTTTTTTTTCTTCTTCCTCTTTTTTAAAACTACCGTAACAATGTGGGGTATTTCTGCACGATGGTAGAATATTAATTCGTGTCGGGGAGCCGAGATAGGCCTCGCTCGGAAATAGATAGCGTCTCATCGTGGGTGATATCTGTATTTCAACCCTCGAAAATCCCGAATATTGAGATTGTTATCGCGTGAACTTCTCAGTTACACACGGGCTATACACCCTCGTCTCAGTAAGCATATAAGCGATCGTGTCCTCAGGGATAAGATGAATGGAGGGATAGATCATTTTGTATTTTAAATTTGCCTAAAATTTTGTAGAGGAATGCAGCCTTCCAACTCATGCTCCAACTTTAGAGGAGAGCACCTTTGATTTCAATGTGCAACTTAGATCACAATAAACTTGAAATATAGTTTGTATCATTGCGACATTGAAATGATCTACAAAATTTTCATATGATATCACATGCAACTAATAGCATTATATATTTGTTTCTTGATAGAAAAGCCAACTTTAATTTTATTTTGAGATTTTCAAAGATATGTGTGGAATGTATTTTTAGAGAGATACACACGTGTATCCATTTCATACAAACATTACTTTTTAGCCTGAAGTTGATATTTTTTCAAGACGTAGAATTTTTCAGCGTAGTCTTAACATCCAAACATCCCGCCGACTCATCTGATTAATTCCGTTATGATAACCTAGGAATGTAGGATACCTTTTTCCAGATGACCCTTTCATTTCTCATAGCTTTTACCTGCTTTTACCGGGAGAAGCGCCGGTGGCGCAAACGCCGGCAAAAGCATCGCCGGCACCGATTGCTTCTGTATTTTTCAAAACGTAACGTTTCATCTTACAGCGAGAACACTGTGTCTTGATTCGTCGTGATGTCGGCATATGGTAATCATTATTCACGGCTGCTATACATGACGTTTTTGCTAGGATATCATATAGGATTAGTCTCACGAACATTCTTTCACGTATGATTTACGAGCAAGATCCTCGCGAACTTCATCACTCGTGCGACATATTCGTGTCATGGTCCGAACCTTGCGTCCTTCTGACCGACTCTCGTGTCTCCTTTTTTACGACAAAATATTAAGTAACGACTCTCGGCGATAGCGATCGGTTTGGTCACTGTCGGAGATAATAAACGGCGGTGCTGTTCTTTGTCGTAGTCGCTAATCTTATGGGTAAATAGCCGGCCATTTCCTTAGTTTTGCACAAGTTTTATTGCGAACTTACGAAATTGCGTGCAACCTTTCCTCCGATTGTTGGACCAACACAGTTTGAGACGCATTTGTGCTCCTGACTCATGTGTCATTACAGAATTTTTGACATACATGCAAATGTATCTGTTCTGTAGATCAAAGCAAAGTAATATTTTTATTATCATTGATTATGTCTTATACTCTCAATTTTTAATCACTGTATCACATTTGAATTTGAGTTCTTAATTCCTATCTTACAATAACTCGATTAGTTTTGCAAATTTGTCTCATAGTTTACATAAGATTATTCACTTAAGTGGTATCTAGACATGGATTGATCCGTCAAAGCGGTGTTATCTTAAGATTACATTGATTTAATGATCCTTCTCACGAGTTCCCCGTGTCGAAAGATTACAGTGATTAATTCGGGACACGTCCTCGCGTCACTGTTACGTTTTCCCATAGTAATCGGCCGTGCATAATCGTTAGATAAGCGGATTTATTAGCTCTCCGCGAGGCGTACGCGTGTTCTATGTTATTAGCAATAGTAAGTGTTTGTTTAACACTCGCCGAGGAGAGGTGGGCCCGCGGGCGCCTCCTCATCTTCCCATAGCCGTGGAGCATTTCACGAAAGGGATGAGCAGCATGGTGAGTGGAGGAAGGAAAGCGGCGATGTGAAAGAGAGAGAAAGAGAGAGGGAGAAAGGGAAAGAGACGGCGATTGTAATTTATGCCGAAGTTAGCGAGCAACTTCGATGACTTTGTAAAATATTACTGATCCCCGTTTCGGAGATCTTATCTGGGTCCGACACTGCACTCCGTTTCGTCGGAACGCCTTCCTCTTTCTTCTTTTCTTCTTCTTCTTCTTGTTCTTCTTCTTTCTCGTCTTTTCTTCCTTCTCTTTCTTCGTCATTCTCTTCTTCTTACTTTCTTTCCTTCGTCTTATTTCTGCTCTTCCTCCAGCAGCCTGGCGCCTCTAGAAGAAGATCGCCGTGCGTCACGCCGAGACCTAGTGCGCCAGAACGACTTTGCTTTCGAAGTTCCGCCGATCGACACCGAAGAAAGCATATAAACATGTCATTTGTTGATGAAACTAGTTTTTATCTGTGCCTGAGCAGGGCGGAAGTGTTGAACATTTTTAGCAAATTGAAGGCTGCCGGTTATTTTATCTGTTATCGACACTGCCGTTTTGCGATCTAATGTCTTATTCTGCGATTCGATCCCGAAATGGAAAGTGCCGTTATACATTTATTAATCTCATTTTCATAGTGTCAAATATTACTATAGAAAAAAATTATTTCATAATTTTTGTATTGACTAATTAATTCATACATTATAGGCGCTTTGAATTATTCTACCTCAAGATTACTCTACTCAAAAGATTCTTGAAATAACATATTTATATATAGCTTCCAATTCCTGAAACGCTTTTCTTTATCTTAATACAAAAACAATTACTCTGAAAATGTTATAAAATATTGACAATAGTCCATTGTAAGAGGCCTACTTTTTTGACGCAATATACTCCTCAATAAAGTTCATGTCAAAGTCAACCAGTGATGGGAAAACTACTTGCTCAGTTCATCATAAAGTAACGACCGGTATATACGAGCATGCAATAAAACTACTGCTGCAAATTGACCAACGAATAGTAAAAGTTTTTGTGTCGCGATAGGAGCGAGCGGTGAGTTCGTGCAGGTGAAAGTCCTCACAGGTGTACGCGCGCTCACACACGCCGAAGGGGGTAGTCGCGGCGAAGGGAAGCTCGACGTGCAGGACACTTTTGTCTCGTACTTTAGTGTCACGCTGTCCCATCCATCGTGTCTCATCAGATATGCTGGCCAGGCTACGGTCTATCTCCGTTAGATAAGATGGCGAGTGTCCATCTCCGAGGGTTCCTCTCTTTCCGGGAAGCCCGCGGTGCAAAGGAGATCTCGCAGTAGCCAGTCTTATCTCCTTACCCGATCGTGTTTCGCCGTTCCTCTCATTTTGCGAGGCTTCGTTACGCGTAGGTACTGCCCACTTATGCACGTACGTGCGCGGCAACGCGGTGGCGCGCGTCATCGTAAAGAATCCGGAGGATATACTCAGCCGGTGGAGAGATACCTAGCGTGGCTCTATCTCCGGTTCGCGTGGCGATTCACGATACGACTTGGCATGTTTTTGCACTAGTGCCGTTTACTGTCGCCTTACGGTGTGCCGTTGACAAATAACGCTTACGAAAATTCACGGTTCCGCTTTTACCGAGAATACTACGCGGCCGTGTAAGACGCACGTGCTGTTTGGAACTTCAGATCATTTTACGTAATTGACGTAATCGCGTTACGATACTTGGAAAAATTCCCCGTAATACATTAAAGCAAGATGATCACCTTTCTTTCCAATTTTAATTTTATGCAGTGCGATATACTGAGAGCGAGTTTTATACGACTTCATTGTAACATTGAAGCATTATTCTGTACATTTATGGCTTGTTTTTCTTTTTTATATCACTTTATCATTTTCTTTGAAACTAAGTCTGGAAACTCGTTTTTTTATACAGATTTATGAAACAAAATAGCTCTTTGCTATTTTGAATATTCAATGTTATATATACAATTGTTATTTTCAGAATACTACATAAGAAATCACTGTACAAAAGGAGATAGTGACCATTTTTTCATAAATGTTAAATAATATTTTAAAATATTTTACACAATGATAACTTTTGGCTACTCGTACATAGAAAACGCGAACGAGCAAGTTGAGGGTGATCGCAGTTTTTTTTTAAACTACAGCCGAGTCGCGGGAGCGTTTCTTCGGTATATGTACCGGCTAACCCCGTTGATATGAGTACGGGGAAATAATGGCCCGCAAATGTTCCGCGGGAAGTTCTCACAGCGATGGGGATCGTTGAGGAGGCAATAGTATTACTTCTCCTTTATTTCTCGACTAGTACCCCCTCCTCTCATCGCGTCGCTCCGATCTCACCCCTACGTTCTTTCTTCGCCGTCGATTTCTCCCATTCCGTTTCCAGCATCATTATATGCGACGGAGTGCAGTATCCGCCTGGATTGTATCGCGCAATCGGGAGGAGGAGAGAAAATGGGAGGGAAAAAGTAAGAAGACTGGAAAGAGAGGAGAGAGTAGAAAGGAGCGCACGATGAAAAAAGAGATTGGGGGATGAAAGAAAGAAACGATTGTGGATTCGCCGGTGGTTTGGATGCCACAGCCCGAGAGACGTGCGGCATCGGCTTTATGCTTCTGGTACATAAATTTCCCGTGAATGGCGCGCGTATAAACCGGCGCCCACCGTTCTGTGCCTTAACTTACCCCGTGTCATCGAGATTTTTCCCCGCAGTCTTCTGCCGCTGGTTTCCTTTCTTCCATCTGCTTCCCTGTCCCTCCGCGTGCTTCTACGGACTTTCCCTGTCCTGGTGGTCGGTGGATCTTGATCCTTCCCCTGTGCGAGATATCTGCTCGTCTGTTTACGGGAGTGTCACCGGGCGCGAGGATGACACGCGAGAAAATTTTCAAATTTATTGGCTCCGGCCGCCTCCTACCGGCTCTGTTGCACCGTCGATTAGTTCCGACGTTCTCGAAGAGAAAAGATAGGGCACGACGGCAGGCGGTGCCC